>NC_071387.1:48185117-48785117 GCF_022682495.2 Desmodus rotundus
CCACAGCTCTTTTTATCCACTTGTCTTTTGCTGGGCTCTTGGATTGCCTCCATATCCGGACTGTGTGAACAATACTGCCATGAACACAGGGGTGCATATATTCTTTCAAATCAGTGCTTTGGGTCTCCTCAGCCATATACCCAGAACTGGAATTGCCAGGTCATAAGCAGCCCTATTTTTAATTTTTTGAGGAAACTCCATGCTGTTTTCCACAGTGGCTGCACCGATCTGCATTCCCACCCCCAGTGCCCAAGGTCCCCTTCTGGGCCAGGATCTCCACTTTATTGCAACTGCTGGCCCTGCCATCACTGAAGCTTTTCTCTGTGTCGGGTTCTCACCTGCCACCATTCCTGCCACCGCGCAAGAGAGTGAGCCTCCCTTCTTCCCCTTTTGCATCACAAGTGCCTGAGTCTGCCTCCCGTGCAGGTTTGTTTGGTTGGCAGAGCCCAGGTCACATGCCTTTTCTTGAGCTGCAAGGGAAACTGGCCCAGCACAAGTATAGTTTTTGCTCTCATATTAGAGAAGGCAATCTTGCCTTGTCTGACCTGGACTCATAAAACAGTGACCAGACACAGAATGAAGTTCAGGCAGTGGGTAGCCACACGAGAGAAACGTTTTGCATACGCCATGTTGCTGTGAGCCCTTGCTCTAACTGCTGTTTTCTAATAATCAACCAACTTCCCATCCCAATCATGTCAGAGAAATTGACTTCCCTCTATCGGCTCCTGTGGCCTGGACAAGTTACAGTTTTTCTCACCTGCCTGTCCCACAGACCAATGTGGATCAAATATGATGAAAAATGCTTTGGAATCCATAAAGAACATATAAACTCCAGTTATTCCACCCCTTAGCCGATTTCTTTATATCTCCTGTGCAGTCCAGTCTCCATCCGAAGCTGTTGTCTTGAGCATTACCATGCAGCTCCTAGTAAACAATAGCTTGTTTGTTTACTAGGAGCTTCCAGCCTGGTTCTTCGGCAGCTCTCCCATCCCCTCACTAGTCCCATCCCCACACATCTAGTTACTTGCCCATCTGCATAGGTCCCCCCACCCCCACTTTGCCATGTTATTTTCTGGGGATCCATTTCCAGAGCTCTATTTAGGCCCTCTCATCTTCCACCTCAAACAATCACAGACACTGGCATACTACTTATTCCTATCAGGTGCCTTCTTAAAGCACATTTCTCATTGCTTACCCCTGCTCAAAAACTGTCAGTGGCTCCCTAAGGGGCTTCACCATGAGGACCCCGGCTCTCATTCAGCATTATTTCACAGTTCTCAACAGACATCCCCAACTTTTTCTACTCAAACCAATTACTGTGGTCTCCTAAACATGCCCACCCCCAGGCTTTGCTAAGGGCGTGTCCTACTTCTGGAGTGCTTTCCCCCATCACCAGCTGTCAAAACATTCTCCACTCTTTTATGTATAAATCTCTGTTTTATCTATAGTAATTTTTCATTTTCATTTTGTTTTATTTGGACCTTCTCATATTTTCTTGGTCAGTCTTACCAGATGTCTATCCTATCAAACCTTTTTAAAGAACCGTCTTTTGGTTTTGTTAACTTTTTGTTGTTGTTATAGTAGTTTTCTAATTTAATGATTTCTACCTTAATTATTCCCATCTTTTTGTTAATTTGGATTTGATGTGGCTTTTCCCCCAACCTTTTAATTTCAGTGCTTAATTCATTTATTTTTAAACTTTGTTCCCTGATAAGCACATTTAAAACTATAAAATTTCCTCTAAATACTGTTTTAGCCACATCGTATTTTTCACATGTAATGTTTACATTTGAATTCAATTATAAATATTTCTCCTCTCCATTCTTCAAGGCCTTTTTTTACATGCTCCCCCACACATCCAGATTCACACATCCAGAACCTGTTTTTCTCTACTTTCCTTGATTTTGAAGATATTTTTTCCTCTTACCACCCTTCTTATGATTTGCCTTATTTGTTGTCTGTGTGGACTTGAACCGGCACTGCCTCGGCCGCGTCTACGACTGCTCAGTGTTCATCGCTCCTGGCTCCAGCCCCCAGCCCAGTGCAGCGATGGTGTGTGCTCATTATCCTTAAATCGTCTGGAACGAAGGTTCTTGTTTTTAGCTGCCATGTCTGAATGATCATTCAGTCATCTCCATCCACAAGTCACTGTGCAAAGTCCTGTGGTGAGTGTAAACAAGGTTAAACACTGGAGGTCCCATCTAAGACATATCCTAGTTGGAAAGAGAACAGTATTTCTGGGCCTCTAAAAATAGAACTCTGTAGTGACAGCAGAGACTAAAGAGGAACTGAGTTGGGTCTCTGATTGAGAACTAACAGCAGAATTTGGGGGGGGGGGTGAAAATGAAAACTAGTGTAACATTGAAAAAGTATAGAATACTGGCCTAGGCATGATAGGAAACACCCCCCTACAATGGGGACAAATGGGCTGTGATGGTGGTCATTGGATTAAAATAAGTATATAAAAATTAATTACTACTTTACTCAACAAATATTTATGGAGCATTTACTAAGAGTCCTGGTGACACAGTTAGGAACCTAACTTCTCACCCTCTTGAAAATTACATTCTAGTGGAGAAAAATAGAGTTTAAAAGACAAGTACATATATGTCATCATTGTCAGGTTCTTTCAGTGCTCCAAGGGCAAACAAAGCAGAACAGTGGCAAAGAGTGTGGCAAGGGCCCGCACTTCTACAATAGACGTGGCAGTCGGGGAGGCCTGACCTCTTGAGCGGAGGCATCCTGAAGTGCGGGAGCCGGCCTCGTGGGAAGAGCCTCCTAGGCAACGGCACCAGCAAACGTAAAGACTGAGGCAGGGGCGTGGCTGGGGTCCTTGGGAATAATGAGAAGCTAGAAGATAGGAGTATGAAAAATGATTGTATAAGCTCAGGTAGGGCCTCTTGGCCAGAAGGCTGGTCAGATTTTAACCTGCTCTGTATCACTTTCCCAGAGAGTGGTCTCCTAAGCCAGTCCCTGCTCACTGGGGATATGATCTGCGTATCCATAGCCAAGTAGACTTTAAGATGAATCTGTCTGATTCTTTCCCCTGAGAATTTGGATGTAAGACTTTATAAAAGTGATAGGAGGACAGGCAAGGCTGCAATGGCCATGTTTAGCTTATGCTTCTGAAACAAGAAAGAGAAGCACCATGAGGCAGATGTGACAGGAAAGATAAGGATTTGAGAGACCATCCGGTCTTGGGGAAGTATGGTAACTGCTGATCTCAACCCTTCCCAAGGCCAGCTGGACTTCCTGATTTCAAATTCCAGTAAATTCGTGATAATATACTTAAGCTTGCTTGAGTGAGCTCCTATTTCTTTCAAGCCAATGATCGCTGACTCAGACATAATTCCATGCAAGTGAGAGGTATAGCAAAGGGGCGGTTGATGCTGAGGAGGGCAAGGGCCCTGGGACTGGGCAGGCAAAGAAACACCTCACAGAGAGTGTGCATGGGTCTCCACGAATACAATGGCTGTTGGCACCTCAGGAAGTATTTTCGTTTCCATAACATTTACTTCAGAACCGTTACCTTTTTTAAAAAAGCAATTGAAATATAATGTATATACAATAAAATTTATTTTTGTAAAATACCCGTTTGATGAGTTTTGATGTGTGCATTTGTACCATCTCTATGACAATCAAGATAGAGAACACTTATGTCACCCCCAAAGGTTCCTTGTACCCTTCGTAGTCAATCCCCTCCCTTGCTCACAGTCCCTAGCAGCCATGCATCTGTTTTCTGTCTCTATAGGTATGCTGTTTTTACTAATGTCCTAAAATGGAATCATGTAGTTTATAATCTTTTATGTCTTTTTTCTTTCTCTTAGCATAATACATTTGGATTAATTCCATGTTGTGGCACAGATCAATAGTTTATTCTTTCATAATCAACAAGAGAAAAAAGCAAACAAAATATAACCAGAGACATTGAAGTTAAGAACAATCTAACAATAGCCAGAGGGGCGTGGGGAGGGGACAGTGGGGAGAGGGGTTTACAGGAACTACTATAAAGGACACATGGACAAAATCAAGGGGGAGGGTGGAGGTGGGGGAGGGAGGTGGGTTCGCCTGGGGTGGGGTGGAGGGATGGGGAGAAACTGCAGACAACTGTAATTGAATAACAATAAAAAATAGTTTGCTCTTTTTTATTGCCATTTTATTTTTAGCCTATTATATAGACATACCACAATTCATTATTTTTTCATATTTTAATTCTTTAACTTCTTTTTTATTTAGCAATTATTGTTGACATTCAATATTATATTAGTTTCAGATGTAGAGCATAGTGATTAGACATTTGTATTGGGTTGGCCAAAAACTTTAGTTTTTTCTGTAAAATAAAAGACATTTTTTCTTCTCACCAATACTGTATTGATCTGGATATTTGAGTATGTCGGCTCTCTCCCACTACTGGCTTCTAGTGGGTAGAGGTCAGGGGTGCTGCTAAACATCTTCCAGTGCATGCGACAGCCCCACAGTAAAGGATTATTTGGCCAAAAAGTCAATAGTACAAGAAACTTCACAAACCACTTTTGACACGTTCAATCAGTCACAGCACCTTCTCCATACACTGCACAAATCTTTTTTTACATTTCAGTTGCATTTTTACCTTTCTTTGAAATAGTAAGGCATAATATGCTGAAAATGTTGCATATTTTCTTCCATCTTCAATATTAAAATGGCTGCACAAAAATTCACCTATTTTGGTAAATAAAAATGCACATTGATATGAAAGCTGTCACAATGCAATCTAACAAACTTGTTTCAAATGAAGTTGAAGTCAACTACATACTACTAGAGCCATGGTATGGAAAAAGACTAAGCAAACTTTTTGGCCAACTCAATGAAACTTACGAAGTGATCTCCCAATAAATCTAGTACCCATCTAGACCACACATAGAAGTTACAATGTTATTGCCTATATTCTGTATGCTGTACTTTACATCCCCATTACTATTTTTTATCAGCCAATTTCTACTTCTTAATCCATTCATTTTCTTCACCCAGCCCCTTGACCCTTTGCCCATCTGGCAACTATCAATTTCTTTATGTGTTTACTGCTTTATGCATTTTGGCTTTTTCCCATTTTTTACTATTATAAATAGAGCTACTGAGACTATCCACATAAAGTCTTTGTGTAGATATTTGTTTTCATTTTTAGGAGGTAAATTCTTAGAGGTGGGGCTCCTGGATTATACATAACTATGTGTATAATTTGATAAGGAACTGCTTGCATTAGAGTTCTCCTGAGAAATAGAACCAACAGGATATGTATATACAGAGATGGAGATTTATTTTAAGGACTTGGCTCATGTGATTGTGGAGTCTTGTAAGTCCAAAATCTGCAGGGTACACCAGCCAATAGTCTCAAGACCCAGGGAAGACCAGCAGTTTGAGTTGAAGGCAGTCTGCTGGGAGAATTCCTTTTTGCTCAGGGTAGGTCAGTTTTTTGTTCTGTTAAGACCTTCAGCCCTAGCTGGTGTGGCTCAGTGGATTGAGTACTAGCCTGTAAACCAAAGGGTCACAGGTTCAATTCCCAGTCTAGGACGCATGCCTGGGTTATAGGTCAGGTCCCCAGTAGGAACACTCGAGAGGCAACCACACATTGATGTTTCTCTCCCTCTCTTTCTCCTTCCCTTCCTCTCTCTAAAAATAAATAAATCAAATCTTTTTTTAAGAAAAGAAAGAAAGGGGGCCAGAAGACCTCTGTTTTTTTTTTTTAAAAAGAGGACCTTCAGCTGGTTGGATGAGGCTCACGTGAATTATAGAGGGTAATCTGCTTTACTCCAAATCTGCTGATTTAAGTGTTAATCTTATCTAAAAAAAAAACACCTTTATGGAAACATCCAGAATAATGTTTGACTAAATATCTGGATCCCATGGCCCAGCAGTTTGACCTGTAAAATTAGCCATCATACTGCTGAACTGTTTCCAAAGTGGCCATGCCATTTTGAATTTTCCATTAGCAATATATAAGAGTCCCAGTTGCTCTGCATCCTTACCAACACTTGGGATTTCCAGTGTTTTTTATTTAGTCATCCTAGTCAGACTGTAGAGCTAATTCATTGCATTTCTCTAGTGTCTGACTAATGAGGTTGAGTATCTTTTTGTGTGCTTAATGGCCAACCTTGTGTCATTTTTAGGAAGTATCTGTTCAAATCATTTTTGCTTATATTTCTAGTAGATCGTGTGACTTACTATTGAGTTGTAAGACTTGCTTATATATTCTAAGTACAAGTTCTTTAGCACATATATGTTTTGCAAATATTACCTCCTACTCTGTGACTTGTCTTACTATCTGAAGTGTTTTTTAAAAGACAGAAGTTTTTAATTTTGATGAAGCCCAAATTACCAAATTTTTCTTTTATACTTTGTGCTTTTGGTGTGTTCTGTTTAAGAAATTTTTTCATAGCCCAAGATCACAAATATTTTCTCCTGTGGTTTCTTCTAGAAGTTTATAGCTCTAGCTCTTACATTTATGTCTCCAATTCTATTTCAACTTTTGTATATAGTGAGAGGTAAGGGTCAAGGCATATGTATCTTTCCAGTTGTTCCAGTACCATTTTCAGAAAAGACTGTTTTTTCGCCTTTGAATTATGTTAGCACTTTTGTCAAAAATCAACTTACTATATATGATGGGTCTATTTTGGGACTCTGTTTTGTTCCATTGATTTATCTGTCTATCCTTACGTCAATATAACATTGTCTTGATTACTGTAGCTTTATAGTAAGTGTTAAAGTCAGCTAGTGTGACTCCTTCAACTTTTCATTTCCATATGCATATATTTTAGAATCAGGTCCTTGGCACATACATACAACTTTTAGGATCTACTTGTCCGTTTCTGCAGAAAAGTCTTCTGGGATTTTGATTGAGATTAGATTTAAGATATAGACATTTTGGGCATAATTGACATCTCATCTCCCTATTGACATATTGAATTGTCTAACCCATGAACATCATATATCTCTCCACTTACTTAGTTTTTCCATAATTTCTCTCAGCAGTGTTTTATAATTTTCAATGGACATACTTTGTTAAATTTATCCCTATATTATATTTTTGATATTTCCTTTTTAATGTCAACTTCCTTTTGTTCATTGCTGGCATGTAAAAATGTAACAGATCTTTGTATATTGACTTTGTATCTTGTGATCTTGCCAAAATCAGTTATTAGCTTTATAACTTGGGTATATTCCTTGGGATTTTCTATATAGGTGATTATTTTAACTGTATATAAGGAAATTTACTTCTTTTATTTCTTTTTTTCTTGCCTTATTGCATTGGCTTGGGGCATCGATATTGAATAAAAGTGGGGAGAGAAGTGACTTTGATCACTAAGTATAATGTTAGCTGTAGGTTTTTCAGAGATGCCCTCTATCAGGTTTCCTAGTTTGCTGAGAGTTTTTTATTATGAATGGGAGTTTAATTTTGTGAAAAGCTTTTTCTGCATATGTTAAGATGATTATATAGCTCTATTTGTTAGTCTTTTGGTATGGTAAATTACATTGATTGATTTTTGAATGTTGAAACAGCTTTGATTCTTGGGATAAGCCCCACATGGTCATGATGCATTATCCTTCTTTTGTATTGCTAGGTTTGATTTGATAATATTTTGTTAAGGATTTTTTTATATCTGTTCATGGGGGATATTGGCCTGTAGTTTTATAGGTTTTCCTTCTTAGGTATAATATCTTTTTCTTGTTAGATGCCAGGATAATTCAGGCCTCATGAATTCTCTTCTCCTCTATTTTATGGGGAAGTTTGTATAGAATCAGTATTGCCTCTTCCTTTAAGTGTTTGTTAAAATGAGCCACTTGGGCCTAAAGTTTTCTTCATGGTGAAGATTATAACTATGACTTCAATTTCTTTAATAGACAGAGGGACGCTCAGATTGCCTATTTCTTCTTGAGTAAGGTTTGGCAGGTTGTATGTCTTCCAGGTAATTTGTATAATTTATTTACATTATTGAATTTGTTGGCATAGAGTTGTTTTCCTTATTACCTTTGTAATGCCTGTAGGATTTGTGGTGATGTCTCATGTCACTTCTGATATTGGTAGTTTGTGTTTTCTCTTTCTCTTTTTTGATCAGTTTAGTAAGAGGTTAGTGAGATCTATTCATCTTTTTTATTTTAAAAAAAAACAACTTTTGGTTTAGTTGATTTTTCTCTATTTTCTTCTGTTAGGCTTTAGGTACTGTTTCCTCATCTCATAAAATCTATGCCCTAATATGAACATAAAAATCTCATTTTTTCCCACGAATTTCCCAGAATGCTTTCAAAGGATTTGTTTATCCCCTAAACACTCTACACCAAATCCTGGTTAAATATTATGTATGAGGTCTGTCCGGGAAAAGTCCAGCCATTGTTAATATAACAAGAACAGTTTGTGCAACAACAATGTAACCTGTCAGCTAAGGAGAGTGGACTGGAATGCACATGTGTGAACAATGATGACTTCACCCTACTAGTCAGTGGGGGCGGTAGATGCTGTTGAGTGAGCATGTGTACTGTGTGGCCTTCACATTCAAAATGACGGAGCAAGTAGAGCAACAATTCTGCATCCAATTTTGTGTTAAGGTTGAACAATTCTCCACTGAAATTATTTGGATGATTCAGAAGGCTGCAGCTTTGGGTAGCTGATGATTGGCAGCTTCATCGCAACTATGCTCCCACTCATGCATCACGTCTCATGCAGAGTTTTTTGGTGCAATATCGAATCGCCCAGGTGACTCAGCCCCACTACAGCATAGATTTGGTGCCCTGCAACTTCTGGCTTTTCCCAAAATTTAAAATCACCTTTGAAAGGGAAGAGATTTCAGACCATCAATGAGATTCAGAAAAATATGTCAGCAGCTAATAGCAATTGGGAGAATTGTGTGAGGTCCCAATGTGCCTACTCTGAAGGGGCCTGAGGCATCAATTGTCCTATGTACAATGTTTCTTGTATCTTGTATTTTCTTCATTAAATGTCTCTACTTTTCACATTACATGGCTGGATACCTTCTAGACAGACCTTGTATATTCTGGACAGACATGTATACCTTACATGTATACCAAGAATTCAACATGAGTTCATCCAGCTTTTCTTGAGGCGGAATGGTGAGATAGCTAAAAAATCACATAATTTTTAGGATCATGTACTGGATCCACCAATTACTAGCTATATAGCCATATACATGTTATTGCTTCTCTTCTGAGAAACAGGGACAATGATACTTGTTCTCATGGTTATTATGTAATATATACAAAGTGTTCAGAATAGAACCTGGCATTTGTTTAAAAAAAACCCCAACAAATACTGACCCTTCATTACATTATATACATTAAGTATTTTCAACTTTCCAAATATAAAATTTACATTACTAATATAATCTTTAAGCGCCCAAGGGGTTCTTGTGCCTCAGATGAGGATTACTGCCCTAAGTTTTCCAAATTTGCTTTATTTCCCAAGTGTGAGGCCTCACACTAAATTTTATGCTTACCCAATCAAAAATACCACATTCTACAATTATAATAGTTTCCTAGTAATTTTTAAAGCAACTTATTTGTTTACATATGTACATAGGATGTGTGTGTGTGTCTAATGGTTTTAGACGTTGTACAAATATATATGATGCAAAATAGAGTGGCATCGAATATGAATAGCGCTTGTCATATTTTCTGACGCTGTTCTCTTTGTGATTTATTTGTTGAGAAAACACACAGGTGGATTTTCCTGGGGGGTGTGCAGAGTCTAGAGTTGACACCACTATCTCCTGTGGTGTCATTTGATATGCTCTTTAGTCAGAACTAAAGGCTTCATTAGATTCAATGTTGATTATATTTTGCGAGACTATTTCATAAATGGTTTTCTAAATTGGTAATAATTTATCGGGCATTGCAAAGTGATGACATTCTATTTTTACCATTCTCTCATTTATTAGGTGGATATTCTCTATAAAGAGAAATTGTCCATCAACTATTTGATTACTCTGAATGTTCATGCTGACAAGGCAGGATAACTGCTTGATTCTTTTTCTCGTTTACCAGTTTTCAAAACAAGGAGTTGGTTTATTCACACTCTCCAGAGGTATTCAGTAAGAAGTTTTTATTGTTACTGCTGACATCAGTACCATGAATTTAAACACATTCGATGTGTTTTCATTTTTTACAGTCTGGCCAGTAGGAACCCATTAAAGTTGGCTCGTGAATTCTTTTTATGTAATCCTCTTAGTGGTCTTTGATAGCTCCCTTGCTTCTGGTGTCATAAGATGTTCCAGGTTCATCTTTCATATTTTCTGCTCCAGACCTGAAATCAATCATTTTTTCTAAGAACTTTGACTTCTTTTAGTGAGAAATGGCAAAAGCCACAACCCATTGGGGCTACTCATTGCCACTGGGTAGCTCAATATTTTTAGGCTAATTTAATGGGCAGAGCTGAGAATGATGTATTTTTTTTTAAAGATAAGACATCATAAATTTATGCTGACCCTTCCATTCAAATTCAACACTACAGAATTACAACTCCCTTTTAAAAGAGAAACAGTTGCATAGAATCACACAACTTCAATGAGCTTCAAACCTCATTTAAGAATACACAGATGAAAATAACACTATACAAATGTCTTTTCATTGCAAACTGTCTATACAAAGTAAAGGGTTTTTGCATTTATAAGAACTTAGTGCAAATGGTGGGAGAAGATTGGATTGTCACAGAAATTAAAGCCTCTGTAAATTCTCCTACAGCCCGAGGGAGCCTGAGAATAGGCCACGGACCCTCCTGTTTAAGAAAGACTATCCCAGGCTAAATCTGTACATTATTCTCTGTGAGTTCATTAAAGGTTATACCTTTTATCTTTTTTCCATTAATCTTATTTTTGTAAAGAAAGATTTTATTTATTTACAATTTTTGGAAAGAGGGTAAGGCAGGGAGAAAAGGAGAGAAACATCAATTGGCTGCCTCCCGCAGGGTTTGGCAAACCAGGCACGTGCCCTGACTGGAATCAAACTGGCGACCTTTCAGTCTGCAGAACGATGCTGAACCCACCAGTCAGGGCTGCCGTTAACCTTCTGAAAGTGTCGTGAGGCATCTAAAGTAAAAGATCTTTTCATATCTTTGCTTAGGCTGATTCCAAGGTTATTTTTTCTTAGCAAACATTTGACAGGACTCTTAATCACTCAAGAGTCTTTTGCTGACTCGAAACCTGAGATTTTTAAAACTATCTGAACATACATGCACACATGCCCACACATGCATGTACACAAACCAACCTTTAACCCCATACACATAAATGAAGAGTCAGCCAGAGGCGAGGGCTTCATTCACTTTACCAAGTATTCACCTGAGTGTTTTGTCTGTGAAACTAGATCCCCAGCTCATTTGAAATACGATTCTCTGGGCAGAAATCTGATTTGCACACAGCTGCTGGAATACCTAAAGATGCAGCTCATCCGTTGCGCTGTGTTTTGGAAGACACCACTCCATGCTCAGAGGCTGCCAGCGCCGCTCGGCTGTGGGGTTTGCGGGAGTACATGTACTGTCATGCCTCGTGAAATGGGTGCCGCGCCGAACAACACGCTCAGCCTGCTTTTCCGGAATTTTCTTTCGTTCTCAGGAACCCTTTTTGTCCCGGCTGCCTTTTTCCTATGTTGAATACCTCTTCTCTGGCTCTATTGGCTCTATTTTTAGACTCATTATTTATTTTTCCTACTGTTTATGATTATGATTTTTTAACATCATGACAATTTTGAAAACCTTAATGTTTCATATCACTTTTGCTCTTACGCGTTTCAGGCCCCCGTTAAATTGACAGAATGTGTTATACACGACACACACAGATTCTCTGCCTGAGCTTCTTCACAGTATAACCGCCTCGTAGCCGGGTCTGCTGCTCCGGGGCATTAGAACACACGTTGCCCATTTTATTTATCTGGGCCGATGGTTTATCACCAAAGCAGCCTATAATGTTGACTGAGTAATTTTCTCTTGTAATGCATGACCTAAAGATGAAATTGCTGGTTCATTCATGTTGTGAAGCGCAAAACTGCTGCCAGTGTCACCTTCTAAAATTAAGCTTCTGGGTATAATGAAGAGCCGCAGCCCTGGGGTGTTCAGTGTTACTGCTGGCCTGCTTGTTGACAGGGAGAGAGCTCCAGGGTGTATCTTTGAACTCCTGTTCCACTCAGCCAACTTGGAGAAGGTGCGGTAGTGTTGGAGGAACTTGTAGTGGAACTCGTTCTCAAGGGCATGGTAGCAAATGCCTGAGTGGATTGAATGTGGATGAGGAGGAAACTTGGATCATTTAAGAGATGGAGTGCCAGCAAGTCCTTCTATCCTGCAAGTTGTCCAGGGATTTCCTGAACGGAAGTGAGGACAGTACATGCTGAGGATTCGAGGCCCTCCCGCAGCCCTCCCAGCTCTAATGACAGAAGCTCCTGAAATGGAGAGCTCCGGGTGAGAGCCGCCGCCTTCTGTGCTGCTTTCTCACACGTGGGATGCGTCCGAGGTGCTGCCTTTCCTTCCCGCTTTGCTCGGCCGTATGTCCCGAAGCTCAACATACCCGTCACTCTAGGTGCCAGCAGGAAACGATGAGGCAATTTAGGAGGGTTTTATGAAGGGGCTGTGTAATACTACATGTTCAGGGTTGTGGAACATAAGAGACCGCAAATCATCCTGGAGCTTGCCCAGTGAGGAGCCCTTACCCCCTCTCCCCACGGGAGGAAGACTGTCCGACTCTGGGGAGAGTAGCTGCAGCTGGAAGACAGGGCCCCCTGGCAGGAGCTGCGGCCTTCGGGACAGGTCAGCCCCGGTGGCCCTGCCGAGCGGGAATTAGAGGAATGAACACCCAGAACTCGCTTTCCTACATCTCTCCTACTTCTGGCCGATGCCTCCCATTAGCTGACTCCAACCAGAGCCAGAGGGTGAGGAAGCCCACTGAGGCAGAAGGTCGGCCTTCTGAACACAGAACAGAGGGCGAGTAAATCCAGAGGCACGTGGTCAATATCTAACAACGAATCTGTCTCCTATCATGTATACAAATCCTTTATACAGATCATGTATACAAATGTGGGTTGTTTTATACAGGAAAAATGACAGTTATGCACAAGTAATACAGATACCTGATTTCAAATCCCTTTGTGGGTTTGAAGTGAGGACTCCAATGATAGTTGGACTAAAAATAGTAGTAGTCGTCATCAGTGTTCTTAAGACTTATTAGGAGCTTACTTGGTGCCAGATACTGTTCTAAACACTCCATCTATATTAACTCATTTAATTTTCAAAACAGTCCCGTGAGATGCACATTGTAATTAGTCCCATAGTACAACTGAGGAAACTGAAGCACTGGAGTGTAAGGCATCCTCTGCCCACAGTCTCAGGGCCAGGAAGTGGAGAGGCCACATTGTAACCCAGCCTCCCAGGGCGCTCCTGCCCCACACGGCCCCTTTCCCGATTGCGTCACACTACAGGGAACACCCTGGGGGGAGAGGGGACAGTATTCAGTAGTGATGATTTGATTCCCGTTGATGGTTGGAAAGAGGTTTTATATGTTAGAAATCTCTTTCCACACTTGAGAATTTTAGTTTTGTGAGGCAAAGTTCATTTGTTTGTGGGTCATTAGCAGTGACTCTACCTAGAACAATTTGGTGTTGGCTTTTCTCCCCCACCCCACTTTTAATGTTATTTTTCTTTCCTCTGTTATTCAGACAGAAGGTCCTCTTTTTGAGCCTCAGAGGACAGTAACAATAGAATAGCATCTCCAGCACAGGCTGGACAAACTTGTGGAGGATAAACTACGTGGTCTTCCTAACAGCCCTGCAAGGCAACTGTTAAAATCCCTATTTTCAGGTGAGAAGACTGCGTTCTGGAAATACGCTTTCTGACCCAAGGTCACTCAGTCAGAAAGTGCAAGCCCGGGTCTCACATGACCTGGCTCTGTCTTCTCCACTACAGTGTCTCTCGGAGACTGAGTGACTTGCCCTGGGCCAAGGCCATCCAGCTGATGAATGAGCTTTCACTTAACTAAAGCCCCTAAGTACTTTTGTCCCTGAACACCTACATTTTTGAGTGAATTCCAGGAAGAAAAGCTAAGGAGAGACCAGAGACTTAGGAGAAAATGTGGTGTCAAGGAGGGCAGAAAGTGTTTCTGGAAAGAGAGCATGGCCACCTAAGCCAAAGGCCGCGGAAGTCAGGGAGCAAAGGACAAGTGTGCCTTGGAGAATGTTGGTGGCATGAGCAGAATCTCTGTTAGGAGAAGGGTCCAGTTGGAGTGACTGCAGAGCCAATGGGTGGGTCAGGAGCAGACGCAGCGTGTGTGGGCTCTTCCCTGGAGAAACTTGGCTGGGAGGGATGAAGTTGAGTGGTAACCAGAAGGGTGGGGTGGTTCTTTAAAGACAGAAGGTAATAGAATGTGTTTGAAACTGACAAACAGGAACCACAGACTGGAGAAGATAACAATGTAGCAGAGAGAGGAAACAATTGAGGATCAAAGTTGACTTGGTTTTTTTTTTAACTTAATTCTAGCCTCTGCCCACATCTCTGGCCCCATCTCCTTGATCATTATGCCTAGTCACTCTCATTTTCTTTCTGTTCCTCCATGCTCAGCTCAGTCCTGCATAAGGGCCCTTCCTATGCGGTCCCCTCACCTTTGGATATCTGGCTTCTCCTTAATGTGGAGATCTCAGCTAAAATGTCACCTCCTCAGAAAGGACTTTCCTGGCCACTCCATCTAAAGTAGTTCCCTGAACCTCTCCCCAGTCCCCCCAGTATAACCCTGTGTTACTTCCTTCATAGCACATTTCTTCCTCCCCAACTGCTCAGAAGTCACCTCCTTGTTGGTGCCTCCCCCGACTCCCCCATTTGGAATTGTGACCCACTACCCCTCCACACACTTCTAATCACCTGTATCTGCTCACTCTCTTATTTTTAACATAGCACATATCACCTTTTAACACAGCATATCCATCACCTACTTTTTATGACTTGTGTTATTACCTCTCTCCGCTGGTAGAATGGCATCTCTCTGAGGGCAGGAGTCTCTGTTTTGTTGACTGTTGCATCACTAATGTCGGAACACTGACTGGCAAAGAGTAGGGTCCTACTAGCGTGTTTATTTGAATGACTGAGCTTTCTGCTATCCGAAATTACTTTGGTCAATTACTGGTTTGCTTGTTAATTATTTTTCCTCCAACTAGAATGCAAGTACTGACCTTACCGGTCTTACTTAATGCTGTAAACCCAGCACTGGAACTGTGCCAGTTCCCAGTAGGTGCTCAATAAATGTTTGTTAAATGGTTGGTGGTTGCATTCCCTAACTTGACTGAGCCCCCAGACCTGATACTCTCAACTCGCCTAAAGCGCAGCTGATGTGTGACTCCAACCCAGACTCTCAGTTTCCAGACCATTGTCATGCTTTGTCCCTCTGGAAATTTCTGGAACTTCAACATCTGCATTAACACAAAATATGTATTCTGGCTCCATCTTATGCAACTTGTTGTCATCATTATATGGGTGATATTGTGCCTTTTTTACTTCTTAATACCTCTAAGTGATCAATAACCATTACTCAAAAAGTAAAATTAATCTTGAACTATTGACCTTAGAAGGAACCTTAGGGGTTACCTAAATCTGTGGCATCTTCCATGATTAATATTGGGAATGGACTGGCATTAACTTCAGTGGTCTAACCATAATGTGTAGTAAAAATTCAGCTAAGAACTAAATATTCCAAATATTAGCTAGAGAACCTTGTTATAAACCAATGACTTGACACGGACATTAAGTAAGTGAAGGAGAGGAACCCTGATGGAATCCTGAACGTATACTGGGTGTACTTAAACGTGGTGGGCATTCCGTATACAGGTCACGTATCACAGAAATGGACCCTTGAAAGCTGTATGATCTCAATAACTAATCTGATCCCAGTGAATTTAATAAAGAATAGAAATAAAATGAAAAAGAATTATAGGTAATTGGTTTCCACTAGACTTTAACTGTACTTTTTGCATTTTATATTCCATATTCTGAAGTTAACTTTTTGTATAGTTTTATACAAGCCACCTGATGGGGTTTGTTTCTGAAATTTTTATCCTATGAAAAAGCTATGAGGAAATTATTACAAATCCAAGAAGTGTAATTAAACATTAATACAAGTAAAGATTAACACATGGAGTTTTACAGCCCCGCAAACACAAAGTAGAAGGCCGCATTAGGCCTTCGTTCTTTTTATTCCAGAACTATGACATGCACTCACAGGTATAGAGATTTAATGGAGACTTATTTGCAAAAACATGAGCTTTAGGCAGATGAAGACAAATGGGTTGTGTCTCCTGTTCTGCATTTCCAGGAATTTTAAGTAAAGCTACTTAGAAGTTCCCCGCATAGTATAATAAGATTTTAGAACGCACTGCTATGTCCATTATTTTTCATCGTCTGTTAAGCCTCTCTGGTTAATAAGCTCTCCGTTGTAGCCCCCAGAACGTCTAAGAAGCCAGTAGGCACCCGGAGTGGTTAGCACACACCCAGTTGGCTCTGCCTGGCACTGAGAGTTTCTTCCAGTGACTGTCTGCAGAGGAAGGGGGTTAGCAAAACGCTCTGTAGCCAGACTTAGAATGACCCTTATTCCTTTTGGGGGGGGGGGCAGAACAGGACTTGTGACCCTCATTTCTTCTCTCCGTGAATTACTTTTCTGTTTCTGCATAACAAAATACCATTCACTTAGCAGCTGGAAACAGCACACATTTCTTATCTCATGGTTCCCCTGGGTCAGGAGTCTGGGAACAGTTTTGCTTGGTCCTCTGTGCAGGGTCCCACAAGACAGCGGTGGAGGTGCCCACCAGGCTGCGTTCTCCTCTGGAGGCCTCACCGGGGAAGATCCTGCTTCTCTGCCCCCTCAAGTCATTGGAAGAATTTATTTCCTCAGTGCTGTGTGACTGGGGGCCCAGCATGGGCGCAGACTGGGAATCTCCCCACGGCTCTTTGCCACACGGACTTCTCCTCAGTACGCACGCTTACCTCCCATGCATGCCAGCAAGGACACCCTCTCTCTCACTGCGATGTCAACAGTAGTCACGGGGGGGACTTTGCTGTGGTCTGTGCTTAGGAGCAAGTTGCAGGTCATGTCTGCACTCAGAGGGAGAGGATGACACAAAGGCACGAGCAGGAGGGGCCAGTCACTGGGGCCATCTTAGAGTCTGGCCACCACGCTCAGGGATCTCATTCCGACATTGGTGCTTTTGCCTTTTAGCCATCATGTCATGTCTTTTCGCCAAGTGACTGGTGGCATAAAATGAAGGAATTTGGGCTTTATTTTTTTTTCTAGTTGTGGGACTAATTTGTGTTCCTTTTTCAAGCTTCTTTGTGTGTTGTAGTATTTCTCTTGATTACTCTGCAGGAAAGGGGGAGTCCCTGAGAATAATGGAAGGAAAACAGAATTTGCGCCTGAGGTAAGGGAAGTTTAGTTCCAGAATTTTTGGGTGATTTGTCATCTGTGTTTCATGTGACATTAACACAGTTTTCAGTTGGTTTTCACTACATCCCCCAGGAAAGTCCTTGGGGTGACAACAATGATTTGACATCCCGATGGCGCAGGTACTGTCAAAGGAATTCTAGTCACGCTGGGAGCTGGTGCAGGTGAACTCAATGAGCAGGTCCCCCCCCCACAGAAGCACCCAGCACTTTTGGCCATTTATATGAATTTATTCTTTAAGACTTGGCCAAACTTCTTTGAGAGAATGGAATAGGAACACAAGCTTTCAAAGCCTAAAAAAAGAAAGAAATATTATAACTTTCTGTTCATGTCCTAAGGCATACCAATGTTTATAAAAGCCAACAACTTCTCTTCTCATATTTATTTACCTACTAATGTCATCCATTAAGTCCCCAAAGTTTATAATCCTCAGGCCAGTGGGAAAATAACAGCACTTATGGTGGAGGGGAAAAAAAAACTTGGATGAATTTAGAATTATTAAATAATGCCTTTGCTTTTGCAGATTTCTACCTCAGTAATTCTGGCTGTCGGCACTTAAAAGTGCCTTCCAGTCACTATTCAAAACCCTCCACGCAATGCCGCACATGGCCGACCTCCTCTTTATCCTGAATAAAGATGGTGCACTCTGTGGGGCTTCCTTAAAGTGCTTCAAAAGGAAGTCATTAGTAAGAGGGTACACAGAACTGTGCTACGTTGTAATTACCAAAAATATGGGCACTTTGAATGTGAGGGAGGATTTTTTTAATATCTCAAAATTACCTCTTTAAAAACTGTAAAGGGTCTTTATTTATTTATTTTTGGTTATCAGATTACACCATCTTTAGGATCATTATAGTTCAATGCAATTAGATTCACCCTAGGGTTCTTTATTGTTCCTTCTCTCAGTCAGATTTGAAAAACATTTCTTCTGTTAACTAGGTCTCAGGGGAATACGTCCTTCCTTAACTGGCCTGCACGGGAAGGGCAGACTGTCTAATTTCGTAGCACATACAGAGTCTGTGTTATCAGTTGACAGATAAAGAAGGCAGCATGTTTCATTTTTCCTATTCCGTGCACGTGAGGAGGTGCTTGTCTGTGCAGTTTCGCTTACAGCCCTTTCTTACTCTCTCGTGTATTATAATAAAGTTTGTGGCTCCTAGTCCTTAATGGGGAGAGCAGTCACATATTAGAATGGAGAAATATTGATCTGCATTTTATGTACTGTTGCCTTTTATATTATCCTTTAAAAGCTCCTAACGCACATTGGTCAAAAACAGTTTATTCCTGTGCAGTAAAGAGACCTCCGTGGCCACAATCCGAGTCAGTATAGCTGCTCTTCACTTTTCCGTAGATGTTATGGCTGAAGCTCAATGTCATCGACATGGCCACATACATCACTGGTGTGCTCGTTGCCCTTCACTGACCTTATAAGCTTGTGAACTATATTTAGAATCTACCGATTGGTTCTAGAAAAGTGTAACCTCATTGAAAGGCTCCAACAAAAAATTTGACATAACCTGTACTTAACAAATTGCTTTTTCCTAGACCCAAAATCACATTGAAATTGTACTTAATGTTTGAGTCTCCCCCAGTATCCAAGTTAATCCCCTTACCAAATAACTCGGATAAAACCTTTTCAGATGATCAGGGTGGCATTGGATATACTATCCCAATAATGTTCTTAAGAATTAATCTGCTGAGTTTATTTCCGGAGCATAATTTAGGCTGTGATGAAACTGAAGCCCTGGAACACATATTGTACTCTTGCATATTCCAGTTCATGGGTGTGCGCTGAGTCACAATCTCTTATCGTTGTTGGGGTGTGTTTCAAACTTTTGTAGCACTTCTCTAATAATAATTACAGTTAATATTAAATTTTACAAAAAACAAGTGAAAAGTTTGAATTATGTTTTAACTAAATTAGCTCCAGCAGAGGATGATAATTTAAATACATTGGGTCTATGAGTGACGCATCTCTAAGCCCAATTAATATGCGAGCCCTGAAATCAGGCAGCCTCCCTGTTTCCCATATTCATTCATCCAAGAAATATCTGTGGGCCGGCTATGTGCCAAGACCAGTTCTATGGACTGGGGATACCACAGTGGTCCACAGAGACCAGACCCCTGTTCTTATGGGGCTTATATTTCATTTCAGAAAGAAGACAATAAGCAAAAATATAAATGTTCCAGAGAAATATCAGCTGGAAATAAGTCCTATGTAGAGAATTAAATAATGCATCGTGATAAAGGGTGATTAGGCAGCTCCTTTACATTGGGTGTTCATGGAAGGTCTCACTGGAAAATACAGACTTGAAATGGTGATCCCAATGTCACAGAAGGGCAGCCCTGGGAGAGATGAGGGGAGAAGGCATTCAGGCAGAGGGAACAGCTGGTGCCAGCCTGGTGTGCTTGAGCCTGGGGGAAAGGCCTCCATGGCAATAGTACAGTGGGAAAGGGAAAGGTGTCCCAGTATCGGGGCCAGGCTGTTCAGAACCCTGTAAGGCAGAGTTTGAATTTATTTTAAGCACTGACAGAACCCAGAGATGCCTGGAATGTAAGCTCCATGAAAGTTGTATGAAGGCAAGAGACCCACCAGGAGACCTTTGCTGTGGCTTGGTTGTTAGCAATTACTGATCTCTAACAAAAGCTGGCCATGGCCTATTTTTCCTCTGAAAAATGGGAGAAGAATCTGGAAAATTATGTCCCAGTTTGACAGTAGAGAATCTGAAGCATTTTAAATTTATTGTTGATGTCTATTTAAACTCAGCTTCACATCTGTATTTCTCTACATTTATGAAAACTTAAATTGTGTAAATTATGCTTCATTTTAAAGCCCTTGATCAAGAACCAAGTTTTGGTCACACCCTTTTCATTTCGTTGGGAAGATTGATATCATTTCTTGGAAATGTGACTTCAGTCAGTTGCTCTCTAGAATTCAGACCTCATTTATCCTTCCTCTGAGACAAGTCTAATTCAAGTGAGACTGTGAGACCAAGCCTTTGGACCTGCGGGGCCCCCGACCTGAGCTCTGTGGGGTGAGGCTGAGCTGGCTGGGCTCAGCTTCCAGTGAGGACAGCAACAGGACCAAGCGCCAACCCTCCAGCTTGCAAAGAAAAATGCCGTTTTGTGGGTATTTTCCTTAATAATTAATAAGAGAAGAGAATTAAAGAAATTACTGGAACTATAAAAATTGTTTCAAAATTGAATGTTTTTCATTTGGGATCTGGGTCTGAGAAAATTGCTTGGTTCAGTGAGAATGACCATTATTTGGTTTGTAAGTGTGTGGGATATGCCTCCCCACCCCCCATTCATCCTCATGCAGAGTGGATGCCATTTAAAATTCACTGTGTTGTAAATTCATGTGGATCTGTATTATATTTAGAGACCATTTGGTTTTTACCAAAATCTGGCTCAGACTACACAGCATCCTAATTTGGACCTCCAGGAACTTTCTCTTTCAAATCCAGAATCCCTCAGAAGCAGTTTGCCAGCTTTTTCTAAATGTGGCTTATAAATGAGTGAGAATGAAAAAATGGATTATGATGATTTATGTTTTACATTTTATGTCGCTTTACATTTCTAAAAATACATTCACACCTACCTATGCCCTCCCAGAATGTCACATGAGAGCAGTATTATTATAACACACGAAGGGAGAACCAGAAACTTTAAGGTGACCTACTCCAGATCACTAAGTCAGCAACAGCAAAGCCGTCCGCCCATTCTGTTTCTCACATCGCGGAGGGTGTCAGGCTGTGTTCCCCACGTGCATCTGAATGGCCAGGGAGCCTTTCAGTATGCAGGTTCCAGGGGAGCCCCTCCCCAAATCTGAATCAGGCTCTCTCAGTTTGGGGTCTGGGAATCTGCATTTTTTAAGGCACCCCTCCCCAGTTCGATTTTACATGCAGTAAAATTGACAACAATTAGCAGATTTTAACCAGCATCAGCCTTTGGCCAAATTATGAGGTTGGGGCAGATTGCCTGTGACCCATCTACTCCCTACTCTAAATCTTGGTCTTCCCTTCAGCACTTCAAGCTTACTCCCTGTTTTCTTTGATCAAATCCCCTCCGAGAAGATGTGCAAGAACTAAAGTACCACTCATACTGTAGTCGCAGGTCAGTCTTGGGTACAGCTCTCACCTACAACATGCACATTCCAAAACAACTGGAGGTTGAAAATGTAGGTTAGTGGGTGAGATGCTCATGCGCCTCTCTTGAGCCTACTGTTTTCTAGATTTTTCAAGTACAACTTGGCTGTTTGAGCCAAAGATCATTTCAGACATTGGCCCTTTAGTGGTAAAGCTTGGGCCTTCTCTTGGTAGTGGGACCCCCTTGGAGAGTCTTTGGAGAAGACCCCTGGCTTTGCCAAGGGTGTAGATACGCGAGTCATGAGGTCATTGTTGCAGATTCTGTTGCTATGCACTTGATTGCCAAAATCCCAGCTGACCGTGAACTACTTCCCAAACATTACAGGAGGTTGTCATTGAGCAGTTGGGAAATCATATCTAATCCCTACCGAATCTTACAGAGAGAAGTCTTCAGCTTGGCAGGCATTTAGTTCCTGGGCTCTGTGAACGTTGTTCCCAGACATACAGAAGAACATGTCTCATGAAAAATCTGGAAGGCCGTTTTGTATGAAAAGGCATAAAAGCAGGCGTTGGTTTCATTTGTACTGGCCTTAGATGCTATTGTTACTGAATGACTCCACAGGCCAGAATCATCTGTCACTTGTACTTCTCTCTACAAATGGAAGAACTCATGAAACCTAACCATTCCTACCTATCCTTGGAATGAACTAGACACAGACACGCTTACCCACATGTGGGGATTAAGTCCTCAATGTATGATTTATTTCTTTGTCTAACTTTCTAGAGGTGGTTTTGCTGGAGGAGACATCAGTGACAAGTGTAAGCCTTGCAGAGCCTTTACTCTGAGAGGTGGGAGAAGTGGGCTGATTCAGCAAGGTCTACTTCCACCCTTGACAGGGAGGTAGTTGATTAAATGAGCAGATCCCAAATGTGGATGGCATCCCCAGATTCCTGGGGCAGTCCCTGACCTAATGAAACAGGCCCTGAGAGTCTGGGCCATGGGAATCTGTGGTTTTTGCAAAGCTCCCCAGGTGGTTCAGTGCTTCTCGGGTGGAGTGGTCACTGTATCAGGTGATTAGAACCCTCTGACTCTGATGGAGTGGGAGGCAACATCTACCCTATTTATGAGGTTGCCATTTGGGACAATAGAATACAGTTTATTCTTAATCATAATCAACATTGGATTCCAATTAATTGCTTTGTTTCTGCCAAACACCATGGTTTATTCACTAGTAGAGAGCAGATTAAAGATCATAAAATATTTGCCTGCAAAGCCTGCTGAGCCTAACGCACTCAAATTTTCCTATTAAATTCATGAAAAATGGTTGTAATGGTGGCCAATAGTCGTTTAGTGCTGTGTGCCAGGTATGCCTCTAAGTACTTGAGATATATAAACTAATTTGATCCTCACAACCACTCTATATTGTGGGACTATTTTTATACCTTTTGCAGAGAGAATAAACACCTTCCCATGGTCCAACAGCTAACAAGTAGTGGGGCCAGGACTTGAACTTGAGCAGTCTGACTCACGAGTGACACGCTGGGCCACTGTGCTATCCAGTCCTCCATGGAGGAGTGATTGTCACTGGCTTGTCTGCTTTCGTTCAGGATTTCCGGGCTGGTGGGCTGGAAGGTTGGCTGGGCATCACTCTAGGAAGAGCAGTGAAGGACTCACTGGTTTGCCCGAGAAAGGTCTGTTTGGCAAACTGAGTTTGAGGAATATCACGGACATTGGGAAAAGGTGGGTCTCACACTCAGAAGAGGAGACACGGCTCAAACAGCAGAGTGGAGAAGTACCAGAGCAGGCACGGATGTTGTAGGTGCGGAGTAGAGTGCAGAGTGCCAGGGCGGGCAGGGAGACAGCTGAGGGCCAAGGAGTAGTCAGAGCAGGAACAGAAGAACCGGGAGGCTGTGGTTTCAGAAAACCAAGAGGACAGATTTTCTCAAATTAAGGAAAGATAAGCAGTGCCAAGTAATACAGTGTCAGATAAATGGAAAACTAGAGAGAGAGAGCTAGTAGATCCTCATTGGTTACCTTCCAGAGAGCAATTTTAGTGGTGTTGAAGACCAGACAAGGTCATACTATATGAAACAGTGTCAATGTGCTCTATTAGTTAGTTTGTGTAGTCCTACATGAACTTTCAGCTCTCTGTAATTAAGCTCACCTTGCTAGAGGTGATGACAACTACCGTTTGGTGAATGTTTACTCTGTCCCAAACACTGATCATTACCAGAAGTTCTACCCATCCCCACGCCACAGACCAGGAGACAGCAGCCCTGAGGGGTTATGTAACTCGCCCTACATCTCACAGTGAGTCCACGGCAGAGCCCAGACTTAGTCCCAGATCGCGCGTTAAACCCAGCTGTGCTGCCTGGCTCTGCCACTGTGCCCTGATGCTAGTTTCACCTGCCTCTTCCCTCTGAACTTCACTGATGTTCGTCTGCGCAGCATCTGGGTGGGGCCAGACTGGCGTGAGCCTGCACTCTTTAACCCCGCCCCTGGGCATTTCCACGTGAAGATGGAGGGGGTATAAAGGACCAGGACAGGGCCCTGTCGCCACTTTCTGACCCACTGGGTTTCTCCTGGCCAGCCATCAAAGGAAGAGGCAGTATGTTGTCATATATTCTCCAGGGACAGTCTCTCAATATCACTCATTTTCTCAGCTCAGCATATACCGTCAGTGCCTCATTTTCTTCCCGAGGCCAATTTACAGGAGAAAGGGGACTAGAACTTAAGCCAGGCTTTGCCCTGGCTTACGGAATAATTCTTTTAAACCCAGCACACCATCCTCAGGAGAAGCTGCAAGCCACCAGTATTAACTGCCAGGTCTAATTTGGGGAGAGAGAGGAAGGGGCGATGCTAGTAACACGGACCTAGTTTTGCAGAAGGCAGACAGGGCTTGGAGACCAAGATGTCCAGAGAAGACCGTTTTCAGTTCAGTGTTGCTTGTTTTCCGATGTTTGGAGTCTTTATTTTTTAATGCTCTAGAGAGTTCATGTAACTTTTTACATGGAAATCCAAAATAAGATTTTTTTTTTTGTCAGGGAATTCTGTGGGCTGTGCAAATAAGAATAGAAAAGCATCCGTTTATGCCATTGAGCAGAACAGTGTGTGTGTGTGTGTGTGTGTGTTCTGTGCACTGCAGGGGCTCCCCAAGTGCCCTGGCAGTGGGAGTGATTAGGTCAGAACACGTCCATAAAAGTCCAGAATCTAAGAGATGAGTGTGTGTCAGGCTAAAACTTTTTATTAAAGTAGGTTTTATTTTGTAAGCAGGTTAAAATTTCATCTTGGCTTTTCTGTTTGTCCTAATCTAAGCACAGGGGAGATGGGAGGAGGCCTGTGTGTGTGTGTGTGTGTGTGTGTTAAAGATTTTATTTACTTATTTTTAGAGAAAGGGGAAGGGAGGGAGACAGAGACTGAGAGAAACATCAGTGTGTGGTTGCCCCTAGTGCACCCCCTACTGGGGACCTGGCCCGCAACCCAGGCACATGCCCTGACTGGGAATCGAATCAGGGACACTTTGGTTCTCAGGCCTGCACTCAGTCCACTGAGCCGCACCAGCCAAGGTGAGGCCTGTGCTTTAATAGCTAAAAGATTTTGTTGTGCTCTCTGGGATGATGGTAATAAAGATGCTGTGCCTTTGCATGGCTATTGATGGTCAGCAGGGCTTGCCCATGTACATTGTTTTGTTTGAGTCGAATGACTCCCAAGTGAGATTGGAAAGAAAGAGATTAATCTGCCCTTCACAGTTGAGGGAGTAGAGATTCAGAGAGGCTAAGCAATCTGTGCAAGATCACAAAGCTTGTAAATAGTAGGGCTGAAGTAGCAAATGTATCTGCACTATTTGTACAAACAGCAGGGCTGCAGTAGCAAACAGCCTCCTATTTCCTTCCCCATTTGCAGGGCACTCTCCAGTTGCTTCACCTGGGTGATCACTCAGAGAGCATGTTTCTGAGGGAGAATCGTGATATAGGTTCCTTTCCGTGACCGGAATTTCTTTTCTTATGGCTCTGTAAGATATAGATTTCCTTTTTCTTGCCACTGGAGTGGAAACTTGGAAGACTTAAATTTCTTTTGAATTGCCTCAAAGCAACAAATACCTTGCTTGTTCCAATAAATGTTGACGAGCACACTTTCGGAGTCCAGTATGCTACTCAGAACCCCCTTGGATAAAAGGGAACCAAAATCTATCACATGCCTGCCCTATGCTGAGTCCTTTGCTAGCCACTCTACAACCTGCATCTCAGTTACCTTTCCCACAGCCCTTCAGGAGAGACATCATTCTCCCTATTTGTAGATGTGATGCTCGGAGAAGTTGAGAGACTTACCTAAGTTCCCCCAGCTAACAGGTGGAGGGTTAGGATTTGAACCAAGGTCTTTCCAGCTCCAACATGTTTGTATATTTTTCTATATATAATATAGAAAAAATACTTAAAAACAAAGGCTAAAAGTATTTGCCAGAAATTTCTTATGACAAATCTTTAGCCTCAGCCTCTCTTGTGTCAGTGGGTCTGCCCTCAGCCTACGTCCTCTTCTGCCCTGAACCATAAGTCACACTTCTCTCACTTCTGGGGCCTATCGGTCCCTCACCCTGCCTGGTTCTGCCGGCCCCAGCCCTGTGACCTTTTTTAGCCCCGATCAGCCTCCATGAAATATAACTGGTGAACCTCCAGTTTTGGATCCAGAATGGATCATATCCTTCCTCTCATAGTAGTTGTTCAAGTCCCTGCCTTAAACTCCTTCACATTATAAATTTTTAGGGGTTTGGAACTGATCCCACTTATCATTCGTTATCATAGCATCTGGAACAGTGTCTCTTACACATAGCAAGAATACACCGTATCTTGAGTTAATTACATTGAATCCAGAGAGGCTGAGTGGTTCCTAGAAAAGTGGCTGGTGCCAGGCCAGCAGCTTGTGTCGAAGAGTCTGAGACGAGCTGGGGAGGCTGCACGAAGCTGTCACCTATGGCTGTGTGCTGGTCGAAGAGCCAGAGCTCTGCTCCAGTCTTCTGGACCCGCACTGGAACGACTCGCCCCGGGATGATGGACATGTAGCACGCGCCTGGCCGTCCCTGCCTTCCACGTGTTCTAACGGACACTACAAGCAATTAAAGAGGACATTTAAAAAATGTGTATTTGCTGCTCCTGTGTTGGTCTGTCTGTAGGATTGTGTGTGTGTATGTGTGTGTGTGAACTTAGAGCTTTAGCATTGCTTGTTTTAAGTATGTCAGAACACACCCAGATGTGATCTCATTGACAAGAAAGCAAGATTTAAAAGAAGGATAGTTGCACATAGTGTGACTGTACTTAATGACACTGAATTACACACCCAAAATGGTTAAAATGGTAGATTTTATTTTATATATATTTATATATATTTTAGGTGTTTATATATGTGTATAATACCACAGTTAAAATAAAAACCAGTGTAAGTCTCAATTGTTTGATGGTGGTGGTTGCGTGGCTGAGCAATAGGGGTGGGGAGAGTTTTGGGGAGAGTGGAGGTATAATCTTATTTCTTCTCCATATTCTCTCATATTCTCAACAATTTCCTAAGCCTATAATAGATATGTATCATGATATGGGTTGAGTTTATTATTAAACCATATTGCTGGTTCTTAAAGTGGGGCTGAGTGTATAGGAAATAGTTTTTGTTGATAAGAAATATTTGAATCTAGGAGGGATATACACATACTCACTAGATTAGATTCCATGCTTGCCTATCCAGTGTAACTATAACTGCTCAGCTGGTTTCCACACTGTGGCTCCTTCGTGGTGGATAGTCTCCTCCTCCATCAGCTTTAGGCTCTCTATAGTCAGGGTATAGGTCAACCTCTGGAACATGAACCTTATGAGGCATGAATTGTCATTACTTTCATTCCACATCATTTCATTCCCACTCCCCAGTACGGTGCCCAACAAGGCATAAGCGTAAACATTCACAACACATTGTCGAATGAAGAAATAGAGCTGACATCTGATTTGTTTTTATATTCATTATAGTGCCTGGCCTACTCTGTCACACATACAGGACACGTTTACAGGTCAAACTGATGCTTTGATTAAAAGCAGATTGCATACCACAGTGGACATCACTTACTTGCACATAAGAAGGGCTAAGTAAATATTAGGGATTAGATTATGTTGAGGAAACACTAAAACTAACAAAGTGGTACAACAGTGGAAAAACAGCCACGTCTATGAAGGAGGGACAGAGAAAGATGGAAACAATAGTTAGTTGGGGCTCAAAGTTGGGAAGGCGTACTTGATGGGAATATGACCAAAACCCAAGTTCTCAGGATGGGTGCTCTGTAAGTCAGTCTGCTTCAGGTAATAGCACGTAATTACCTCTAGGTCTGCACTACTGCTTCTAAGAAGAAGACCCAAAGGGGGCCTCTTGGAGATGATGGTGTTTACATGTTCCTTGGTTCCCTCTTTTTCCTGCGTATGTTGCAGTCGCATGTTGGAAATACTGTGTTTATGGAAACCAGAGCCTTAAGTAAGACTAGTCCAGGCAGTGGTCCGCCTGCCCTTCTCAGTCTGTCGCCGTTCTTCATCTCCAAATTTCCTTCTAGCCCTTCTAGCATGTTGAACTTGGCTGTGAGTATTGGTTATGGTTCTGCTCTCTGATCCACCTCCCTGCCCCCTTTCCTTTAGAGTAATTTGATGATGGTATAAATTCAAAAAGTCCTTTCAGTTAAAAAATAAAAGAGAAAACCAGATGGATTAAGATGTCCCTGATCTCGTATGGGTGTATTAATTCATCACTATAGCAGTCTCCACCTAGATAAACATTTCTATTTTTCACTAGAGTTTGCAGCCAACAGTGCAATTATTGCAATTTAAAAGGCTTTCTAATTTATTTTCCAAGTGTGGTACTAAGTGTTCTTGGGGGAATACCAGTGAGTTGTAGGGTAGTTTGTGTTATGACATACTTCCCATTAAGTGATAATCTACTGTGGCCAGAGTAACCTCAGAATAGCAGATGTGGCTTGTTCTGCCCTATGCTACCTTATTAGTGCTAATATTTTCTAGGCATAATCTAGTAATAGTAACTAATATTTACTTAGCTCCAATTATGTGATAGGCACGTGGCTAAATGCTTTACATGCGTGACTTCGCAAAGGCCCTTAGAGGGAGCCACTGGCAATATTCCCATTTCACAGATAAGGAAATTGAGGCTTAAACGACTCATTGAAATTTATCCAAGGGCAGTCAATAAGAGCCGATCCTGAGACTCTAGCCCAAGCAGTCTGACTCTGGGGGTGCACCTGTAACCACCAGTGAGTTCTGTTTTCTGGGAAGCATTGCTTGGCATGAGGAGACCAGGCTTTGTCCCATTAATGTTTTATGTTAGCAAGTCAAAGATTAGCACAAAATACTTGGGGGAAATAGAAGAAAGTGTGTGGTTTTACTTACAGTGCGTACTACAGCCTGTTATTCAAAGCACATAGGGTGAAGCTTAGCTTTGAAGGTTCGGGGAAGTGTGGATTAAGAACTACACATGCGCCTGTTCACCTGTTCTAGAGGTAACTGTGGATGCTGCTGCGGCAGCTTCTGTCTCCTCAATCCAAGGAGATAATCACAGAATAAACTAAAGGCCGAACTTCTCATTTTTGAAGCAAATAACTTTCTGGCTGGGATTGTTGGGGTTTCTTTTAAAGAGCTTCTCCTGTGTTTCATAGAAATAAATGGGGCAGAATCACTTTATGTTTTAATTTGCCCATTTACCTTCAGGACAGGAAATATTCTCTTCGTCTGTTTCACCACTTGCTTTCTTGCCCCTTCACCTCCACGTGTCACTTCTCTTAGGAAACAGCATGGCCCAAGCACTGGAACTTCAGTTGAGTAAGGACTTCAGTTGGACAGACGTGGGTTCAAAAACCAATTTCCCATTTACTCGCTGTGTGAACCCTGTTTTACATCTCTGAGCATTGGTTTCTTTATCTGTAAAAATGTTAGTGATGCAATGAAACCTCCTAGCGTTCTTGCGGAGTTTAAACTAGGTAACAGACGTCAGTTCCTGCCACAGGGTCTACTGGCCTGCAGTCGGTGCTAATCTAATGTGTTCTCGGTCCCCTCTTCCCTCCCCGCTCTGTCCTACTCCATTGCACCGCCGAGGGCTGGTGTTGGATTTTGTTAACCCAAACCGATTGTTTGCCAGTTGACGGAGAGCAAGGAGCGCTCTTTGCTGCACTGATATTCTTCAGAAAGACCTGTCCATTTGCCTGCATACCAATGTTTTTTTTTTTCAGCGTGTTGGATATAAAATCTAGTGAGGATATGTGTTGATTCTTCTTGTGTATATTTATAGTTGTTGAGTTCATTGGCAGAACTCTGCCTGTTCTTTCTTCAGGGTCCAGGAGACTGAGGAACATGGGTATTTTCTAATGGTTGCTGGAGTTCCCATTGAGAATTTTTCCATTCATGCACCCCGTCAGTCATTCACTGCGTAAATATATAATGAGTGCTTACTATGTACTCTGCGAAGTGCTGGGAACACCACAGTCAGTGAGCACACCCAGGTCCCTGACCTCAAGGAGCTTGCAATCCAGTGGAATTCATTCTGATGATAGTTTAAAAACAAGTTTATCATGAGTGTGGTCTGCCCTCGGTGGGGGACCACCTTGAAACGAGATGCTGATGTGATGTCCCAGTGCCCACAGTGACGTCACACTGTGTCCAGGCAAAACTGTTAAAACCACGTGGTTTTTCTTTAACAGCAACTCGAAGGACAGAGGTGAATGTAATTACACATGATGCCTTCCAGCCACGGCAAGGCCAAATGTCAGTGTGGGGCAGTGTCTGTGACAAGGAAAGCTGCATGCGGGGCCTGGGTAGGAAGGAGTGGTTGGAGAATTGCGTTGTCATGTAACACCCGGCAAAACGGGGAGGCCTCGCTCGAAAGGACCAGACCTCAGTGTAGAAATCTAATTTCAACAGCATGTGTCAGATTAATTAATGCGACTCATTGGATTTTATTAGCTTGGTGCATTTGTTTGTATTATTAGTTATAAATTCGTTCTGATTTTATAGCTATGTAAGTGCTTAAAACACAAGGAATTTATAGCCTCATAATATTTTTTTAAGTTAGCCTGAGGGAGGCCTGAATAATTTTTTAATTGTAAAGGAGGTTAGTACCATTATTCAAGTGCAGAAACATTGTTACAGAGAAAGCTTCTCTATAGGTAAAATTCTTCAGAAATATGAGCAGTTTAGAAAAACTAGTTATATCCTTGATTTATCCGAAAAAATAAGAAAAGGTCCGTGAGAAAAGGTTGTAGTTATTGTTTTTACCAAAAACTCCCTTCTGTGTCCTGTTTTGCAATTGTGAGCTATTGTTTTTATATTAGCCATGTCAGCTTTTTAAATATTTCTCATTAGTTCTTTGAAGAGAAAAATTACACCAACTTCTTCCTTCTTGCTGTGCCTCTCCACTTACTGTGCACACGCAGATGTTGGCCTATTACATCTGCCGACTAACTTATACTCATCACTCGTCTATTCCACACTAGTCTTCATTGTAAACTCCTTTGCATGTGTTGCAAGGTTTGTTTTAAAGCAGCTTTTAGTATTCAGGGTAACTTGAGCCTGCCAGAGGAGCATTCAAGAGCAATCATAAGAGATTACATCTTTGTAACATTAGCATTTTCTGACAGGTAGTGTAGAGGATCCGTCCTTCCCTTTCAGGTCCTAGGCATGGGGACAGGACCGGGGAGGGGGCTCTCAGTTAGGACCTGGCACGATGCCCCTGCACCGAGGGCCTGCATGTCCATCCCCACGTGTCCTGTGCTGGACAGACTTATGTCTGCTGTCTCATCGTGTGAAATGTGCCCCTTTCCCTCTCAAAAGGATTTCATTTGCACAATAAATTATAAGGTTACTTTAATTACACAAAACACTTTGGCCTCATGGTCTTATTAAATCCAAACAATGAAGCTGTTTCACTGACTCAATGGAATCACTAATTCTCTTCCTTCACTTTCTCGGAACTACGTGTGAGTTTACACAATTGGGAAATGTTGTGTATAAAGATATGGCGATATGTGTGTACCTGTTGTAATGTCTCTTTTAGGAATCACAGCAAGTTTGTCATAGGAACGGCGGGGAGTGGTCAGTGTGGAGCAGTGATTGAGCTTCGGCAAAACTTTCTGAACTGAGAACTGGTCAGGACATTTCGTATCCAGGGGGTCAAGCCCTGCAAATCCTTTTACAATGAACTCTGGGACCTAAACACACTCTGCCTTCCAAAATTAAAAGTGCAGCCCCGGACAGTGTGGCTTGGTTGGTGGCTTGTCATCCCGCAAACCGAAAGGTTGCTGGTTCAATCCCCAGTCAGAGCACGTGCCTGGGTTGTGGGTTGGGTCCCCAGTCAAGGTGTGTATGGAAGGCAGCCAGCCAATCGATGTTTCTCTCCCTCTCTTTTTCCCTTTCTTCCCTCTCTCTAAAATAAAAATATATATAAATTATAAGTGAAATTGCTTCATTACGCCTAAAACAGAGGTCTTATAGCCTGGGTGGGGCTCAGAAGTTTGGGTTGGAAGCTGCTCTTTTGGATGACGATTTTGCCTTTGTCAGAAGCTTATTGTTTGGGAGTTAAGGCTGAGGCCTTTAGCCAGTGAGTGGGTTCGGATGGTGGTTTGTGGCACGAGGCACGTGAACCCAGGACGAGGAAGGACCTCTGGTTGTTCTGAAGCTAGCTGTCCAGTTCGACCGCAGCCCGGGCTGTGATTCAGGTCCTGCCTCTTGCTCTCCCGCACTTTGGTTTGATTCTGGCAACCCTTCCAGCGAACCAGGAGGAGGAAAGAAGGGGGAAATTCTCACACATCCGTTCTCTAGAGAAAGTCATTAAGTACGAAAGATGGCCGAATCGGTTCTGCTTATTTCCTGGCACGCGTGTGGGCGTGGGTTGGGTTCTCTTATTTGTCAGGCTGAGCATATTGTGTTTCCTCGCACGGGGCAAAAGGAGGTTTACAGTTGTGGGTACAGGAAACGCGGAGTTCATTTTGTATTTTTATTTATTATTATACTATTTCCCATACGAACAACTGTAAACCTACGTTTGCCCCACCCTGTATACTATTTTAACTCTGTGAAATGCATGTAGTCACTAGAAGAAAAGCTCCGTTGGGGAGACTCGGCCTGTCTTCTTCACCAGTCTGTCCCCTGTGCCTAAAACAGTGCCTGGTGCTGAGAAGATGCTCAGAAATGACAGAAGGAACAAATGCCACAGACTGAAAGTAGACTACTTTGCACCAGGGACCGGGGAGGGGGAAGGGAAATGGCAGTGACTGCTAATGGGTATGTGGTGTCTTCTGGTGGCAACGAAAACATACTGGAATTAGACAGTGGTGACGGTTGTACAATTTTGTGAGCATACTGAAAACCACAGGATGGTCCATTTAAAACAAAGGATTAATTATGTGGAATGTTAACCGTATCTTTTTTTTTTTTCATTGCAAAAGCAAAAAGAATAAATGATATGTCTTACACATAGTTATTGTTGGTGCTTAATAAATATACCTTTTGAATGAATGAGTGATTGTTTGCAATTCCAAAGCAGTCTAAGTGTTTCTCTCCAAACACAGGGTGGATGTCACTAGTCTTATGGCTTGCTATGTCCCAACCCAGAACATTTGAGTTTAGGAAGGTGGTAATTTACTGTGGCACCTGAGCATCTTGGGATTAGAGGGCAATGGGACAAAGTTTAAAAAGTGTAATAGGGTTTCTCTGGAAATGTTGTTTGGTTTGTGAGTCAGAGATCAGAGAAACTGCCTGTCTGGTGAGATTGTTTCATTCATGCATTTCAAAAGAAGACTGTGGTGTAATGATTTTTTAATATTTTTTAATATTTATTCTTTGCTCTTGTTAAGTCAGTTTAAAGTCCCTATGAATCTGTTACTCTTCAGAAAGTTAAATCTGTCAAAACAGGTTAATGCCATCACCCAAAATATGTGTCTGTACGGGGACAAGTGACCTGGAGGGATTCGTAGGAACCCATGAGCGCTGGCCCTCACTGTTTGCCAGCCTGCGGTTCTGTATTCGTGCGCCCAGCAGACGCAGGTTATAGCGGTGGGATGGTTGGATCTTCGTAGCACGGAGTCATGTACAGAGAAATCTGAAAAATGTACCTCCCTGTATTTTAGGATGTTTTCTTGTTTTATCTTTTCTCTGAGGTAATAGATATGAAATTAGTTAAAGAGTGTTTACTCTTATATGAGTATAAAATAGCATCATCTTTATTCTGTCTGAAGAACCGTGTTCAGAGACTCTGACCTCCCAACCAGAAAAAGGAGTTTAAGGTGCTTTGGGTTTGGAATCTATTAACTTCTGCTGTTTGAAACTTGTTATGAAAGGGGAACCTTGTCTCTTGTTCACATTGTGCTAATGAGCTCAGTGGCTTGCATCTTTTTTATTGTTATGATATATGATTCTGTTGCACATCGTTATCAACTGTTCTTTTTTCTTTTCTCTTTGTGCTCTGAAATGATACTGAAGGACATCTAATTGAGCTCTAACCTTTACTGTTATTGATCATATTAAACACTTATGACTCTGTAAAACCAGTTTTAGGAAATGTGCTAAGCCCTTTGTTTATATTATCTCATTTAATTCTCAAAACACCCCTCTGAGACAGGAGAGGGGTTGGCATCCTATTTTAAAGTGGCACGAAGCTGATAAGTGGGAGAGCTGGTCAGACTGTGTTCCCCTGAGAGGCTCTCAATGACCTCCTTTTGGACCCCAGCGAGAGCCCTGCCCCCCCTGCCCCCATGTTCCAGACGAGGGAGCTAAGGCTCAGGTCACACGGCTAGTGAGAGACAGACCCAAACGGGGGTCTTCTGACCCTAAAGCCTGGTGTGTCTCTACAGAGTCACGTTGACCATGGTCAGGGGCAGTCATAGGTGGCCACAGCCTGCACCCCTCCTGTCCTTCTCGGCGCTTCCATGCAGAAGGCAGAGACAGCAGGGTTGACAGAGGTCCTGACTTGCATGGTAGCGCTGTGGCAAAATAGTCCCTCTCTCTGGTCCTGATGAGGAAATCAGCAGATTAGACAGGAAGGCGGAGCTACTTCTCCCCTGAGACAAACTTCCAGTCAGTGGGGAGGCTTTGGTCTTATTTCCTGGGGGGACAGGAAGGCTGTAATCAGATGAGACATTTGCAGACAGAGCAAACCTTCAACTGAGAAGCCCCAGGAAGGAAACCCACACTGGCCTTCTGGCCTTGCCCACTTCTCTGTGAGCACACGGGCTCTCAATGTTTTGGAGATCACACACTCCTCAGAGCAGTGGTTCTCACACTTCAGAATCTCCTGGAGGACTTGAGAAAACAGAGACTACTGGGCCTCACCCCCAGAGTCTCTGGTTCGAGAGGCCTGGGCAGGGCCTGAGAATCTGCATGCATACCACAGTCCCAGCTGCTGCCACACTGCTGCTCCCTGGCCTCACCTAGAGAGCGGGGCGGGAGCTCCACACCCTCTCCTCAGGGGGATACCAGGTTGACAGCAGGAGTTTACAAATTCCCAAACTCTGGCAAGCTGGTTTAAGAGCACTCACTGATAAGTGGTTTGGTGTTGGAGGAAATTCATGAGGATGCCAGTTACTGAGTGATTTGAAGTTGGTTTGGTGAATCATTTAGAAACCGCATTGAGCACATTGCGGTGGCAGCTCCCGGAGGACCTGGGTGGGGCACCGCCTGGTGCAGGTGAGTTGTGAGAAATGCTGGAAAACCATGTGCAGTGTTTGCAAAGTTGTTATAGGCTATGGTTAAAACACTTTTTAAAATGTTGGAAGGGAGTGCAGCTCTCTAATACATGCAATTAGCAGTTAGACCCATTTTTTAATTGCGAAATATACATAACATAAAACTTGCCATTTTAGCCATTTTTAAGTGCGCAGTTCAATGGCATTGAGTACATTCACGATGCTGTGCAACCACCTCCATCATCCATCCCCAGAACGTCTTCGTCTTCCTGAACTGGAACTCCACGTCCATTGAACAGCTTCCCCTTCCCCTCCCACCCCAGCCCTTTGCAGCCACCTTCTACTTTTTGTCTCTATGAATTGTACTATTCTAGGTCCTTCATAGACGTGGAATCGTGTAACGTGTGTCCTTTTGTGACTGGGGCTGGTGTAGAGTATTGTTTGAAGAAATGTTGAAACAGTTATAAAATGTAGTAACAATAACCATAACAATGAATGGAATATAAACTAAAACAAAGCTTGAAGGGAAACCATGGTAGAAAGCTTGATCTTTGCACTTGTAAGAGCCCTCCTTCACTGTCCGCTGTGATTTGAAACCTACTTCCCAGTGCGCTATAGGCCCAAAGCTATTCCCTTCCTTCTCCTGCCAGGTGAGTCTTGTTCTTTGTTCTTACAAGAACCCCTATGGTCTTCGGAGGCCCCATGGCAGAGCTGAGTCTCAGGCCCCCAAGCCAGTCCATTCATTTATTTGCTCAGCACACACTAGGAACCAGGTCTTATTCCAGGTTCAGGGGGTTATAGGGGTGCCAGATTCCCTTTGTTTCCCTACGCCCTCTCCTCGCTGCCCCCAACACATGCCAGCGCAGGGAAGGCTAAATGAACACCTGGACGGAGAGGGAGAGATTGAGGGGAAGGTAGGTCACTCTCTGAGTACTGCAGGCCTCACTGGGAGCAGGCCTGGGATGCAGAGAGTGAGCTATGCTGCCTTAGGTAGGTTTCTCAGGTGACTAAACTCATGACTTTGAATGTCTTTTAAAACTTTTAACCGTGTTGATAGGAATCTTCCCATAGTGTATCAGTCCTTCCATGCCTTAAGTAGAATATGCCAAACATAATTTAACCTTTCTTCCATCACCGACGTCTGTGTTGGACTGTAAATACTGATTTGCCTCCCGCTAAATGGCTCTGAGCTGCTGCATGTAATTCGGCAGCCACGGCTACTTCAGCCGTCACCTTTCAAGCTGTCTTTATATCTCTTTTGGATCCACTAGCTCTAGGAAGATCTAAGGAGAAAATCAGATATTCCAAGCTTTGAACCTGGGCTAACTGGGCTGATGATGGGGAGTAATGGAAGAGAGACCCTTGTCCTTCAATCTCTCTACTTCCAGATGTTCAGCATTCCCTGTTTGGTTGGCCATCAGAATCAGGAAACCCACATTTCCCAGCCGCACTTGCGGTGATGAGTAGCCAGCATGACTAAGTGTTAATCTGTGAGATGGAAACAGAACGTAGCACCTGGGGAGGGGATGTTCTTAAAGAGTGGCATGCACCCTTCTCCCTAACGTGCTTGGGCATGGATGTGAGGGCTGTAGCCCCAGCTGGAACCGCGAGGAAGAGGAAAACACATTTGGGAAGGTGGAACAGAAAGCTTGAAGCCGTCTACTCTCACATAACCAGGGCAATTATACCAGTCATAACCTGAATTTTACGTGAAAGAGAAACTTCTGTCTTGTTCATTCACACTTAGTTTGTACCTTGGTTTTCTACTGGTAGCTAAGACCCATTGTAGCTAATACACAGCTACATCTAATGAAAGTATTTAGATGCCTAGAAAATAAGAAAGTTTCACATTCATGGTTAAAAATTTTTTCAGCAGAACCCAACCGACAAGTAGGTAGAAAAGAAGTGGTTCTGATTGGGTGGAGGTCTCCAGAGTCCCACTGGCTTAGCCTTCCTTCCTCTCTACCAGGACCTGGGGGCAATTCCGATGGTGAGTTGCTACAGAACATAGATTAAAAATGGGTGTGTGTGACCTTAAGGTGTTTTCCTCAAACTTAGCTTCTGGGAGGTAAATAGAGCCATCCCTCAGACCACTCATAGTGGAGCTCAACTTGGGATGCCTCCTTAGCAACCCATTATTATCATTTACTACCAGCTCCGCGGACCCTGAGTGTCTAAACCCTGTGTGGGTATGGCTAGATTTGGCTGTAGGCTGGTGAACTTTTAGCAACTTCAGCCATCTGGAAATAATCTGTGGCCCTACGAATAAACAAAACATACCCTTGACTATGAAGGGAGACAGCACCATCCAGCCATACCCTTCATCGCGTGAGAGACAAGGAGCATGCTACCCTCGGAGTGCCGGCAATGGACATAAAGTGGCGCTTGAATCTGAGAGCCACTCACGTAGTTATTGAAAGAGTGACATAGCCCCAAGCACCAGAGTATAGGTTGGACTAGAAAATATCAAAGGTGTTTGCCATTTTAACAAACTCTGATTCTATTAATAAGCAGGAAGGCAGAAGTTGAGGACAATGTGGCTTTTCCTTAGCATGCTTTGAAGTTCCCCATAAGTATAGATCCCCATGGAAACCAAACCAGAAGGGAAAAGAAAGGAGATTTCAAGTGTTAAATATTTAATTATTTAAATATTCATGGAAAACATTTATTTAAATATGTATTGAACACATTAAATATTCAGTAAGTATTTCTTTGAGTTACTGCCTGCTTTGTGTGGGGCGTTAGACTGCAGCCCACAGGCAGCGGTATGGACCTTGCCTGGGCACTGGGTGACAGCTTTCCCACCGTCGGAGCCTTAATTTTTCATCTTCTCGTTGCCAGGATTATCACCTCAAGAGTGAACTGTAACAATGTAGGTACATAGAACCTGTATTTTATTACTAATGATGTTTGTCACATTTGTCATGAATTGTGGCAGCCTTTGTATTTAGTACTTCAGATCGCATTTCTCACTTAGTCCCTACAATTGAATTGTAGCTGTTGATATCCTATCGGACAGGAGAGGAAATTCACGTGCAGAGAGGTTGGGTAACTTGCCTGATGACTAACAGCAAAACATGAGTCTGGCCTCTTGTCAGGCTCTTAGGCAGTTTCCCCACAAGAAAGCGTTACGTGATTGGTTTGGGTAACACCTGGTCATCAGAAAAGCGCTGCAAGTGGCCGGTGGAAAACATTTCAGAACCCTCCGGGCCGTCAGTTAGGTGACCCTGTCCTGTTAGTGTTTTGCTCACCAAGAATCCCCAATCGTGTTATTTATATACTTTATAATCCCCAGTCAAATCATAATCATGTATTATTATTATCCTGCCTGATCACATTACATTCACCACAACCACCCTGTCTCCATAATGTCATCCAAATAACTTTGTCATTCTTCTTCCCTTTCCCCACTCCTTAATTCCTCTCACATTCCTCGGTTTGTCTTCCATCTGATGACCTCTTTCATGGGAAATAGTAATCCAGGTATGTAAGGGGGAGCACCGTTGTCCAAGGGCTGGTTGGACACTGGCCCGCCACCAGAGGAGATGGGGACGTGACTGTGCACCCAGGTGCCTTGTGGCTCCAGGTGCGGTTTGTGGACCAGCAGCAGCAGCAGCAGCACCTCGGAGCGTAATAGAAATGTAAGCTCTTGGCCCTCACCCAAACCTGCTGCGTCAGAATCGGCATTTTAATGACTAGCCCCACCCAGATAATCTTAGGCACACTGATGTGTGAGGAGCACTCCCCTGGTCCAATGCTGCAGCTGTGATATGACGCAGATAATCCCGGGGGCTGCTTACCAGGGGACAGGACGGGCAGAACCTGTAGGAAAAGAGCCTGTGTCCCGACTCGGGGATGTGAACAGCCCAGGGGAGGAGAGCGCCGAGGCTTCCTGAGCGTACATAAGGAACACTTACGGACTTTAACACCAGAAGAGCCAGCACCTACATTTTGCACAAATGCACTAAAAACATTCAGCCCAACATGGAAACAACTGAGAGTTAAATAAGAGTTGAATATGCAAGGCCATGGAAGTCATTTAAGAGAGCTTCACTGAACAAAATTTCTTTTCCTAAGTAATGAGTCCTTCAGGGGTAAAAAAGAGTAGATGAAATGAAAGATTTCCTTTTTGAAAAGTAAGTGTGTATTTTGTGTATTTGCTTAATATTTTTTTTAAATCCTTGCCCTCTTCTCTATTTTGGCTTTTATTGGAACCAATAGGAGTATGAAAGAATCGACCTCATTTGAAATTTCCTTGCAGCAAATGGTCAAACCTTTGTTTTCCACTCCATTGTTTTCTAAACTGGTGCATAAAAATAATGCTTGTGCCTCAGGCCTGTGCTTGCAACGCGAGCCTCCTGTAATTTCCTGCAACACATATTCCATCTATTCTCCGCTTACCCATGAACCTCGGCTCACCGCTGTTTGGGGGGCTCCTTCCTGTTCTTTTTGCTCCTTTACTGATGATTGTTTGCTAATTCTTATGGTTATAATTCTTTGAATATTTTTGATGATAATTAGATGAGATCCCAGCAAGTAACATATCACACACTCCATTTTTTCCTATCAAAGCATCCTCATATTGTATATGGGTGATAGTGCGGCTGCTGATGTAAAATCCAAGGGTGGAAGGACAGGTCATGTTTCGCACAGATTAGAAACGACCAGACAGAGATAAGCACAGGTACATGTGTATCAGCCTCCAAATATTGTGATAACGAGGAAGAAATGCCGCTCATTGTTTACCTTTCAGTGGGTGAATTTTTAAAATGTAGAACTGCAGACCCTTAGCTTTGTATTTTAAACACTTTCTCTTTGTGAAATACTATGATATTATGAGGGGTAGACACTGCAGGTAGGTTAGGGTTTTCTAACAGTGATACTTACTGTGCAGGATTTGAGTGACTAGTAAGCTTCTTATATGGCATTCTATACCACGGCTTGATTGCAGGCAACATGATAAAACCTTCCTATGTATATAAAAGCCTTCAGGCCCGACTGATGGGCCACAGCCATGTTTACAGTTTGTTTTTAAGGTTCAGGACCATTTTAGTCTTAACAGCACAAAAAAATGCTTATTTAAGGAACCACGTTCTTTGGCACAGAAACAGTAAGCTTTGTGGATTCATGTGAATAAAGCTATCATAAAATGATATGGAGGGACTTTATTTCCTGTTCAGCATTCTAAAATTTAGGGATAATTTAGTTGAATGGCTTTCTAATTATTGAAAATAATGAACATACAAAAAAATCGCTCTTACAAGCAAGAAAGTGTAACCCAGTTAGAATGTATTAATTCTGTAAAATTAATTTCAGCATCAATCAAGTAAGATGAGGACTGGTCACTGTCATTAAAAACACCTGTCCAGGCAAAGTCAGGAGACAGGAGCACACCTTGCAGACCAGGGGTACTGGCCCTGGGCACGTGTCGTTAATGACAAGTGCCCTCGGCTTTGAGGAGCGCGCTTACTTGAAGAGACTGTACATCATATACATTAATACATTTAAGGATACTTGTGAGCCATCTATATTTGAAAGAATAAAGTGTTATTCCACTGGGAGATTTTTGTTTTAACTGTGGATTCAGGAATCCACAGGAGAAGCCTGATAACAAAAGAAGAAGGAGGAGGAGGAGAAGGAAAAGAAGAAAGTACTAAGGAGAAGGAAAGAAGAAAAGCGCATGGAGGGAGCGGGAAATGTAGTTAACCAGGAGACATCAGGACTTCCAATCAGAAGCTCTATCTTGAAAGCATTAAGAAAAATGGAGCCTAATAGGCTGAGTGTTCTGTCCTCCGGAGGCCCGCCTTGGCCTCAGGAGGGAGGCATCACAGGAAAGCTTTCACTGCCGCTCAGAGTTTGGGACAGAAGTACAGAGACCCTCCTGGAGTCATGGCAACAATGGGGAAGTTCAGATTTGCTCTTGACAAAACACTTTCTGCTGAAAGCCCCCAGCATCCTTTAGGACTTTGGTCTTAATGTTGAGTTTGGAGCCAGATTTGGAGATTAAAACGTGCAGAACATTCTGTGCTGTTTAGCTGCCTGTAGTGCATGCCAGGGAGCAGGACCCCACTTTCATCAGGTTCCGAGGCAAGTCCCTTGCCCACCCACACCTTGGAGAAGTGAGGAGGTGTGGGGGGGGAGAAGCCAGGGAAGGCATGCATATACACTTGGCTGGAAAAGGACTGATGCCGTTAAGAGACATTAGAACACAGTTCTCTGTCTGGAAATTGAGGGTGATTATTTCTCCTTCATTGTGTGCGGCATTGTTTTGAGATTGTTTGGGGAGGAATTTTATCATACTGGAGAATTGTGATTAATGGTGAAGGCCCTGAAGAGCCAGCTGCATGCATGCATTATCCTCAGTTGCTTTCCCATCTGTGCACACGCCATCGCTCAGTTCCAGAGCTGCAAGGCCTTCAGAGCTGTGCTGGTTCAGCCCCATTACTTTAGCTGATGAACAAAGACCCCGAGAGGACACAGAGCCTACCCAGCCGCACACAGTGAGTCAGCCCAAAGCCAGGACTAGCACCAAGGTTTCCCGTGTCCACAGATGCCTATTCCCCTGGCAACACAACGCCAGTCTGTCCACCATTCATTTGTATCTTACTGGACTGGGCTAATCCCTCGGGTCCCTAAAATGGTTAAGAAGTATCCCTTTCCGTGAGGAACTCACAGTCTGTGAGGGAGAGAAAGAGATTGATGGCACATCACATTGTTTTTAAAACCTTAGGACAGGTACGAGCACCGGCACAAAAACACAGTGGAAGAGCCCTTGAACCATACATTTGAGCTGAGGCTTAAGGGACTGGCAGGGGTGAGTCCAGGGCAGAAAGGAGAGAGGGCCATCCAAAGCAGAGAGCAGCATGAGCCTGTCCTCTGGGCCTTCCCCCCAGACCACTTCCTTGGGCTCCTCTATTGAGAAGCAGTATGATCTTCACTTTGGATGCAGGAACCTCATGCTTCTTAAAATTGCAGGTGGAAGACACAGTGAGTGTTTTCAGTCACTCGTTTCCTATTTCGTCAAGTAGACGATTGACCCAAAGTGTTTGGAAGGAGAGAAATAGAAACGCCAATCCCAGTTTGAATTGCTTGAATCTGGTCCAGTCAGGACCTCAGATCTTTCTGCTCATGATTTTAGCTCTTTTTGGAAGCTACCTGAGTTTGGTGAGGGTGGGCACAAAATGAGTTTTAGCTTTAATGTACCAAAGACTGTCCCAATAACCTGATAGGCCTGGCTGAAAACCATGGGCTAAAGGAGCTACAAAATGAAAGCTGTGTGCTAAGAACCCCCCCCCCCCGCCCCCGCAATTTCTCCGATGACTTGTGCTCCAAATCCTGTCATGAGGGACGGCACATAGCCCTCTGCAGAGTGTTCTAAATGCTGGTGAAAGAGGAGAGTGAACCAATGGATCAGAATCCCTGGTTACATGGAGCTAGGGAGCAGGGAAGTGAACGAGCAGAGAAAAGAGAAATGGAGTGGAAGCCCTCTCTGTTTGGGCCTAGCTTCATGCCATTTGTTTTTTTTCCCATGAGTGATGGAATCCAGCAACAAATATTGATTGAGCATGTTCTAAGTTCAAAGCATTGGACCAAGTGCTTTGGGAATGTAAACAATGAAAAGAGCCCTAGCCAGCATGGCTCAGTTGGTTGGAGCGTCGTCCAGTGGACCAAAGGGCTATAGGTTCGATTCCCAGTCAGGGCATACACCCAGGTGTGGTTTCAATCCCTAGTCAGGATGCATATGGGAGGCAACCAATCAATGTTTCTCTCTTGCATTGATGTTTCTCTCTCTCTTTCCCTCTCTCCCCCCTCCCCCCTCCCACCCCTCATGCAATGAAAAAATGTCCTTGGGTGAGGATAAAAAAAAAGATACTGCCATTCCCTCAAGGGTCTTATATTCTAGTTTAGGAGATGTGACCCACTCTGTGACAAGGTCATATAAAGTAGAACTCTGCTACTTATTTATTTATTAGCCATTTTACTGTTGACAAGTTTCCTTACCCAACCTGAGCTTCAGTCTCCTCATATGTAACAAATGGGAGAGCTAGCTTAGAGGCCTGTGGTGAGATTACATGAGACCTATATAAAGCACCTCACAGAATGCCTGGCATACAACACATGCCCAGTAAGTAGTAACTGCCATCATCGTCATCATCATCATCATCTCAACATAGATCTTTAACAGGCAGATCAAACTTAACATGTCAAAAAAACCCTATTACTTTTCTCATCTCACTGTCAGATTAAATGGCATCACCATCTAATTAGTTGTCCAAGCCCAAAACTTAGAAGACATCATTGATTTTATTCCTTTTAGTCTTCCTTAATTTCCACCCATCCAGCAAGTTTTGTCTGTGATACTTCCAAAAACATCATGAGTTTGCCCATTTTTTTTCTATCTCCATTGCTACCACTTTGGTCCAAGGCATCATTATCTCTTGCTCAACTGCTGGCCCCTTCATGAGATCACCAGGTTTTGACCAGAAAAAAGAGAATAAAAGAGAATGTTCAGCAAGAGCTTGACTCTGAGATGCTCTGCCTTGAAGCCCATTTATCATGAATTCAGCTCATGTATGGGCTGAATCAAGGCTGAACCTTGTGTCAGTCAACACGAGACCACCGTCCGTCGATGATCCAACTTTCCATTAGGTTCAGCAGATAGAGTGTGAGCAAAGCAGACGTGTCCCCTACCCTCATGGAGTTTACAGTTAAGTAGAGGAGGTAGACATTAGTCAAATAATCATGTAAATATCAAAACATAGACTTTGATAATAGAGATGTGCAAATGTTTGGAGATCTGATTCTCGGCTGATTTTATGCAGTAGTGGCAGGAAGACTCTAGTTGTCAATCTGGACACAACTACTTGGTGCTTGGTGTTAACTGCTGCAATAGCCAAGCCCTAGAAATAGACTGATCTGTCTTTTTCATGGTTGCAGTACGCAGGCTGGGTGTTGTGTGATGGCCCGAGCTGCTTGCCCCAGCAGAAATCCTGTTGAGCAGCCACAGTGAGATTTCAGGAGCTCCATGGCAACAGAGCAAAATTCATGGGCCAGGCAATCGGTCACTGTGGCAGGGTTCCATCCGGACAAGGCAGGCATGTCATCAGTGGGCAGTCCAGAAATTGGCCCAACTTGAAGATGCTGAGAAAGGTTGCCTATAGATAGCACGGCCCAACCCAGGGCTCTCTGAGAGACCGTGTAAGATGAACATGAGAAAGTCACTTAGTCCCCATTCTGAGGGGTATTGGAGTGCTCGGGAGGTGACCAGGATGGGCTTTGGTACAGGGAATAAAACAGAAATCTTGTCACTAGAAGCGGGTTGTTGGTTGGGAATCGAATCTAGTGAACAGGAAGGAAGCCCGTTTTTCAGAGCATGTGTGCGGGTCAGAATGATGAAAGGGGTCTGGACACTGTGTGTCAGATCAGAGCTCTAGAATTCCCGCCACCCGCAGGTCAGGACTGAGTTGTGGCGATCTGACTGCGCTGAGCCCGCAGTTGGAGGTCAGATGGCATCCCTGGGGCCTGAGGAGAGATGCAGAAGCTGGCAGCCAAAGCCAGGGCTTGTCCAATCTTGAAAGTGCTTCCCCTCCCTCCAGCGTGCTTTGGCTTAGGCCAGCCTCCCACCCTGGCAGGAATGAAGAAAGCCAGCACAGACTGCCTCCACTGTGCCCGAGGCTGTTCTCTTCCCCTCTTCTGCTTCATCACCGCATCCTGGCAGAGGATGGGGTGGGGGGGGCAAGTAGCTGAGTCAGCTGACCTTACAGGCTATTGTGGTTCAGCAACTGTTTTAGTCTTTAAATCTTTCCCCTCTGCTTTTGGTATTTTAAGGAACAGGTAATTTTGCAAATGGAAATTGACTAATTAGATGTGGTATTATCACTACCTGACATGTTATGTTTTTACCTGTTTGCTGCCTGCCTCCCCTAAAAGAGTGCAAACTGCCAAGGTCAGGGGCTTTGTTTTGTTCACTACTGGGTCCTTCAGCGCCTCATCAATGGCGTTCGGCAAGTTTGCGGAGTGAACACCTGTGCATGAACTCCCTGCTAATGGGCTTGGCTAACGCAGTTCTGTCCATAGGCACAGTATACCCGAATGAGATCATTCACAACTGTAAGCTAGTTATCAAAGGGTTCCCCTGGGCATGATAGGTGAATGGTGCCTAAATCATCCTGGACAATGAACGACCATGCCTTTGTTTTCTCTGCTACCCCAACAGTAATTCCGGTTTTTATGTCAATTTAAACTTTAACCCTCTTTTTCTCATTTTCCTACAAGAAAGGTGAACTTTCTTGCTTGTTTGTATGTATAACTAATTAGGTGGATTTTATTTCATAGAAAAGGTATCATTTCATTTTTTTAAAATGGACTCAGGTAAAGTTTGCTAAAATTTACTGCATGTGTTCTGTGTGCTTGGCCCTATTCTAGCCATTTATATGTATCAGTTAATCTTTATAATAGTTGCACGTGTTGTTGTTGTTGTTATTATTCCCATTTTGTATGTGGGGAGGTTAAGTAACTTGCCTAAACTCATACCCCTAATAAGTGAAGAAGCCAGGAGTATTCTTAACCACTAGATTATGCAACCTTTCGAGGATAAAATGAGTTAGTATATGCAAAGTCCTTGTACCAGGGTTTGACACATGATAAGCCCTCAACAAATTTTAGCTATTTTCATCTGTCACCACCCTCTAGGGTCTCACAACATTGTAGAGGTGACAAGCATGGGTATGTATGCTTTATATATATATATATATATATATATATATATATATATATATATATAGAGAGAGAGAGAGAGAGAGAGAGAGAGAGAGAGATTTATACACATATTGTTTTACATATATGAGATATATGGGGTGAGCAAAGTAGGGTTATATAATATAAACAAATAATATAATAATAAATACAGGAATAAACTCTGTTTCTTGTACTCACAACTGTAAACCTACTTTTGCATATATATTATATATATATATGCACACACACACACATATATATATATAAATTAGATTTTTATCTGGGGTTGGTCAATATTTTCTTTCTTTGGCAGAACTTGGAAGAGGAGAGCCAGTGACATTAAATGAAGTTTATTTAACAAAACACAAGAAGAGAATGTGAGTCCCTGCCAGAGAGATGAGAAATCTAAGCCACTGTGAGAGAAGCATTTTATAAGTAGTCAGAGAATGGCTGATACTTAGTCAGCGCTTGTTATGTGCTGGACACTGTGCAAAGCACTTTACGTGGATTATACCCTTGAATCCTCACCACATCCCTTCAAATGAGGCACTATTGTCCACATCTGGGAGATGAAGAGGTGGAAGCCCGGAGAGGCTAAGTGCTTGCCCAGGCCTCCCAGCTGACTATCACAGACTACAGAGCCAGTGCTCTCGGTGATTCTGCAACACCGCCCATGACAACACGGGCCGAGAGGAGGCCAGCTGGTCACGGACACCGCTGCCCTCTAAGCCTTTTTGTGACGTGCAGGGCAGAGTCAGGATGGAAACCCTGCTAATTTTTTTTTAACTACGTAATTGGAAATCTTTTTTAAGGTGATTTTTTGAATTTTAAATCCCATTCATTTGCTGGATAATTTTCTTGAGCTAGCTCTAATAACACTATTTCAGTATAATTACTTGAGATATAGGCGCTTAAGATAGAATTCTTCAGAACAGTGCCTGATTGATGAAGGGTAATTTTGTAGTGCAGTTATGGGTTTAAAATAAATCCCAGTTGTCAAAACCATTAATACCCAGGATTTCTATACAGGCTGGTTGTATGTGTCTTCAATCGTTTGCCTCATTCATTCATTCTTCCAGCAGATACATATTGTGAGCCTACATAGGATCTGTTCTAAGTGAACATGACAGATTCTATCTTGCATGGATCTAAACTCACTTTTATTGCGAAGAGCCAGGGAAGCTAGCTAAGGCAGGAAATTTGGGAGTTGGGGGAGCAAAGTCCCCACTCAGGAGGAGCCCTCAGAGGTGGGGCTGATGAAGTTAAGGCCAAAATGGACACAGCCTGAATGGGAGGAAAAACCCAGTATGTCAGAAGTAGAGAGGGTTTCAAAGGAGAGAGCAGCACGCATCCGTAGCGTTTGCCCCATTTTCCCAGGGAGGAAACTGGGTAGGGGCTGGGGAGGTATGGTGGGAAAGCAGCCTGATCCAGAGGAGAGTAGCAGGCGGTGTCCTTAAAGTCGGCAAAAATCCCCAGTTTATATATTTATCTCAAAGTCCGAGACAGTTTAGTAGATGGGCTACTGTACCACCAACTCTGTCTGGTTATCAGGGGTGGAGAGCCCCAGTCCCGATAGTGGGAGCGATGTTGAATCGCACTAGAAACAGGTCGGCAAGTGCAAGATTTCACTTCTGCATTGTACACTTAAAATTTTGTCAAGAAGGTAGATCTCACGTTGAGTGTTCTTACTGCAGTTAACTACAACATGCGATTTCAATTCTTTGTTTGGACCCCAGTGGCATCTAAAAGCAGAGCTTAGTTATTAAAGAGCCTCCCACTGTTGGTTTATCTCACTTTGTATCTGACAGGTTAAATCAGAAAGCCAAGTGTGGCTCTCCGAGGTCTGTTGGTTGCTGGGTTAGCTGCCCAAGGGCACTTAGAATGTGCACATATCTGTTGGCCAACAATGTAGCTTCTCTTTCCCTCTTGTGTAAATAACTTGATGATCACTAAAGGAGCTAGTGACTCACACCTTTTATAAGAGTCGCACAGAAGGGCAGCACATTGTATGGCAGTGAAGAGCCACTGTAGTCCCGTGAGGGCACCTACCACTGGCTCTCAAGCCAGGACTCCCTTACCAACCAACTGGACCCCACCTAGTGGGTCCCTATTTTGCAGATCACCTCCAACATTTCTGAGAGGGAAGCCAGGCCTTTGTCCTTATCCTCAAATTACCCCAAGGAAGCTAAGTGGCAGTGAGTGAGGTGACTGACCCCTTCTGGGAAGGAAGAGGTGGGGCTTGTATTCAGGGCTGTTGCTCCTCGGGACAGTAGTCAACTCTCTCTCCCCTGCTCATTTCCTAGGACATTGTCAGTAAGGAATCTTCGTACTGCAGAGGCCTCCCTCCATTCATTATTTACTGAGTGCCTACTGTGTGCTGGGGACCATACTAAACTGGTCCTGTCTCAGCCTTCTTGTTCAGAAACCAAACTTCAAAAGGTGAACTATGAGGGTCTGGAAGTTCCATGCAGACAGCCCCCCACCCTCACCCCCCACACACCTGAAGACAGTATATTTTCCTAACAAAATTATTTGTCCCCTTGCCTCATGTAACTTCTTTCAAGGAGACAGGACTCTTACTCCCTGTGCTTGCAGGAGTGAGTGATGAGCTAAGCTTTCTGGATGCACCAAGGTAAATGTCAGGGATGTTTTCTCAGTGAATCTGACTGGCTGATCTTATTTTCATTTGCAACAGAAATAATAGCCGTGACCATGCTAACATATACTCCCAAGGTGAGGAAATTGCAGGGCAGGGTGAGGGGAAAATGCATTTTGACACTCTCCCTTTGACTGGTACCATTTATGTGGCCTGTTGTGAGCCTGAATTTGATTTAGGTTGGATATGCCAGGAAATTACACCACCAGGAAAGGGTGTCTGGAGATGAAGCCATTCTCAGGGTGGTTCAATGGTGCCACTGATTGGGGCCAACTTGGATCTCTGTCACCTGCTGTTCAGGAAGTGAGTGACTATCAATTATATAAGCTATCAAGGCTCACAGAAGCATGTCAAAGATGGAACCAGGTCAGAATACCCTTCAGGAGTCTGGAAAAGCAATTCAGCTCTCCAGTTTAGGGACAGCGGTTCAGCTCCTAATGGGTCTTCATTCTTATTAAACTGTTTGAGAACAACCCCAGGATGCGGCCCAGGTGAACCGGGAGGGATATATGAAGCATACACAGTGGGGAGCCGAAGGTGCTTTCTATAGCCCTCAGGGCTCTGTAGGTTCAACAGCATGTGTCATGTGGAGCACCACTCAGGGGAGTGAAAGGCATTTCACGCTTTTGGGTTTTCAACGGAGTCCTGTCAGCAAGTTTCCCAGGGCAAAAAATAACTGTTCCATGGTCAAACTCCACTAAGAGTCCTGCCCAATCAGATAATGTCGTATGCCACTATGAGGAGGAATTTAGGGCTTTGCTGGAATAACAGGACACTAATCACTGCCGGTAGGATTGGTTGATGCAGGTCAGAAGGCTTGGTCATGACCAGCAGCGTGCTGATTTTTACCCAGCGGGACAAGCCCGGCTACTTTTCTCAGTGCCTGTTGTCTATCCTCAGGTTATCATCTATCCTGACAGTGCCAGGTAAGGAAAGTCTGAGCCCTGGTGCTCTGGTCAACAGGAAGGTTGCTAGGGCTTAATCCAAAGTAAAGGAAGCGGTATTTGTTGAGTGTACACTGCTGTAGGCATTGTGCTAGAAGCTTCCCCAGCCTGTGCCCTGGCTGACATTGCTAACTGACAACATTCACCCACTCGGCCTGGATTCCAGCACGGACTCCACACCAAGGGCTCCGGCAGCCATCATCAGTCACTGGGGTTTGGCAGGCAAGATAACGCCCTTGTGCCATCCAGGTATTAAAGTGACTTTCTCAAGGACAGAGACCCCAGGTGCTCATCTCCTTACTTGTGCTTAGCTGTGTTTACTGCCCAGTAAAGGTCTATTTTTAAACAAGGACTTGCATTTTGATAATGGTACCCACTGTGGATGTGGGTATGTTTTCTTTCTTTTAAGGAAGTGGGGGGAAAACTCCGTTAGGGCTACCAACAGCCCAGCTCTGGGTCAGAAGCTGGCTGATAGGCAGGCATGTACAGCTATAAAAACCATTCAACGGCTAATTGACCTTTGAGAAGTGGGTTAGAAGGAGCAAGAATCAAATTAGATCTACTCCCAAATTGGCTTTTCTGGTTTTTTCTCCTTTCCTTCCTCCTTTCCTACCACTCACTTACCTCTCTCCCTTTCCACCTTATTTTAGTTATGATGTATTTCCAGGATTCAGGGAACATGCGTTGATAGAGACCCACAACTTTTTTGTGAGTGCTGCGACAGGTTTGGCAAGATGCTTAAGAGTAGGGGCTTAAAAGTCTTATCTGGGTTGATTCTCCACCCTCTTCTCTCACTAGCTGCACGACCTCAGCCTCATTAACTTCTCAAACTCTCAAAATCCTCAGCAGTAACACAGGGCTAAAACCAGCATAATTTTATTGTGAGGACAAAAACATGGTTTTCCTACTAATAGATGATTATAAAATATAGCCCCTGCTTATCCTCTAATTGAGGAATTAGATTGATAAAGAATAACTGCAACAGAAAAACAGAGATATTCCTCCTACATTGGCAAACTCCATAAAGCAAACTGATACACGCGAGCCCGTAACCCAGGGGACGTGGTGTTCCTCGCGTGGCCTCTGTGAGTGATGGTCCAGTCTTCCTCGGGAATTAGTATCACTCCTAGAAGAAGATGCTGCTCCAAGGGTAGCCCAGAAGGGTGCTTCGTGTGACTTGTTACATCATTGCCCCAGTGTGGAGACCATGCTGGGCTGGCGCTGGTCCCAGTATGATGGGTCGGAGGCAGTGGGGGGAAGACCCTTAATATTGAGCTTCATGTTAACAAAACACTGCATTTTCTTACTGATGCTTGGGATTTCTCTTAGCTGTACCCTTTTATCTACAAAGAGCTCACTGACATTTCTGTATAAAATCAATCTCAGTAATTGCTGGAACTCTGTTATCTAATCCTCTTTAACCCATTGAAAGGACAGCTTTCTGAAAAGCAGTTTGACAGCCAAAGGTTTCTCATTCATTCTTTGATTCATTGAGTCGTCCATGTATCCATCCGTCCATCTGTCCATCTATCCACCCAACAAACATTTAGTGCCGACGATGTGCTAACGTGGTTCTAGGTGCTGGGTATAATGGTGTACATAAGGACAGAGTCCCTCGCCTCATGGAGGTATATACTTTTTGTGAAGTTCCGAGAAAATTGCAACAGTTAACAGGTAAATATCCTATGGTAGCAGACACTGCATGCGCTACGCTGGACTCTATCGACAGCTGGAAAGAGAAGATCAGAGAAGGTGCCAGCGATGGCCCCGGGGAAGGGGCCTCCTGCTCCTGTAAAATCCACCACATCTTCCACATAGTAATGTGGACAATTGATTTCTCAATCTTTGTAAAGTATGAATAAAAGCACTCTTAGAATCTTTGCAATTTTTTTTTCATTTAAAGCATGTAAGCTAAATAAAATCAATGTGCTTACTTCCACCCAGATTGCCACCTCAAAACCCTTCTATCCAGAAATTCTGGTAAAATTTTGATAACAGAGAAATCAGTGAAGGGGAGAAGACTCAGAAAACCTTAGGCAGGGGATGGCCTGTGAATTGAGCCCCAAAAGATGCTTAAAATCTTGGCCCTAGATGCCTTAGGCTGGCCATACATAATGAGCACTGGCTCACGAAGAAAACCCCCGTGTGGCCGGGTGTGCCCTGGCTTGGAGCGGTGGGGTCTGTGGGAACCCAGGAAAGGCTTTGGTTGATGGAGTCTGTGATTCTGTGTGCAGGCAGACCCACTGCCTCTCGTGCTGTGCTGGGCATTGCTGTGGGCCCCCTTGGCGCTGCGGCTGGGATATTCCAGTTTTGCTTGGTTGCTTTAATTTCTCACTCTAGAGGAAGAAAGTGCAATCAATGTTTTCTAATTTGCCTCTAGACTCCTTTAACAATTACCTTCAGCACAGCAAATCTGAGCACTTCACTTTGGATCAGCTGGGATTCTCCAGCTGGGCCAGTTTTGCCAAGTGCCTAGGTTGCTGCCACACCAGGCTGCCATGGTGAAGAAGTCCAGAGACGTGATTCCACTGTGAGACATTGGTCAAGTCACTTAACCTCTCTAGACCTTATTTTTAGCATTTAAAATATGAACAGCTTAAATTCAAGTTCCCTTAACTGTGGTCTTTTAAGTGGTTAAAGGATGAGCATTGTTTACTACTGATACAACTTCATGGTCAATTCCATTTATGTTAAGTGGTACTAAGTTTTCATAGTAATGATAATCATAATCATGTCTTTAAAATAATTTTACTTGAGTAACATTTTCCTCATGCTGGTCAAAGGGAGCAAACTTTGAATTATAGGATGAATAAGTTCCGGGAATCTAGGATGGTGACGCTAGTTAACAATACTATGTTACTGGTATTTATTAAAAGTTGCTGTGAGAGTTAACACTCTAATGTTCTCACTGTAACAACAACAAAATTATAGTTATGTGAGGTGATGGAGTGTTAGCCCCACAGAGAGGCCGCTTCCCCAGACAAGGAGTCCCAGCAAGATCACAAGAGGAGGGACACTTGAACTGGTTGGGCATGAGTTGGCCCCAGTAGAGATGAAGAGGATAGACTTTCTAGAATGAGAGCCATGCACACGAAGGGAGTGGCAGCTGGGGTGGGCAGGGGGTATTCGGGCCACTTGGGATGATTCATTTTAGCGGAAACTTCACGTGACTAGGAAGGGGTGGGAGTGCGGACAAGGTAATAACAGTAGCAGCACCCTTCTCTGAGTGCTCTCAATATGCCAGGAACTCTTGAGCCATCCTTGCATGTTGCTTTATTCCATGGCCATGCTATGAAGAAGTGGCAAAGCAGGATTCTGCCCAGAGCATCCAGCTCCAATGCCTGAGTTTGTGGCTCTGCCCTGAGGCCGGAGCAGTCAGCAGCGGTCCGGCCATCGAGACCTTATTTTCCATGTGAAGCAGCTTGGATGTGGAGCCAGGGAGAAATTCAAAACATGAGTTGTAACAGCCCAAAAGGGGAAACATCTCTGCTTTCCTGTAGGAAAAGAATTAAGTAAAAAAGCTATGCCTGTTCGAGGGAACATTGTACAACTATTAAAATGGTAGTTTTCAAACACTAGGAACATGGGAAGTTTTTAATGTAATATTTAGAACTTTTTCCAGTATATAATTGATAAATGTTCATTGTAGAAATGGAATAATTCAGAAAAATGATTGAAAAAGTAACCCTGGCATCCAAACCTAAGGACTGTTAATATTTTGGTATATTCCTTTCCATCTGCATGTGTGTGCGTGTATACACACACGAGGATTGGGGTTGTAAGTCACACAGTTGCGTACAATATTTGTATGTACTAACATTTTAAAAACATTTTCCATGCATGCCATTGAGTATTCTCAGAAAACATGCACTTTAATGTCTGTATAATTCATTGTATAGACAAGTGATTATTTAAATGGATAGAAGACAAGAATAAAAAATCGCGTGGCCTTTGTGATTACAACTGTGCAAAACTGGCCTAAGAAACAGATGCATAATGCTGGGGTCATGGGCTATTTCTCCCTTTATTTTCTCTAATGTGGTTATTTTCATGACTTCGTTTTAGACTTTTTTTTTTCAGTCCTTGGCATTAATTTATTCAACAATGAAAAATTTTTCATCATTTTATAATTGACAAAATTACCAATTAATGAAAAGAAATTGTGCTTCTGTGTGACATGCAACCCTGGGTTCGGGCTTGGGAAAAGGAAGAGGGGAGGTGGCAGAGAAGCCTCACCCGTGCCCTCTCAGCGCCGTGGTCCTGAAAGCACAGTGGGGCGACCGCAGCGTGGCCGCAGAGCAGCGGGAGCTGCGCTTCCACGCGGTGCTCGAAGGCCGCCTCGTTGTGTTCGTGGTGTCCCTCTCATCTGCGAGTCAGAGAGTTACTTTCTCAATATAAAAAGTGATGAAACCTAGAAGAGACTTGTTTTCTTAGGCTGATACTATTCATGTTGATTTATTGTCTAATGTTGTTTTTTTCCCTAGAGAACATAGTCACAAACAAGCCAAAAGGGAAAACTGAGATTCTAATCAGAGGCTCTGGCAATCCCTGGCTCTAAGAGTGAAATGTTCTTTAATTTATCGCCTGCTCATGTGTGTCTATGGCACCCACCACATTATGTGGGGAGAGAAATACAGCTCTAGCCCGAAGCAGCCAGGATATAATTCGTTAGTTGGGTGAGAGGGGATGGAAGGAAGGTTGGAAGGGGGACTGCTCAGTCAAAGCATCTCCGAAAGAAGTACAAGCTGGTTGGAAGGTAGGGGTTTTTTCCACTACAAAAGAATTTAGTACCCTTTTAGGGAACTGTTCTCTTATGCATTGTATCTGTTTATAAATCTCAAAATGTCAGAAAAACAGAGATGTTTAAAGGGGACCAAAAGTATCTTTGGGAAGCTACTTTGAATTTAAGTGAAAGGATAGATTATAATATTATCAACTGTCTCAAACTCATCCAATAGCACAATGAGAAAGCTTCATATTATCATAATTGTGTGTATCTGTCAGGCCCCAGCCCGTATTTCCAGCAGCGTCCCCCGAGTATCTCCTATCCTCAGACCAGCACACTCCTCCACCTGCAGAAATGCAGCGTGTCCAGCCTCCTGAGCACACCGTACCAGTAGACACCACAGCGCCTTCGCCCAGCCGCCGCCCCCGGGCCCACCCCATCAAATACATCTGGGAAATATCCTTCACCCTTCACCACCTAAGGAAGGTATCCATTTTCCCAGGATGCCTTCCTGTAACTACTCCAGATAATAACCATTGCATTTTCTCGGGATTCTTTCAACCGTTGCCCTTATGACATGACACTGTTTATCGTTTTGTTCTTTTGTTGCAACTCTACCATCCGCCACTAGAGGTTGGGGCTTGGGTCTCACTCTCATTTCTGTCCTCACTGCCTGGCACATAGTAGGCACTCAATGTCTTTTATATTAAACACTGTGTTTCATAAAGCAAGTGGCTCATTAAAATGTGCTAAGGAGCCCCTGAAACCTGGGCAGGTTCCCACTGGCCCGAATGTGCCTGCCCCATCCCCCTCTTACTAGAAGCAGAGGCAATGAGTTAAGTGCTTTCTCAAGCTTCTCAGAACCCTGATTAATATTCTCCGATTCTCTCTCTTAGAACACACTTAAACCTCTGCCTCAATTCTGACCTACCTGGCAAGGGAACAAGAATTTACGATGTCGCTCACCCACAAGGAGGATTGCATGCCTGGCAATTTGATTTGATTATTTCTGCAGTTGGATTCAAGTTGTTCTTATCTGTCTAGGAAGGAAAAAAAAAGACTCCAGTAAGTTTCTTAGCCACTTTTGAATCAGTGTTATTCCAGAAGAAAGCAGGAGAATTTTTTTTTCTATTTTAAGCCTGGCATTCACCTCTACAGCAGAGTTTTATTTCACAAGAAGAATGTTAAGGCTGGTGAACAAAGCTCTCTGTTTTCTGTATTAGTAGAGATTTCTGGCATTGCCCCAGTGACCCTCAGTAATAATAGAAATATATGCAAATATTTTTCAGGGTTTCTTAATTTCCGCACTATTGAGATTTGGGGCTGGATAATTCTCTGTATGGGGTCTGTCCAGTGTGTTGTAGGATGTTTTATACTTATGGCATCCCTGGCTTCCACCCACTAGATGCCCATAACACCTGCCCCCCCCCACACACACACACACTGTGACAGCCGAAAATGTCTCCACATATTGACAAATGTCACAGGGAGGGGGGAGGACAGAATTGTCCCCAGTTGAGAACCATGGCTACATACCATGGCAGACACACACAGACATTCACACATAACACACTTGCTCACACTTTCATTGGGCCTTACCCCTTGGCAAATTCTGCTTATCTTTCTTTTCTTCTGTGAACACCACTTTTTTTAGAAATACTTCTCCAATTCAGGTGATTCACAGGAAGGCTAAGAGAAGGCTCTGGATCTTCCATGAGGTGTTTTTTCCCCTTTGCTGAAGTGTTATCACAGGCCGACTCTGATTAGGAGCTTTGAGAAATGAGAACTTTCTCTTCGGGCGTGTGAGGCCTTCCCAGGGAATCCCAGTACTTCAGTACTTTCTGTAAGTGAAAGACGTGTCCTCTCCCACGCAAACAGTGTGGTCGCCCATCCCACATGGGAGCGTCGGGCCAGCCCAGCGTGTGCGATTCTCTTACTCAGTGGGGTGGTTAAGCACTTTTGGCAAAAGGTATAAATCTAGTGTTTGGAGGGGGCGGGGAGATTTTCTGAAGGAGATGAGTTCAGGAAGGGAGAGGGAGACACAGCCAGGGCACCTCAGCCCTCCCTGGATTCTCAGCACCAGCCCAAGGTCTCCATTAGTTCTCATGCCTGCTTTTCACTGAGGGATACACCTTTCCCCCTGCACAGGCTCCTGGGGCGGAGATACTCAGAGGGGAGGGTGAGCAGCTCATTCTGACAAGCCCATCTGGTAGGAATCACTGCGTTAATCAGACAGACACCAGAGGGTGGAGTCCGAACCCAGGATTCCAAGTTAATGAGGAACGTTGAAAACTCAAAGATTAATAGTTCGAGTTATGTGAATGACTACGTGGTGGGCGGCAGTGGAGGCAGCAGGAATTTCTTAGTGTTGGAAGAAGCTTGGCCTTCCCCTTTGTGGGTGCAGTTTTCTCTGTGGGGACCACCCTCTCCCATGTGTGTGGCAGATGTCTGCTCGGCTTCCCAGAGCCCACTCCAGGGTTGTTTCTTCTATGGAAATGGTTGATCCCTCCTCTGGGCTCTGTTGCCATACACAGAATCCAGAAAACACGTGCTGAATCAAGGGATAATTCCATACAAGAATTTACACCTTTTTAATATTATAGTAAATGGCCATTGTAAAATAATTCAAAAAATACTGACGTGTATAAGCCATTCAGTGTTGAGCATTTACCCATTCATCATTCATTCAGCAAATACCTTTCGCACTCCTACTGAGTGCCAGGCGTCGGTCAAGCAGCTGGCAACGCAGGCGGGAACAAGGCCCATTTCCACCTTCACAACCTGGACACTCCAGTCCAGGGAGGCAGACGGCAAACAAAAAGCAAATACCTGGTGTCAGATAATAGTGAACCGTGAACAAATAGTAAGGAGGGCAGGAGGGTTTTGAGTAGTGGTGGGCGAGGCGGTGTTTGAATCAGGCTGGGCAAGGGAACATCTAAACAGAGGCCTGAATGCAGCTGGGAGTCAGCCATAGGGTTATGGGGGCAGGGAGGTGCCAGGTGGAGGGAACAGCAGGTGCAAAGGCCCTCATGTGAGAATGAGAGTGGTGTGTTTGAGAAACAGAAAGGACAGTTTTAGGAGATGAGGTCAAGCAGGTAGTTGGGGCCAAAATCATGCAAAGCTTGATTGGCCATGTAAAAGGCTGAAATTTCCTCTAAGCAAGATGTGAAGCTAGTCAGCAGGAAAGTGACATGATCAATGTATATTTCTCAGAATCGCTTTCAGAGCGTTTTTATCATCCTTTATTCCTCCAGCCTGTAGCAATCACCAGTATTTGCTGGGCACCGCCCCACATGCTGGGGAGTGGCAGGTAAGGCACAGTTCGCACCTTCAAGAAGCGTGCAGTCCGGGGTGGAAACCCCAGGCGAATGGACGGTTGCAGCACACTGAGTTAATGTCGTGATGGCCAGCACGAGGGAGGGCTGCAGGCCCAGGACCATGAGACCGAGGACACTGTCACAGGCCATTTCCCAGACGGGCCTGTTGTCGATGGCGCTCCTGATCTCTTATAGAAGCCGAAGTGTGTGCTGCCATGAAGAAGGATAAGAGAGACCTTCTTCGTTCTGGGGGTATTTAAGGGGAAAGTCTTTCAGGAAAGGGTTTTCAGCTGAGTTCTGAAGGATGCACAGTAGCCGGTCAGGCCAAGAGGTGGAGCAGAGCTGGGACGGGAGCAGGAGCGTAGAGAGGTGGAGCTGGGCTGGTTGGCAGGGTTCAAGGTGCAGGCCTTGAGGCCACCATCAAGGCTCGGGTCTTTACTCAGAGAGCCTGGGGAAGGAAAAGCATTTTAAAGAAAAGAGGAACATGATTCGAGTTACATTTTAGGAAGATCAGGCTGGCTGCACGGTGGAGAATCTTTTGGACAAGAGCAAGGACGGGGAGGAGAGCTAACCCATAGCCTGCATGAGAATGGACATTATGGGTACAGGGCACAATGGTAGATTGAACCCAGGGTACGAAATGGAGGGTGAGGGACAAAGATGGGCCATTGAGAGGACCAGGCTGTGCTTTGGAATGGCAGGTACCAGAGCTATTTATCGAAATAAATAATATAATATGGAAGAAGTTCGATGGGAGAGAAATGATGAGTTCATCTTGGGGCAGTTTGAGGCCGCTGCAAGGAGATATCCAGTAGGCAATTGGATATGAAGCTCCACAGGGAACCGTAAAGAGGGATAGATCTTTGGGAGAATCAGCATGAAGACACATCAGGTCACAGGAATGCATGCTGTCACCCAGGGGGAGTGGACAGACAGGGGTCAGGGAGGAGCACCCATACTTAAGGCCGCCTAAGGGCTCACCAGATGCATGTTGAAATCTCAGGCCCAGCACAACTCTTCTAATAGCACTGGCTGAGGGCACAGGGGTGGGGTGGGGGGCACCCCTGCTAATGGGAGGGCCCTGTAAAGGTGGCTTCCAGTGATAAAAGAACCGGCCGTCTGCCTGACAAGGGTTTCTAGTATCTTCACATTTCAGTTGCTGGCTTTTGTGAGTGAGGACCTAGTGTTGTCTTCTGTTTCTTCCTTCAGGATTAGAAACAGTATTTTAGAATGTTTTCTTCTCTTGGCTTTATGCCCATACTATATGAGGAGCGACAAAGGCAGATGTGCTTTTCTTTCTTCCTTTTTTTTTTTTTTTGGTACACACTTGAGCTGCAGTCTGCTCACTAGATTCCCATTAGCAGTGTTTCAGGGGTGGGGAGGGTCGGTGGGGGTTAGATACGGGTGAAGGTGGTCAAAGGGCGCACACTTCCAGTGCTAAGGCGAATGTTCTGGGGATGTGACGTGTAGTTGGTGACTACGGTTAACCATATTTTATGGTTGAGAGTTACTAAGAGTAAACCTTAGAGGTTCTTACCATACATGAACACACACACAAGTTGTGACTTTGTGAGATGGTGGGTGTGTTAACTAACCTTATCGTGGTAATCAGTTTGCAATTACATATATCAAAACAGTACCTTGTACACCTTAAACTCATAAACATTATATGTCCATTAGATCTCAATAAAGCTGGGGGGAAAATATTTCACGTGGCTAGGAGAAAAGTAAACATCTAGTGACTCATACAAACCTGGGCAAAGCAGAATTGATCATTCTTCATAAGACTTGATTGTGGTCACATTATTTATTCTGATTGCTCAGAATGGGAATTGACTGCACTTCACCTTCTTACACACACCTGCTGGAGTCTGTATGGACTTTCTCAATATCCCATGCACTGCCAGGCACCTTATATATCGTAAGTCCTCACTAAATCTTACTCACCATTATTTTGTTGTTGTCTTGTTATTATCACTCTGCTGTACTTGCAGGCTCAGCTGCCGCCCCAGACGGGGCCTAAGGAAAGGATCTTGATTTTTTTGTATCCTTGGGACCAGCAAAGTCCTTGGCACAGGGTAGAAATAAAGCATTTTATATTGTAGTCTAATTGTTTGATTATGTTTGTACTCTTTTCTCAACTTGAGTGTAAGATCCAGGAAGATAGGAACAATGTCTCCTGCTTTCCCCCCCAATTCTAGCCCTGTTCCAAAGGCATAGTAGTTATTTACTTGTGTTTATTTAAAAGTTGAGAGATTGAAACCATGTGTTTCACTTCTGTGAGTTGAAGGTGAGCAGAGAGGTTATAGACACTCCGTGACCTCCCCCCCAGCAGCAGAAGCAAAGTCAAGCCCACCTTCTTGAAATGCACATCCATAGCCGTTAACAATGATGAGAAAATGGGCCTTTTACAATTCAGACGTGTTGCTGTCGAAAGTGAAGACATACTCTTTGTTTTTAAATATTACTCTTTGATCAGGGTATTAATATTCATAAAGTTCTTGAAAGGAGGTTGCCAGTAGGTGTTAACACCGGTACAGTGGTTCCTGGGTTCCACCGCATTGCCAGGGGGATGAAATTGTGCTTCCGCCGCTTTTCCCACAAACTGCGTTGGCTGTGAGTCCCATCGTTCCTGTGCGGGCCGGTGCTCCTGAAACCGAGAGGTGGTTAGCAGAAGGCCAGAAGCCAGGTGTGGGTGCTCGGAAGGGAGCTCCTGGAATCCGGAGTTTGGGGGGTTGCATTTTATGTGCACTTTTTCTGTTCCCAGGTGAATGTCACCGGGAACAGAACACCACCACCAGAAAACACTCCCTTGCGGTCAAATGAATGCCGCCATGCACACTCTGTTGAGAATTGAATTTGTTTTCAAAGTGGGTAGCTTGTGTTTCTTGACATTTTATCCCGATGACTTTTACATTCACAAAAGTCAGTGGGTGCTGTGGAAATAATCAGTCCCTGGCAAAGCTAGAGACCTCCTGTTCTGTCAAACATCTTGGAGAAAGCTGTCCACCTGAGTGTTAGGAACCGCAGGACCCAGAGCAGTTTACCTGGAAGGGTTTGGTTTCTTCAGAGTGACCTAAATCTTGATAGATGGGTGGACAGACAAATCTCTCTGGCAATTTTTTTTCTCCTCCTTAATTTTTAAAAAAATTAAAACCAAGGTAATCAGTGAATTCGAAATGATATGAGCCAATGTGTTTCTGCTAATATCAGTCAGGTGAAGAGGGAAAGGTTAATGTATGGGCTGTTTGGGTGCCTTCTTTGGAGCCTTGCAACTCAAATATTGACTGATATGTTAACCTTTTCTACTTTTGAATCTAAGAGCGGTTTTTATTGCAGAAAAGAGAAAGTGGACTTTAAGTCGGATCTTGATGAAATGCAGGCAGCGCTTTTCACTTGGATCATTTCAAAAGAGGACTTTTGATGATATATCCTTTGCTGGTGAGAGTGAAGGAGAAATCTTTTTAATTTCAAAGTCCATTTTGAATAACGGGGAAAACAAGCCATTTTTAACTGAAAAATTACAAGCTAGATAGAGAGATAGTTTTTCTTCAATTTATTAAGAATGGTCTGTAACCAAAAATGCAAGAGTACATCATTCAGATTTTAAGAAACCTGCCAACTTCAGACGACTTCATGTGCATAGGACAAGGTAGACTTGAGACTTGAGTGTGGAAAGGGTTCAGCTGACCAACGGACTGGCCCAGACTGTGGACCCCACTGATGCCCAGAGCAAAAACGAACTAAAGGCTGTTAAGTATAGTGACATAACTTTGAATTCTGTTCAAGATCTAGAAAACAATCATTTTCAAAGTAACAAGGTAAACTTTGTAAACCACACCTTTTGGAATTGATAGTAGTAGTGAATTTTAAAATAATTATTTTCTACAGTGTTCAAGTCTACCAAGACTATTTTATCGGATTAATTGCTTTTAACCATACCATTTTTAATTCAGTGTTTTAGAAGATCATTATATTATATTTTTTAAGCCCAGAATAGGCCGGACATACACAAGATCTTTTTTTTTTTTTTGCAGTCCTTAAATTAATGTTTAAACATTTTTGGCTAAAGCAGAAATTCAAATAGAATCAGCAAAATCTGGGACATTTTGAGTGTCAGTAATATTTACACTATAAGTTTTAATTATCTTGTTGCACCATTACAAGACTTAAAAATTTGCTTCTGAATTAAATTTATTGTTTGATTTGACCTTACAGTAGGAAGCCAATTCCTTTGGAAAACATATGGAAAATACTATTAGATCTACTTTAGTAGTACAAGAAGTCAGTCCAACTACTGCTTTTTGCCGGGAGGTGGGGGGAATAATGAAAAAACTAATTGAGAAAAATTATCACCTCCTACCAAAAATAAACTGACACAGAGCAAATAGCAGAAATGAAAACTGTGGTAACCATGGCCACCTTAAAAAATCCCCTAGACGCACAAATGATAAATTAACAGATCCATCTAGATCCCAAACGCAGCTATAGTGAAGACTCCGGTGTATCTCTGGACTCCATAGCAGATGGTGATTGGCTCATTATAAACCAATAATAAACTTTCTTTAATTAGGTAGCATAAGTAATTTTCTTCTCTACTTGAGGCGATTGTTTACCTCAGCTCTCGGCATCCTTTCCTGAGGAAAGGGCACTTTCCCTTCTATATAACAATGACACTACTTTTACGCTAATACTTTAGATCCCTGAAGTCGCGCAGTTCAGAGTGAGGCCCTCATCCCCGTCAGTGGGCTGTTCGGTCTGCAGTGAGTTAAAGGAGCCCACACCGTGCGCACCAGCCACGTTGCTAGGCGTGCTGGGCATCTGTTTGTCACGGCAACGTCCTCCACGACGGAAGCAACTACGTGGTTTACATCCTGGGAGAAGCAAAGCGGCAGTGTTCTCTCCCTCAAAGCTCTCTCTCTGGCTTTCAAGGATTTTCTGTAAATTTTGGAAAGTTCAGCTCAGAATGCATAAAATATGAGCACAGGGTATTTTTGCTGGGCAGTATTTTAAAGAGTAACATTATATATCCCACATATACAGAGTCCCTATTATCATATTTAGTTTTTATTCAATTTCTTCCTTATGGAAGGTACTTTCCTGTTTCTATGCAGCATCAAATTGATTGTAAATTTGACTCCTAGGTAGGCAAATTAATAAGTTTAATAATATCATTATGCAGTGTTCCATAATGTTAATGGTTATTGATGAGTGCTTACTAAGGGACTGTGCCAAGTGCTTTACATGCATTAGCATGTTTTATCCTCACCATAACCTCTTGCAAGAAGAATTTTTATCATCCTCTTTTTGGAGATGAGGAAACTGAGGCCTAGAGAGGTCAGACAGCCTACCCGGTATCAAACAGAAACTCAGTCGTTAAAGCTGTGATTCAAAGTCAGGTCCATCTCCCTTCAGGGCCCTTGCTCCTAGCCACTCGAAAGCCCAAAAGGGCCCTGGCTGGTGTGGCTCAGTGGATTGAGTGCTGGCCTGTGAACCAAAGGGTCACTGGTTGGATTCCCAGTCAGGGCACGAGCCTGGGTTGCGGGCCAGGTCCCCAGCATGAGAGACAAACACACACTGATGTTTCTCTCCCTTGCTTTCTCCCTGCCTTCCCCTCTCTAAAAATAAATATTTAAAGTCTTTTCTAAAGGAGTCCAACAGGGCCAACTGGATGCATGATAAAAGTCAGATTCAAATCGTGGCAACATGTGGACAAAACTCCTACAGAGTCACCTTCAACCACAAACAAATAGGAAAGTTGGTTAAAGTATACTTTAAAAAAATGTCATAGTAATTGAATCAAAAGAAAGGGAATCACCAGGTGTGCGAAAGGAAGTGGGAGCTCAGAGGAGCCAGATAATAAAGCTGCAGTTAGGGCCCAGGAGGTGAATGGGCCTGGAAACAGGTCCTTGAGCTACTCCCATGCATGCAGGGACAACAGACGTGATCAGCCTTGGGCAAGCAGGGAACTCAAACTTAAACCTCAGGGAAGACTCAGCCCCTCAAGGGTCACCCTCATTTGAAGAAGGGGACTTGAAAAATTTCATCCATCCAACCCATTTCACATACTAGTGTGGGGTCCAAATCTACCGCGGCAACCCCCAAGTCTGGGGGTGACTATCGAGACCCGAAGAGTCATAAGCCCTCAGATGGATGAGGCATGTTGACTTCTGCCTATTCTTCTAGCATTATTCAAAGCACATCCTGATCTTGATAAAACGTATGGAAATTTCAGAACAGCAAAGATGGAAGGAGCAGTTTAAACACAGCTGTATGAGGAAAAAGTAAATAACAGAGAAAAGGTCAAACTGCTGTCAAAGAAAAAACTGTCCACCTGGCAGCAAAGGTCTTTCTGGTAACAGTACAGATGAATAGACATTGAAATACCATCTTCAAAAGCTGAGAAAAAATACCTGTCAACCTGGAGTTCTATACCCTGTAAGCCATCATGTAAGGGCGATAATAACATAGAATACACAGTGAGAGGAAAAACTACTGGTCAAAACAGTAATCTCACATATTGTTCAGTGAAAGAAGCCAGGCACAAAAGGGTGCCTGCTGTAAGATTCCATTTGTATGAATTCAGAAAATAGGCTAAATTAATCAGGAGCGGAAGTATCTGAATAGTGGGCTGAGTACTGAGAGAAGGGGCAGGAGAGAACCCTCTGGTGTGATGGAAACACTGCAAATCTTGATCGAGGTGGTACTTGCCTGGGTGTATGCAGATATTGACCAAGCTAAACCCTTTGCATGCGTGCACCTCACATGCCTCCCTGTATGTGTTTTCATCCCCCAGAAAAGAATGAAAAAAAAAACCAGAGGGCATAATAAAGGCTCTTAAAGTTTGCTTTCAATCAATGCTCACTGCAGAACTGAGATAGAACCCAGAGGATCACAGCGGGTTGTCCCAGGAAGTGTGAAAAGTGGTAAATAAGAGGGTTCATTTAAACAAACACTGACTGACAACAACAATGTCGTTGGGACTGGGGGTTAACAGCGAGGTGGCGTTAAAGCAGGAGATAACGACCAGCGAGTGCCACAGGTGGTAACTGCAGTTAAGGCATTCTGAGCTCCTTGCTTTTGTCCGAAGGAGGGTAGAAACGCTGATTAAGTTTGAGTGAATGTTAATTTAAGGTAGTCATAAAAGCCATAGAAATGGAACATCTAACTTTCATATTAGTTGATTGTAAAATAATAATTAAGACATTCCATCTAATAGTAAGCAAGAAAGGAGAAAATCAAGCAAAGACAAGATAAATAGAAAAATAATGGAAGAAACAGGTCCAATTAAATTAGCAGTTATAATACAAATGTAGTTTGTTAACATGCACTTTTAACGTGTTAGAAGACATGTATATAAAGGACCCATGGACAGGGACAGAGGGGTGAGGGGTGGACTGAATGTGGGAGGGGGGTGGGCAGGGCAGGGGAGAGCAATGGGGGAAAAAATGGGGACAACCGTAATTGAACAACAATAAAAAATTTTTTCAAAAAAGAAGATAAAGACTCTACCATATTGTTTATAAGAGAGACTCCCAAACCAAATTATAGAAAGCTAAAGGGATATAAATTGATAAATCAGGAAGATATTTTTAAAATGAGAGCCCATATAACTACATTAACATCATGCATAATAGACTTTAGGGCAAAACTATATTTTTAGGAATAATTCATCAGGAAGATATAAAAATTCTGAGCCTGAACCGTCAAGGAAAATAAAGCAAAATTTGATTCAATATCAAGGAAAAATAGCAAATTCATAATCACAATGGAAAATTTTAACACACACACCTCAGAAAATGGTGCTGTAAACAAACAAAAAAGACCAAAGATGTGGAAGAATTGAACAATACTATTAACGAATTTGATATTTGATATTTTTAGTATATAAAGACCCCAGCCCAGTAGTTAGACAGTATCTGTTCTAAGTCCAACACACATCATTGACAAAATTGTTCAGTATTAGGCTGCAAAGGAATGATTAATAAAGGGTAAGCCAGGCAAAGTATAAGACAACTGGGCGTGTTGAGGCTTATGGCAAAAAGGAGAGAATGTGCCTTCTTAATAAAACAAAAGTACCCTTCAGCTTATAGCCTCTGGTCTGAAACTTCTGAGTAACTGCTCTGTTCTCAAATCATCCCAGCGCAAGCGTCTGCTGCCTTGCATCTGGTTGCCCTCTCTCTGACCTTTTGACGACTCATAGACAGTTGTATTCACAGAAGGGAAAGGTGTTAGCCATGAGTAAGACCTTCCCTGTCATTCATTTTTAGAGAGTAAATACTTCTCTACGGGATGACAGGGCATAGGGGTACGGGGGAAGGGGAGGAAACGGCAATTGTCTTAAATTAGTTTTAAGGATCCTGTGATAAATTTTGGGTTATTCATTGTCCCTGGTCCTCGGAAGTTCACCTCAAAGAGAGGTTGAATGATGTCTCTCTCTGAAGACATTGAAGAATGGATAGTTTTCTTCCTGGATACAGTGAAGACGTGACTTCTCTACTGAACACATTTAATAAGCGCCCACACTTTGTCATGGCTGAGAGAACTATGGGAGCCCGAGAAGACTTGGACATCAGTTGTCCTGTGAGTTGGGCGAGCACAGGATTTATCAGGAACCCTATAGCACTTCACTTACATATCCAATTGTCTCACCTCCCTTATCCATGGTTTCCAAATAATACTGTTCAATATGATGGCTATAATATCCTAGATTTGGTGTGTATCCTCCTAATTCGCTAGCATTCTTAACCCTTCATAATTCTGTAGCCTTCTTAACCCTTCACAAGTGATTCGTGATGGCCTCTCATCTTGCTAGGTTTTAGTATCGCCTCTGAATCTTTTGCTGACCTAGAAATTCTACAGGCAGCCTCATTTTTAGGCTGACGAGAGGCAGTGATCCCTGAAGCGATTCCTACAGTCTCCCACAGGTAACCTCCTTCAAGCTCGAAGTGATTCCATTTATTACCATGTATCCCTGCCCTTGAGAACATTTTAGCTGAAAGTTTGCTAATTTCCTCCTCTGCTCTGCCTTTGCCCACTAGATACCAGTGTGTCTCCAAAAACCGTCTTAACTTTTTAACCGAAGGCTTTGATCTTCACATTATCTATCCTCTGGGTGTTTTCAGCTGACACAAGAGGAATAAAACAACTTGTCACAGTTAATTGTACAGTATCATTGGCGAACTAAAGCACCTCTGGAGAGTGGGTATCACCCCTAGCTCTAAGGAATAAATAATGATCAGGTCTGCATTCTTCTGGACCTGCCAACTGTCCGTCCCTCTGCACAGAGTAATGAACTACAACGGCACTGGGTCACAAGTCCCTCAGATTTCTGACCACAGTTGTTGCCGGCTGTGTCCACGTCCGTCACAGCCGTGCCCACTGACTTTCCGTCTCGGTGTCTGGCCCGGCACCTCTCTGGCTTCCCGTATTTACCCCTAAGAGTCAAGTCTTTAGCGTGTGGACTGAACCAATATGGAAATGCTTTGGCTTGTTCTTGCTGACCAAAGGGAACCTGACTTTGTTTCAGGTCCGGGTTCATTCGAACCGATTTTGTATTTGCCACTTGATATAAAGTGGTGGAGAGTGGACATGTCAATATGATAGCAGCAGATTTCTGTGGATTATGTTTGTTAATTGCCGTGCTTTCAGGATTCTTGTAAAAAGGCTTCATTCACTTCATTCTTCCTAGCTGGAGAATTATCTAAATGCTTTTCTAATTTAGGCTCAAGTGGCAATTTATGTTGAACTATAAATACGAAAGTGGTTTGGTTTTTCTTTTCTTCCCCCACTTAACGCTTCCTTGTTTGGGGTTCCTCCTTTAGGCTGAGATTTAAGCAGGCACCTGAGTCATGAATTTGACAACTAAATGGGTAGTATCTTCATTACGTAAATAGATTGCATAATTTTTTTGAATAACACTAATGCCACAATAGATACGTGAGCAGAGGGCATAAGCAATTCCCTAAAGAAAGAATCCAGATGGCCTGTATGCATTTTAAAAACTGTTGAACTCATTAGTAATCACAGAAATGTCAATCAAAATAACCATGAAGCATCCTTTCTCATTTTTGAAATTCTGCTTGGGTAGGTTACTTATTTCTCAAAATTTTAATTATAACGGTCATTAAGGACTTGGACGTTATCTTGTTAAATTTTGATATATTGCAGAATGTTTGCCAAATTGTTGTACCAATTATATTCCCGAGAATGCCCATATAGAGAGGAGACGCCTGTGTTTCTGCACTCTTGTATACACTGAGATGATCCCTTTTTAAAATGTTGCCAGCAATTGAAACAAATCACTGCACATCTATGTGATGTAATACTTTCAGCATTAAATGTATATTTATGAAGTTTTTACATAACGCAGAAGAGATGCTTATGAAAAGGACAAATGGCATTGTGAGTCACCCCAGCCCCCACACTGCACATAGTCAACTAGGGCCTCAGGGAGAGGGAAGGGTGTGTGGAGTCCAGCACCCACCGACAGCCAGGGTGGTCACCCACTCCTTTTATTCCCACTCCACACTGCCTCAGGGATCTTTCAAACTTTGGTGAAACAGTCCAGCTTCTTTTCTCCCATACCCTGGAGAGTGGTTGTGCAAATATTGAAACCTGTGTCCATGGTTAAATCTGGACTGTCTCCGAGCCAAGTGAGTTTGTGATGTTGAAATGTTGTCTGCAGTGCCTCACTTGCTTTGAATACATACTTAAATTATGGGGATGTTGTCTTCTCGGGACCCATGCAAGACGTCAGAATCATCTGTAGTTCTTCAGCTCTCTTAGCTTTTTCTCTATCCCATCAACTGTTTATGCCTGTGACGAATACTTAAGAAGCTGTTTTGTGAAGAGAGATGATTTTTCTGCAGGTGTTCTTACTACTGAATCCAAATGAATAGAGAAAACTCTAAGAGACTTGTCTTTGGAATCTGAGATATCATCATATGCGTGTGTTTTTTAACCTAAAAATATCTGCTGTTCTCTGCTATTTTTAAAGGGTGTGCCTTATTTAAGAGGCAGTAGCAAAATCTCACAATCAAAGTAACTTTATTTGTAAGGTAGAAAAAAATCAGAAATGAAATGTTTTGACTGGCGTGGCACCAAAGCGCTGATGAAAGCTGTTTTTACAAGCAAGTCCGTAAGTCTTTGCTGTATGATATTTAAGCTCCCGCAAGTGCTGGGTGCCGATGGAAGCTTTGGGGTCAGTTTGCATGCCAGTTCTTTTGGCAGAGAGAGATTCAGTTATGAGGTTAGGAGTCCTCCTCTTCAAAAATGATGGCTGGATCACAAGTGAGCCAATTGCATCTACATCTAACTTCTTCAAGTTTGGAATTTATGGTGCCTGGGACTTTTACAAAGATGACTGAGTGTAAAGAGGATGGGTAGGCTTTCGAATGTGACACCCTGCGGTCAAGTTCCGGCTCTGCTAGATCCCAACTACATGACCTTAATTGACTGAGTTTGCTTCTTCATCCGAAATGTGGGAATAACAGCGCTCACTTGGCAGAGTTGTGGGCATTAAAGATAATACATGGGTGGGCGAAAAGCAAGGTTACAGTTGTGAGTACACGAAACACAGAGTTTATTCTTGTATTATTATTTATTAATTATTGTATTCCTTATTTGTATTACAACTATAAATCTATTTTTGCCCATCCCTGTATATATAATACATAAGAATCAACATTTGTTAATTGCCATGAGTACTCCCAAGCATTTTATTAACATTTGATTAGTACATATTTAAATAAGATGCTTTTCAGATGACTTTATAATTCACCCAAGTTGACCGTCACGCACTTTGGGTTGCGAGTCTAGTTGGGGTGAGTTTTTCCAGGTGAATATACATGAACCCTTTTCACTAACTTTGGGCTCCATCGCATGTACTGGTGAGCAGGCCGGGGGCTCCCTGTTGTTTTTCGAGACCTGGAATGGAGCTCTTTGCATCAGAAAAACCAACAAGTTCATACAGGATTCAGTCCACATTTTCATATTCATTAGCACCATGCTGAACCAAATATTTTTAATTGGATGCTTAATTCTGATTTAGACACTGTATGGAATGTGAGAAAGATATGTTCTATTTCTGCCAGAAACTTGTAAAGTATCCAGAACAATCTGAAAAAAAAAATCTGTGCTTATAACTTAGAATTCTCAGTTCAATTCTTATGCCTCTCTAACCCAGGCTTAAACCCCAGGAAGACCTGTCCGAAACAGTGTCTGCACTGGGAACAAGCAAAACACCCGTCAGTAAGAGAACGGACGGACAAACCGTAGCACGTTCGTACGATGGAATACTACTCAACAATAAAAATTCTGAGTCGTTGATAGGTACAATAGTATGGGTGAATTTTAAATGAAGTACACTGAGCCAAGGAAGCCAGATACAAAAGAGTATGCACTGTAAGATTTTGTTTTTGTGAAGTTCAAGAAGAGGCGAATCTAATCCATGAAGACAGAAGTCAGAATTGCAATTAATTCTGGGGATATTGCCTGGGAAAGGGCAAAAAGGAACCTTCTGGGGCAATGTAAATGTCCTGTGTTTTGTAGATATGAGATACGCATGTGCACACATACACCATCCTCGAGCTATACACTTAAGATTTGGGCATATACAGTACATAAGTTACAGCTTCATTTTTAAAAAGTGTCCAAATTAGGGTACCATTTTGTCTGGGGAGAGTAAGTAAGAGGATAGTAGAAAGAGATGAACTCTTAAAACAGCAGTGTTTCTAGAGTTCACATTTTTAAGCTCTGTTTCTGTAAAAATGAATCTATCATTGAACTCTGATTTTACAACTAAATATTTATCAGGGTCAGTCCCAGTAGACAAATGAATTGGATCCCCACTTTTTAAAGTTTTAGCTCTGAAACAGAATAAACAGTATAAACAGTTCTTGCTTTAATAGTTAGTTCTAGCCCTGAAATGCTGGAAAGCATATCTGTTTTGAATGTAATATCTCTTTGTATGCATTAATATTTCAGTTCAGAGAAAAGAACACGTTATGTTGTAAATTCATCTTCCGATCTTGGGTTTGTTGAACTCTTCCATGGGAGAAGCAGGAGGGTAAGTTAGTGAGAGTCAAATACGAGTGTGTGTTTGAACTCAGTGTAAGTTAATTTTCATGCAGGATCTCTTCATTTTACACATAAAGAATGAGACATTTGTTGATTCCTCTGTTTGCTCAGTGGAATGTTTTTCCAGGACTAGAAGAGAAAAACACCGTGAATCAGGCAAGGGGGGAAGATATCGATCTGGGTGAGGTTTAAAAATGATAAACACCCAACTCATGAAAATCATCTGGAAGGCAAGCACCGACTCTACCACTTCACCTTTTTCTTTAAAAGCCTTTATGATGGTTGAAAAGTTTGTAAACAACCTCTTTTGTTGTAGTATTCCAAGCCTTCCATATTTTTTTCTCAATCTTTCTAGACATTTCCCCCCACTGTTCTGCAGGCACCCGCACCCTGAGGTTTCTGTCCACAATGAACTATGTGATATTTCTTTTTTTTTAATTTAAAAACTTTCTTTCCAATTACAGTTTGCATTCAGTATTGTGTTGTATTAGTTTCAGGTGTGAGTAGTGGACTATCTGGGGGATGCTTTGTAAGCATATGATTGTCTGAACTATGTGATACTTCTTAAAAAACTCTCTGAACAATTCCATTTTGGCCTCTCGGCACAGGGCACTTCTCCCCGGCTCGTGTTCCCCTATGGCTCTACCTCTGAACCATGCGGCCCCAGAGCAGGCATCCCGAGTTTGCAGACGGGTGACGGAGGAGAAACCTGGCGGCTCTCTAAACAGCAAAGGTTGAAAGGAAAGCTGAACTATTTCAAATTTGCCATTTCATGGTACACAGGTTTTGCCCTCATGAAGATTTCATGGAATCTTTCAAAAGCCTTGTCTCTCCCTGCCTCCAAAATTTCATAATAGCATATAATTAAGATTTTTGTTCCAGGAACAAAAAAGGTTACCCAAACTTATTTTTGTAACAAAATAGTTTCACAGTTGCAAAACAAAAGACAAAAACAAAAAAGCTTGATTCTGAAACTCTATAAGCTATTGAATAACATAAAAAATAAACAGATTATATTATATTAAAAATACTAATGTTATGTTTGAACGCCCCCAGTCTGCTGGGGACCAGTGTGTGGCGGCATTACGAGCACCAGTCACCTCACCGCCTAAAACCTGTCACCAAGCTCTAATAGCTGACTAGAGATCCTAAAGATTCCATTGAGTTCATTTTCCAAATATTTTTCTTTTCACAAAGCTGTATGTTTCATGAACGTTATCAGAAGGCAGAATGTGTCAACACTATTTTTCTCATACCTGAGGATTTAACATGACTTTTGATAAGGTTTTAAGATACTCATGTATGTAATTATATATATTTATACATGTATGCCGATATAATATCTACAGAACACATATATTTAGACATATATCTGTATTCACATCAATAGAGTGTACCTGCACATCTGTGGGAGAGACCCAATAAATTATTCCCACATGGTGGGGGGCAGTATAATGTTCCTTCTTCCTCCTACCTCAGGACATTTGAACTTGCTCTTCACTCTGGAACGCTCTTCCCCTAGGTCGCTGCATGCTCACTTGCCTGTCTGCTGTATCTTCGCCCTCACTCCCTTTACTGCCCTTCTCAGCACGCACAGTACATATTTGGCCACTTGTATCGTCATCTCCTTGATATAAGATCCACAAGGGCAAGGATCTTATCTGTTATTTCCCTAGCGCTTGGCACAGTACCATGCAACACAGAAGCTCCTTAAATATTTGCAGAATGAATGAATGAATGAAAGGCCACTTGGTCCAACCCTCTACCATACACACGAATTCCTTTGTATCATTTTGAATAAGAACCTATATTCATGAGTTAATTGAAGAGCACTTACAGCACCATAGAGGAACAAAGTGAGTACAGTGAGTACAAAGTGAGTAAAAAGATTAAATAAGATAAAGGAATGATTCAAAGTGAATTAGAAAAAGAGGAGGAAGACAATATCAGAGAGCATTTAAAAAGAAGGGGGAAGAAGAAATCAGCCTGCCCCGTTTCATATTGTGGGAAAAAATGGCAGCTGGATAGACACGGCATCATTTGTTACAGAGCTTTTTATTTTTATTCCTTAATTCCTGAGAAATTAATGCCTGTGCAGCACTTTCGGTTACAAGTACAGTGAATGACATTTTGAAATAACTAAATGGTTAAATGAATCAAATCCGGCCATGCGAAGACTGATAATGAGACTATATGATGACCCAAGTTTCATGCATGCGTTCCAGCGTGGAAAACACTGTACATGCCTCATCTCATTTGCACCTTGTAACAACCGAGTCAGCAGGATGGGCAGACTTATTATATTTCCATTTCTCAGATGTGGAGACTGAGTCTCCGAGACTTTAAATGGCATGCCTCGTGTTCATTCATTTTACGCATACCAGGTCCCAGACTGGATACCAGATCTTTAGAATCCAAAGACGTGATGGAAAACTCAGTTCCAGTTTTGCAGCAATCCTGAGTAGCAAGTTGCACAAATTAGAAAATATATCTCTTCTGTCCTAATGTAAGACTCCTTTTCATGCTGATATCCTCAAGTTGTCCCATTTTTAAAAATTACAAACTTATTTTAAAAAATCCATTCGGTTCCCTCCTTCCCACAGATACTGTGTTTATTGATAGAATTGATGTGAATCTAATTGTTTGGATTTAAAAGGTACTTAGCTCTGCAGTTATGCCCTTTTACCACAAGAGGTCACTTATAGGCCAGAGAGGCCGAGACCACTGGGGCTTTATAAGTAGTTGTAAAAGATCTCAATAATTAAAATGTATAGACCATGTCATGATGCCTGACAAGATGTGGAGTGGATGATTCATTGGATCAAGGTGACAGGGAGTGAAATACTTGTGGGGTTTAGACACCCTCGTACAAGAAAATGGCAGAATACAAGACAAAAAGTACAGAAGCCTCAGCTGGCTATGATGACTCTCAACAGAATTACCAACTTAAGCAAACACTTCCACACACCTACACTGTCCCGGGTACTATACATGGCCCCTCCTGCCCCCGAACCTGCTGCACTCTAGCAGGGTGACCGACAGCCCACCTCCACTAGTATTCCCGTGCTGTGCTTTAAAGGTGAGATTGCAAACGGAGCCTGCAGTGGCCTGCACCTGGGTTGGCTTGCTGTCGGCCTACACGCTGCTCTGTAACTGTTGCAATTTGCTTTTCGTACACCTGCCTGTGTAGCTGTAGACAGCTGAGTTTTGTCCCTGTGATTTCCCTGTCTTCTCTCTTTCACCCTGCCCATTATGAAGACAAGCCCTGTCTACTCTGAGAGGTCGTTACCACCACCCTGAGCCCTTCAGAGCTTCAGCCACCTTGCTGCTTCAGCAGCTCCTGTAACAAAGGAAACATCAGCTGCTTTGACTCCAGGTGAGACCTGAAGTCAAATGGCCTTGTTTGCTTCTGAGAAAAGAACCAACTGGCTTTGGGGACGTTGAGGGGCTCCACTTAGGTAGGATGTTCTAACTGGAGCTTCTCAGACATGGCTGGCCCTGAGGGCACCGATGGCTCGATGTTGCTGGTACCAGGCAGCCTTGTCAGCATACATGCCGTTCTTTCTCTTCCAGGGTTTCATTTTACGCCCATCCTTTCCTTTGTGTTTCTTATTTCTTACCCTATTTCATCCACTTTCCCATTTTACCCCTCTTCCCACGTTATCTTCTCTCTGCTTCTGCGCCCTCTGGTGGGCCTCACAGAAACTGGGTGTGATGCAGCGGCAGGATTTCATCCTTCAGCAGGTGTTGTTGGGCTAGTGCTGTGTTTTAACTCACAGTGCATTGGGAGGTCTTTGGACATGGTATGCGCTGCCCAGTTCCTGCCACGACCCTTCCAGCCGCACCCATGTAACTCCCCTGCCTGGCCCCGAGGCTGATCTATCTTATCACTACAATGTGGCTTTGCCGATACCTGGGGGCTCCGGCATCCTGACTGTCTCTCTCCCTTTCCTGGCTTCCCCTTTTAATTTGTCAGAAGCTGTTCCTGTGCAGGTAAGGAGACATTTCGCTGATAAGCTTGCTAAAAACATGAAAAACATTACAGAAGAGCTTTCGGCCTCTGTCAATCTACTTGCCTTAGTTTCCTGTTGCTGCTATAACATCACCACAAACTTAGCAACTTAAAACAACAAAAATGTGTTCTCTTATGATTCTGTAAATCAGAAGCTGACACAGGACTCACGGAGCTGGAATGAAAGTGTGGGCAGGGCTCCAGGGGAGGGCCCGATTCTCTGCTCACTCAGGTTGTCGGTAGAACTCAGTACCTTGGAGTTGTCAGACCAAGGTCCCCATTTCCACACTGGCTGTCAGCTGATGGTTGATCCCAGGTTCTGGAGGCCATTTGTTTGTATTCCTTGGTTTATACACCCCCCACCCCCACCCCACACACATACCGTGTCCAAAGTCAGCAATGGGGGAGGTCTAGTTGGGCTCATGCTCCCTTCTGTCCTCCTTCTTCAGTCTCATCTCTCTGATGCAGTTGGAGAAGATTCTCCACTTTTAAGGACTCATGGGATTAGGCTGGGCCCAGCCAGATAATCCAGGATAATCTTCCTATCCCCAGGTCCATCCCTACATCACATCTACAAAGTCCCTTCATCACGTCAGGGAATAACATCTGCACAAGTTCCGGGCTTAGGGCACGGATACCTTTGGGGGCTGTTGCACTGTGGACCGCACCCCTGACCCCAGCCCTGGGATGATTGTATTTGAAACCAGACATGGGGTGGTCACTCAGTAACGCACCTGACGAGGGATGGGGAGAGCTTGGATCTCATTCCAGCCCTGCAGCCATGACCTTGGCTAAGGCTATGCGGCTTTGTTTTGTCGTGTTTTTTTAAGAAATTACCAAGATGTCCAGCTTCTTTAACCTATGTTAGAAATTGAAAATGACAAAAATTAATTAACATTCTACTAATCAGAATTTTTAATTACTGGTGTAACAGGGACCTACTCAATATTTATTCTTCCCTTCTTAATTACAAAGAGAACCCAAGTTTTATTTGGGGTAGTGAGGTATCTAGGCAAAAAAAAAAAAAAGACAACAACCAAAAAAAAATCTATGGTTCTGGGTTTTCCTTACAGCTAGTGGTAGTCAGTGTGGCACGGTTCTTTCTGATTGAGGAGATATAAGTGGAAATCACCAGGTAGGGATTCTAGGAAAGCTCTCGGAAAAGAGCTGACTCAGCTGATACACACCCTTTCTTGCTGTACGCCCTGGTTGCTCCATGTGCCTGGAATACAGATGTGATGGCAGTGCTCAGGCTACCATGTGGGAAGTGTGAGGATGAGAGTCAAGCCCTAAGGAAGGCAGAGTGGAGAGGTGGGAAGAGCCCACGCTGTGGCACCCCTATCCCAGCCCTGGACTACCCACTTCTGGAGGTCTTTTTTATGAGAGAAAAATATGCTGATGGTGGAGTTGGCAAGGGGAGGACACAGGAGATACTCAGCCTGTTGCTAAGCATCTGGATTTAATTCCCCACTGGTCTCCAGGGTCTAACAGCTGATTTTTACTCTAAAGACTAGTACAAGATTCCGAAGTGTCTTCCAGGAAGCGAGCTATAAAAAATGACTTTTTCTCAATAATGACTCTAACTCTATCAAGTGATTTCCAAGAAGGCAGTTTTATTTGTATAACACTTTTATATTGCAAGAGCTCTTTCACATACTTTATCTGATCTTATTATCAGAACAACCCTATGGAGCTCGTGGTCAGACATTGGCATTGCTTTCACTTGGAGTTCAGGGATCAGAGGCACAAAGGCCTTTAACAGCTTCTTACAGATCCCATGTTCTTATTTATATCATTTGATTCTAAACCATTTGCTCTCTCCTGCCCCCCACCTTAACGTTTATTCCTTAAGGCTTAATGTCTTCTTTTATTTTATTCTATTTTATTTTTTTTAAATCCTCACCCACGGATATGTTTATTGATTTGAGAAGGGGAGAGAGAGAGACTGATGTGACGGAGAAAGACTGATAGGTTGCCTCCCGTGCACGCCCCGCCTGAGGATGGAACCCGCAGCCTGGGTGTGTGCCCTGACTGGGGATCGAACTGGCAGCCTTTTGGTGTACGTGACAGTGCTCCCGCCAACTGAGCCACCTGGCTAGGACATTAATGTTATATTTTAAAAGAACCAATGATTTACGATACATGTTTATGTTTTGCCTGTGATGTATATTTAATATGGACAAACTGTAAGATTATTCTTCTCAAGGCTTCCCTGCCCACAACCCACTCAAGCCAGTGCTAATGAAGGAGGGGGTAGCCATACGCACAGTGGGGCCACACACAAATGTGGATGGCTCTGCCCCAGGAAGGGCCATGTGATGCTGGAAGCCACAGCTGAGCACTGCCCTCTGCATTGTCTCTCTCCCTCCAGCTTGGTGGGTCTCCTCTGATGAAACCAGGCAACGTGGCTGTCCCTTCAGCAGAGTCCCTGGGTGGGCACGATCCCTAGAGAAACAGAATTGGAGACAGAAAAGGCACCCACCACCGGTTTCTGGCAGCTCCTTTGCAGCCCTGCAGGAGATCGACCCCTGAATAAAATGGCTCACTCTACGACTGTAGTGAACTCGAGTCTGGTCAGAAAGGTTTCCGGTTTTTTAAGTCTCGTGGGTTAACCTGAAAGGCAAATTGCTGATTTTTATGATGATGAAGTGGAATCTAGGTCAAAAAGTACGAATGACGCCCCGTTTTCAGATGGCTTTGTCCATCCGAAGGACTAGAGAATTCGCAGTCCAAAGCAGGACTTGAGGTTCACAGTGATCCTGTATGATTTCAAAGGTCATAACACTTTAGGCTATTTGTAGACTGATGAGGAGTGCAGAAGAGTGTTTCGCCAGCCAGGCTCGAAGGGCTCTTCACATGTTTTCCTTTTCTTTACAGGGGCGACAACTTTGACCTGAAACTTCCATGTTGAAGGCCATTCATTAGAAAATTGCACCTGAGTCCAAATAGTAAGACTCAGGACACTGAAAGATCACCATCATGAACGCACATTTACAGAGGTTTCCTACTTTACACAAGGCACCCGAGGCTTACTAACTATTGTGTAGGCTTGGTCTCTGCCAGGAACGCATTTAGAATCTAAAGGGAGAGGCAGACTAAACACCTAATAAGTAATAAGACAAAAAAACTCAGTGCTTTAAGCTTCTCATCTGACTTAGTAGATGTCCCCTGCCCCACAAGGTCCTGTGTTTATGTCTGTATTGGTTAGAATTATCGGCTGCAAGTAACAGAAACCAACTCAAGCCAGATGAAGAAGGGCAGAAAGTGGAGAGAAGACATATTTAAAGAATACATAAGTGTCTTATGGATGCCAAGAAAACACAGTCAGTCAATGAAGGGGCTGGGAAGCTAGCAGGAATCCAGGCCGGTGTTTTGTTTTTGCCGTGCTCGCTCTCCTGTGCCCTTTAGTTCTCTATTTCAATCTCTCTGTGGCAGTTCGCACATCTTCCGCCAAGCCCGTTCTGCGCAGGCTGGCTAGGATGGTTTTTGTTCCTCCACTCATGAAACCAGCCCAGATTAGAATTGAAATCTCTTAGTGCCGTTTCTAAATTTCTGCAAAAAGAACTGTGCCTTGTCACGGGTCAGGGGCCCAACCCTGCATCGTGTGGATGATAAAAAAGCAATTCCAGGAAAGGTAGAACTGTGATAAGCTGAACAGAGATCCAAAAGGTGTCTTCCAGTCTGACTGAAGAGCAAACGCCTGGTTTTGCACCTGTGGGCCAGGGCCCCGGGCGGGGAACGGCAGATAGGAAAGTGGAGACATTTACCAAGGGGGTCCTTCCTTGAAAGCATCCACAGACAGCGACAGATAACTCCACAGACATTCTCCACAGGCTGAATAAGTAGTATAACCTGAGCATATGGCTGTCAGTGGTTTCCAGTTGTATGTAAGTGCTTGTATAATGAATACGATTAAAAATTTTTAAAGGTGTTACTGAACTAATTACCTTTTAGTCATCATCTATCTTTTTAAGTCTCTGGACACTGAGGGTAAAGCTGTCCTGGTGCCAGCGTCCTCTTCGTGCCAGACACGGCGGCCTCGTCTATAACGGGGGGAGTGGCCTGCACGCCTGCGAGGAGCTGGGGGTGTTGGCTGGGAGTTCCACGGGAGGCTCTGGCATGCATTTGACTCTATTAGTCCCCCTTTCTTTCTTGTGTAACCGCGAATTTGTATATAGCTGTCTTACTGCAAGGAAGTGCGTTATATGTATAAATATAATAAACTGGTAGGAAGCACATTCTGAATGACAGAGAACATTTAACTGACTTTGTATTCGTCTTGACTCCATTCAGTACGGGGGCGGGCGCTCAGAGGGCCGGTCAGAAAAGGCCCTGCAGTGTGCCATAAGGAAGTGTAATGCACGGCTTGGAACGCGCATGGTGGGTGTTGGCGCGTGAACAAATGCCTTTTAAAGTGTTTAAAAATACTCCTTCAAGTACCTTAAATACTGAAAACACTGTTTGCATGATTTTACAAATTCTCTTCGTGGATATCGTGAAGGGAAAGTTCCATCGCAGCCTAAAATTAACAGTAACAACAAAATAATAGTGGGAGAAGATAGGATTACAGTGGCAGTTTCTTGATACAAAGACTCACCACTTTATAAATATCTTTTATTCTCGAAACAAATGTCAATATTCTATCTGCCTCTGTTATAGGGAAGGAAATTGAGTTAGAGAGGCCTGCAATTTATGTCAAATTATTTAGATCCAAATTAATATGCTTTTGCTGTTTGTAAAATACTCCCTTAAATGGAAAAAATGATGACAGAGAGATCTAAGTAACCCATTAGCTTAACTGGAAAAATCCAGGCATTGCTGGCCCATTGAAGAGACCTATAGCTTCATTATCAAGACCAGATCCTGAAACAAAACAGAACTTGCAAGTTCTAATCCCAGCCCCCCCACTTACCTGTTTTGCGACCCTGGGAAAGGCACTCAACCTCCCTGTTCCTTGGTTTTCTCCACTTTAAGTTGAAGACAGCTGCCACAATAGCACGGCCATAGGGACTAATAACATTTAAGTGTGTAGAATAATTCCTGGAACATAGGAAATGCCATCCGAGTGCTTTCAGTTGGCCTGGGGCCTGTGCGCGTGGTGTGTGAGCACGGCCGAGGGCGTTCATTCTGTCAGCTCGGCAGCCCCAGCACTGGGCAGTCTGGCAAGGCAGCGGGCCGCAGCATCAAGTACTTGCTCAGCCCCTGATTGCCCACTTTCTGATGGTTTGCCGATCGCTGTGCCCTGCCGTGGGTGGGGAACCCGCACAGCCGCCAGCACCCCAGGCACAGGGCAGGCTGTGAAGGGCAGGCCGGCGGGGAAGTCCCTGCGCGGCCCAGGCTCTGACAACTGTCTGGCGTCCCTCCAATTAGCGGCCCCTGCCCCTCTCAGTACAGACACTCTGCCATTTTAACTCCATCAAGTGCCATTCTTAGAAACTAAAGAACCCTAACTAATTGGACAATAAAAGAAGATTTCGGTCTAGGGAGGTGGCACATCTAACGGAGTTTGCAGAGATTGGATTGCTCCTGCTGAGCGGCTGGCTGGCTGGGGCCTGCAGAAGCCTCTTACCCTCGCTGTGCTCTGTCCCCTGCAAGGAAGATGAGAGCCGGTTCTCTTGCCCTCTCCTTCCTCCCAGAAGCCCTCACGAGGTTAGTTGCTATTTGTGATTCATTTTGATTTGGTTCAAAGAGATATGATTACGGAAATGCTAGGTTGATACACTGTTTTTCTGTAACTCGGGAGAGATTATCTGTCTTAAGTGGAGTGACTATCCAATTTATCACCCAAACTCAGACATTAAACATATTTAAAATTATATAAATATTCTTGGAAGACAGTTTAGCAGTGTCTTAACAAAACTAAACATACTCTTTCCATACATATGATCCAGCAATTGTGTTCCTTAATATTTACCCAAAGGAGTTTAAAGCTTGTGTCTACACAAAAGCAAGAACATGGATGTTTATAGCAGCCGTATTCAATAATTGCAAAACTTGGAAGCAGTGAATAAATAAACTGTAGTACATCCAGACAATGAAGTACTACGCAGCACTAAGAAGAAATGAACTAGCAAGCTGTGGAAAGATATGAAGGAATCTTAAATGCATATGACTAAGTGAAAGGAGCCAATCTGAAAAGGCTACATATTACGTGATTCCAACTATATGCAACTCTACAAAAGGCAAAAGTGTGGGCACAGCAAAAAGATCAGTGGTTGCTAAGAGTTGTGGGGAGGGAAGGATGCATAGGCAGGCCACAGGGGAAGTTTAGGGCAGTGGAACTATTCTGCATGGTACTGCAAGGGGAAACACAAGCCATTACACACTTATCAAAACACATACGTGAAAATGTACAACACAAAAAATAACCCCTGATGTAAGCTGTGGCCTTTGGGTGAAAATGATGTCTCAGTGTAGATTCATCAGTTGTAACAAATGTGCAGCCCTGGTGGAAGATGTTCGTAGCGGGGTAGGGGAGCAGGGAGCTGTATGGGAGCGCTATATACATTCTGCTTTATTTTGCTGTGAACTTAAAACTGCTCTAAAAAATAAAGTCTTTTTAAAAAGTATATGCTTTTTGGATATGTTTACTTATTATCAGTTTTATTACAAATACATTTTAAATTTATTTTTATAAAAGTGAAAAAAATGTATACACTGGGATTGTCCCAAGGAATAGGTATCATCAGTCTTAAGCAACATATTCTGATTTGGAACTAGGAAGAAAAAAATTAGCATGCTTATTAATAAATTGCTTTTCTAGAGTGTATTTGTTCTTCTTTTGGGGCCATATGCTGTCAAACTTTCCACTCTTTTTTCTAGACTTTTATTACTAATTTATTGAGTAATGCACACTGTGACCATATTCTACTAAGTGCTTTACATACATCAATTTTTAATATTTTTATTTATTTTAATGGAATTTATTGGGGTGACATTGGTTTACATACATCAATTTCATCCTTACTCAATAGAGGCATGTTCATTCATTCACTCAAACATATGTATAGGGCACTTGTCAATTATCATACTGTTTCAGACCCTGGGGACACAGCAGTGGTGGGGAGAAAGACAATAAATAGATACACAATATGTCAGGTGAGAAGTGCTATGAAGAAATAAGAAAAAAGTAAGAAATCTAGAAATATTAATATGAAGAAAAAGAAATAAGAAATAAAGGTAAACAGCCAGTGATGGGGCTTGCTATTTTTCTTTTTATCCTCACCTGAGGATATTTTTTAATTGATAGTAGAGCGAGAGGAAGGGGGTGGAGAGAGAGAGAGGAACATCTATGTGAGAGAGAAATATTGCCTCCTGTATGCACCCTGACCGGGGCTTGAACCTGCAACCTAGGTATGTGCCCTGACAGGGAATCAAATATGCAACCTTTGGGTGCATGGGATGGTGCTCCAACCAACGAAGCCACCTGGCCAGGGCAGGGGACTGCTATTTTAGATTGCCCGAGAGACTCGAGGAGGAACATGAGGAAATGACAGGGATAGCCGTGTGACTATCTGGGGGAAGTATTCCCCAGATCATTCTGAACCGAGGGAACAGAGAGTGCAAAGGCATTTTTGAAATAGCAAGGCAGCTGGTGTGGCTGATCAAAGGTTGGCCGAGGGGTGTGGGGGAGGGGAGGTGGCAGTAGAGAGTATAGGAAGTGCTTGGTGGGTTCTTGACCTGTTTTGAAAGTAGCAAGTACAAGAGTTGCTGACAGATTTGATATAGGGTGTGAGAGGAAGGCTTAAGGATGACACCAAGGTTTTGCTTGAGCAACTGAAAGAAGCGCAGTGAGGAAGACCGGTGGAGGAACAGGTCTAGGAGGGAAAACCGGAAGTTCATTGTTAGACATAATTTTGAGGTACCTGGAAGATATCCAGGATGGGATAGATGTCGAGGAAGCGGATTTCAAGATGCATTCAGGGGAGTGTTCTGAACCGAAATAATAGGTCGTTTTTAAGCCATGCATCCGCATGAGATCACCTGAGGGGACAGTGTACCAGGGGTGTCCAACCTGCAGCCCACGGGCCACATGCAACCCAGGACAGCTATGAATGTGGCCCAACACAAAATCACGTTTACTTAAAATATTGAGATTTTTTTGTGATTACATGTCGAAGTGTATTTAATGTGTGGCCCAAGACAACTTTCCTTCTTCCAGTGTGGCCCAGAGACAGCAAATGGCCTGAGGACTGAGGTCCCCAACGGGAAGGGGCTGGGGACCTGAAGAGGAGCATTCAGGGAGGGGAACCAGAGAAAGTGGTGCCCTGGGAGCCAGGAGAGGAGGTTACTCAGAGAAAGAGGATGAGACCAGCTGTATCAAATGCCGCCCACAGTCGTGCCGACGACTTCCAAATTTTGCAATATGGAACGTGTTGGTGACCTGGACGAAAACTGATGCAGTGGAGTGGTAGGGATGAAAGCCCACCTGGATTGGGCTTCAGACAGAGCAGAAGAGGAAGGAGAAACCAAGAGACCGGCTCAGACTGCAACAGTGGGGGACCGTAACACACCCTGCCATTCTTCTGACATTCTTTCCGGAAATGCTGACTGTGTAGCTTGCAGATGAACAGCATGTTTGTATAAGAATCCTAGGAAGTAACCTCAGAAGACACAGGCTCTGACCTTCAGGCCTCCCTGCTCCAGGAGACTTGCTGACCTTCAAACGTGGAGCCAGGACGGCTAAACCGGGATGACGCACAGAGGACCAGCACTTGCCTTATTGGAACAGACTGTGCTAGTCTGTACAGAGAGAACTTCTCAACCCCTCCGTTGATATCTTTGTTCTGTTCCCCTCTCCCTCTTTATCACAACCTCTCCTGCACTGAGATGTTAACACAGGCTTTGAAACATTAGTCCCCCATTTTCCAGATGGCCAGCATCTGAGTAGACCACTGTCCTTTACATTGCACCTGTCTCTCGTGTTTGGCTTTCCAAGCGGCCGGCAGCCAGACCTGCATTCAGTTACATGGTGGGAGCCCATCTGGTATGTGGCAGAGCCAGGATTCTAATTCAGATCTTTCTTATTCCAATTTTTGGATAGGTTATGGTAGGGGAAGGAGTCCTGGACCAGGAGTCAGTGCCTCTTTGTCACTTACTAGCTATGTAACCTTGAGAAGCTCATCATTCAATGAATTTGAGGTCCTACTGTGTGCCAGGCACAGTGGTAGGTGTGAGGGCCACAGAGACAAATAACAAAGACCAGTGACCCAGCCTGGGGAAAGGAGGGTAGGGATGGCTCCTGGAGAGAGGTAAAACATTTAGCTCTTCTCCTCATAAACAAGTAGGGAGGTTGGATCAGAAAGGCTCTAAGTGTTTTCTTATCCTTGAATTCCACGGATTGGGCATAAAAGCACATCCTTTCGCCTACAGATTAGGAAGGGAAAATCAGTGAAGATTTCCCAACCTCTCAGAGTATATCGCCAAGGTATTATAAAGATGTCAACCCCTAATTAGAATTTTAAATTGAGAGGAATGTGTGCAGGCACTTCTTATGCAATTAGAGCAGGAGATTAAAATCATTTTGAAGTGACCTCATTCACTTCCCAAACTGTTTAAACTGATTTTATAATTTTCTGCCCATGTAAGTGGCCAGATCACCTATGGATAGGCCGGGGAACCACTAGTACATTTTAATGAGATTACCCCCATCAACAAAGGCAAAATGGTAAAAACCTTTATGGCATGTCTTTTTACTGCATGAATAATAATAATAATAATAATAAATAGTGGCTTACTCCTTTTTCAGTGGGCTTATACCAAATTTTCAATAAACCCAGAATGCCCGAGAACCTGTTGCATTTCCTCACAGCAAAGAAGCCTTCATCCTTGCTGAGGGACACTGCTAAATAAAATCCTTGCATTTACCTATGGAAAGAGGAATTATATATCAAGGCATAAGACAAGCAATACACTGGGAGAAAGTATTCACAACAGTGTGACAGTCAAAAGTTAATACTAGTCTTGATATTTAAAAAGAAATGCCTCTGATATGTGATGAAGAAAGACTTGAAAGAACTTGATAGGAAATCAGGCAAAAAGAAAATCGGTTCAAAGAAAAGGAAATGCAAAGGCCACTAAGCCTATGAAAAAGAGGCCACCTTATTTTTTTTTAATCCTCGCCTGAGAACATTTTTGGTTTTTTGGAAAGAGGAAGGGGGAGAGAGAGAGAAACATCGTTGTAACAGAGACACATCGATCGGTTGCTTCCTATACACTCCCTGACCAGGGACTGAACCCACAACCTAGGCATGTGCCCAGACTGGGAATCGAACTGGCAACCTTTCAGTGTATGGGAAGATGCTCCAACCAACTGAGTCACACCAGCCAGGGCAAAAAAGACAAATACTGTATGATATCACTTACACGTAGAAACTAAAAGATCTGAACTCAGAAACAGAGAGTAGAATGGTGGTCACCAGGGGCTGTGGAGTGTGGGGAGTGAAGAGATGCTGGTCAAAGAGAACAAACTTACAGTTTTAAGGTGAACGAATTATGGGATGTAATGTCCAGCATGGTGACTGTAGTTAATAATACTGTATTATGTACTTGAAAGTTGCCAAGCAAGTAGATCTTACCTGTTCTCACCACAACAAAACGAAACAATAATATGACGGGATGGAGGCGTTAGCTAACTCTGTGGTGGGAAATGTTTTGCAGTATATAAGTGTATCAAATCAACATGATGTACACCGTAAGCTTATACAGTGTTACAGGTCAGTTATATCTCAGGAAAGCTGGGAAAAGAAAAGACTCCAGCATCTGACCAACAGGAGTCTCAGAAAGCAAAGCCAGAGAAAATGGCAAAGGAAAAGGAAGGAAATTATCAAGGGAATAATAGAATATTCAAGACACAGAACTTCAGATTGAAATGGTCTACGGAAAGCAGAAGACAAAGATTAACAAAACAGTTAAAGCCTTATTCCTGAAACTTCCAAACATTAAGCATAGGAACAGCTTGTTGAAAGATACCAGGGGGAAAAAACTGTGGGAGTGTGTGTGACTGAGGCTAATAGAGACTTCTCAGCAGCAGCCCCGAATGCTGGAAACACCGCCCAGGGAGGGCTTCAGACCGGCAGCAGGATTGCCATCGGGGTGCTTATCAGAAATGCAGAATCTCAGGCCCCACCCCGGCCCCACCAGCTGGAATCTGCATTTTACTACGATCCCCAGGTGATTCTCATGCACGTGAACAGGCTACCGCGCAAAGGGCGACGACTGCATAATGGGAAAACAAGTGTTATGGACATAGAATTAATTCTGTGTCCAACGACCAAGTGAACGTAGAGACAGAATGGAAGCACTTTAAGGCAAAATACAACCCATGAAAACTTACCACTCTGGTGAGCAATGGTGCCAGTGGGGGCGTGTGTGGGGGTGTGGGGGGGGGGGCAGGGCCTCAGTACCGCCCTCTCAATTTTGTTGTAAAGCTAAAAATATTCTAGAAATGGTCTTTAAAAAAAAAAAAAGCTAGTATTTAAAATCAGAAATGTAACCAATAAATATATAGTTATTAAACATTGGGAGACAGAAACGAAGAGATTAAGTCAGCTAAATTCTCATCTTTCATTATCTTTCACAGCAGGAAGTCCATAGATATTGCCTAAATGAAGTAAATAAATTGTGACATATTGTGTAGAGCTAAGTGTGGAACTGAAAGCAGAAACAGGATATTTTTTTCTCATTATTCAATGATTCTTTTTTAAAGCTGAGAGTTAATGACTTGTTCTGAGGCCTCACTGAAATGTGCCCGTGCACGGATTGATTAGAATACATAAACCAGCTCCCAAATGTTATTGTAGTAACACATTAAAAGTTCATTTACTAACAGCGGCAGTCCAGGGCAGGCTATTTCTGGTCAGTAGGCAGTTTTCCTCCCTGTGGGTGATTCGGGGATCCAGGCGGTTTCCTCCTTGTGATTCTGATATCCTGTAGGCCTGACTGGCATTTAGCCTGCGGAGGGGAAGGGGAGTGTGGAAAAGGCAAACTCACTTCTTAAATGGCCTAGCACAGAAAGGTCTCCTCACTTCCATTTTCATTCCTGTGGAGAGAACTAGTCTTGGCCCCATCTGGATGTAAGGAGGGCTTGGAAATGTAGTTCCTGGGGACAGTTTCACCTTCTGGAGGGTGAGCCCAAATTTTTGTTGGCAACAAGCCATTTCTGCTACACTGTATATCCGAATGTCTCTCTCAGAAAGGACATGTGCACTCTGGACACTGGAAAGTCAGGTGTTCTGTGGATAGAAAGGATGGCGCGTTGACCAGATTTGCTTCATGTCATTTGAATAGTTGTAATTCCTTTCCCTTGCTCTGATACCATTTACCCATGGGTCTTTTGGTAATTACTTTCTTTTATTTAGTAGATCTGTCTTTTGTAACATAACCAGGGAGCAGGTCCTCCTCGCCGGTTAATAACTTGGCATTATGGTGGAACAGTGGCGGGGGGTGGGGGCTGACAAGAGAACAGCCCACATGCCTCTGCTCCCCGGTGCCGGCTCCATGACCACCCGTGTGACTTTGAACAAGCCACGTAACCTCTCCGCTCTCTGGTGTCCCTGCCTGTAAAATAGGGGACGTGTTGGGCTTTTCCAACCCTTTCAGTTCTACATTTTTGTTACTTTATAATTCCATTCCTCGGTGAACTGGTACCAGCTGAGCTTCCAGGGTGCAAACGAGTGACCACGGCCTGACCAGGAGCTCCTACACCAGCAGAGCGACTCTTCGGGTCCTTCCACCACCCCTGCAGTCTGCCAGCAGAGACGGCGCTGTTGAATCGTGGGGCTGGAAGAAAACAGAGGCTGACCAACAGCGTGGCAGTAAGAAAGCTGGCGGGTGGCGAGAAACTTCCCTCCGCAACAGAAGAGAAAGGCTCTGGAGGGATCCCGCACATCGGCCCCACCACGGGCCCCTCCTCAAGGAGAAAGGCGATGAATTTCCCAGGCACTTAACAGTTCATAAAGCAGCCACCATCCCCAGGAGAAAGGCAGAACAGGTTATTATTTTCGTTACATACTTAGTTTTTTAAAAACGGGGTCATGGTTCACACATAAAAAAGTACAAAAAGGCAGAGGCTGGAAAGCTTTCATCCCACCCCGGCCTCCCATCCGCATAGTTCTCCTTCCTCCCCCTCCCCTCCTCCAGAAGAAATGACTGCTGGTATCAGTTTTTTTTTGTCATTTCAGAGATTTCCCCACATATACATCCTCTTCCCTCTTCGCATTGGTGATGATACTTACTACACCCTGTTCTGACCTTGTTTTAATTTAATGTGTCAGGGAGGTCTTTCTATTATCTGTACATAACGATCACCCTTTTATGTTGTATGGAATTCTATGTATAACTTATTTTACCACTTCCCTAATGTGGGCATTTTAGTCATTTCAAGTTTTTTGTGAACACAAGCTATGCTTTAGTAATTTACATAACAAAAGTCATTTCACACATTTTGTATGAATATAGATGTAAACTCCTCAGAGGGGCAATTTCGATAGATCCTTTCAAATTACCCTTCACTGACCCATTTTCTAGATGAGGACAGGTCCTAACAATTTCTGATTGCAAAGCAAGGCTGGTAGACAGCTTGCCTGCGCACAGGTGTGACTTCCCTGAGTCGGAGCTGGATGGGGGAGGGTAACGCAAGGTCAGAGAGGTGGTCAGCGAAGCGGGCAGCTGTGCGGCGGGCGAGCAGCGCGGCTCCGCGGCTCACCGGAGCGCAGGCTGGAAGAATGCGGCCCGGCGGCAGCGTGCTGGGGGTCGCAGGCGCAGATGCGAGCCGAGCGCTGCCAGTGTCTGAGCAGGCACTTTGCGGGCCAGAAGCCCCGGTGTGGACGCCAGCTTGAGCGGAGGCTCCAGAAATAGCCGTTACGCACACCACAAAACAGCCGTTGAGCCAGACTCCCTGCGCCAGTGCGACTCCTGCCGCCCACACCTGGACGCAGAGGGTGTTAGAACTGGGACACTGAGTGCGGCCGACCCACGTGTCATCTGAGCTCTAGTGAGGGGAAGTGGGCTAGTTTTTTAAGGTGGAACAGCCTTGCTTGCATATTTTAAATAAGCAAATATAGGTATATATTTACATCTTCAAATGTAATACATAATTTATGTTTATGTTATATAGAATACATTTAAATATTTCTATTATTTGTATTTAAATAATTTATATATTTGTGTTTAAATATATATTTGTATTCCTTATATGCATTATATTTATATAATATATCCCTATATATCTACATTTTAACGTATATAATATACAAGGGGGAAGTAGGCTTACAGTGTAATATAAATAATACATTTGTCAAATAATAATACAAGAATAAACTCTATGTTTCACATACTCAAAACTGTACACCTGCCTCTGCCCACCCCTGTATATTACATATACAACATGCACAGTCTAAAGTATATTTTAAATACATACATAAATATAATATTTAAATAGTGGGATAATACAGTTTTCATATACTGTATTTTTGAGAGCAGTTTTAGGTTCACAGCAACACTGAGGCAAAGTTGCAGAGGCCCCATAGGCCCCTGTCCCACACACGCAGCCCCCCCCATCAGCACCCTGCGCCAGAGTGGTGAATGTTCCCAGTTGGTGCACTACACTGAGGGTCACTATCGCTCCAAGTCCACAGTCCACAGTAGCGTTTACTCTTGGTGTTGCACATTCTAAGGGGTGACAAGTGTAGGGGGGCAGGGGGAGTGGGACCAAACAAAAACGGAATTTTTTTATGAAAAATCGTGTGTGTAGTCTTACCCGTTTAAACTTCAGTCCCCTTCAAAGCACTCTCCACCTGATGCAATACACCCATGGAGATGTTTTTTCCACTGCTCAGAGCAGTTTTTGAACTCATCAATTTTGATGCCTTTTAGTGCTTCTGCCATTTTTTGTTTCACCTCTTCCACATCAGCAAAATGTTTTCCTTTGAGGACTTTTTTAATCCAGATAAACAGAAAAAAATGTCACTTGGCATAAGATCAGGTGAACAGGGAGGGTGGAGCATGGGAGTCATGCCGTTTTTGTTCAAAAACTGCTGGACACTCAGTGCGGGTGGGCAGGTGCGCTCATAAATCACCCAGCATGGAATGGACAAACCTATTGAAGAGTCTTCAAAAAAAATTCCCTGATGTCAAATATAGCCTCTCACAATAACCCCAGCTGGTACACTGATGCAGATGGGTTCCTAGAATACTCACTTAGCAGGGACGGAGAACCTGTACTACAAGAGGCCCGCCCTCCAGAATATAATTCCAGTTTATTGGGGGAGTCCCCTCTTATATTTTTAATTCTTCTTAGTGTTTTATTATCTCATTTAACTGTTCAATAACTCTATGAGGTACATGCTATTATTACCCCATTTAGAGAAGAAGAAACGGAGGCACAGTAAAGTTAAGTGACTTGTCCGAGGCCCCATAGCTAGTGAAGGTTGGAACTGAATTTGAAACCAGGCAGTCTGATTCAGTGTGTGTTTCTTAACCACTATGCTATACTGCCTTTGATTTGATTCCCCAGTCTCTTGCATTCTCTTTCCCCTTCCCACCCCTCCTCCAGGTGACATTAAAGGGTTTTCTCTATCCTTACTTTGCCTGGCTCCCCCCTAGCCTCACTATGTATTCAAGGAATCTGAGCAACTTCTGCAGTTCTCTGCAGCGGAAGCCCTGCGAGCTGGAGGGCAGGAGCTGTGGGCCAGCTGTAGCCATGAGCATGAGGGTTATAGGAGGGGGGCGGAAGGGGAAAGGGAGGGCGAGGCTGGGAGTAATTGAGAGGGGAAGGGAGCAGGGACAGTGACATGACTCCAGGTCCAAAGACATCTGAGATTAAAGGACAACAGTGAAGATTGCGGGAGGGAGGAATATGAGACCAATTCCCTCGGGAGACTGCTGACCAGACAGTATACGACTTGGTTCTGGGTCGCAGCAACAACCAGCCTTTTCACTCATTCATTTATTTGTTACTCATATTCTGTTACTTGGAGAGAAAATTCTGATGTCCGGAGGGTCTTTTGTTTATTGAACGGGGTGATGGAGGAGGGTATGGTGTACACTTTTGGAAGAGCTTGAACACAGCTAAATTGTTACACAAAAAGCAAAGGAGAGCGTTTCGGAAGCCTAACAGGAAAACCGGGAACTGGACTGTCCAATGTGGCAGCCACTAGCTGCGTGTGGGGGCTGGGCCCTCGAAATGCGGCTAGTCCTACTTTAGATGTGCTGTGAGTACAAAATTCACATTGGATTTTGGTGATGTAGTGGGAAAAAAGAATGGAAACTGTCTCAGTACTAATTTCTTACATTGATCATATGTTGAGATGATATTTTGAACATGTTAGGTGTAGGGATGCTGACCCTCTACAGCCAAAAAGCCCATGTAGAGCTTTTAACTCCCCCCAAATTTGACTACTGTTAGCCTATTGTTGATGGAAAGCTGTACCAACAACATAAACAATTAACACATATATTGTATGTTATATGTGTTATACACTGTATCCTTACAACAAAGTAAGCTAGAGAAGAGAAAATCATAAGGAAGAAAAATGCACTTATGGCAGCTTATGTATTTATTGGGAAACGTTCACACATAAATGGGCCCACGCAGTTCAAACTGGTGCTGTTGAAGGGTCAACGGTACATTACTAACGTTAGTTGTGCTTTCTTTACCTTTATTAACGTGACTACAAGAAAAATTTTAATTGCACGTGTGGTTGGCATGATATTTCTACTGGACTGTAACGATCCAGAAGGCAGGGACAAGAACCATGAGGACATGAGGACTCAGAAATGTGGGGGAAGGTTCATGAGACAGAGAAGCCCTGTGGCTGGTGACTGAAAAGGAAGAGGTGGGAAACTTTAACCAGCGTGGTTACTTTGGAGGGTGATGGTGTGACGTTACCTCTCACCTCAGTCTTCACTATGAAACCTTCAGGAAAATCTACACTTTTTAATAGAGCAGCTTTAAAAGAATTTCCTTTGGAGAAGCTCATGTCTCCCCTCAAGGTGACTGCGAAGTTGTGGGTCCTAGAAAGCCGGGTTTGGATTTCACTGACCTATACATATTTGGGGCCCGGGTGAGACTAGGGAACCAGAAGAATGCAGCATGCAGATACCCTGTCTCTGTACATTCGAGTTAGCGTGTCCAGTGAACTCGTAAGGGTTTCCAGACTATTCATGATTTTTCTCTTAAAACTCATAATTTTAGGAGAAAATAGTTTTCTTCTTCTCCTCCATTTGGTTTCTTTCCCTGTTAACTTTTTGCTGAAGTGATTGAGTCGAGAGCGTGGACTGTGGTGGAGGCTTCGAATCACTGTGGAGTTTCTGGCGCATGAAACTGAAAGTTAAGTCGTCGCCAGCATTGTTACCTGGCAGGCGCTTGCTAGATCTGGGGAGTCGGGACGCCGAATTGTCAGGGAGCAGACCTTTCGGGACACAGCTGTGTTTAATCATCTAGTGTAGATCAGATTTGGGGCATCACTGAAAAAACGTTTGAAGACTCTGCCAGCATACCGTATGCTGCTCCCTTGACCTGTGAATGAAAAAGAGGCTTGGAAACAAGAATTGAATTTGAAGCTTCATAATCAGGATCGTGCCTGGCATTCGGGAATGAATTTTAAAAGAAAATGCTAGAGAAAGCTACAGAAAACTTGAGGCAACAGAAAGAAGCAAGTTAACTGACTTTCTAATGAGCCAAATAATTTGTCAAAGTAACAATAGCAGTAAATTCGAGGTGCAGTGGTCTCAAAGGAAAGAGTATATTTTAATGAATTACTGTTCAATTCATCCTTAGCTAGATGGTCCCCTGTTTCCATCTCCTTTTGCAGGATGAAGCAATGAGCCTCTGAAAATTAAGAGCTGAACTGATTTTAGAGATTTACTATCTTTAACACTATAGTGTTGTATGTATATAGCTTTCTGTGTAATAACAGAAATATCCAGAAAACAGTTGAAATTGATTGCAACTGGTGATTTAATAGCCCTGAACTGAGAGTAGTAATGTAGCAACAGAGATAATAAACGTGGTGGGGTGAGGAAAGAAAGTTAAGTGGGGGCATGGAGAAAGGGATTTAATAGGAAAAAAGTTCCAGAAATAAAGAAATAATGCCAAGTTTCTGTAACTGTTGATAAATATAGATTATGTAGATAGGTTTAGTTTTATACCAGGGACATTTCACAAAAACACAGATAGACTTTTAATGGGTTTTGATTTTCATAGAAAACCCCTTGAGTTTTCTATGAAATTTGCAGGATTTCCCCTCTGAGTTTCCGTGATTGCCATGAGCTTGTTTCATGTATTTTATTGGAATCCTAATGATGAATGATTTGATTGTTGAAGTGCTAGACAAAGAGCCAGATAATAAGGAAGTCTGCACAAATGCAGAATTTTCTCTTTAATCAAAGGCTGGGTTGTGATCAGAGCTTCAGTGTTGGCACATCTGAATGAATACACGTGGAGGAATTAGTTTTCCTGCCTAGTTAAGTGTTAGCCACAATTATACAGATGTCAGTGTGGATGAAAGTAATGAGCCTGACTTTGTATTAATCACACCAGAATGTGTCCGTCCAAATGGCCTCTGCCCCTCTGTTTACACTGCAAGAATGAAACTTTATGTTAAAGACGTGGCCTTTGGCCAACCCAGTTTTTAAAGCTGTCTTTTGAAATTGACTTCAGCACTTGAACGAGTGTCTTTTTAGTAATCCTGGCTGCTGCACATCTTCAGCCTGTAGGGCTGGGTTCGATATTTGGGGAACATCAAACAGCATTCACAGCCAAATATACCTACCTTAACAATAAGGTAGGTGATAAAAATGGGGGATACCCTTTGAGATTAAAAATCAAATATGACTAAATATGGTTATACAATATTGAAAATTATTAACTGTAGCTTCAAAACCCTTAAAGTAACTTTGAAATTAATTCCAAGATAGGAGTGGCCAAATGTGGGGAACTCCAGCCAGCGGAGCTCTCCGGGCCACCTCGGATGAGAATAAGGAGACACAGTCTTGTTGCTCTGGTGGGAAAAGTGGTGGCGATTCCCTCTAGTGGAGAATGCCCCAAGCCCTTCTCCGACACGGCTTTTATTAGGGTTGGGAAGTGCAGGGGGATACAGCACACGTGCATAGCTTATCAATCAAGGTCCAAAAGGCTATAGTCAGAAAAAACTGACACTATCTATAGACAGCAATTGAAGAAACACAGAAATCTTTTCAGAGCGGGGTCTGCGAGACATGCAGACACCAGGTAGTTGTAAAGGCGTATATCATGAAGTAGGGAGTTTCACTCCTTATTTCAAACACCTGGGTTATACCGACAGGGCTTACTGCTGGGCAGAGCAGGCTTCAAAGGACAAAACGTACGGCTTAGGCTGATTCCCTTGGGAACTCTCGGTGTTAGAATCGAGTCATGCCTGCCACCTGCGTTATTACCTGGTTTTCCAGGGAGACTTACCAGCCCCTTTCAGAGCTTGCCCTGTCAGGGCTACAATTTCGGAAACCACACAGAGTGGTTCCCAAAAGCCAGTGTTTTGAGCAAAAGCAGTGCCCCTGGAACATGTTAGTACAGAGTCTTCCAAGGTGACTAGTCTAAAAGGAACTACACCAATTTGGATGTTTGTTTTCAAAATCAATCGAGTCACTTTATGGGCTTAGTGAAATGTAATAGGAAGAATATGAACAATGAGAGCCAGATGGGTCTGCCTCCACCCCTTTCAGCTCTGACTGACCTTGGACAAGTTATTTAAGCTGTCTGAGCTTCTGCTTCAAAATTAGCAAGCGGAGGTGATCATTCCCATGGGGGCTGTAGTGCGGGTTCGAAACCTGGAAGGAAGAGTGCCGCACACAGGGGCCTACACTTAGTACAGGGTCTGTGCTCATTATTTGATGGGTTTGTTTCTACCCAGCCTTACTTTGAAATGGATTAAAAGAAGATCAAAGGCTTGTTTGCTGTCCCTACATAGCCTTATTTGGGAAAGGGTAGCATTAATAAATGTACCGTGTGCTCAAGTCACTTACAGGAACATGGTTTTAATTTTTCCATGTAAAAGACTATGTTAATTGTATCTGTTAAATACTAATTATGGTGTGTGCAGAAAATGCATCAATGACTGTTAAATAGCACTTAAAATGTATCAGATACTGTTCTAAGTATTTTATATATGTAAACTTGTATCATCCAGTAATCTTGTGATGTAGGTACTACTACTACCCCCATTTTGGAAATGATAAAATTGGAGCATTTGCTATGAGAAAGTTATCTGAAGTCAGAGCTAGTAAGTGATGAAACCAGGAAGCAATTCAGGCAGTCTGTTGCCCACGCCTGTCCCCTTCGCCAGTGCAATGCCTCGCTGAGTATAGTGGATGGTTGGATGACCCTTTAGGGATTGATTTGATATTTGAAGAATATCAAGCACCATTCATGGCACACTCTTATAAAGAAAGTGGGGAGCTAATCCTTTGAGGTAAAAAATAAAATAACTAAATATGGCTATAGAATATTGAGAATGATTTGCTGGTAATTTAAAATTGCATAAATTAACTTTGAAAGCTGTTCCAATAAGGGAGTGGCCAGTGCGTTTTGAGAAAAGGCCTTGAAACATGTGTGTATAGAACCTACAAAGGCTTGTTGAGAAGAATCAAGACCCAGGTCCTTTAGCAGGTGTTAGAAGGCAAATTCAGCTACATGCATGGATAGTTTAGTCCAGCAAGCTATTTACCATGTTTAAGGGATATGGCAACCATCAGCAAGTGGCCATCCAGATAAGCGATTGACATTCTTGATCCAGAAAATGGGGTACCCAAGGTGATGATGCAGCCAATATTGGGGCAACCTCATGGGGAACAACCCAAGTCACAGGGTAGAAGTTCAGGGTCCAGATCCTAATTCTTGAGGGAGGGGGAAAGCTAGGTCTAACATTAGGATTGCATTGAGGCTGGGAATGGGCTGAGCCTACAGTTGATGGACTAGGGCAGTAGAAGGTCAAGTAGCCTCTGCTATTGGAAGAAGAAAAGCGTAGAGGCTGCCATACAGACAGGCAGGCTTTGATGCCTGTTGTGCTTCCTGCGTGGATTTCCCCCATCAATTCCCTGAGTGCCATGGAGCCCGTGGAGAGCCAGTGCCATGGGACTGGGAAGACACAGCACAGCCTGGGGCGGTATTTCCCCTTCGGGTGCCACCTTCATGATTCTTGCTATAGCTGTCCAGTTTTTGTTTTTCCTTTTCTTTCATTGGACTAGTTATTGATTTATTTTTTTGTCATCTACTAACATGAGTATTACACCTTTGGTATCATGTAGGGTCCCAGCAGGGACTAGATAGGGCACTCAAATTAGATAATATGCAGAGAGACCAAGAGTTGAATAGAGGGACTATTTACAAAGATGTGGACTTTGTGGGATCTCACCACCCCTACTTCTCATAAGCCTGAAAAAAAGGGAAGGGAGCCATCAGGTGAAACCATGTAGACCTGTCGGGGGGCATTGCCAGCCTGAGGCAATTTTGTAGGAGGGAACCTCAGTCGCCTCCCTCTCTTTCTGATGTCCCAGCAGAGCTCCCCATTGGCCAAACCCAAACACAAGCCAGAGGAACAGACAGTTGTGGATGCAGCCCAAAGAGGCCGACCTCACAGGGCACAGAGCAGAGTGGAAGAGGTGCAAAGTGGATCTGGAGGGGAAGACTGAACATGGCCAGCTCACACATCTAAGTGGCATAGGGTCAAGGACACAACCCTGAAGTCCAATGACAGAGACCTCCCTCAGGTTGACATCTAGCCGGTCAGCAACATTCCTTGGGTTCAGGAACTCACGTCACTCTGAAGCCATCACCAGTACTCTCTGTGAAGCCATGCTTTACAATCTCAGGCACAAGGACATTAAGGGAAACAACATGCCATTTTGCTTAGGCAAGCTGTGTTGTGTGAGGAGGATTTTTCTGACGGTGTGAACCAATTTAAACTGAAAACGATTTGAAGAAGGAGTAATGTGTGTTCTGTATCCACCTTGGCTCCCACCCGGTATCTCTAAATTTAACTTCCAAATGAATCAAAGGAGATTTAAGCTTTAATGATGTTACTCTTTCTTGTTAATAGATGCATTAAGTTTAGAAAAGCTGATGATTTGAGTGGGGTTTCTGGTGACCTTTGGATTCCCAGAGATGTTTCACAATTGATTTACTTCATGGAAAGGAACCATTTATAGGGTAGGGAATACAGATGAGAATACCTGGTTCTTATTCTCTCATCCTTTCTTCTTCTTCTTTTTTTAATGAGAACCATTAATCTCCCAGTCTACACAGTTTACGTGTGTGTGGGTGTGTACACTACATCCAGAGCATAATCTTATTTGGCAACCCCAAACGTTTGTTGCTTTGGAAATTACTAGGTCACCACAGTCTCAGGGTCAATGGCAGCCCCTCCAATGGCTTCACGGCACACATCACGTTAACTGGAACAGTATGTGGGCAGGTGGATGAGAACAGGCTGCAGTCCTAAGAAATAGGACTTTACTCCCAACTCTAGTGGGGGGAGATGAGGACCACTCATTAAATCCATGGGAAGTGACTGTACTTCTTAACTATATGCAAGAGTATAAAAACTTTGATATAAATGGAATCGTGTTGTTCATTCTCGATTTTTCAGGAGAGAGGGTGGCTAGTACAGTCTCCTTTTCCCACTTCTCTGCCCCCATCTCGATGTGTTTTTCCGACCCCTGCATCACTACGTCCCCACAACTCCACTCCCCAGCAACACTACCCTTTGTGTTAAGAACCTGGTTTAATTCTTTGTGTTCTCTTTTACATTGTGTTTTGTCTTCAGTAAGACCCTTCCTCTAAAACTACTTCTGAATGTGTTAAAAGGGAGTCTGCTGGAAATCCCTATCAGTGATTATTTAAGGATTGACCCACCGAAGTCATTTGTAGCCCTCCTTTCTATTAATCCCAGACCATCATGAAGCTCAGCTAACATTGTGAGATACCTGGATTTAGCTGCTGACTCATGAAATGTTTTATTTCTAAATGGTGCACTGCCGTGGAATTCCCTCCCTCTGTCCACCTTCTCCAGTCTGGCCACAGACCATCCCAGCACCAGGGGTCAGAAAGCCACCTGAGCTTCACTACTGGCAGCCTGGATTCCCTCACTCCTGCAGCCAGAATGCTTCAGCACCCCCTTCCCATGTTAAGTAGGGGCTCCTGCTGAGGCAACTGGCTGGCCTGCCTGTTCCAGGTCATCCAGCCTTTTGTAGAGGTACAGGAATTTTCTCAACTGGGTGCTCCTTCTCCTATTCTCAGCCTCCAGAGGTACACAGGTTATAACTGAGGCCACTGATTGGATGATGGCACTCCTCTCTTAGGCTTTGGTTCCTAGGATGCTTATGAGCTCATGATATGCAGAATCTGTAAGAACCTATGATTCACAAAGGCTGATGTGGTTGCTGTTGTTGTTTTAACTAGGTTTCTTTTGTAGTTTGAACCTACTTCTATTTTGCACTGATCACCAGGTATTATTATTGAAGCGGTCAGCCCTTGAGGGCTGGGACCATGGTTCAGAAACATTTGTATCCCCTTTGCCTTGCACACTGCACAGTGGGTGTCCACTAAATGCCAACTGGATCAACACACTCAAATGTAGGAAAGTGTTGGGTCACTGGAGTTCTTTGGGCACTTAGGGCATCAGAAGGTGAACAGCATTGCATGGATGGACCAGGCAGCAAAGATTCAAGATGGAAAGACAAAAAGAGTTCTTCTCCAAAGGCTGAGCATGCCAATGACTAGCAGGACCCAGATCCTGGGGGAAATAATTGTTTTCTTTTTAACCACTAAAAATGTATTAACTCCCTGCTGTGCACCACCTCTGCTTGGCAGTGGGGAATCAAAGATAAATGGCAGGTCCTCTTTTCCCCAGGACTGCACAAGGAATTGTCACTCAGAATGATAGGTGCTATAATGATGATACATCTAATGATAGACAAGTACAGTGGGGACAAAGGAGGGGTTTATCAGACTTTATCACTCCCCTGCTTACAACCCCCCAGTAGCATGCCACTGCACTTGAAATAAAATCCAAATTCTCTACCCCGATGTACCAGACCTCGTCCCGCCCAGTCCCTTCCCCTCTCTGTCCTCATCCCCCACCACACTATCCCTTACTCACTTCGTAAGCATTATTTCTGTCCTTGAACACGGCAAGTCCCGTCTCACCCCAAGACCTGGCCCTCAGACCTTTTAGTGTCTGTCTCTTCCTTTTTCATTCAGGTCTCTGCTTAAATATGACCTCCTTCGGCCACTATCTACACAACCCCCTCTCCTTGTTCTTCTCTATGCCATTACCTTGTATTATTTTCTTCATAAACCTTTTCACTATCTGAAGTTATGTTGTTCATTTATGTTGCAAGCATATGTTCAGAATAGTCTGTCCTCTAAGTCAGACGGGCAACTGCTTGGCTAGCTGCCTGCTGAGCAACCTGGCACCAAGGAATAGACAAGAATCACATGTGGTAACTGTGCTATTCACTCAGTTTTTATTGAATGAAGGTTCACTCAAAGTAGGACATCAACATATGTTAATATGCTATTCACACTCTAACAACCTAAGAGAAATGTAACACACACACAGAGCAATCAATGGGGAATAACAAACCCGAGTCCCAGAGTCTCAGTCTGCATGCAGGTCAGGGAGATGGCAAGGTAGGCAAGGGAGCCGTCAGTATCTTGCAAGGAAGAATCTCCAGAGCCAGGTGGGCAGCAGAGCAGACAAAGTCCTCAGTCCAGCAGGGCAGAGCCTCCAGCCACTGAAGCCAAGGGCCATCAGTGCGGCGTGGAGCAGTGCTCTGGTGTGTGGAGCTCAGTGTCTCAGCAGTGGCCTGAAAGCCTCTCTCAGTGATACTCTTGAGTGCTGTACTCCACCCTTCTGGGTCTCTTGACAAGTGTCTTCGCACCCCCGAAGGCAAGTGGGGACTTTCCCCAGAGGCTGTCTGTGGGTGGTCCCGCTCTGCAGACGTGGCTGTTCTGGTGACACATGCAGATATCTTAGGTGTGTCTCCTTGCCAGATGTGTCTGGCATGACTTAGGTAGTTTCCCTCTTAAACCAAAGTATCATAGCTGACTGGCAGTCATCTTAGTTGACATGAGTGACTCCATTTTGTTTTATATTCTTTATGCTATCTTGATTGGATCAATGCCATTTTATTGGTCCTGCTCTTCACAGTTTATTAACATAATTATGTCTTTTTCCCTCTCCTTTCCATTCACCGCCCCCCCATTCACTAGAATGGTGGACTTCCTGAGAGCAGAAAAGCTTGTCTGGCTTGGTCACTGCTCCGCTCAAGTGCCTGGAACGTTGCCTGGAGGCCGGCATATGTTCCTCATCAACAGAAACTCCTCAAGTGTGAACTTGCTCTAGGGAAGAGAAGACAGATTCACCAAAGAAAAGTTATAGGTAAAATACAGGCTGAGGCTAGGGGAGGCACTTAGGGCCAGTGTTAGAACTCTGGGGCATTGGTAACAGGGTGCAGGTTAAGTGTGGCGATGAGGCCTGAGGAGCCACATGGCCCAAGGGATTTGTTTGCCAGGAGTAGGACCCAAGCACCCAGAGCCTAGAGCCTGAGAACGAGGCCAGACACTAGCTCTACCAGTTCGATCACTCCCCAGGTGTGTGACCCATGCAGTCACCCTGCAGTGCCTCCATATCCTCATTTTTAAAAGAGCTGATAATACTCTATGAGGAGAATATAACAGTACTCTCTCCATAGGCTTGCATGATAATGAAATGACTCATTATGTGGAAAATGCCTAGTAGTGCCTGGTTTATAGTTGGTTAAGCATTTGTACTATGCTCTAGAGAAGAATTGCTGAAGAGTTCGAGAAATAGGTTTATGGGATTGAGATTTGTATTTTAGAAAGATCATCAGGCTGGCAGTGGGAGGCTGGACTGGAGGGGACTGAGAAATTAGTCAAGGAAACAATTGTGTAGGCAAGACACACCAAGGCCAGGCAGTGGCAGTGGCGGTGGCAGTGGCAGTGGCAGTGAGGAGGATGCAAGAGTTATTAAGACAATGGCCTCAGTCCTCAGTTTGGGGAAGGAAGTGAGGCAACGAGACAAGTAGGTAATGATTCCTGGATATGGGACTTGGGTGACTGGGCGGCTGGTGGTGCCATTCACCCAAACAGGACACACGGGCGATGGGCGAGGTTTGGGGGCCAGGGCGGGGAGAGAGGGTGAGGAGGCCAGACTTGTTCAGCTGTGGCAGGCTGACTTTGAGTGCGGTGGGAACTCCAGGTGCGGCTCCTCGGCGAAGAGAACTCACCTCTCCCCAGACTGCAGTGTGAACTCACATGCTCAGTAAGCACTGTACTTACTGGTAGTTAATAAATATTAGCGCTTAATATTTAGTGTTCATAATTTGTGCTTTTAAAGCAAATACAGTGAGAAACATCTTTGTCCACATCTGAGGGTAGGTTTTTTTGTTTGTTTGCTTTGTTTTTAAGATTTCTGTAAGTAGAATTACTGGAGCAAAGGTATGTTATTTTGGGGAAATTTTAATTCATCTTACCAAATTGCTTTTCAAAAAGGTTGTACTAATATGTATTCTCACAATAACCTGGGATTCTTTAAAAACAGCTTTAATATTCATTTATAAATACCACCCCCAAATTTGTGAGGGTATGGGGAACATACCTTATGGGGAGCAGTTACCTTGTGTGCTAACTGTGGACATGACCACCAATGTCAGCTCCATCTTTAAAAGTTGCTAGCTGCCTTTGTCCGAGGGAAATTCCTCAAATAAACGCCTGTCATTAAGTAACTTGTCAATACCACAACCCAAATGATATTCTTGAAACCATGGCACTAAGTGAAATTAAAACACTTGATGCATAAACACTCCTCTGAGGCTTTGGATGGGGGTGTAAGGAAGATGCCCTCAGTGACTATAAACTACACTTTCCCAAACTACATTACTGTAGCAGTGTTCCCCCAAAGAACGGGTTTCTTGTGACTTTCCTTACCGTGATTTAGTGTATAAACACGCACGGAAATCCCGCTTCCTTTGAATCAAAAAATGTGCTATGAGAGGGCACCATTCACCGGTCAGATACCATTTAACACAGAGTAAGCTAAAACTTCGTTTTCATGCATGTAAGATAGAAAAATGTATTTTTACTGAAGACAATATTTGTTTAGTTCTACTAGTGATTATCATGAATTGTTGGCCATTTGGACGCTTCGGGTGCTTGTTACTGTATTGCTGACACTGACCACACACAGCTGACACCCAGAGCACAAGGATCTGGAGGAGTGTTTGGTATGTTTAGTGCCCCTCTCTGTGAACACTGGCTTTGTGTTTATCAGAGTTGTACGTAATATAGTTTTTAATCTGTTGTCTTTTTCCGAGAGGCCTTATAAAGGAAACATGGGCAGCCTGTCTTGGCCCATGTGCTGTGTGGAATATCTGGGGGAAGTGGGCTAGTCAATGTTTCTGTAAGTGTATTTGTCAAAACTCTGGCCTCTGGGGGGGGGAAAGTTTCCGAGTCAAACAAGTTTGGAAAACCCGGAATCCTGTATCTCCACCTCCTTGAATAGTCACAACAAACTGACAACTCTGTCTCTTCTCCCTGTGTAGTAGCCGCTGGCTCCCTGCTACAGGAAATGAGTCCAGTCTCCTCTGCAGCCACTGGTGAAGAAATAGCCAGTAACGGCAGACCGAGAGCCCGCTGGTGGGGTTGAGAGCCTTCCCCAGAACGGCTGCAAAACGTTGAGATTTTTCTCCCCTTGAAATTTGAAGAATCGTTTCTAAAGATATTTAGGATCCTAGTTTAGAGATGTATTCCTCAGCAGATGGAAAATGTGTCACTTGGCCCATTCAGTTTAGTAGTTCTCTTAATTCATATGCATCAGAAATGGAGCCTGAATAGTAGGCACGGTGGAGAACTAACGCTCTCGGGAGGCGCTCAGTCCAAGGAGTGGGTAAGAGAGAAAGCCAGCAAGCAATTAAACAAGCCGGTATGTAATTACAAATTACTATACGGGCTACAAGGAAAATGAACTATGTGCTGTCAGAGTGAGCTTAAATTTGCAATCATTTATTTTAATTGACCAAGATTCAGAAGAGATCAATTGCAGCTGTTCTTACGGCCATCTTGGTCCTCCGCTCAGGACCACAGCCTGAACCACCTAACACCCCTTCCTCCCCCTCTTGTTTTTCCAGCCGGGTGAGACAAAATGAGAGTGCAGTGAGCCGGCCCAGCCTCTCTCCCAGCCGTCCCCGACGCCCACCATGAACCACTTGGAGGGGGCCGCGGAGGTGGAGGTGACCGATGAGGCGGCGGGCGGGGAGGTGAACGAGTCGGTGGAGGCCGACCTGGAGCGCCCCGAGGTGGAAGAGGAGCAGCCGCCGCAGCAGCAGCAGCAGCAGCAGCAGCAGCAGCACTATGCGGGCCGGGCCCCGCGCGGGCGCGCTGTCGAGGACCTCCGCGCCCAGCCGGGGCCGCAGGAGGACGAAGAGCGCGGGGACTGCCTGGCGCGCTCGGCCAGTACGGAGAGCGGCTTCCACAACCACACGGACACAGCGGAGGGCGACGTGATCGCCGCGGCCCGCGACGGCTACGACCCGGAGCGCGGGCAGGACCCGGAGGACGAGAGCGCCTACGCCGTGCAGTACAGGCCCGAGGCCGAGGAGTACACGGAGCAGGCGGAGGCCGAGCACGCCGAGGCCACGCACCGCCGCGCGCTGCCCAACCACCTGCACTTCCACTCGCTGGAGCACGAGGAGGCCATGAACGCGGCCTATTCGGGCTACGTCTACACGCACCGGCTCTTCCACCGCAGCGAGGACGAGCCCTACGCCGAGCCCTATGCCGACTACGGGGGCCTCCAGGAGCACGTGTACGAAGAGATCGGGGACGCACCCGAGCTGGACGCGCGCGATGGTCTGCGCCTGTACGAGGAGGAGCGCGACGAGGCGGCCGCGTACCGCCAGGAGGCCCTGGGCGCGCGGCTGCACCACTACGATGAGCGCTCGGACGGCGAGTCCGACAGCCCCGAAAAGGAGGCCGAGTTCGCTCCCTACCCGCGCATGGACAGCTACGAGCAGGAGGAGGACATCGACCAGATCGTGGCCGAGGTCAAACAGAGCATGAGCTCGCAGAGTCTTGACAAAGCGGCTGAGGACATGCCGGAGGCCGAGCAGGACCTGGAGCGCGCCTCCACGCCCGACAGCCCCGGGTCGCAAGCGCCGGCGGGGCAGCAGCGGGCGGCGGGTACCGCGGGCGGCGAGGCGGTGCAGCGGTACGACAAGGAGAAGAGGGATGCCATCTCGCTGGCCATCAAGGACATTAAGGAGGCCATCGAGGAGGTGAAAACCAGGACCATCCGTTCGCCTTACACCCCCGACGAGCCCAAAGAGCCCATCTGGGTCATGCGCCAGGATATTAGCCCCACCAGAGATTGTGAGGATCAGAGGCCGGGGGATGGAGATGTAAGTACGTGCGGGTTCTGGCCTGCTCGGGTTTGCGCGTGTTCAGGAGGGGAGACGGGTGCTGCGTGGCCTTGTTTGTCATTGGAAAGTGACTTTATAAGACCCATGGTCTGTGGGGGTGCTAAAAATGTGTTCACCGAAAGCCTCAAAAATAGCTTGCGCTTAAGCGAGAGTGAAACAAAATAGAGACAGACTCCTAGAGAGCAGGATGGCAGCTATGGATGGGAGAGGGAAGTTAGGGAGTGGAGATGTCCAGCAAAAAGGAAAAATGGACTCGTGGACATGGACAACAGTGTGGTAATTGCAGAGGGGAGGGGAGTATAAAGGGATTAAACGGTAATGGAAAAAATACAATAAAAAATTTAAAAATAAATAGAAATAAAAAGCAACTGGCCACCAGCAAGAAAGGAAAGGAAAGGAAAGAACGGAACACAGGTGACTGGGAGTTGAAGGTGTTGAATGCGCTGATCAGCCCTTAGAAGCATTGCTGTGAATCAGTGGTTCTCAAACTGCCCCGAGAGCACTTGTTCAGAAATGGATTTTTAGGCGCACCCTCCACCCCCTGCCTCCCCACTCTCCTCTCTCACTTAGAAGGTCTAGGGTGGGACCTGAGAATTTGTATTTCTAATGTCAAAACAAAACAAAACACGACAAGTCTTTGTTGAATAAGGAGAAACTGTTGGAAGGCAGTATTGCCAGGGGGAGAAAGGTGCTATTGTAATGGGGGAGGGGTGGAGGGAGGGCTAGCAGTAGGGGAATCTCTGACTCTAAGATCTGCAAGGGTCTCTAGGCGCAGGCAAAGAGGACAGCTATGAGGAAGTGGGAAGAGAGCTTGTTTGAATGCATTTGCAGGTGAGAGAATGTTTTAACCGGAGACCAGCACAGTGTCAGGAAAGGCTGTCGCGGAGGAGTTCTGGACTAGCCAAAGTTCAAGGACCTGGAAGAAGGAGAGAAGCTTAACCAAAGACTGGTTAACCAGTACTTTGATCTGATTAATCCAGAGTTCAGCTAATGGGAGTGTGGAGGATCTGTCTGGCTTTGTCCTAGGTAGACAAGGGGGCACCTGTGAGTGAGTCTTATCTAAGTCATATGGGGTGGGGGGGGTTTCTCTGCGGTAAGCTGTCTCCAAAACACAGAAGGGGGGGCGGAGAGGGGGGCATGTCTCTTAACCATTGCTGTTTTCTGGGCTCACAGGGTTCAGGTGAAGTTCGACATTGTCCCTGACAAGTTCCCAGGTGATGCTGATGCAGCTGGTCCCCGGACCAGAATGTGAGAACCACTGCTCTAAAGAAGCCCCTGAGAGGTTTGGGACAGAGAGTGTGGCCTTTTCCAGGGAAGCAGTTTAGAGCCCTTTTCTGCCAGGAGTTTCTGCAGTTTTTTACCCATTTGTGCCTCAGTGTGGCTTTGAGTAACTGCTTCATTTTCCCTTCCGGTCATACCAGGGTGTCCTTTTCATGTCACAAAAGACATAGTTTTGGCTTTAAACCGAATCGTGCTTCTTTGTGAAGAGCTGCAGAAAGCTATTGCTGTCCCTGTCAACATTTTATTTTTCATTTTTGAAACACCTAAGAAATTTGATAACATGGCAAGCTTGAGTGTTACAATCTATACAAAATAAATCACAAAGACTGACCTTTGCCCCATTGCCTAGTTATAAAGATTCCCTTTCTGCTCCGACTCTCACTTTCCCATACTCTTGAAAAATTTTTAAGCAATTTCAGTTAAAATGGAAGCTTGGAGTGAAAAGGGACCAAGAGGTTCAATTCAATTTCATTTAATTCTTCATTTTACAATTGCACTAAGCTACTTCTCAATATTGGAGTAAGAAACCGTTATTGGAAGCTGTTCATTTGACTTAATACCGGAAGGGCTCTGCAGGTCGGAGAGGTATCACTCACCTCCTCTTTTAGTAACAATCAACATTTGCTGTTAGCTGATTATATCTCTGGCACCTGGAAGGAAAGGCTGGAAACCTGTTGGCAAAGGATGTGCATGCTCCCCGGCAAGGGGGCAGCATTGGGTCAACTAGGCCCACGATGCCCTGTGCCTCTCTTCTGTTCTCCAGGCTTCTCGTCCAAAAGGTTCAAAGCAGGTGTGCCCCCAGCTAGACATCCCTTTGACCTCCAGCTGTTTCCAGGTTCCTCCCAGCTAGGAGGGAGGGATTACAAGCATTTTGCAAATGAAGTAGAAATGGAGCAGCTTTTCAAAAGTAGGGAGCTGGCAAGAGGCCTGGTTCTATATTCTTTTAGAAACTTGCTGAAAGCCGCAGGAGCATTAAGTCCAGATGCTGGCCTCTCCTTCAGCTTTCTCACGTGAGATGACCAGCTCAGCCAGGTGTTCCTAGCAGCCTCACGATGAACCCACAGCGCAGCCTATGCTAGGGCAGGAGGCTTGCTCTTGCTCATTGATACTAGGACAACTTAACCTTCTCGCACAGGGTTCCACTCCAAAGGGAGAATTAATTATATAATGTTAGATGATGCTTTAGAAACCCAGACTCCCAGAAATTCAGCTTGATGCTAAGAAACTGGTGAGTAAAGCTTACTGGTTATGAATGGTTAATACAAAGCAAAACCAGACACCTAACCCATGCTTTAAAATACTCCCCCAGTCAATTTTAAGCCATTTGAATTTTGGGGTTGTATTTCATCCATCACGCCATATCTATAGGAAGGACCTTCATTTGCTACCCTTTTGATGGTATTATGGGGGAAAAATATACCTATTTTTTGATGCTGTTGATTTCCACATCAGCATGAAAAAATACTGAATGCTCATTCCACATGGAAAATGGGAAGTGCTATTAAAATCAGTGTGATCTGAAGTCTGTCTGGGAGGTACTTGTTAAAAATACAAATTATTGCCGTTCCTTTCTAAATCAGAGTACCTGAGTGGGGCCCAGTGATCTGGGGTTTGGGGCTATTTGTTTGTTTTCTGGCTTTGTTTCATTTTGTTTTGTAAATTCTCCCTGTGATTAAGCATAGAAAAGATTAAGAACCACTGAGTTAAAGGGGAAAAAGGTATTTGGACAGTTTCCCGTATGATGTCGTGGATTTGAGCCCTAACTTTCATTAGCACATGTACAGTTTCAACAACAGGAGCGTCCTGCTGTGGTTCTGGTCCGCAGACCTGGGGAAGTGACCCTGCTGTTCTTGTTACAAATGCAGTGCATTCTTTCTCCATGGGCACATAAAACACGCCCACGTTACCACCGGCCAGGGATAACTGCGGATAGCTAACTCCGCTTTGAGCAGTACTCTTAATTCCCTGCAACTTGAGCATTTTTCTCTTCACTTGGAGCAAACTGGCTTTTGCTTCCTGGTGACTTGTACAGAATGCGAAGAGATAGGCTTGATCATTAGCAAGAACTTACTGAACTCGTACTAGATGCTCAGCACTGAGGGAAATAATTGTTTTCTGGAAATTTAAAAAATACTAGTGCTTTGCCTCTAGTAGACTTTCTCTTTTTCCAGATATGGGTTTGAAAATGGCCTAGCAACGCCCTTCTTGAAAAATATTGTTAGTGAATGACCAGTTCTGAAAAGTTCCACAGCCTCCCAGTCTCTTTCTAGGCAACAAAGGCATTCTGAGTAGAGAACAGAGTCACGGTAGGATCAGGAATGGGTGGTAGCGGCACCCAGCGTTAACTGGAGGGTGTTGGCTACTTTGAGTGGTGTATTCTGCAGCTTGAAATGGTGTTTATCTCTGCTCCCTCTTAGAGCTACACCAAAATGACAGTAAAATAAAAAAAAAATATGTATAGCCACAAGCACCAAGAGACAGAGGAAAGAGCAGCAAGCTGAGAACAACAAAACTACAAAACTTTGGAACACCAAAGTGGAGACTGGCTGTGGTACACACTAGTGCTCCCCAGGATGTCCAGCTGTCCCCTTCTTCCCGCACCGCGCGTCCTGTCCCCGGAAGTAGGCATGGCACTTGCAATAGGGGCAATGACAGGCGATGCTACTTCTAGGCAGAAGCCACTGAGGGCGGAATTCTCTCCCTGAAACCTCATGTCACAGGACTCAGAGCCTCGATACCACAGGTCCCAAGTGACCATGATAAACAGGGCTCCCTGCTGACCCTGTGGACGTGCACTGTGAGAGAGGAATCAACCTTTGTTGTTCCCAGCCTTGGGGACCCAGGTGGTTGTTACCGTAGCGTAGCCTGATGGAGTCTGACAAGGACCCTGATAGGTCTCTGTTTTATCTTCTCCGCTGAGTGTCTGTAAGGATCTGTGCTGTGGACCCCCACGATAGGCTTGGGAATTTGAGACACCACATACCTCAAGCGGCAGAAGTATGTCTGGGAGAAAAGGACTGTTTGAAAGTCTGTCACAGGAGAGGTTGGTTTCCAGATCCCTTGTCCAGCGCATGTGGCCGGGTGACAGCTCCTCCCCCAGCCCACGGAAGATGGGAGGTTTGCTGTAAGGAAAGGGTGAACCAGGGAAGTGCTGGAACTGGGGACAGCCACAGCTGAGACTGGGCATGAACAGCCTTGTGGAACACAGGGTCTGCTAAGCAGAGGGACTCAGGACGCCTTTGAGGGCTTAGCTGTCAAAACTAGAACCCACCTGAGCCCCAAGCCCAGCGGCAGGTTAGAGTGTTCCTCTCTGGGGAAATGGGCCCTAGACAAGATACCTGCAGATGCTCGTGTTTGGGAGGTTCCAAGCATAATACCTGGGTCCCCATCAGGTCACCCCACAGTAAAGGTTACTGCCACGTGTGGGCTTTTTGAGACACACTGTTAAATAGATGTGGACGTCCAAGGATGACCAGACATTTGAAACACATCTCTGATGTGAAAGACAATGTCACCAAAAACAAGCACATGGAAAAGGGACTTGGAGGAGTGGAGGCAGTGCTCGGAGCAGAGGAAAACTATGAGACACTTACCGATATCCTCAAAGCGGAAAGGGAAGGAAGGGAGGGTTAAATTAGGATAGGGTACCATTTAAAATTTTTTAAATGCTTTTAACTAAAAAATATGACAGCAGAAATTTAAAGTTAACATTTTTTTAAAAATCCTTCAGTAGGAAGCTTAGAAGACAAAGAAGAAATCTTCAAGTACAAGAATTAGGGCAAAAGGATGGAAAATTGTAGGAACATAGAAAAAAGGGAGAAATTATGAAAGATTGTTCCCTAGAATCAACCAACATGAGAATCCTGATTAGAAGATTCCACTGGGTACCTAGAACAATGAAACAAAAAAAGACCCACAGAAATGTCTGAACATGGAGAAAGAGAATATCCCGTAGGCTTTCCGAAACGAAAAGCAGGTTACAAATGATCAAGAATCACGGTGATGTTGGATTTCTCAAAAAACTGGGAGACCTATACCCGGTCTCACCTCCAGTTAGGTGAGAAGGTGGGCTAACGGTGTTTTCAGACATGCAGGGTCCCAGAAAATATCCCTCCCATATACCCTTTCTCAGGAAGCTGCTGGACAGCTGTTCCCCACAAATGGAAGCATAAATCAGAAAGAAGATGCCAGATCCGGGAAACAGGCTTCCACAAGGGAAGGAGACAAAGGGGCTCCCCAGGGTGTCGGGGAAGGAGATCCCAGGTGACAGCTGTAACGCAGGCCAAGGCAGCACCCAATGTAGTGTGGCCTAGGAGGTTTCCAGAAAGAATGGAAATGAGAGATTTCCTAATAGGATTGCAGTGAGGGGAATGAATCTTAGGTGGTATCAGGAGCGTTTGGCATGAATTATTAATTAGTACACAGAAAACTAAACGAATGGAAAAACAATTCAGTTCCTTTTCCCTCTAAAAACAGCCGTTACAGAGGCAAGAAATGCAATAATACGATGCGCGTGCCTCAGCAGGGAAGAGCAAGCGCACGGTCTTCAGACTACAAACACTGACTATTGATTAAGCAGAAAGCGTAACATTGGGAGGGTAAGGGAAGGTGGAGTACAAAAGCAGTAAACCCTAGTCTTTTATAGTAGAAGCCAAGTCTAAAATTGAAAAGTCGGCGTGAGTGGTGTAAACATGCCACTTACGAGTATCGCAGTCAATACCAGAGGAAACGCTCAAAGACGCAGGAGCGGGGAGAAGCCGGGGAAAGGACCTCGGTGTTTGCCATAAACTAGACAGTAATGTTCGACTTTTAAAAATGCATTCTTGTATTTCTCTGCCTTAAATGAAATTATAAAAGAGTTGGAGTCATTTTTTAGAGTTCACTCCCTATGCTGAGGTATCCTTTCATTGTTACTGTCTGTTTTCCTGAAAAAGGCAACACTTCTGTATATTGCAGGCACAATTTTTAGAAGAATGGCTTTTTATTCACTGTCATATGGTAAGGTCAGTGTTCTGCGTGTCCCATTTTAGTTTTGTGCGGTGTTTGTGTGTATCAAGTGCACATGCTTCCATTTGGCTGGCATCACACACACGGGAGTAGAGAGGTAAAAAGTAGGTCAAGGCGGGGGCTGTTCCGCTGCAGGTGAAGAGCCTTGATTGGTAAGTGGGTTTGCACTTTGACAATGAAACCCTGACGCGTTCTGAAGCTGTGGGCTTGGAAATGGGCTCCAGGTTGCAAACCACTGAGCACATGTGGGAAGGATAGGGGGAAGACACTAGCAACTGCCGAGGTCACACGTGGACGCACACGTTTCTCCTCAGGTGTGTATACTTATTTAGGTTAATGGTTTACTCTAAAAATTCAGTGTTTTCAAGATGCCTGCCTTTACCAGGGTATATTTAATGGCCCATCCTACAACTTAGGGTCAGCAATAAATTGCTGTGTCTCTGCCAGTGGAAAGTAATGCTTACAGGAGAGAATTTAGTAGTCCATAATGACAACAACAAAAATGAGCCATTTTTCTATGAACCGTGAGGGCCTGATATGACCAGCGTAACGTTTTGAGGATGTAATGATCTTACTGTTGCAACTTCAAAAGGAAAAGCCTTGACCTTGAATTATTTGGAAAGCAAATAATTCATTTCAATCATGAGGAAACAAGGAAAAAGGAGAATGTGTGCCTTTGTTCTCTCCTCCTGGATTTGAAGTATTACCTCTGATTATTTTAACCAGCTGTTAGCGTTTCTCCTGTCAGTTGAGCTCCGGGCAAGCACTGTTTACCAGGCCGGGCAGGTGCCTCCCCACTGACGTTAGACCACAGCCAGGGCCGAATCAGCAGAGCAAACTTGTGCGACGACCTGCACAGCAGAAGGCAAGGGCTGCAATTACTCTGTGCTCCGTGGCATGAAAGTAAGTGATGGGAAAGATCGGTGTTTCTTTCAACCCCCAGGCTCCAATTTTTCTCTTCACCTGACTCCGCTCCCAAGAGGAATCTTTCTCCACTTTTTAATGGATTGTCTCACTAGTCGGTGTCTATGGGAAACTGTGCCAAGAAATGACAGGCCAAGCAGCAGGGAAGAGAATGGACGATTTCGCCAGAGAGAGTTTTATTATCACTTTCTAGATGGAAGCGCAGCATAGAGGACCACGGTTGGGGTGTCTGACATGCTCTCTTAATAAGCTGGGGCTTAAGAAACTTCCCAGGAGTTTTTAGAAAAATTATGTCAGTTCCCCCAACTGTGCACTTCGGACATTTTCTGTGATAAGTGGACTGGGTTATACAGGGGAGGAAGGGAAGGTGCAGGCAGAGAAACAGATATACCAGAGATAATTGAATTCTATATGTAACCCAATTAAATTCTGGGTCCATGTAGTCCTGGGGAATTCTGAAATGTGATTTATCTATAAGAGTGAGTATCTTCAAAATGAGGAGAAATACCCCCATTGCAAGAGCACTGGCAACATGTTCTTAATACGAAAACGTAGTTTCTCCAGCCACGTTCTTTGAAACACGGTTTCCACTGGCACTTTCCTGAGAGCAGCCACAGAGAGGGTGTGGTTTCATGTCAGCAAAGGCCACCCCCTCTCCCGGAGAGTCCCACCGGCAGTTTCTCTCTCCTGATTTTTCCCTCATTGAGAAACTGGCTCTTCGTTGCCTGCTCGGCATGCCCGGTTGGCCTGTTGAGTTGGCCAGACTGTGTTCTGGTGGGACACCAGAAACAAGTTAAATCAGGCTGGGGATGGATCAAAGGAGGTTTGGTGCTGACCTGGCCATTTTGGCCTCAGTTTCCCAGGTGGAATGGCTAAAAATAGCCGGGTGATGTGACCCAGTAGCCTTGGCTGGCCAATCACTGTCTTTGATACATTCACAGAGCTTTAGGGGGCACATCATTTTGGATGTCTCATGCCCTTTGTCTTAGGCAAAAATAAGGAGATTCCCCCAGGAAGTAATAATTCCAGGTATGTCTAGGCAGCCCCCACTGGACTGAGACCATATGGCTCCTTTGGCATGTAAGTGCCCTCCCCCTCCATCCCCCCCCACACAGAGCTTACTCACTGACCTTGGACTTACATATTCAAAATCTACTTCTGCTTATCCCCACTTGCCTCTATACCACACTTCTTACCACACTGGCTTTCCCCTTTATCCAGGTCACATCCTACCATGCAATATAGTCAGGGCCCTGCCTTGAATAGATACATCCCAGGACTACACACTTCACAATTAGCATCTCTGGAGGTTGGATCTTGGCATCAGTGTTTCTGAGGCCCAGTCAAAATCAGTAATCACCAACTTAAACTGTGGACCCCAGCTGAACGCTTGATTCTTTACTGTCTTACTATCTACTTGTCTTACATGCATTAACCGAATGCCTGTCCAGTTCATTGTCAGTCTACCGAAGGCATAGTATCTTATCCTCTCGTATTGGAGCAAGTCACACGGAGCTGATGCTCAGTGAGTCGTCATTATATGCAAACATTTGCCCTATAGGTGACCTGCTGCAGTTACCTTGAGTTGGTCACCTGCTTCCTTCTTTGGTATCAATTTCCCCATCAGTAGAATGAATTATTAGATTTCTCTTCCAGGATAACTATGGGAGAAAGTGGCTTTGCAGATACTGAGCTCTCTATGAAAATGGGAAGTAAGAATCACATGTTTGGTGTATTTGTCGCTCAGTAGGTCAAAGCTCATTTAATATTTCGGACTGGTCAATGGCAAACTGAATTAGAAGGAATTGGTTGTTAGCACCCTTCCCTCCCCCTCTCCAGGCTGGTGTTTCCTTTCTACTTTCCCCATAGCCCAGAGTCCTCCTGTGCTTTTACTGACCTGCCAGTCCCGGTGATGCGCTCCGAATGGCCTGGGCTCTCCACTTCCACCTTAAGCAGCAATATATTGTCAGCCTTTTTTTCCAGAGCTGATCAAATTAAGTCAAACAAAACCGCTAATTAGTGATAATGGCGGCATTCATGACCCCCTTCAGATAACACTTACCCTTCATTGACATCTCCAGTTTTAAAGACCAATTGGAGAAAGTATTTTGAGGCAGGAACCCGCTCAGCACTAACACTTCTTAGTCAGAAACCAGCCACTCTCTTTCTGAGAAGGAGCTATTGTCAAAACCTTGGGAAGTGAGGGCCTGATGTTAACACCTGCCTCACTCATCATGTGCACTTTTGTACCCACCTTAAAAAAAGTTTGAGAAAGATGATGTAACGAGAGCGGAGGAACCTCCTTCCTTCTTCTGGGCCTTCATTTCCTTCATGTCACCTCCTCCCTGCCCTCTCTCCCTTTCCCCCTGCCCTGAATTCAGCATCAGTCTACGTGTTGTTTTTATTTTTTAACTGTTGCTTGGAAACTGTTGACCAAGGTCAAGTTCACATGCTAATTCATTAAGGCTTGTTAGCAGCATCTTATCCTGTTGACCTTGGGATTGTGTTGTCAGACCTAAAAGGTTGAGTAAAAAGAACTGCTCTACTGCTGGAGGATTCTTTTTTCATGAAAGACTCCTCTTAAGATACTCTGAATCGAAAGATTTGCTTTCATGGATGCACCCTCCTCAGGGAGTTCCAGCCAGCCATGGTTTTTCCAGGATGTGGATAACAAGAGATGAAATTGGAGTGGGATCTGAACTCAGGTAGACAGACTTTCGGATAAATTTATGTTGTGTCGAGGGCAGATTCCCCCAAGTGGATCCGTTCCTCGTTGGCATGTGATGTATTCCTGGCATTTGAGGGCAGGGATCTAGGATAGTTAGCTCCATTCTGTGTCTGCTTGTGGCCTGAAGAGGACTAGACTCCATGCATCCTTATCTTAGACTGCTCTCCTGGCCTGCTGTGGAGGAGTAGATATCCCAGTGTTGGCTCCGAAACTTGCTTCGTTCTCTTCTATGGCTCAGAATGTGTATAAAAAAGTCAGCTGGCCGACCGTCCAGGTCAGCACGCCGGAAGCGTGTCCAGAAGCATAACCTTAGACCCAAAGGACCCACTGTCAGGACAGCAGAAATGGGCCCCAGTGTGTTTCACCAAGCAGACCTCAGAAACTGATAGGACACCCCTCCTTAGATGAGTGAATGATATCAAAGGAATAACATGTGTTCTCAACCACCCACCATGCACAGCACCATAAAGTGATTGGTTTGAGTTGTTACCATTGTTATATTGAGTAGTCGTTCCCCTGACAATGCTTTTGGGTTCAGTAGACACCAATTACATACAAGACATTGTGAGTAAGAAATGGGGCCTGACCACAGAGTTCTGCTGGTCATCATTTTGGTCAGTGAACCAGAGGGGTTTGTGACTACTGTGTCCCTAGTTACAAATTGAGAGTCTGTCTCACAATTTATCATCCACTCATTCATCAAGTATTTTCAAGTTTCTCCAAAAATCAGGCACTGTCCAGGACCCCAGGGATAAAGCAGCAACTGAGATTCAGGCTCGGGCTAGAATAGACGCAGGCCCTGCCTGGTCATAGTGTAAGATCTACTCTAGGCCAGTCCGTTGTTGAGGCCTCAGCCAGACCTCCAAGCCTCCTCTGCCCTTGAGGCGTTCATCTGAAGCCTTATTTGGTGTTTTAGCTATAGTTACCTACTGCTGCAGAACAAATCGCCCGGAACATAGTGGCATAAAACAAGCCACGTTGAACTCACACACTCTCTGTGGTCTGAAATCTAGCTGGCATGGCTTAACCGGCTCTCTGCTTTAGGTTCTCCCGGAGGCCGCGGTTAGGGCGTCAGTGGCCCGTGGCCATCCTAAGGCCCTTCTGGAGAAAGACCGGCTCCCAAGCTCATGTGCTCGTTCAGATCCTCATGGGCTGTTGGACTTCCCAACTGACTCTTGGCCAGAGGCATCCTTGGTTTTTTGCCACATGGGCACTCTCCCACATGGCAGCTCACTTAATAAAGTGTACAGGACAAGAAGACCATGGTGTCTGAGAGCAAGAAGGAAGTCACAGTCTTCTGCACAAGGGCCTGAATACTGGGAGGTGGAGATCATTGAGCGCCATCCGAGGAGCCTGCCTAACATGTTTGGTATCTGTCATTACCTTTGCCAGCAGAGAGCTGCTGGGCTTAAAACCTGAGGACACAGCAGCTGCTGGCCTTGTCAGCCATCCCCACCTCCGGGGCTGTATTTATTTTGTCTGGCTGAGAATAGGCAGACCTGCAGACTCTGAAATAACAGAATGAAGCCAAAGGGGTGAAAAAGGGAACAGGTGTGTGAGCCAGCACAGAGATGGGGCTCAGAAGAGCCTATAGAAATGGGGGAGACAAGGGATTGTCCTGAAGGAACAAGCATGTCCTAGATCATCACAAAGGCTCATGACATGTGGATTCTTCATAAGAAGGATTTTACCTTTGTTCTCAAGGAACTGCCAGTGTCAAAGGAATTTGCTGTAAAGACTCATTTGTAAGTTACGGCAGAACTTTTCAACCAGAGTGCTGCTGATCTCCCTGAATTGTGGGGATGGGGCAAACTGAGCCCCCAGGCATGTTGCCTTCACTCCCAGCAGCTTCTTCTGGGGCTCCAGAGCTTCACCAGTTGACATGTGCTATCACCCACAAAAGGTTAAGAGGCACAGAGTTAAGGGGTCTTAATGGTACAGGGAGAACAGCAGAGAACAGGTCTGGAGGCCGACTGTCATCCTGGTGCCTTGGTTTCTCCCTCGGGTGTGGGCCCTGTTCTTTATGCTCCCATCTCCACCACCTCCTTGTGGCGGTGAAGTTTTCCATCACGGGTGTCATCCATTATTGATGAGGCATGGAGAAGGCAGTGGTGAATAATTAAACAGGTTTCAGGTGCCGACTGAACATTAAAGGGAAGGAAAGAATTCTGAATTGTGACTCCAAAGGGACACTGTATGTAGATGCTTTCTATAACTTTCCAGAAGGCGTAGCAGGGATTTTTTTTTTTTTTTCCCAGTCTCTCTGGTGATTTTGAGTCTCTGTGTGATGATGGCTCTCTGATTAATAACTGAAAAAATGACAAGCTTTCCACAGCAGCAGTGAAGATTATAACGGCTTCAGCCTGTCCTGAGTGGTTCATGAATCCGAACCACATTTTCAGAGTGATAGTGGGGGAAATGGCTTCACCCGTGAGCTGGGGAGAAATAAATGTTAGGGGATGTTCAATCTGGGTATTTGAAAATCAACACTCAGAGATTTTCCTACCTTTTAAATAATCAATGGAAAGAAGAAAGTGTGTTGAGAGTTCCCCAGTGCTATAAATCAGGAAGGAGTACCTCCTGCCCGTACTGCTTACCATTTTGAAAAAGGCATTCTTGAATGGAGGCATCAGGCAGACCCGGCTTGTGGTAGGGGCGGTCCAGCTGCCAGCAAGGTGGTCAGAAACGGCAGCTCAAGTGAGAAGGGAGAGAGATGTGCCCGTGGACAGCCTCCCGCTGACCCTGTGTCCCACTCTGGCCTGGAGTTGTCCACGAGCACGGGGGAGTTTTCCAGCTGTCAGTTGTTAAGTTCTTTGCTTCTCTTTTTTCTGCCCTTTGACACTATCACAACTCGTTAACTAAACAAGTGGACTCAGACCTGTCAGCGTGCCTGGCAGAGACTGGTGAGAGAGAAGGCTGAAGCCATCGATGGGGACAGGTGTCTCGGATGTCCTGTGCCTTTCGTCTTCCACGCATCCCCACACTCTCCATTGCCACAGATCTTTAAGAGATAGATTCACTCTGGGAGATCTCTCTGTCCACCTCCTGTCCTCTGCTTTCAGAACAGCCCTGCCCACCTCAGTTTCCCTCCACCTGGATTTCTTGACCTTCTTCCTCTAGTCTGCTGAGGACCAGCAGATACGGTCCAGCTCTTGAGGCCAGTTTGGGATTCCTCGTTGGTTTGGGTCACACCATGCTCGCCCTGGGGGCAGCTTCCTTCTCTGTGTTTGTGTGGCTGGTTTGTTTGCCCCTCACTCAGATTGTAGTGCGAGGGTGTCAGAGGCACTCAGCACACACGAGGAGACGGCGAGGAGCCACTTCCAGCATCCCATGTTCCCAGAAGCCCAGGTCCTGGCTGGCCACAGTGGTCTCTTAAAATGCCCAGGTGCATTCCCACACGGGTCCTAAGAGAGCATCTTTTTCACAACTGCTGCCCTTTCCTTCCACATGAGCTGGGTGCTTTTTATTCACAAGTTCTATAAACATAGCAGAGTTCAGATGTGTGAAAGTTTCTGGTAGCACCTCGGAACCGAGTTTATTTTCCCCAGAAATAGTAGGTGTCGTTGCCAGAAAGGGTAGGCCAGCCCCTCTGGAGAAAATCAGGTGACGATGATCCACCAGTAATGCGTGACAGGCTGTGTGCGCCGTTTGGGCCGGGAGGGGTTAATGTGGACGGGCCGGACACCCTGGGAGGTGGGCACAGCTCCTGTTACAAGTTGCATTATTGACTGGGGCATCTAACACCACTGGAAACAATCCACCAGACGGGCACTGAGGTCAGGAGTTGGGCTCAGCTCACAAGTGGAGGCACCAGAGCTGGCCCCGCTGCCCCAAAGCACCTGTGAAGATGGAGAATTTTTGGATGTACCAATTTGAGTGTCAGGAAGACGAGGTAGGTGGACCTGCAGGCTTTAGAACAATGTTTACCACCTTGCCTTTTCTTTTCTTCTCCTAGTCCTGTCAGACTGTAAATTGTTCTCTATGTTTCCCTCAGTAGTAGCAGTAAGTGAGCAGAACAGGAATAGACCAGGTGAGTGGGCAGTGTCCAGGACGGGAGGAACGTAATCAGGTTTGCCTGTTGCTCGGAAGTCCCAGATGACCTGCAGAGAGAAAAGGCTCATCACTTAGAAAGATGTCATGCCCTTCTCTTCCCCCCATCAGCATTGGGTGCTTACTCTCTGTATTCTAATAAGTGAGTGACCCTGGGCCCTGCAGCCTCCAGTTTCTTGCTCTGCGTTGTGTCTTTTGCTTCCACGGTGCTGATGAAAATGCACGGAGGCCAGTGCCTTGCATGTCAGAAACTGCTCTGCTAGTACGTGAGGTAATGGGCATAATGTACCCTGCGTAGTGCCTGGCGTTACGACAGCAAACAGTCTGCATCTCTTAGTACAGACTCAGTGTCTCTGGTTCTCCCCTCACTGGTCCCAGGTCAGGTGGCTTGGGAATGAAGGTGCAGGAAGACCCTCAGGAACCGAATGGACCTAGAGGGGGAAATGAGTAACAGACCCCCTCGTTTGTTCATCACAAGTTGTAATGCATTTCAAATAAATACCGTGAGGCTATTTCAAATCGGAAAAGATAGCTTGTGTTTATGGATGAGCTTTGTCGAATTAGTCATCTCACCTTACAGTAATGACTCTGCTTCATAGTTAACCAGTTGATTTTATTTATGCGTGTATTCATTTATTTGTTTGTTGCCCTTGAGAATTTATGTTGTGAGTTTATGTTGCGTCGAGGCCCAATTCCCCCAAGTGGATCAGTTCCTCGTTGGCATGTGATGTATCCCGGGCATTTGAGGGCAGGGATCTAGGATAGTTAGCTTCATAAGCCTGGAGACCTTTTGGTGGTGATAAAATGAATTATCTGGATGGCACCCCGACAATGAAAGCACCCTCTCTTTGAGGAGATTGCTGCCATGCCAGGCTCCCTCTGAGGTTCAGGGTGGTCCGGGGCCTCGCGCTGCAGCCCTCCTGTGGGTTTAACGGACATGACCTGGGAACGGGATCACTCTCCCTGTGGGACGAGAGAGAATGGAAAGATCCAGAATATTTTAACTGACAGTTACCTCAAATGTTCTGTTAGTATTAATTGAATTCATTATAAACATATATATAAAACACTCCATTAGTCCCAGGCTGTTATCATTTTAGTAACATAATTATGCCCCGACCATGCCTATGTTTGCTTTCCTACCTCTTCACATGAAAGAAATACAAATGTGCGTTGATAATATAGTTTGAATTGAAAGCAAATAATTATGGATTTTTTTAAGCAGTTTCAATTTTCAGAAGCACAAACATCTTGGAGCAAGGCAAAACCAATCATATATTTGGGTTTTTTTAAATAATTGTATGATGGAATAAGGTTAACTTAAAACAACTAAGATCAGTGAGTTAAACAATGCATATTTAATTTATAAAAGGGATAAAACTGGATAAACCAATAGGCATAGGGAATGCGCTCCTGAGGATACCGGAACTAGAGAAGCCCCACACAATCCCCGAAGGAGAAGTTTGCCCTTGAGCTAAAGTGTGTGTGGTGGTCTTCCCTGGCTAACCACCCCGTGAAGTTCCATGCAGGGGAGGGAGTGGAACCAGGGTGTTCAGGCTAAGAAGGAATTGAACAAGTGCTGGATTACGGTCCATGTAAAATGCCAGCTTCGGAACGCTTGTTCCTCCTGTGTCCCCACTCCTTTTCCCACCACACGAGGAGGCCTGATTTGCAAGCAGCGTCTGCCAAAGGAGGGAAGCAGACCACGATCGAGAACGAGTGCAGAGAATCCCACCATGCGCGGCTGCGTGGACGGATCAAGAGGGTATGATGCTCAGTGAGATGAGTCAGTCAGTGAAAGAAAAATAGGATTTTTCGTATGGTTTCACTGATATGTGGAGTCTCAAGAACAAAATGAATGAATAAACAAAATTGAAACGGGTTCATAGACACAGATAGAAATTGGTGGTTGCCAGAGAGGAGAGGGTTTGGGGGACTGGGTGAAAGCGGGGAAGGGACTAAAAGGCACAAGTTGGCGGCTACACAATAGTCACGGGATGTAAAGGACAGCACAGGGAGTAGTCAGTGATATTGCAGTGAGTTTGTGCGGCGCCAGTTGAGGTCCTGGAAATAATCGGGGGACCACTGTGTGAAGCACGTGGTTGTCTGACCGCTATGCTCTGCACCTGAAAGCAATCTAAACCAATACTGAAAGAAAAAACACATTAAGCCCTGACCAGTGTGGCTCAGTTAGTTGGGCATCATCCTGCAGAATGGAAAGTCGCCAGTTTGATTCCCAGTCAAGGCACATGCCTGGGTTGCAGGTCAGGTCCGCAGCTGGGGTGCGTATGAGAGGCAACCAGTGGAGTTTTATGTCTCATGGTAATGTTTCTCTCCCTCCCTTCCCCCCTCTAAAAATAAACAAAATCTTTTCAAAAATACATTGATACCTAAAAAATCAATAATGCTGTTACTGAACATTTGCATTTAAAAAAAAGAACCAGTGAGGAGAACCCGAGCTACCTGTGGGTGCAGATGCGCTCGGGAGCTCCAAGTACGGAGTGGTGCTGCGCGTGCTCAGAACCCACTTCGCACACAAGCCCGTCTTCTGTTTTCTTTTCCTCTGACACAGAGCGTTGGTGGCGCGTGTCCTCCCGAATCTGCCACACACTTACTGAACTCCTGTTGTGTTCCATGGGAAATCCTGTGCTAAGCAGTTGCAGAAGAAAGCATGTAAATGAATCGTAAATCCTGCCTTTAATGGTGCTTATTAAAATAGCATGCTTAAAATACAAATATTATAAAGTATTACGGTGTTTTTCTAAACTACAAAGGAGAAAGTGATGCATCATAAGAATGGCACAGGTAAACTACAAGCAATTCTCCGAGGGGACGGGTTCCTTTCACCTAAGAATGGGAAAGACTTCGTGGAAGAGGTAACATTCCAAACGGGCTCGCGGGCAGGTGGAGTCCAAAGGAGCATAAACAAAGGCGCGGAGCAGAAACTTGCAGGTTGTGTCCAGGGAACAGAAAGGAGTTCCGTTGGGCTTGACACTAGACAGCAAGAACTAGAAGGGTGAAACTGGCCAAGAAACTGAGGCCGTACCCTGGAGTGCCTTAGTGCCAAGGTGAAGAGCCTATGGTTTATTCTGTAAGCGAAAAGGAACCGCTGACGGTTTTGAAGAGAGGAACGATTTGCTCAGAGCTTGTAAAGACTGTTTAAAAGTGAGAGTTAATAGCTACTTTTTTTTAATTTTAATTTTTATTTTTTTTTAATTTTTTATTGTTATTCAATTACAGTTGTGTGCCTTTTCTCCCCATCTCTCCACCCCACCCCAGCTGAACCCTCCTCCCTCCCCCACCTCCACCCTCCCTCTTGATTTGGTCCATGTGTCCTTTATAGTAGTTCCTGTAATCCCCTCTCCTCACTGTCCCCTCCCCACTCCCCCCTGCCCATTGTTAGATTGTTCTTAACTTCAAAAACTATGGTATATTTACACAATGGAATTCTACGCAGCAGAGAGAAAGAAGGAGCTTATACCCTTTGCAACAGCATGGATGGAACTGGAGAGCATTATGTTAAGTGAAATAAGCCAGACGGTGAGGGACAAATACCATATGATCTCACCTTTATCTGGAACATAATAAATAGAAGAAAAAAAGGAAACAAAATATAACCAGAGTTAATAGGTACTTAATGCGAAGTCTCTGGCTGTCAGTTTGGGCTGCTGTAATAAGATACTATAGAGTGGGTGGCTCAAATAACAGAAATTTGTTTCTCACAGTTCTGGTGCCTGGGAAGTCTGAGATCAGGGTCCAGCATGGTCAGCTTCTGGTGAGGACCCTCTTCCTGGTTTGCAGATGGCCATCTTCTTGCTGTGTCCTCACATAGCTGAGAGCAGAGAGAAAGGAAGCAAGCTCTCTCCTGTCTCTTGTAAGAGCACCAGCCCCATCGTGAGGGCTCCACCCTCTTAAGCCAGTTATCTCCCAAAGGCCCTACCTCCTGACACCATCCAGTTGAGCTTTAGGGTTTCCATATATGAATTTGAGGGGGGCACACACACAGTCGATAACAGGGGTAAAGAAGGTTCGTGGGCTCTTGGTGCTTCAGGTCTCATGTAGGATGTTTGGGGCTGGTTAGTGACTTAAAAAAAAAAAAACCCAAAGCACCTTAATCAGGTTCTGTGAGTTCCATATGGGTGAAATTACAGTAATAATTCAGTCCCAGATAGACTTGGTAAAAATGTGTAATTTTTACAGAATTCTTTTCTCTTACTCTTTATTGCAGTGAAAGTTTTGTCACTGAGTTTCCTTGGAGGAAAGGGACCAACCTGTACTGAACTTGTCAAGGTTGGCTAGAGCCGGCTGGGGTCTTTAACCAGGTGACCTAAATCCGTGTGTCCCGGGCATACATGCCATGTCACACGTTAATACTAGAACAAGTGCACACGCGGGTTCTCTTTGGTCAGTCAGTCGCTGTAACAGCGCTCTCTCACCGCCCACATTCCAGGGTGCTGTCTTGAGTGGCAGACAGTGGCCGGGCCAGCAGTTGCGTACACCCATTGCGTGGACTGCCCCGTCCCAGCTCGGAAGGAGCAGTTCTTCCCAATATACCAGCAAGAGCCTTGGGTCTTATAAATTAATTTAGAGTCTTTGTGGTATGATTTTATAGAGCCCTTTGTGTGCTTTTTAATTTTATCCGTGAATAAAATTTTAATAAGAAAGGAAACAGGAAGATGAGATAAAGAAAACATCCCCATGGGTGTGAATTTCTGTTGTGAGCATTCTCCCAAAGGGGTGAAGTAATTTTTGTAAGTGTTGGAATCTTAAAAGACTTACCAAATGTTGGTTGAGTGCTTGCCACATGCCCAGGCACTGAGCTGATCCCTGTGCCTGTTGTCACCAATGAACCCCCCTGGCAGCCCCAAGGGGTGGGTAGTAACTGTCCCCCCCACCCCAGTTCTCAGGATCAGAGCCACGAGTGGTCAAGCCGGGACTCAGACTCTGGTGGGCCAGACACTGGGCACTTAACCACTTCACTATCCTGAAACCTAAGTTACAATTTTACTTGTTCTGCCACAATATAAAATTAAAATATCACAGGGGTTTTTTCGATGGAGGAATATAACCTGCGTGCCCTAGAATCACGGTAACTTTTGAAAATGGACCCTAATATTGGAAAGCCAGACCATGGTGGCTTTAAAGACTAGACCCAGTGTCTTAGGAATTAATCGATCTTTTTACTTCTGCCAACCAACAGGCTTTGTTCCAGGGCCTTCCAAGTCCCGGGCCTTCCAAGTCCTGGGCCTTTTGGCAGGAAAGGCTTCCGCGTCTCCTCCACTGGAAGCCTGCCCTGCCCCAGCCACGCAGGCACACAGCCTCTCTCCATCCCCCTGCTCTCTGGTCCTGCCTGTTAGAGCAGCTGTCATGTCACATTTTAACCACAGGGGGCAGGAATGTTTTAAGGAATCACTGCAATAATGTACTTTAAAATTAATTCACTGAGAATGAGGACCGAAATTTCAAAGTAGGTATGGGGCAGAGGGGATTTGATTAGAACTTTACCTTGAAAAACAATCCTAAAAATTATAAACATAAGCTGCTTAGTTTATCTTTTGTCTAGCCATATGGAGGCTATCATTCTAACTCTGTACGAATTCTAGAACAGAGAAGAATTTTTGATTTGGGGAGTGGTCATTTTTTTTAAAAAAAGGCATTCAATCATACAATAGAATAGTCTTCTTAGTTCGCATGTAACTTTTGCTGCATGATCAGAAAGAGTCCTTTCGATCATAAAGAGAACCAGTTCAGCAAAAACGTTTCAGATCTGACTCAGTTTTCCCAAGGGCCTCTCTTAATTACTTGCTCTTCCAGAGCACCTGTAACATTGCCGCTCTTTCCATTTTTCTGTGCTTATTGGTAAGTGCTGTAACTGCACCGACTCCGATGATCAGTAGCTGGTTTGAGCAGCTCTCCAACTTTCCCTTCTTCAGCATTATAAAATTCTGCTTTATATTTATTTTTGCAATATTTGCACTTCTCTGCAATATGTTTGCTGTTTGGGGAGTATTGTTGCTTTTGCCTTGGAATGCCAGATGGTCCCAGCAGTCGAGAGAGACCAGCTGGCAGAGACGCGGACCAGGTAGAGGCGAGTATTCAGGGAGGAGGACTGTTAAGGTGGGCACTGACATTGTGAGCGGCCAGCTCTTTGGTGGCTGTTTTTGTGTTCTTGTGACTTTTGCTCAGTGACCACAGCTTACAGAGGACACCCTGTGTGTGTTTCTAGCTCTGTCTCATCTGCTGGACCAGAAGCTCCTTGGGTGCAGGCAGGGATCGGGGCTTCCTCAGACCCCATCAACACTTCAGTGTTAAATACACGAATGAATGGGCCGGAGAGCACTCATATTTTTGTGTCTTTTGACTAGAATTCCTCCAAAAGGCTTTCAGGATCCTGGTACACATTTGCAATGACAGCTTAGATCTCAGTCCTGCCTCAGTCCTGACGTCTTTCTGGAAAGGACACTATCCATTGGGGAAGAGCCAGGGCCCTTTGCCTCTGCTTTTGAGATACCCTCCTTATCATCCCATCAACTTTTCCAGTACTCTTCTCTTCAGCAGATGTCCAAGGCTGAAAGAGGATTAAGGAAAAGGAAAGACTGAAAGTGACGACCTTTATCCCTTCCAGTCCCACTCAGAACTAGCTGGAGTGTGCTTCTTTAGGGAGGACCCCAGGCCAGTGACTCACAAACAGCCCCTGGGCAGAGCAGGGGCTGCCTGTCATCAAGCAGGGCTGCAGTCACTGGCTTCTGCCCTGCTCTTCAGCTCACTTCTCACTTCCCTGCACAGCTGTGCTTCCACCTGATTCTGTTTCCAGGACCTTCCCCCTCTACCCTATCCCACCCCATCCTACTTCATGAATATGGCCGTCTTCAGGATTCGGCAAAAGCCGTCACCTCTTGCATGAAGCGTTGCCTGATACACACCGCTCCCCTCCTGCAGGGTTGCTCCCTCCCAACCCCGTGTCCCCACAGACGGATCAAAATCCACCCGCCGCAGCCCGGCCTTCACATGTCTCCTTCCTCGCATTGTCTAGAAAGGGGTGGAGGACAGGACCACAGCATCTCTTCCCTCTTTGTTTCCGGCCCAGTGTTTGGAATGCAGATAGGCACTGAAATGTCTGTTGGAGGAATAAACAGCAGGCACTCATGTGTTGCTCTTCTCTTCCCGCCCCCCCCCCCACAAGGATAGCCTGAAAGTTCCTTCAGCTACTTGTCCCATCCCTGCCAGCAGCAATAGAGTGTTTGGCACCAGATGTTCAGTCAGAATTTAAATGAAAGATCATTTACCCTTTGGATGCTTTTGCACCCTTCAGCCACCTCTGGTCTAAGAACTGTCCCTCTCTCATCCCGGTGTTGAAGAACCCAAGTCTTAGGCAGAGAGCCCTGCCTGGGGAGACTCCAGAGCTGTCACGACAAATTCAGATCAGAGTTGTAGAGAATCCGCTAGAGCACACTCTGCAGAAGACAAGCTTAAGGAGAACTCCTGTAATTACTTAGAACAAGGAGCTGTTGAGTCAGCCTTGGACACCACCTCTCCTGGTCGTCCCATGGGGCACTTGGTGAATTGCTGAGCCCACATTTGCTTCTCATGATTGGTCCCGCTTGCCTAAGATTGAATATCAACCTAGCAACCCAGGATGCCTGAGACTCCAGACAGAGAAATATGCAATACTGATGTTTACTTTTGTATCATATGTCAGTGGTTAAATTTTACCTCTAATATATTCTCTGGAGTAAAAAGTATTATCCAATCTCTGGTTTTCTCCGTTTTTGAGAGTAGCAAGGCAGAAGTTGGAGGTAAAGGGCGAAGGCTTTTAAAGCAGATATGTGAGGTGTGTTGATACTAACACCTTTGCTTAGGCTCCATCGAGGCTGTGTTGGCTGTAAAGGCCTTTGTCTACCTTGACTTTGTCAGCAATGGTGTGGTGAGCAGTGGGCTTCCACTACGTGGGGTCCTCTCTCGTTCTGGGACTGCTTTCTGCCGGCACTAAGGTAGGGATCTTCACGGTCAAAGACCATTTCTCAAATTCAAAATGCACATTTAACATTCTACACGTAGCAGCGTGGGGGTGCTATATCGGAAAAGGACTTACCATTGACCACTAAAAATACGGGAAGAGTAGTAACAGATCTGCTTTCTGTGCAAGTTGGAAACATGGTGAAGCTGCGAACTCCATTGAAATCATTTATTCAGTAAATGTTTACTGGATGCCTGCCTTTCATGAGACCCAAGGCTGGGCACTTGGATTATAAAGATGAATGAGACACGATGCCTGTCAAAGAGCTCTTCGGGGAGGGCATATATACAGAAACAGATGATTACAAAACCTGGCACATGCCAGCTGGAGAGAAGGTACCGTGAAAGTTTCAGCAATATGAGTGCTTTTGAATTGCTCGCAGAGCGTAGGAGACAATGAGGGGGACCTCTGGGTGGAGGGGATTCCCTGCACGTGCAAATGGAAGGAAACGTGAATGAGCTCGTTTGCGTGCAGAGGACTGGAGCACTGAGTGTCGAGGGGAAATGGCCCTATTAAAGGTTGGTGTGGGTCCCATGGGAGCCTCAGTGAGGGCAGTGCCCCCCACACTTGCGTTTGTGCCCCTTCTCCAGGGTTCTCTGATGGGCACCCATCCTGACTCTGGTGCCAGCACTGGTCACTTAGCCTCACTGCGGTGTCTGACCTACCTCGTCCACACCCCAGGGTACTGTGTGGGTGACCTGCCTTCTCAGATCACCCTGAGATGAGCCGGAGCCCGCGATGTTCCACAGAATCCATTTTTAGAGGATTTGCAACAGGAAAGAGTTAAAGAAATAGGAACTGTGGGAGCCTTTGGAGAGTGGTTGGTTTTTATTTTAATGAATGTGTCACACCACCTTTCACAGCAAGTAATTAAAGAAAAGCCAGCTGCCCTGGCTTTCCCAGGGACTGGACCCTCACAGTCTTCATGACAGAGAAAAGAACTGGGGGGAAAGAGGGAAGTATACATCTCTAAGGAAGCTCTTCAAATTTGAAAAACTGGGAAATTCTGAAGGCATTCAGTTCTCATGAAGACTTCACTACACGAATTTCGAGGAGGCCAAACACAGTGCTAACTGGGTAGGTGAAGCCCTTGGGTGCCAAGTGAAACATACTGTAGTTCTTTCTAAAGGCACGCAGGGCTATTTTCTTGCACCCAGCTCCTGCGGGGCCTGGGGTGCTGCATGTCTGCGCTTACTCTTGTGCAGCAGCTGCTTTCTGCCTATGAAAGTCTTAGAGACTCCGTGGTTTGCACATCCCTGCTCAGAATCAGGAATGTGGACTCATGGGAAGTGAATCCAGGCCTCATAGTGATAGGCCAGGACCCTACAGCGTCTCAATGGGAAGTCTTCTGCATTTCCCCACATCCTCTGGCAATTCATCTGATGCCTCTGTTTCTTGTAATGCAGAATTTTTGGAAAGATTTGTTTTTTTATGATTTCACAGACTGCTCACCGAGGTCCCCGTATGTATTAACGTGCCCCCTCCCCTCCCCGGCACCATTGCTCTGTGGGACAGTCTTCCTTTCCACACAGCGGTGTTTTAATGATGTCTATGCCTCAGCTTCCCCAAGGGGGCCAGTCCCATGAGATTCAAGGTTCCGTTACTGTTATTTTGCTTCGTCTACCCAGGACTGACCTCCCCTTATTCACATCCCCACAGTTCCTCAGAGGATAGATCCTCGTGTGGGTTCCGTTTTGTGTCCTCTGCCAAACGTCACCAACAACTGTGAAGCAGCGCGGTCTTACCCCCAGGGGACCATCGCTGCAGAATTTGTAAGCATCCTTGTGCCTCACCTGAAGATTCCCTTCACCTCCCGAGGTTTCACGAGCATACAGAAATGTTCAGGTACCGGCTAGGGAGGGTTTTCAGAGCTCGGAGTAGTCCCATCCCTGTGCTTGCTTTGCTGTTTATTCAGCCGCTGTCCATGGCGCCCGGGTTCTGTGCCAGGCACTGGCCTGGAGCTTCGTGCTTCCAGGAGGGCTGCCTGTGCCAGGAGCCCGAGCCCAGCACCTGAGGCGGTCACACGCCTGATGGGGGCTGTGCTCCCTGACCCTATTTTTCTAAGCCTTATTTTATTCATTTAAGATTTCTTTACATTTTAAAATCATACTTGATATAGTGTATTAGTTTCAGGTATAAAACATAGTGACTAGACATTTACATGCCTTACAAAGGGATCGGCTCAGTAACTAACTCTAGTACCCATCTGTCACCGGACATGGTTATTGTGGTGCTACTGACTACACTCCCTGTGCCCTACATTGTATCTCCACGACTGATTTTATGAATGAAAGTTTGCGTTTCTTAATCCCCTTTCCCTTTTCCACCCGTCCCTCTACCCTCCTGTCCTTTGGCAACCAACAGTTTATTCTCTGTATCTGTGAGTTTGTTTGTCTCGTTTTATTTGTTCATTTGTTTTGTTTTTTAGATTCTATATACAAGTGAAGTCATACAGTATTTCTTTCTCTGTCTGACTTATTGCACTTAGCACCACGCCCGCGGGCTCATTCCTTTAGTCACCAGTGTCAACATTCCATTCTTCCGTGTGCTGAGTGTTACTCCATCATGTGCGTGTGCCTGTGTGTACCGCATCTTCTCAATCCCCCCCGTGACCGACCGATGGGCTTCCGGGCGCAGCCACATCCCAGCAACTGTGAGCAGTGCTGCAGTGAACGGGGGCTGCCCATATCTTTTTGATTTCATGTTTTTTTATTTTCTTTGGAGAAATACCCAGAAGTAGAATTGCTTTAAATATATCATTTAACGGAACTTTTGAACTTTTCTAGGAGCAGCCAAGGTAATGTTCGGATGCTGGAACTTCTCAGAATTTTCCATGGCCCGTGGTTTAAATCAGAAAAGATATTTGAAATCTGGACTGACTAGGAAAACACAGGTTGTGCAGTTTCTGGTCATGAAAATCGATCCCAGCTTCCTCTTTAAAAATACGTGTTGTAATTTTTTCTTTTGCACTCGGATAGTCTTGGGCAGGTGATATTATATGACATTTAGTACCAATAGTCTTTGTATCCTTCAATAAGAAAAAAGAAACTTTTAAAGCACAAACGTTTGTATCTCACCATTGTCTTTTTCATCTAGAGCTTTAAGTTTGACATTCAGCATCTGCTGTATTTAAACACGGCCTTAAGTGGTGGGTGTAGGGGAGCGGAGCTCTAAGGGCTTCTTTCAAAACATGGCAGGAACTTAAAAGAAAACTTGACAGACCCGGACCTTTTATAAACGTTTGGCAAGTCCCTTCCCAAGAAGTGTTCTCCCCGCTGCGCTGTTGGGTCAGTTGGGTGTGGCCCTCTCCTCTGCGCACGGCCCCTGCCCGCAGGCCGCTGCTCCCCGGGGCCCTCGGGTTCTCACTGTGTTCCCTTGCTGTGTTCCAGTCTCCCTCTCCAGGCAGTGCCTCGCCCCTGGGTGCAGAGTCTTCAAGTACACCCCTTCATCCCAGTGACCCCACGGAAGCCTCCACGAACAAAGAGGTAGGGCGCCGTTTCCTTTCAAAAGCTGTCAGCCCGTTTTCTTCCACTCTGATTCTGATTCTGATTCTGATTCAGATTCATGCCTTTTCCAGCCTCCCACAGAGCTTCTGCCCCAAAGTACCCTGGGGAGGAAGATTCCGTTTCCACCTCTCTAGTGTGGAATTCGGCGATGAAAGCCGTGACATCCAATTTGGTAGCTACTGGCTACAGATGTCTATTTCAGTTGATAAATGAAATGAAAAGCTTACTCCCTCAGGCACACTGGCCGCATTTCCAGTCCTCAGGAGCCACTCGTGACTAGTGGCTACTGTTCTGGACGGGGCCACCACAGAACATTGCCCCCAGTACGGGCAGTTCCCTTGGACGGTGCTGGCCACTGGACACCAAAAACTGTGTAGCAGTGTCCTTCCTTGTACCGTGTACAGGCCTTAGGTACTGTGGGCTTACAGCTGCTAAGAGGTTTGGGAAAGGGTTGAATTTTTTAAAATATCCACTTAGGCTCAAGTGAAATCTCTTTCATGATGACAGGGTGGTCACTTGTCCTGGCTTAGCTGCGGTGGCTCCAGTTCACACCTGCTGCCCAGCAGCACACCTGGCGAGCTTCCTCCTCACTCTCCAAAGCAGTTCTGTTCCGAGAACCAGCAGCAGCCCTGGAAAGGTTCTCTCCCGTCCTGGCCTCCGTGGTCGTCACCAGCCATGTGTGACCAACAACCCCCGTCACGTGGCTGGTGGGGCTGAGGACCCGAGTTTTTCATTTTAGTCAGTTTCCGTTAACTAAATTAGCCAGTGCGGCAAGGGGCTCCTGGAGCCAGCAGCCCTGAAGCACCCCTACGTAGGGAGGCCAGGCTGGCTCGGGCAGAGACCGGCAGAGACCGAATGAGCAAGGACGTGCTGCTTGCTCCCGCTGAGTGTTCCAGGGTAAAAGGGCGGGTGTTTTTCCCCCGAAGGGAGCCACTGCCTCCTCCAGCACCGTCATCTGTTGACACCCCCGCTCTTTATAAACTAGCGTCAGGTAAACACTGGCCTGCGTCACAGACCGTGTGCGGGCCCAGCTTGCTCTGAACCTAGATGCTGCCTGATCAACCCTGGAGACATGTGTTAGGGAGGTAACCCACATGAGGAATGGCTCATTTCCCCCCTCTTGCTAATACTTTTATGTTAAGTAGCAAGGGAAGAAAGCAATCTCCATTTTAGCCCCAGTGGCGGATCACTACTAAAGGGAGCCGTAGTTGAAATTTAAAGTATCATCGAATACATTTACCTCTGCCATTAAATACACTTACATCTGCCATTAACAGCCATGCAGGGGAGAAGGGTATTTGTTTATTAATCTGTTCCTATTAAAGCAAACAAACATAAGGGGGTCCTTCCCAGAGATGACAACAGCAGAATTCAAATTCGAAGTACACTTTGTCCTCCCCTGGTCTCGGACCCCAGACCACAGGCATGGGGACTGAGGGGCTGGGCTAACGGGGTCATGGCTTCTGCTGCCCCTGCATCCCGCAGCTTTGCCTTGTCCGTTGTTCGCAGCACACAGAGAGGTGAGGGCAGAGGGCAAGGAGAAAAGAGTGACAGCCACGGTGATAACAACAGCAACGAGTTACCATTTCTTGAGCACTCACAGCTCGCAGGCACCAGGCCAAGCCAATCAATCACCGATAGTATCTCATTTAATTCTGTCCTTATATGTCCTGTGTATTGGTTGAGGAAGCTGAGAGGTCGAATAAGTTATCTGAGGTCCCAGGGCTCACAGCTGGTGGGACAAGGATTCGAACCCAGAGCACCTGTGGGCCAGGCTGTTAACACCAGGATCTGCCGTCTTTGGGGTGAGAAGTGCCTGCAGGTCACGCACCGCGTGGACAAGGTCGCTTGTACAAGATGTCATTATTCCAGGCTCTGCCCATGGTTCGTGTGGCCTCGCGGAAAATCCCAAATATTTTGGCTTTTATCTTCCTGAATGTGGTTTTATTAATTTTTTAATATTAAGGATTAACAAATGTTCATTTCTGCCCACATATGAGAAAATAAAGGGCTAATCAGGCATCTGGATATTCAACATTTGATTATTCATCAGCTATAATAAGCAAGACAAATTTGTTAGCTTCTCAGTTCCTGCAGGACTTGGCACATTTCTATATATCCTTAGAAATAATGATGAAAATCCTCTTTGTATGCAATAATTAGAGACTCTTTCATTTCACAAAACTCTTTTTAAAAAAATCAAAAATTTACTATGCCAGAGTCTAAAGAAAGCCAGTCGGGAGCTCATGAATAGAGGAGCAAATGCATCACACGCCCTCCGTTGTAGCTCTAAATAAACAGCAGTTTTTAGAGAGATCGGCTGAAGTAATTCTTCTGTAGTTTCTATTAAAATCAGGACACTGTCCTTGAAAGGAGCTTGCGGAAAAGTACCCTAATAGCCAAGAAAATCTGAATCTGCTTCTTGGAGATACCTGGAGGCATAACCATTTTGATTAAACAAAGTAAATCCTTATTACCGCAGACCCTTAGCAGCTGAGGACAAGGGCAGAGAGATGGTAAGGAATGACAACTTGGAAATTTGCGGCCCTTATAAAGAAGCTGGCTTCCATCTGCATGGCCTGAAGTTAGGGATTGTTTTTCTTTAAACCAGCCAGAATTAGGCAGACTTGGCTGTTGGATCTCAGCTGGACCTGTCTTCTCATTTGGATAAATAGACAGTAAAATTAATGTAAAGCACTGTTGAAGTTGGATTTCTCTTTCCTCCTACTCCTATATCTTGGCTTTCACTTGGTGTGCATTCTTCCATGAAATGCATTAGCAGCCAATAAACTTTTGTTCCCGGCAGACTTAGGTCTATAGTTTCTTCAGAGGTGATCCTTCCTGAACCTAGGAACCCACGGTCTTCGCTGTGAGGGAGCACGCCATCCCGGGGGGCAGATCCGCAGCAGGGTCACTGGCGGGTTGCCCGGGCAGGGGTGGTGTGATCAGTGTCGAGTCCTTGTCATTGTCCTGAACTGAGTGCGAGTCCTGAACTGAGTGCGAGTCCTAAACTGAAGTGTCCTCCACTGCCCCCAAGTTTTCATGCAACAATTAACGCTACTGTTTTTTAGAATTTTGTGCAAGTCAACTCATTAATCGTCCCTTTGCCATTCCCATCTTCCAAGTGAAGAGCACTTCGGTATGAAGTACTACGATAGGGCATGGGCTCCCGTGACATCCCAGCCCCCGTGCAGGGCGCTTCGCCCTTCAGCCCACCAGGCACCCCAGAGTGTACCCTCAATTCCAGTCCACCTGATGATCAGCTGTGCTCCACTAGACACCCTTTTCCTAAAAGGTATGCATTTAAGAGATCACCCAACCCCTGGTAGGTTTGAGCAGTGGAAACCTTTAGGCTTTCTGAGGATGACCCCTGGCCATGCATGCCATAGTTTTGCCCGTTTTAGGGACTCTTGTCTTTGACATTAGCTCCCCTGCAATGCTCGCATCACCCTGCCCCAGACAGATCAGCCACACGCTCCATTGCCGGTGGCAGTAGGAATGAGCTTCCTACTCTTATGCTACCCAGAGTTATCTCTAGGACCTTCGCTTGTAAAAGGGACCAAGTGGTAAGTGTCGCTCCTTGGAGAGCTGGCATTTAAGGTGCTGTCCAGTCAGGTTCCTGAGGGTTTCCAGTGGGTCATATCCCCTTCCAGTGGTGCTTTTGGAAGGCTGGTCGTTGCTTCAAATTGTTACTTAATATACAAATTCCAGAGTTTTTAATTTAATCCTTTGTTTGTTGTGTTCTTATTTTAAGGTAACACATGATAACTGCATATATAATGGAACTTTTAAACTAAAGTAAATCTGTAAGAGATGAAGGGGAGAGAGAAAAACCAGCAGGTATTTTTAGCGCTGTGAGAGATCACTGCAGCAAAGACCTGGTGTGAAGTAACAGTCTCCAGGGGGTCCTAACTGCCACACACAGTCGTGTCGGTGCTTTCCTTAACCAGCAGGTTTTGCTTAAAAACACAGGTTCTTAAGCATAAAAATTGAGACCTTTTTATTGCTATTGTGGGTTACGAATTTTGGTTCATGGGATATTTTTTAGGCTGACAGTCATCTTTCTGTGGAATGTGGGGGTTTGATTACCTAAAATATGAATGGGTGACCTTTAATAAGAAGTGCGTATGTTTATTTACACTTTACTTCTATAGCCAAGAGTGGTTGACAGCTGGTTAATATCTGCCACCAGTGATGTATTTATTTTGTATGTTGCATGGATGGTTGTGTTAATGCATTTTTCATCATGCATTGCCCTTTTTGAAACCTCTTTGTCTTAATTACAGTCAAGAAAAAGCTTGGCTTCATTCCCAACCTACGTTGAAGGTAAGAACCGAAAAAGAAATACTGAGCACTGAGTCATTCATGAATCTTTTAGCATTTTGAGTATTTATTTAAAACACTGGGCCGGAAGGTGGTGGGGAAGAAAGGCCATAGAGCTAGTTGATTCATAGTCTTAGCAATTTGAGAATTTCAGGGCAACAGCTGTGAGCCTCTCAAAAGATCTGCCCCCCCCACCCCGGCCTTTGCTGATTCTGTCTGTCAGAACCTGGGCTGGGGCGTGGGGCTTTGCCTGGCTTGGTAATGATCGGAGTGGATCTGAAACCCAAGTCCTCCTCCCTTTTCTCCAATCTACCTCTGATATCCTTCAAGGACTATTTAAGTGGGAATAAGCTTAGCTAAGTGGGAGGAATTTTGGTCCTTGAAATTTCACTTAAAAAAGAAAAAGACATTCCCAATAATTCTTCTCTCTTGCTTGGATGAGCGAGTAATAGAAACATTTATCAAGCTCTTACTTTTTGCCACGGACTATTCTAAGCACATTCTGTGTATTAGTTAACTGAATCCTCACATCAAGCCCATGAAGTGGGTTTTATCATTATCCCCATGCGATGTGTGAGAGGACGGAGGCATCGGAGGGGCGTAACCGAGCCCTGCTGTGACCCGACAGTGCCATGCCACAGTTCTCCCTGTACTCCATACCGGGCTGCCGCACGTGGTTGTGCCGGTTAGTCACCGCACAAGGAGACTTACTCAGGAGGCCTCCTAGGGCCAGGACTCAGCCCAACCTGGGCACCCCAGGTCTGAGGTTGGGCCACACAACTGGAGTGCCGATTTCTCATTCACACAAAGACACCCCTTAGCTAGAGGTGACACCGATTCTCTACCAGGAGGATGGCAGGTGCTCTCTCCGGTAGGGCGGGTTGTCATTTCCTTGAAGGAAGATTTTCTGGGGCCAGAAAATACCCAGGCATCCCTTTGCGGTCATGTCTGGCCTTTGGATTCTGTGAGTAAACAGTCGGTGTGTTCTACTGGGAATGAAACCTCTTTGAATGGTCAGGTCTGAAGCCCAAAACGTACTCATAGGTGAGGTTCGGTTACTCAGGTTTCGCTCTTGAGTACCCTGTAAGCTGTGCCATTTCTGTGAAGCTCCGAATCCCATGAGAGCACCTCGGGGAGTTACTGGAAGTTCGGAACCTCGTTCTTCCTCACATCCAGTCCCCCAGGCTCAGCACAGCATGAGGGGAAAGATCTGTGTGTGTGTGGGGGGGGGGGGTGCAGTCGTTCACTTACAGAGCAACACAAAGGCCTCCCTGGAAAGAAACTCGCTTTCCAAAAGGCCAGAGTCACACCTGCGCTTCCTTAACTTAGGAACATTAGAACTTTAATTTTCTTAATAATACACTAACACCTGAGCCTAAAATGAACTTAGGAAATTAGGGTCCTTTTTTTCTGGGTATGATAGAGTGACAGTGACATTTGATTATAATCATTTTCCCGGGAGGATAAAGGGCATAAGATTATATCTCGCATGTATAATTTGTTTGGATCCAGTATGTCTGTCTCTTGGCTGCTTGACATTTACACAGCGCATGACTGTTACTTGGGCCGCTCTTACACACGTCTGCGGACCCACCCCCACCGGCTGCAGGAGGGGCCTTCTCAGTGAGGCAAGCTGGGCCGGGCATGAACAGAGCGTGCTACCTGAAGGTCTGCGAAGAGGTGGTTAATTTGTACTTTTCTTTGACATTCATTATTTCTGCCCCTAAATGGAACATTTGTAAAAGTTACTGTCCCATCACACGTGAGATCTTTTTCCTCAGTACCCGGTTGACGGAAATGACTATGTTTAAGTAACACTGGACGTCCATCACAGGAATCTGAAGTAGAAGACTGATGAACTTTTACGTTTTACAAAGCACAGTGTGGGTCCCAACTTGTCCGTATGTTACTTTAGTTAGACTGCTGCTTCCCTGCTTTACCACCGAACTGTGTATTGTAAGTAACCTGAATTTGTCTCACATGAGCAAAAGTTTCGGGGTGAGGAGCATACGGCTGTTGAGAAGAATGGAAGCTCCCCGTATGTGGTGGCAGTCCGCACGGCTGGTTCCACTCGATGACTGTCTGGAAGTCTTTCCTGGAAAGATCAAGAATAAGACAAATAACGGGTTTTCTTATTTAATTACTATTCAGACGCTTTGTGAAGACATTTCCTAAAACATTGTTAATTTCTTTGTTTCAACTGCCACCTTGGTTTTGGGGGAAAAATGAATAGATTGTTTTTTAAGTCTGTACCCTGGTAAGCAGCTTACCATGGAAACCAGCTGTTTAAGTTCAAGATGAGTTCCATGTCTAAGGATAAAAACTAAAACCATTTCAAACTAGCTCTCCAAAAAGGAAAAAGCAAATTGTTTCCATTTCAAGGCCTCTAATTAAAGACCCTGAGGTCTTAACTGTGGGTGAAAATGTGGCATCCAAGCCAAAGAAAATACGTGTTTTCATTGCAGAATTAGAATGCCTTTCTTAGTGCTTCTGTCATAAAGTTAGCTGTGTGTTAGTCCCACACATGTTTTAGTTTCAAGTAGTGTTTACAGGCGATTACGGTTAGAGTCAGACACCTCCATTTTAAATATTAACAACTAAGGTTTGATTAAAAGGCTGATGGTGAAACAAACTCCCATTTTCCTTGGAACTGATCAGATGCAGACGCAGGTCGGGGACTTACAGTTGCAGGTCCGCGAGGTCGTCAGTGTGAGGCCACAGCTCCCGCCCGGGCAGCGTCGTCCCCCAGACGCGGGGTGAGAGGCGCTCGTGGGAACCAGACATTCTGGAGCAAACGTCTCACGCTTCTGACTTATAAAGTGTATTTCCCCCGTCGTGGATAAACGAAGAGGGGGAGATAGGAATGGATGGCAAGTCAAGGAACTACTCACCTAACCATTTGTCGGGCAAGCATTTATTCGATACTCACTGGGTGACAGATGCTGACTAGACACGACAGAGCCGAAGATCACTGTGACACAGTCCTTGTCCCCGGAGAGCGCCCAGGGTAACAGGAGAAACAACATCCTCCACAAAACATTTCGCGTTTTGTATTTACATAAATGTTCACATCATTTCTCACAGTAAATGGCCCGGGTGAAGTAAGTTACTCTAAGACAAAATTGTTCCTCCTGTTGGGAGACGAGGGCTGAGTGAAGGCAGACAGATGCCTTAGGCTAGCAGGTCGATGCAGCTGCGCAGGGGTCTCGGGACCGGCCCCCCCTGTGCCAGAGGTGAGCAGGGGGAGGGGTGGCATGCTGGGGATTTGGCAGGCCCACCCCAGGGCGGCCTCACTCACCGCTGTGTCTGTGTGTTACAGTTCCCGGACCTTGTGACCCTGAAGACTTAATCGATGGAATCATTTTTGCTGCCAATTACCTTGGCTCCACCCAGCTGCTCTCAGACAAAACTCCCTCCAAAAACGTGCGCATGATGCAGGCCCAGGAAGCAGTGAGCAGGATCAAGGTGAGGGTCGGTGTGCTCTGCGGGGCTGAGGGCAGGCGGGGGTGCCTGGGCCGTCCATGGCGGTCCCTGCACCTCACATACCTAGTCCCGTGTGTAGAGGGGAGTGGATTGGGATGACGTTGCAGTCAGTGCTTACACATGTACCTGCCACAGTTCTGAACAGAAGAGAGAGATTTCCAATGTGTACGGGAGTCCTAGTGTATAAATACTGTATATTTTGGTTGTTCTTAATGGCCAGTATTGAGAAAAACATACGACTGTGAACTTTGAAGAGTTGATACAATGAGGAATGATACCATTTTGAGGATTTTCTCTAATGTGAGAGGTATGTCACCGTATTTCCACTGACAGCTAGAGATCCGTGACGTCAGCATTGCTGTCACAGCGTGGTTCAAACTGGGTGCCGCTGCTTCGAACAAGCTAAACTGAACTGGATTGCTTCAGGGAAGACAAACCACTAGATCAGACCTAGCCTGGCCAGTCTGGGCCAGGCAAACCCAGTTAAAACTAGTTTGAGTCAGTCATAACTGTTCTACCAAGATTTAAAAGGAGTGAGCCTGTTTGATCCAGAAGAACCACTTTCGTCTGGTTTAAATCATTCATAACTAGTTTGAACTAGCCAGAACTGGTTTGATCCCGTGGAAACGCAGAGCTCTAGAATCTCCACCACAAAGCCAGTGCCACCTACACTTATGGACAAACCCCAGGTGTCTCAAGTATTGAGGCACTTCAAGGGTCATCATGTCACTCGAGTGTCATTAAGTGCCCCCTGCCCCCAGAGCCCCAGGCAGCCGCTCTGGAGCCCCAGGGAGAGAGCATCACTGGTGAAGCCCCGTGCCAGGCCTTTCCGGCAGGGTGGGGCAGGTTAGGGCTCTGCGGAATTGGTTTCATCCCATTTCAACTGGTCAGGATCAATTCCCTCCTGGAGAAACCATTCACTTTCTTAGATCTTCTCGCTCACACACAAGTTTCATCCTGGTGTTTGTGTGGCATGGTGGAATGAGAAAGAAGCACAGTTAGAAGGCAGTTACTGAGAGCCCTTGATCCCTCAATGAAAGAAAAAGCATTTCTTGAGCACTTACATGTTCGAGGCTGTGCAAGGACTCGGGAGGGAAGGGAAATGGCAGTTTGTGAGGTGAGAGCCTGACCCTCAAACTCAGCAGCTCAAACAGGGAATGAATTAAGCCAGCAAATGTGCAGGGTATGCCTGGCCTTTCCCTCAACCATCCGTCACGGTAGAGCAAACCCACGCCGCAACTTTCGCTAATACCACTGAAATTTAGGGAATTGGGATTTGTAAACTAGAGAGTAATTTACAATTACATCAAGGGTAGCCCGAAGTCAAGATTACTGGCAGAGACCTACTACTTTCATCCATGTGCCAGGGACCCACTTCACCACTTCATCTGGGCAGCCCAAACCTTGTCTGTGCCTCAGAGACCCTGCGGCCACCAGGCCCACTGCTGTGGTATTCATGTCTTCTCCCCCAAATTAGCCTTTCCCAGGATGACTGACAGCGGGAAGTCCTCTTCCTTCAAAGGAAGTCCCACCCCCTACCACAGACATGCACCTTAGCCCACGGTTCCCAGCCCGACAGCTCCATGGAAACATATCAGCTTCACCCTCTTACCTGCCTGATCTTTCAGCCTCAGTAATTCTGGCGGTACAGCATCAGGTTCCTGTTGACCTGCCCATCCAAGCTCGGCCTAATTTCTTTGCACTGCCACCCCTGATCATAAAGAGGTGACGCTGATGCTGCCAGATCGTCCACTGTTCTTTCTTTAGGACCTCCCAGGCACAGCCTTCAAAGCAAGAGCACACAATGCTATCTGAGGGAACAAGCTGCTCCTCAGGCACTGACTGTCCCATCTCCTGTCATCCAGAGCAGTGAACTTTAAAAACTAGGGCTTTGGGGTCATAGTTCTGACTCCTCATGTCTCACAGTTACCAAACACAGTGTGTTACAATTTTGTTCCATTAACACTTGTTAAGTCGAGCCCCAGGGTGCCAGATGGTGAGCAAAAGACCACAAGAGAAATTTAGAGAAGTTTCTATAGGTCCTGGAGAAAGTCCTGGAGAAGCCCCCTGGGGAGGTCATGGCAGGGTGCAGGGGGGGAGAGAGAGAGAGAGAGAAAGTAAATGACTACGTTTCTTTCATAGGTATCATGTTGCAATGTGCTTCTATGCATCTAAAGGAGCTGTTGCCTGTCATTACATATTGTCTGCTTTGTGTTCCCTTTATATCCATTTAAATGCACGTTGGATGGCTTGCCTTTACACCAAGCCTGACTCTTTCAAATTGTAAGTGGAGACGCTGCATTCAGACCGATGGCTTATTGCTGCGCCCCCTCCCAGAAAGTTACTCTTTTAGGAGTATGCAGAGAGACGTTATCACCTGCAGAAGGGAAAGGAGTGGGCAGCCAAAAGCATCTCTGCTGATGAGTCAGGATGGTCTCAAGGGACACGTGCACTGTGGTGCCCACAGGAGACACATTTCTCTGAGGGAGGTGGTGCCACGCTTTTTCCTAAAGGCAGGCTGAGCTTCCAGAAATGAGTTTTCTAGGCCGCCCCTAGAGAAATACAGAGCAGAATGAGGCTACAGATTTTACAGTGTCCATCCAGAAAGGAAGGGAGACGGGAAAGCTCTGGATTTATTTGGAAATCTGTTTATTAGCAACACCCTCACCACAAACTAGTGAGTAATTCCTGCCTTGGTGCAGTCACCCAAACAAAGGCAGAGGAATTTCCTCCTTTCCCGTCCAGTTCCTTCTGCCTCCCCTCCTCCCTGCAGGGGCCCCAGCTTGCCCCTCCCCTCCCTTTCCTCTGCCTGCTTCCTCTGCTGGACTCTGAGGATGCTGTGAGACCTGCCTCGCCTGAGGCCGGCCCTGGTGTTGGTGGCGCCTTGTCAGTGAGCGAACCCTAACCCTGCAGTGTGGGTTTCCATTTTAAGGCCGTCTTCAATTTCTGTCTGCTCGACGACGCTGGTGTCTGTCACTCACATAGCACCAACCGTACGTTAGAATTGAATATCGATACCGGATTTACATCTGGAGTCCTAAGAATCACGATTTTTCTTAATTTAACAAAGAATTTACAGATGTATTTGAAACATGGGGAGAGAATTTGGAGTCGTGGTTCAGCCAGGTATTTTCTACTTAATGGGAAAAGAAAACAAAACAAAGGAATTTGGCTCAGAGAGCATACGGTGTCTATGCAGACCCTGTGACAGATACCGTAGGAGGTAGAAATTAACCAAGACTCCATCCTTGCAGTTCTCGACCTTGAGAAACATGCAGTCTAGTGAGGGAGTAAACAAGAGCCCTGAAGTAACATTAGTGCAAGGCAGGCCGAGGAGTGCGCAGTTAACGGCTTTTCCAGCTATCAAAATATAAGGAATAAGGGGCGTCTGAATGGAGCAGCATAATTAGAAGACACCTGCCATTTTCTGAAAACTTTCAAAAATCATCTTTGGACCCTCCCTAACGTTTCCTTTCTGTCTTTGTTGTCCATCATTTTGGAAGAGAAATAATATCCTGCCCAAAAGCCCCTATGTAACTTAGGAATGCATTAGAACAGGGGTTCTCAAAGTGGGATCCCTGGACCAGCAGCAGCAGCAGCTCCTGGGAATTTGATACAAATGCAGATTCCCAGGACCCACCTTAGTCAGAGACTCGTGGGGGTAGGGCCCAGGAATCCATGTTCTCACGAGCCCTGCAGAGATTCTGGTGGACACTCCCACTTGGGAACTGCTGTCTCAGAGAAGGTTAGACCGTCCAGTGTTACGGCACAGCTGTTCTTTCGCTGTGCTCTGCGGCCTTCCAGTCAGGAACCTAAAGTGCCCTGGGTAGAGACCCTACACACACACACACACACACACTGTGGGAATCATGCCTGGACCCTGTTAGAGAAGCAGGCCTGGAACCAGGGCAGCTGGCTTGCTTGTCCTCCTCGCTGTCCACTCCATGTCCATCTCCATGCTTCACTGTGCCCCCCACATTCCCGCTTCAGCCTCCACGCTTCAACTGGAAGGTGGGGGGGCCTGCCGAGCGCTACCTGAGCCTTCGTAACTGCTTCATGTCCACGCAGAGTGTGGTGTATATGTCTCCATTCTTTCTACCTTTGTGAAGCTCATGTTATTAGCTCACAAGTGGTGTTTTGACATTTTTGGGTCCGTGCATTTTTGTAAGGATCATTCCTTATCAACGACCATCTACTTACACCTGTCTTCACTGGCCTGTTCCAAAAGACCAGATTTTTCCGTAGGTTTATGGGAAGATTTTCTTTAAGGGTCAAACATTATTACTTAATTGCAGAAATAAAATTTCCATCAGTCTAGCGTTGTCTCAGTTACGTGGCTTCCCATCCAACTTGGAGAAGTCTGTGACTGATAAACAGGCTACTGACTCTCAAAATGGAGGGCTGGGGGATCCTGTGAGGGATGTAGTATTGACCCCATTTTTTTAGACAGAGAAGTTTATTGATGAAAAACTTGCCCAAATCACATAACTAGCAATTTGGAGTGTAAAGCGAGACTTCCAGATCTGAACCTCTGTTCTGCTACTTAACAGTTGGGTGACCTTGGGCAAGTTAATTAGCCTCTCTGTGCCTCAGTTTCCTCTTCTGGAAGAGGAGGATAATGTCGCGCCTGCCTCCCAGGGTGGCTGTAAGCTTTCTCATATCCCGTCGTGCAGCACGTAGCAGGATACTGTCAGCAGGGGAAGAAAGCTGGAACAGCGGGAGGATCCCTGGTGCGCGTAACCCAGAGGGTCTTAGCCCCAGTTAACACTCTCTACACTGTGGATCAAGTGATTGGATGGGTGGTGCCACCGCTTATGCCCCTGCACACAGCCTGCTGGGTGTTAAGCCGTAATCAGTCCCCGGAAACATGAGGATTTAAAGGGAAGTTGCCATTCCTTGTATTAAGATGCGTGCTGGCCTTGGGGTTCTCTTCGACCTCTCTCTGCCACTCCCGTTTCTCATTCTGGCTCCGACCCCATCATCATTTCCAAAGTTATGTCTAAATTGTAAATTATAATTTGTTTCAGGGCACGTGATTATCATAAGTGATTTTAAGATGGTATTCCTCTAAGTGCACAGAATATTTTTAACTTCATAAACATTATTTCAGGATGTTTATGAAACTCAAGTCTGCCATTTGGATCCTTTTCTTTGTCACCAATTCTAGCAAAAAAAAAAACAACCCCAAAACAGAAAACCAGAATTTGGGCATTCTGTTGGAGGCAGACTCACTCTCCTTTGAAAGGGCCCTTTCAGGTCACTGTTTTCTGGGTGAAGCGTTTTGGCCAAAGCTGTCAGGTTTGGGTATCAACAATAATGGAAATTCTTACGTTACTGCCATGTCACTTCATATCAACATTGTTTCAGGGGAAGCGGTAGAAGACAGACAAACATTAGGGTCTGACACCTGCATCTACCCGAGGATGTAGCTGGCGCAGGTCAGAACTTCCTCTGGCAGAGCTCCCCGGTTCCACAAAGGGGTCTGTGCTGTGGCCTCGGCACAGGGCCATTCCTCAGAGGTGGAAATATTTCCACCATCACGTGCATCAGTCAGGGTAGCACTTGCAGTTGCTGCCTGTGGGTTTTTCCAGAGCGCGCTCTGCACGCGGACCCCCAGTAGGAGCTGTGGGGCGGCTGTGCAGGACTGGGCTGCCCTAGATTCCTGGGTGCAGCAGAGATGAGCCATTTGGTGCCTGGATGGCTGACTCACGCAGTTTTGTTTTTCCGCAATGAGGTAGTACAGACAAGACACCTTAGTCATTACGAAATAAAGTTGTGCTGCTGAGAGCAAGAGAGCTTTTCTACCAGGTGAGTACGGAGGAGTGGGAGAGAGCAGGCCGCCTTCCACCCCACCTTCTGGTTCAGCCGTTGACCCACCATCATTTGTACAAGGTCTGTGTGTATACAGCAAGCCCAGAAAAAGGCCAAGAAATGGCATCCTGATAGACGTAAATTATAATCACGTACCAGCAAACACAAATATAGTGCTTATAACGCACCAGGCACTGTTCTAGAGCTTTGCATACGTTTATTTTATCCTCGGAACAGCCCGAGACAGATACTATCTTTATCCTCACTTGACACACAGTTAACTGAGGCATGGAGACGTTAAGTTGCTTACGCCAAGTGACACAGCTAGTTGAGTAGCAGAGCCAAGATTCAGTCTCACACAGTCAACCCTCTAGTCTCTCCTTTCGCTACCTATGCTCTTCCACACGAGAAGAGAGGAGAACATTACATTCATTTCTAATTAGGGGGAGGCCATATTAATACTACACCAACTTAAGGCAAGAAGTATTACTAGAGATAAAGAGGGAAAACAATAAAAGATCGATTTAATAGGAAGACGTAAACATCTTAAATATGTACGTACCTTCTAGCATAGCTATAAAATGCATGAAGCAAAGACTGACAGAAGTAGATGTGGACCAATCCACAGTAACGGCTGGAGGTCTTAACACACCTCTCCCAATAATATTAGAGAAAGCAGACAAAAATCAGCAAGTGCGTAGAAGATTCACACAATACTCTTAGCCAGTGTATTTGACTTAATTGACATTGGTAGGCCACTCACTGTCCCCAACAACTGCAGAATGCATTTTTTGAAGTTTGCATGACACATTCACCTAAGTCAGGCACGCTCCGGACCATGCAGCTAAGACCCAGCACATTTCAAAGGATTGAAGTGAGAGGATATTCTCCAACCCAGCGGAACTAATTCAGAAGGAAATAACAAAAAGATAGACAATCTCCAAAGGTATTAAAATTAATAAGACAATTCTAAGTAATCCAAAGTTCAAAAGAGAAATCATAATGTAAATCAGGAAATGGTTTAAATGAAGTATAATTAAATTGCAGCATGTCAAAATGTGCGGGATACAGCTAAAGCAGTGCTTGGAGGGAGATTCGTATTTTTAAATAAATGTATTCAAAAAGAAAAATGTTTGAAAATTCATCATTTCAGTTTTCATCTCAAGAAGCTAGGGGAACAAAGCAGGAAATTTGGCTTAAAAAGTAGGAGAAAATAAAGGGATAGGCTAGCATCAATGAAATAGAAAAACAGGCGTATACTAAAGAAAACCGATAGTACCAAAAGTTGGTTCTTTGAAAACATCGATTGCAGTTAAGTATAAGAAGCAACTTACTACATTTCCTTCCGCCTACTGCCCCTGCAGGTACTGAATTCCCAGTTAGGGAACCCATTGTCTGCAGCCTGGGACTTGTTTTTTTTTTTAAAGTCTGGCCTCCTCCCACAGCAAGGCTTTATCTCACTAGCAGTATTAGTTTGTCAGTTCCCTTTTCCACCTTGAGTCTGCAAGTTCTCTCCTAACTGTTCTCCTGTCTCTGTTTGTTCCATGCTAAGCAGATGGCCCAGAAATTAGCCAAAAGCAGGAAGAAGGTGCAGTACAAACAACTTCATCAGCTTGATGTTATGCCTGTTCTTTCCATTTATTTATGTTTTGCCTTTTTTATTATTTCGTGTTTTTGTTTTCTGCATCCAGCAAGTTTTTGTTCAGATTTCTTTTTGAACCGCCCCATAAGCCAACGTTTCTCAAAACTCGGTTGCCTGAAATGGCCGTTTTCTGTTGCTCATGAGTCATTTCACTTCGGAGGAGCGGCAGGGGCAGATGGGAGATGCTCAATGAGTCCTACGCTAGTGCGCGAGTTCCCACCATTCAGGAGCATTCACGTGGCAGGGACTTCGGCCTGTGCAATTTATAGTCATGTTTGACTTGCGGATTTGTCAGATTGCTGGATGCAAAAAAGAAAACTCGCTAATAACCACACTTGTGCGGAGTTAAGCCTTGAATGAACCAGACTGATGTGCTTTTTTGGTTGTGGAGCTTCTAGGTGCTTATGAGCCACCCATGGGACGTTGATGCATTGGGGCTGTTTCTTAAGGGGGTGGATTCAGGGAACTGCTTCTGTGTTGCTCTGTCGGTGTGTGAACATGAAGACCCTCTGACCAGAACTGCATTCAGATGACTTTGTTTGCACCTGCTATAGACGTTGTCCCCCATCGCTTGAGCAGGGGCAGGCTGATCTTGCCAGGGTCCTGGGGTGTCAAGTCAGTTGCCCCTGTTCCTTCAATATGCCGGGCTCCGAAACCCTTGCAGATAGGGTCATTGGCAATCCTTGTTCATAGACCCAAATCCCCTGCAGTGAGTTACTGCTTCTAGAGCAGAAGCAGCAAAGGGGAGTCTGTGTTTTTCCTTGTGACCTGCAAATGCTAACTCTCGTCCATGTGTCCATCCTCTGCGTGGTACCTTCAGCTTTGGCAACCTAACTCAGGAGTCTGCATTGCTGTTCTGGTGACTGTGTCTCGATGCCTCTGTGTGTGAGCTAACCTTGCTCCCGTCGCCCGGGCCAGAGGAATGTTCTAAGCTCTCCCTTCGTGCATTTTTCTTCTCAGGCTCCTGAAGGTGAATCTCAGCCAATGACCGAAGTGGATCTCTTCATTTCTACGCAGAGAATCAAAGTATTGAATGCTGACACCCAGGTATGAGTTGGCTCCCGCCTTTCCTGGGAGGAGCTTAGCAGCATGGCAACTCAGAGACTGTCCCCATGTCTCAGGTGGCCGTCCCCAGATGCTGGCTGCTGTACAAGCTAGAAGGTTGTGTCTGCCGTGCATGTTTGAGGAGGGGGTACAGGGAGCCTTGGGACTGTTTTCTTAAAGATCACAGGGAAGAATAAACTGTGGATACTGTTTGGTAATAATTCTCATAAGTTTTTATCACAAGATGCATGAAGTGAACCAGATGAGCCTTTTAAAAATTTTGTTTCAAATTGTACATACCTACACACACAAAAACAAAATGCAGCCATCACATGCAGATTTTTGATGTCTTTTTCTTACCTTCCCCACCAGAGATTCTACTGGTTGTAAAATTAGGGAAATTTTTCTTCACCTGCCACAGACTTCCTGGGTTGTTATTAGCCCAGGAGCCCCCTGCAAGGGGACCACACTTGGCTGGGTTCGGGGTGGCAGACTTTCCCATGGGTCACTGGATGTGGTACTGGACTGACCACCCTCTCCCTTCCTCCCTCCAGGAGACGATGATGGACCACCCTCTGAGGACCATCTCCTACATCGCAGACATCGGGAACATCGTCGTGCTGATGGCCCGCAGGCGCATGCCGCGCTCCAACTCCCAGGAGAACGTGGAAGCCTCCCACCCGTCCCAGGATGGAAAGAGGCAGTACAAGATGATCTGCCACGTCTTTGAGTCTGAGGACGTAAGGGTGGCTTCCCCATCTCCCTCCAGTGACCTGAGCTGCCCCTCTGTGGCCGATTCTCTCTTTATTTCTCAGGACCTGAGTCATATGTGTAAACAGATATTCACTGAGCACCTACTATGTGTTACTCAGCCTTATATCCCTGTTCTTGTGCTAGGGATACAAGGCTGAGCAATATAGACAAGGTATTCATGAGTGTTGTAGGGAGACAAAGAGACAAATATACCTAATATAAAATCAGGTATGGGAAATTTTTTAATTTTTAAAAATGTTTTTAAAAGATTTTATTTATTTTTAGAGAGAGGGGAAGGGAGGGAGAAAGACAGGGAGAGAAACATCGATGTGAGAGAGATACATCAATCGGTTGCCTCTCGCACGCCCCCAAGTGGGGACCTGGCCCACAATCCAGGCATGTGCCCTGACTGGGAATGGAACCTGCGACCTTTTGGTTCACAGGCCGGCACTCAATCGACTGAGCCACACCAGCCAGGGCAGGTAAGGGGAAGTTTGGTGAAGAAAAAATAAAAACAGGTCAGAATAGAGGACTAGAGGCTGTTTCAGGTAGGATGATCCACAAGTTCTCTCTGAGGCGGCAAGATTTGAACAGAGATCTGAATAAATGAGAACAGGAGAGAGCAGGTGCAAAGGCCCCGAGGCAGGGGCCTGCTGGTACAGCTTGAAGAAAGGCAAGGAGGCCAAACTGCCAGAAAGCTTAAAGTGACAGAAGAGTGGGAAGAGTTCATTCAAACCCATGGGGACCTGAGCAGGCCTCACCTGGGCACTGGAGCATTTGGGAATAAAGTTCTGGGTTGTTTAGGACTGCCCTGGGGGCTACAGGAACATTATGATCCCTGCCCCTCTGCACCTCCCCACCTGTCCTTAGGAAAACCAGGTGCCCCTCCTGACAAAAAGCCAGTGATTCCTCCCCGCATCTCTCCAGGTGATGACGTAACAGAGAAACTTAGCTTACGGCAGCAGTGGGCCCATTCTTCCATTCGGTCTTCTTCCCAGTTGTGACTGGAAGAGCTGGCAAGGCCCCCAGCTGCAAGCTGCCTGAGTACCCGCGTGGCTCCCGACACTTGGCAGGCCTTGGGAGCTCCCCCCCAGGCCTGCAGAGACCATCTGGTGGGCCACTGACTGCTGGGTTTTCCCCTCCTGCCACACTGAAACAAGCTCTTTCTCATCCTGAACAGAGAGCCCTTACTACTTAAAGAGAATTGCCTGCGGTAAACGTGGCTCCTTAAAAGAGGCCATTTTTCCTCCATGAAAGTGTTCATCTATCTGCAGTAAATTGCCTCCCTTCAACAAGCTGGGAGTCGGAAGCAAGCTGCTTTTCTCCAGAGAGCCAGAGCCGCCACGGCTGTGGCCACAGACAGGAGGAGACACACCTTCTGCACAGTCCTGTCCCGGTCCGGTTCTCTAGAAAGCAGCCCCAGGGGTGAGGTGGTAGAGAAGGCTAGGAGCTTGCAGGGCGCCTCCCCGCCATTCTCCCTGCTGTCCCTTTACAACTGAGGTCACACTTGCACACTGGGAGGAAATGAGTTTTGGAAGGTTCTCAGAAAGTTCCGAAAAACTCAGACTTAGAACCTTGAGCCACATGTGTCCTGTAGGCCAGTGAAAAGATGGAGCTCGCTCTGCTCACTGGCCTGGGGCTCCCTGGACGCACATATGTACGCATGAGGGTCCCTCTGCCCCTTTCATCTGGCTCAGATCCCCAAGGAGAAGTTTCTTTGCCTTGGGCTTCCTGTCAGGGAAGATGATGAAAGGAAAGAATGGCAAGCAAGAGTTAGGACAAGCGTAGACCTCGGAAGCTTACCCTTGACTTTTTAAGCAGAGGACAAAAGAAGGGCACTGGCTCTGGACCTGGCAGAATTCAGAGTGAATCCAGCCTCCATGCACCAGCTCTGCGGCCACCCAGCTGCTGTGGGCTGACTGTGCCCCTCGCCGGGCTGCTGCATGGCTGCAACAGGTCACCAGGAGCCTGTGTGTGTGCTGCATGCACCCACGCATGGCAGCCAGCTAGTCTGCTGGTCGTGTTCCCAGGTGTGTATTGTTCAGGGTCATCTGTTCACACGTGCCCCTGATGCCTGCAGCGATGCCCTGCTCGAACCTTGCGATTTTACAGCAGGGTGCGGGCTGGTGGTCCTTGATGGGACTTGTGGCCCCTGAGGTCACCAGACTCTCGGAGTGAGACAAGTTAAGCATTTCTTTTCCCATGGCCAGGAAGTACTACTATAGTGTTAATTTTAGTACTAGACTTTTAAACTTGTTGTGCTTTTCTATAAATTCGAGTTGAGTCCTGAACTCAGATACTCAGACACAAGGGTTACATGCACGTGGATGTCCAGTGGGATGTCTGGAAATGATGTAGGATGTAGAGTGACTTTGATCAAAGTGTAGGACTGTCCTTGGTGTGGTTGTAAGTCCAGCATCTCTGCCTCTTTTTTTCTCAATTGCCAGCAGCTCCTTTGTGTTTAGTCATAATAAAAAATGTCCTCACTGTCTAGCCAGTGTGGTTCAATTGGCTGGAGCATCAGCCCATGCCCAGGTCACAGGTTCGAGTCCCAGTCAGGGCACATACCTGGGGTTGCAGCTGCAGTCCACATTTGGGGTGCGTGTGGCAGGCAACCAATTGATGTTTCTCTTTCCCTCCCCCACTTCTCCTCTCTCTCTCTCTCTGAAATCAATCTATATCTATCTATAAATGTATAAATGGCCCCGCTAATTTTGAAAATGACCTCTGGCAAGCACTAGTGCCCCATGTAGACCCGCTGGCCCAACTGAGGCCTCTGGCTTCATGGTCCTGATGGGACACGTGCTGCCCACCAACAGGGCTGCCCCACTGACCCTCGCCTCTCCTCTCTGGCTGCTGTCTAGGCCCAGCTGATTGCGCAGTCCATAGGGCAGGCATTTAGCGTGGCATACCAGGAATTCCTCAGGGCCAACGGGATTAACCCTGAAGATCTCAGCCAGAAGGAGTATAGTGACCTGCTCAACACCCAGGACATGTACAACGATGACCTGATCCACTTCTCCAAGTCGGAAAACTGCAAAGATGTAGGTACCTTCTGAAGCTGCTCCAAGCGGGGCCAGTGGGTAGGAGCTCTAGGGAGCCCGGGGACAGGGAGCTAAAGAGTGTGGTATCAGCAGGACCTTCCCAATGGCTCAGGTCCATCTCTGGCTCCCTTGCATGAGGCTCTGTGATTAATATTGCAACGGAGGGCCATCACTAGTGAGGCGGAGCATTCTCTGCCTCCGCACTCCTGAGCTAAATGTGGGGTGGGTTCCAGAGGCAGACAGGACTTGCACTCTGCCCTTGCCACGCCCACAGTCTAGGAAAGGGCATGGAAAACATGAAACGGTGGTGCTGGTACAAGCGTCAGTCAAAGAAAACTGTGCTTGGCGGAATGGAGCCGGTCTGGAGTTCCAGACGATGAATGCTGCGCTCCTGCAGCGACAGCCCACTGCTTCAGAGACCCAGCCCTGCGGGAGTGTCTGGAGGACACGGAGCCATCTGAGCTGGTCTGCAGGTCTGGGTGTTCCTTGGAACACGTAGGGGCATGCAGAGGGCCGGGCCAAAGTACCAGAAGCATGAAGGTCGGAAAAGCTCAAGAATGGTCTGGGGAGCCATGAGTGAGGCAGGTGGTGAATCTTACATGTTGGAGAGCATTGTGGGATAGGGGAACCAGTGAAAGCTATTCCTGGGAACCATAACTCACCACCAAAGTTCCCACCTACACAGTCCCGCCCCTCACCCCCACTAGAGACTATAGTGGGGTAAAAACCGTGAGAAGGACGGGGAGGCGGGTATGAGGTTTGGGTCAGAACTGGAGGGCTTGAAAGTCCAGCTGAGCAGCTTGGACTTGATCCAAGTAAAAAGGTAAAAAGGTATCTTTGTGAGAAAGTGATCTTTCGGGCCACTAATGTATGTTAGGTGTTGTGCATTCTCTAGAAGCAGGGCCTGAGATGGGGATTCACGTTCAAGGGACTTTGGGGGAGAGTGCTCTCCGGGAAAAGAGTGTGGGCACCACGGCAGTGGGGGTGCAGAGGAGGAATGGGGCCTCACTGCAGATGAGCTTCATTCTGACCCACAGGGAAGCTCTGGGCGACAAACCCCCCGGGGCCGGGGGCACTGGCAGGCCTTCGTACCCTGTGCGATCAGTCGTGGACACCGGGGTTGGAGGGGGTTGTATCAGTGTGCTTGGGGTGCCATCACAAGGAACCGCAGACTGGACGCCTTCAACGACAGAAACTTACCCTCTCCCAGTTTGGGGGGCTAGAAGTCTGAGAGCGAGAATTCAGCAGGGTTGCTTCCTTCTGAAGGCTGAGAGGAAGGATCTGTTCCAAGTTTTCCTCCTTGGCTTGCAGATGGGTGTTTTCTTGAGTCTTCGTGTTGTCTCCCCTCTATGCGTGTCCCTCTGTCCAAATTTCCTTCTTATAAGGACGTCAGTCATGTGGATCAGAGCCCATCCTAATGACCCCATGTTAACTTGATTTCCTCTGTAAAGACCCTGTATACAAATAAGGTCACATTCTGAGGCAGTGGGTGTTAGGACACGATTCAGCCCATATCGGGGGGTGTCTCCCATTTGACTGAGGTCAATTCTTCAACTGTGAGCTTCAGCAGTGGGGGAGGGGTCCCAGCCTGTGAAGGAGGCTGTGTCAGGCCCCGACAGCCCCCACTACAGTGTCCGTTTGACCATATATGTATCTGTGAATTGCAGCAAAGAAGTGTACACACATACTCTGTTGGATGCTTCTAAGATGTGTCCTACTCCTTTGTGGTGTCTCCGCAACCCTCACTAGACAGCAGATACCCAAACCAACTCCGTCTTCTCTGCCCCGCCAAGGAAGGCAACAAAAATGACGCGCATCTAGAGTATGGTCTTCCTGTTTGCACTTCCAGCCTTTTGGTGGTGATCACTTTAGCATCTTTTTGTTTTCTTTTTCTTTAGCTTTCCCCTTGCAGAAAAGTGTTTCTGTAAAACATTGCATATTTATTTTTAACTCAAGAATCTTAAGTGTTGGAGAGCATTGTGGAATAGGGGGACCAGCGAAAGCTATTCCTGGGAACCATAACTCATCACCAGAGTTCCCACCTACGCAGTCCCGCCCCCACTAGAAACTATAGGGGGGGAGGGAACCGTACCCTTCGTGGTTGTAGTGCCAAGTCGAGACTGCTTATGTGGAGCAAGAATAACAAAAACTGGGTACAGGCCTGTGCTGGACTGTTCCTCGCCCACTCCAGTGCCGTGCAGTGCAGAGGAGACAGGGCTCGTTGGGTCTGAGTCCTCGGGGAAATGGCATTTTAGTCAAGGCAGGAAGGGGGGAATGCCTGGATTCCGGTCGCTGCCCGGGGTGGCTGCCGATTCGGGCCCTCTGCGTGTTTCTCTCCGTTCAGGTGTTCATAGAGAAGCAGAAGGGGGAAATCCTGGGTGTGGTGATCGTCGAGTCCGGCTGGGGCTCCATCTTGCCGACCGTGATCATAGCCAACATGATGCACGGAGGGCCCGCCGAGAAGTCAGGGAAGCTCAGCATCGGGGACCAGATCATGTCCATCAACGGCACCAGCCTGGTGGGCCTGCCTCTGTCCACCTGCCAGAGCATCATCAAGGTACCCGGAGGGGGGGATTGGCTTCTGCCTTAGACCTGAAGTGTGGCTGCAGTGCAGCCGTGGACGCTGATGGACGTAAGTGTCAGGCAGTGAGCAGGACACGAGTACGGGGGGCAGCAGCTTGCACTCGGGGTGCTACCATTAGGTTACTACGTAGAGGTTCCTCCCTGAAACCGTTGTTAGAGCAAAGATGGGCTTTTGGCCCAGATAACACTACTCTCTGGCACTGTGCCATCAACAGGTATCCCTGCTCAGTCACAGCACTCCCTCCCATTGAGCCTGAACAGAGCTGTCCCTGGTTCAGGAATCCAGACACTCGCCTGGGGCAGCGGTTCTCACCCCGGGGAGATCTGGAACCCCAGGGGACATCTGGCAATGGCCAGAGACCGTTTGGGTTGTCACAGCTAGAGAGGAGGGCACGATACTGGCATCCAGTGGGCGGAGGCCAGGGGTGCTGCCAACATCCTTCAGGGCCCAGGACAGCCCACAGCACAGCATTGCCCAGCCCCAATGTCAGCAGTGCCGGGGGTGAGGATGCCTCACTTCAGGGTACGCAAGTTCAGGTGTGCGGCAGAGACGTCAGGAGGGAGGGAAGGTGGTGAGCGAGGGTTGGTGGGGACTTGACCCGGGTCCGGAAAGGTTTGGGGAGGAGGAGCAGGGTCTGGGGACAACCTCAGTGAGTGTGGGACTGGGGCCCAGATGGCACTGGCGAGGCTGCATGCCAGTGACCATGATGCACCTGCCAGGCAGTGCCAGGCAGTGCCCGGCCCTCCACAGCGTCACCTCCCACCCTCCCCGAGACAGACAGCTCGTGAGGGTGAGGGCAGCAAACACCCAGCTCACAGTTTACGATGAGTGTTCAGAGGCTGAGAAGGCGACTTGCCCTGGACACCACCCCCCCACACAAGTCCAGATGCCCCTCACCGCCCCTCCCTGCCTCTGCAGGAAGGAGGCAGAAGGGATGAGGCAGGCTGAGGTGCATGAGGGCCTGGCACCACATGGGGACTCGTCCTCTGTCCGATGGGTCACACTTCATCGGACCCATGGTGGAAACAAAGTCCCTCAGAGTGTGGTCCGGTCTGCCCTGGCTGAGCAGCTTCCTACCAGGGAACAGTTTGTTTGCATGGGTCACTGCCTTTGATGTCTGCAAATGGAGCGTCTGTGAAATCAGGAAATTAAAAGACCGTGTGGCAATGAAAGACGTGTCACTGGTGAAGATGGACAGTGAGAAAACCAGTGTCTCCGTGGCTGCCCTGGGCAGAGAAGCACTCAGCGGGCTGGCCCCACTGGGACAAGGCCACCCCGCCTCAGCGCCCGATTCGCCGCTCTGTCGAAGGAAAGACCGTGGTTGGCCTGCCCCTGGTCCCACCACTGATCTCAGCTTTCTAGTATTGTTTTTAAATTCCCTAGATGACACCCCCCTTCTGCCTGCACCTGAGCAGATGCTCACCCCGTCCCGTCCGCACCACCTTGGGGCACTGCTGGGAATGTTCTGGGCCTCTCAAGGCTCCCTGTTAGCGATCACTTACTTCAGAGTGTGCCGGTGCTCCTGGCAACGTATTTAACGAGCAGCTCTCATCCTGGTAAACCGGTGCTTCACACACTTTGATTTGAGTCACCCAGGGATCTTGTTAAAATGCAGGTTCTGGTTCCGCAGGTCTGGGGTGGGATTCTGCATTCTCAACAAGCTCCCCGGTAATGATGTCACCAGGCGTCAGGCTGTGCCTTGAGGGACAAGCCGTGTGTTCTGTGTGTGGCCACTTCAATGCATGTTGACCTTTTTTCCCTGAGTCATGAGAAATAGCATACGTTTCTGGAACAGTTATAGGTATTGAATTGTTTTAATTGCTGTCTGCCCTAGCTCTTGTTTTTCCTGTCATAATTCCGAAAGCATAACGGTTGGGAGGCAAAGCATATTAGCAGCCTGCCCGTTCGTGGCCCCCACGGCCCTGCCCTCCTGATTTGTGTCTTTCTTAAACTGGAGCAACGCGCCCCCTTCCTTCCGCAGGATCATCCTGGTTCTGCTCGCCTGTTGCCATAGCGACGATTCTGGCTTCTCTCCTCTCCCCTCTCCACTTCCCTACCCTTCCCCTCCCACCAGATTTCTTAATTTGCTGTAACATTCCACTGTTGTCATGGGGATGAAATGACCGTTTGTTTAATTGGCACCTCTAACAAAATGGCAGCTCAGAAACCCAAGCTAATGGGACCCAACTTGAGTCACTGATGAGGAACGGCAGAGCAAATGCGAGGCCTGGTGGTTTCAGACTGCCGTCGCACGGAGCCTCGCCATGCAGCACACGTCCCAGTCTAGAAGCTCGTTCCCGGGGGACAAATCAGGCGTCTTAAATCACTTCGCACAGAAGGAAGGAACCCACAGAGCAGTGTGAACGTTTAGGTAGCGTTCAGAAAACGGAGTCGTTCGTGGCTTTTCGGTGTGCTCTGGGAGGCTTGCCGGTACCTCGCGGGCATGCCTAAACAATCCCAGTGGTTCACAGGTGTACGCATTTAAAGCACACAGCTTTGTCTGAGAGGCTGGGCTTCTCACTCATTCCTCTGTTTTTGGCATTCTTCACTCCCCACGAATTCCTGGTCTCATTGCGGAGACAGACAGGTGAAGGGATCAAGCCTTCCAGCTGCTCTGCTGTGTGTCCAAAGCCCTGCCTTGAGCTCTTGAAGGTCCCATTCCACCTGCTCCCAGGGCCTAACACATTTCTTGGCACATAGCAAATGAGCCATAAATATTCACTGATTAAGCGATTGAGAATGAGGAGGCACTCAAAGGAAAAAGAAATACATGTATGAATGATGTCTGAGCAAACCCTTCCTGCCTATTTTTAATTTTAAAAATAGGTGTTTCTAAGTATAACGTGGTGTCAGCAAACACAGGAAAGGGGAAAGAAAGCATGAAAAGGAGTGAAATCATAGAAATGAGAACTGGAAGAGATCATACCAGGTGGCACCTTGTCTTGCCGACGAGATTTCAGTGGAAGGGCGGCAGAGTGTCTAAGGCCCCACGGACTGTGGGGCAGACACCCCTCTTAGCCCAGGTCTCCTGACACAGCGAGTCCTCTTCGCCAAGCCCCACGGTTAGCAGCAAAAAGCCAGAGCATCGGCATGGACGATGGACCTGCTGTCCAGAGTGCCAGGAAGAATCCCTCTCAGCTCATGTCTTGCTTCACTTTGAAATCATTATTTCTTGAACCAGAGAGGTTTCCCAGAGATGTTGCAGAAACCCTGGGGAGGGCTGGGACCCACTGCCTGTGTGTGCGCACCAAGTCACCGTGACCCACATCACAGCAGTGGGAGGCTCGGCCCCACAGAAAACGGAGCGATTGAGAACACTGAGGAAACAGGCCGAGATGCTGGAGGTGGGGAGTTAAATGGAGCCCCTCAGAATGCACACACCGAGAGGACAAACTAGAATCGAGCAAACGCAGAGGGGGAGCCAGCAGCAGGAGCCTTGAAGAGCTCCCTGCAGGAAGGAAAGCCAGCTGGAAGCACGGCCCGTGCAAGCCTGGAGGGAAAGACTTGGGGCACCAGGCCGAGCTCTGAGCTCCATTGCCCTCCCTGGCTTCTTGGTTGAGCAAGCCTGACTCATGAATGACACAGTTTCTCCCGTTTTCTACGTGGAGGGTCATGGGGTAGGAGAAAATTCCGTGTGTTTGAACCCAGGCAGACCTGGGAGTGATGTTGCTGTGTGTGAGCCTGGGTGAGCCACTTAGCACGTCTGAGCCTCACTTCTTCATCAAATGGCATCATTGTAGCTTCCGGTGTGTCAAGGGCATTAAAAAACACAGCTCCCGTGACTCTCCGGGTCGGTGCCTGGCAAGAAGCAATTTTCAGTGACAGGTGGTACAGCTGGTCTCAACACCAGAATGGGATTTGAGGGGACAGTGGCCTGAGGGGCACTCACACATGGCACAAACATACAGATGGCAGACGGCATTAGGACAACCAGCTCTCCCCTAAGTCCTCACCCCACCTTTGCTCGCCTGTTCTCACAGGGCACACGGGCCACAGGTGTCAGTAGTAAGTGGACGTCATTAAGTCACCGAGTGCGGGTGAGTGCACTGCTCTGCAGTGATGGTCTGCCCTGTTCTCAAAAGTGAGAGTCACCGGGACTGTATATCAAGTCACCGAGACTTGTCAACACAGACTGTTGGGTCCCGCCCCTGTAGTTTCTGAGTCAGTGGGTGTGGGTGGACCCCCGACTCTGCATTTCTAGCAAAAGTGGCCGGGTCTTGCTGCTGCTGGTGTGGGGTCCTCTGTTTGAGAACCACTGGTATACACCTATTGGCCAAGCATGATAAAACCGGCCAACCAGAGGCAAAAAGAGCCCAGATCCATCCCTCAACCTAAAGCATCTCTTCATTCCTTAGAAACAAAGTTGTGTGGGTCACTTCTGCCACTCTTAAGTGGCAAGTCTCCTTCTTGCCACAATCCTGTTGGTGAAGTCACCTAACACCAGTTCCGCCTGTCTGCTAGGTAGGGCATCTGCTTGTGAGGAAGGCAGAGGCTGGAGCAGGGAAACCATCATCCCAGGTCTGACCCCACAGGGCCTTGGACAACTCAGGCTTCAGGTCCCCGTCTGTCTGCATCTGTGAAATGTGCAAAAGGAGTCCTGCCCCAGCAGAGAAAGATTTTGCATCCTGGTTGGGGAGTGACTGCTGGGAGCAGCAGCTGTGGAATCTGCAGATTTCTGTTCGCAGAATAAGAAGTGATCCCCTTTCAGGCTGAAATGGAGGGTGCACACTGGACCCATTTTTTAATTGACCAGGGGACGCTGTGGACTTGGGGGGAGAAGAGCCCACCTTTTCCTGAGCACCTGCCACTGCTCCGCTGGATGCGGGAGAGGTTGTCCCCCCCACCCCACAGTGCCGTCATTTAGGGACAGCTCGTCCCCCTCCCCTCTGACCTTTTGGCAGATGGGGACAGTGGCCACCTCGAGCCTTCTCCCCACCAGCAGGCCTCACCAGGTGGAAGCCCTGCTGGGCGGGCGTTTGCAGCAGGAATGCCAAGCTCGCCCCACCCTGGCTCCCACGTGGGGCCTGGGCAGCCACAAGCCCTGCTGTGTTGACCCCAGGGTGTGAAATTGCCGCCTTTTCCTCTACCTGCCCTGACTCGAAACGGGTTGGGAAACACCTGCCATGGGGCACTTGGTCTGGACCGCCCAGCACGCAGGTGTCCGGTGGGGCAGAGCAGGTGGGCTGCGGGAGGCCTGGGCGATGGACGTTGCTTCCAGCACTGAATTACCCTCCTTTCAGGGTGAGGCTCACAAGTCGGTGGTCGGACCTGTAGGAGCAGAACTTTCCCTTGCCTGAGGTGATTTTCCCGGGGTGTCCCAAGCAGACCGGGGCTCTGCTCACTGCCCTGTGTGCTCAGGGGACAGGAGGATGGCCTGAGCTCAGCACAGATGAGAGTGGGGTGCAGGAAGCTCTCTGAAGAGGCTCTGAAACCAGGCCAAGTCCCCTTTTTTTTCTGTAAAGGCCACCTTTCCCTCTGCTCTCAGTTCTTAGAGGGAGAGGCGTGTTGGCAAGGGTCATGAAACCGCAGACCTGAAGACAGTCTCCAATCCCTAAGTCCCTCCCTCCTTCCCTCCCTTCCCACCTTCCTTCCGTCCCCAGCAGCACCCTATTCATTCTCCCAAGGAAGCCTTCATGGAGGGCAGCCCCGTCTGCTCCCTGCTTTTCCCCAGGTGCTCCTGGGAATGTTGATAAAGTCTCTAACAGGCAGAGAGGGTAGGGGCGCAGGAGCATTAGGGACGGAGAGAAAACAAGCCCGGGGGAGTTGGGCTGGTTGCTGTGAATTACATGTTCTTTGTTGGAAGAAGAGGAATTGCTAGAGTTGGCCCTTCGGAGAAAACGTCCATTTCCCACTTGTCTCCTGACCCGGAGATACGGTGCAGCCTTCATCGTTTAAGCTGAAAAGCACGTGCGGCCATTTCCTTCCTCACTGCCCAGACGGCCACTTTGTTCAGGTCCCTTGACCGCAGCCCATTTCCCAGAACGAAGGCCCTGCCCACAGACAGGCGCTGGTGTGTACACAGGACGAAAGGGCTCCATGTCAGAGCGGCAGTTTCTCCCCTGAGTTGACGCTGGCCGGCAGTGGGTGGCGGGGACTTACCAAGTGATGCAGGTCTCCCAGGGGCTGCTTTGGCCTTCGCTGCTGTCTGCTCTGCTCTCGCCTGTCTGCCTGGGTGGTCGCTGTACCCACTGCGCTTCGCTCACTTAATCAGGGCTTGAAGAACCAGGCCCGGGTGAAGCTGAACATCGTGAGGTGCCCCCCGGTGACCACCGTGCTGATCAGGCGGCCAGACCTTCGCTACCAGCTGGGTTTCAGCGTCCAGAACGGAATCGTGAGTACCATGCACACCCTTCTCCAAAGTCGGGCAAAAATGGGCCACTGTGTTTGGCATTTTATTTTTGATTTTTAAGGCTGGTCAGTTCCCTGAAAGAATCCAGCAAGGAAGGGGATGAATAGGTAAAGGCAGCCTTGGCTTTCTCTTTGGACAGAAAAGTCTGTGCCTTCCCACATGTGAAGAGAGAGGCCCTTCTCAGAGCCCCGGCCCTGGAGCCCGAGTCTCCGTGACCGTGCAAGGTGGCCCTCCCAGCTGCTCACTTGAGGTAGTCTGGGATGTGCCAGCAAGGACTTCCTTCACCTCTGGGGGACTGCCACCTTGTCACCAGGCTTGGCTGTACCCTCGAGCCTCTGCAAAGCTGCTGCTGCTCCCCATACTAGGGTGAGGAGCACTGGGGGCTTCATAGCTCCCCAGTGAGTCCAGCTCACAGCCCAGGCTGAGAACCCCGCCACATGCTAGTACGCATGGCTAATCTGTGCTTTGCCTGTTTGACCTCAATTGGCACTTCGGGGTTACAGAGTATTTTTATCACTTGGGTGTCAGCCTTAAAAATACTTCTTCATTGTGGTAAAATATATACATTAAATTGGCCATTTAAACTATTTTTTAAGCATGCAATTCAGTGGCATCATGTACATTCACAGAGTGGTATGACCGTAACCGTTATCTCTTTCCAGAACTTTTTCTTTATCCCAGACAGAAATTCCATGCTTAACACCACTTCCTTTTCACCCAGGCTTGCCTTTCTGGATTCATTCATAGCCATTCTGGGCTTGGGTGGCAAATCTGTCCTCTGTAACCTCTTTTTTTTTTTTTTAATTTGATTTTAGAAGGGAAAGGAGAAAGAAAGAAGAGGCATTGACTCATTTCACTTACTTATGCATCCATTGGTTGATTCTTTTTCTTTTTAATACTTACTTTTAGAGAGAGGAGGAGGGAGGGAGGAAGAGGAGCAGTGAAAAATCAATGTGTGGTTGCCTCTCGCACACACCCTACTGGGGACCTGGCCTGCAACCCAGGCACGTGCCCTGACTGGGAATTGAACCAGCAGTGCCTTAATTCGCAGGCCTGCACTCAGGCCACTGAGCTACACCAGCCAGGGCTCATTGGTTGAATCTCGTATGTGCCTTGATGGGGATTGAACCCACAACCTTGGCGTATCGGGACAATGCTCTAACCAGCTAACCTGCCCAGCCAGGACCTGTAACCTCTTGATTTTGTAGATTTTTGGTGTGCTTTTTTTGCATTCATGTTTCCAGGTAGAAAATTCTACTTTTCTCCTTAAATTTCAAGTAAGAGTTGTAGGTAATCAAAATTTTATTCTAAGTATGTTTCAAGGTTTAGAAATACCCAAATGAAGTTTCCAGATGGAGTTAAAATATCCAGCCCACTGATCTGCTCTTTGTACCTACATAGCGTCATTTGCTTTTTGGAGAGAAGCTAAGCTTACTCCATCATTTTAGCCTGACATCATGTTCCATCTGTTTATACTTCCTTATTTGCTTTGTTTCTATTTGAATAATATTAAAAGTTCAAGCAGGAACAAAGGGTTGTTACCTAACAGATGCGGGTCCGTGGGGCCCTCGTTTTTATTTAAAGTGTGGGTAGCGCCTAAGGGACCTTTTGACCCAGAGTACCTGGCGGGGTGACGGTTTCCACACTGCAATCTCACCCACATAGGCTTTGAAATAGAGGCGTACGGTCTGGAGTTAAAGTCAGCTCTGTACATCCAAAACACTCTTTTGGGAAAACTCCCACTGTTCTGTGCGTGAGGTGGGGGTGGCTCTCCCCTGCCATGCCGCACACAGAACCCTCCCAATGGGGAAATGCAGGCTCCGTTCCACCAGCCTGCAGCCTCTGCCACCCGCAGGGACAAAACCCAGCCACGTTGTCACTTCAGTGAGAAGGGAGTTTGATCAAGCACCACCGAGCTGGGGAATTCGAGAGGAGCAGCTCCCCGCCAGCTAGCCACACTCTGGAAAACAGAGCAGGGGTCCCAGCTCCACTTTGGCTCACGTGACTTGTGACCCCAAATCATGGGTGCTAGCATTATACATTCGACGTTGGAGTCTAGTGGCAATTGTGGGAAATAAAGCTCACCTGAGTTACAGGCCCACAATAGAAACATTGGCAGCTTGGTGACAGGCCCAAACAGCTCTTTTTACCAAGCCCCAGCTGGGGTGACAAGTGGTCAGAATTCAGTGTGCGTGAAATCCAGTGGTGTGCCGCATTCCCTGTGCAGAGTGCGTGAAGGAGGTGGCTGTGTGGGTGGACAGAGCCCTATTTCTTGTGAAAAGAAACAAGGTTTAAATGCCCAGAGCCTAGCCGTGGCAGCTTCTCAGGGAGGAGAGTGTAAGAGGCGGGGGGCTCCAGAAGCACAGTCATCCATCCCCACCCAGTTCCCTGCCCACGAGGGGTGACGCGGCCTTTGACTCTGACAGATCTGCAGCCTCATGCGAGGTGGGATAGCGGAGAGAGGAGGCGTCCGCGTGGGACACCGGATCATTGAAATCAACGGACAGAGTGTGGTCGCCACCCCGCACGAGAAGATCGTCCACATCCTCTCCAATGCTGTGGGGGAGGTAGGCACGCGGGCCAGGGCCTGGGGTCCTCCGGTGCCCCTCGCCTCAGCCAGGCCCTGACCAAGCCTTCCTAGACACTCCTCAACACCCAGCACAGTCTGTCTCAGGCCAGATTTGGGGTTCACTGATGAGAGGTTGTCAGAGAGCACCTCCATGAGATAAGATTGAGTCACCTTTAGGATGATTTGCTCACTTGCCTTTTTTTAAATACAGGAGAGGGCAAAAGTAGGTTTACAACTATGAATACATAAAACACAGAGCTTACTCTTGTATTATTTATCTTTGCATTACTGATTTGTATTACAACTGTAGACCTACTTTTGCCCACCCCGTGTGTTTCAGGGGCACAGTATCGGAACTGAACATCTGTTCAGTTACACTACAAAATGACCACCGCAAAAAGCCTGGCTACCATCCCTCACCATGCAGTTGACCCCCTTCCCTTCTGGGGACCACCCCTCCGTTAGAGTTTGCTTTGGACCTTGAGGGTGTAGGCTAAGTGATGTGAGTCAGAAGGAGAAACAGATACACCATTTGATCCCACTTCTAGGTGAAAGCAAAGCAAAAACAAACTGAACTTCTCTCAGCCCTGAGATTTGTGCAGCTTCTCTCCATGGCTGCCCAGTTCTCTCCATTCCCCCCCCCCCCCCCGCTAGTCTCACGAAATGTGCCTGGGAGATTTAAGTCTTAGGTTCAAGTCTCATCAGCAGAACAGGCCTCCGGAAGGAGTGTCCCTGGCATGGCCTTGGCCCAGGTCCTGACTCCAGGTCTCCAGGACTCGTTTCTGAGCCCCGCCCCCAAGAGCAGCAGGAGCAGTCAGAACCCCACAGCCGTTTACTTCCGTTTTAAGAGTTCTCTCATTTTTTTAAAAAAGGCCAGATGAGAATAAAATCAGTTGGGAGAATAAACCTTACCCGGTTTTCATTGTTACTGTCACCCCTATCTCTTTAGAAAGCCTGTGGCCTCTGCTCTTCCTGGAGACCCCTCCCCCAGTCAGGTCGCAGCTGGGAGTGGTGCTGGGGGCGGGGCTTCACGTCCCCGGGTGGTGGGAGGCACCACCCGTCCGTCCCCCAGCCTCCCAGCCCCAGCCCCTGCTAACGCGTGCTCCTGCCCTCAGATCCACATGAAGACGATGCCAGCTGCCATGTACCGACTGCTGACGGCCCAGGAGCAGCCTGTTTACATCTGAGCCGCGCCCCCGCGGGCGCATGCATGGAGGACTCTCCTCACTCGTGGTTGTGTTCCTCGTTCTGCATCTGTGTGCCCAGAGACGTTTCCCTCCCACTCTCACACTCGGTCTACCCAGGAAGGAAAGCATCTGTAAAGACCTCTTTGCTCGCTCTCTCCAGTTTGCTTTTATTTTTCAATACCAGGGAAGTTTGGTATGCACTCCCTTGAGGATGCAGAGCAGCCGGTCCCCACCTGGTCAGCACCCAGGACTGGACTGTCCTGATGGGCCCTCACAGGGCCTGAGGAGGGCTGTCACCGCCCAAGGGGACCTCCTCCCTTCCCAAGAGGCACAGACCTCTTAGAAGGAGCTCCGAGGGACAGCAAAGCAGCTGATTCAGCAGTGCCTACACTTCAGTCGCGGGTCTGCTCTCCTCCAGTCGGTCTGTGGGAATCTGGCAGTTAATGGGGGGTGGGGGGGGCCAGCTGGTGTCTTTGAGGATAGGCCCTGCCCACCCTTAACTTAGGACACTATTCATTATTTCTGCCCAGAACTTCTGAGCCAACCCTAGGCCTCTTCTACAGCTAGTTTTAATTTCAACATAGTTGTATTTTCTAATAGGAGCCTCCTCCCCCCAGGACAGAAGGGGAACTGCCTTGGACAAGGATCTCTTCTTGTTTGTTGGTGATTCCTGGGACATGCACCGCTTCTCTAGGTTGTCCTGAGGTTACGCACCATTAGATAAGCGTGGGCAGCTGCCGTCTGCCTCCATCCGCGTCACACACCTGCACACACACAGAGCCTCACCCTTCCCTCCTCTCCACCACCCAGTAAGTACACGGAGCCCCTGGAGAGCCCACATCACCTCTCTGTGCAGCCCCTGCCCCTGGCTGGTGAGACCACGGGGGCTGGTCAGCTCTGTCCTGAGAGAAGTGCCCCTTTTGTGGCTGAGGCCTGGCCCTGCTGGCGCCACCTTGGCTCAAAGTACTCTAGTGGTCTCCCCTCGTGCCCACCCCCCCACACACACTCATACAGGGAGCCTGGGAGGGTTGGACTGCTCACCTGGAAGACAAGGACGCAGGTGCATTCATGTTACATTTTTTCTCTGCTCAGGGCCACTAGGCAGGATATGGCGTTGGAAAGGCCAGAAAAGTACATAAACCACAAAATTTAGGGGACAATAATGACCTCAAGCTATGCCTAAGAATCCCCAAATGTGTTCCAGAAACAACATCTTGCCTCGTGGGTCCGAGAATTTAACTGGTGTGGAGTGTACGTGTTTTTATCAGGTGCCTCTTGTTTCTGGGTTCTGTCTCAGTTCCGTGCAAACATTTTAGTAATGTTATTCTGAGCCAGTTTTTACTTATTCTTTGGTCCAAAGAGCATTTTGTTTTCATGGGGATAGGGTGTGCCTTGGTTTGGGTTTTGTTTTGTTTCATTCATGACCTCAGCAGAGACAGGGAAAGAGAAACTAATATATTTTATAATATTAATATAGTCCCTGCTCTCTGCATTTGGGATATTTATGTTGTATTTGTGGAAACAGGAATTCGGTGAGCACATGTCAGGTAGCATGTTTTCACAGATCGAGTGGAGGGGTTTGGGCGAGGGAGAAAAGCGAATACAGAGAGATCAGGGACAGGAGACATACACCAGAGAGCTGTGTGCGGTCCGTTCCCCCAGGATCTCTGTACCTCCTGAGTTTTCTGCTCAGAGTCAGGAAACCCGGTCTCAAAGGCCCAGCGGCTGATCTCGGTGTGCGGTACAAAAGCCCTGGGGAGGAGGGGCCGGGCTGCCCAAACATCCTCTCAGGGAAGGGTCACCTCTTCCCCAGGGGAGCCAGGTGGGCAGGCAGGAACCACGGCTCCAGGTTCTCCATTTACGAAACTGCAGAGTGTCCGATGACAATTAAATACTAAAGAGTCATAAGTTCATCTTTCCTCTGCCAAAGAGAGGGAGTGGCTAAGACATGAAGGCAGTATGACGGGTGGCATTTCAGGCTTCGGGAGCCTTGGGAAATCCTCAGAGGGCTCCAGCCTGTCTGCCCCCGGGTGACTGCTCCACACACCTGTCCAGGGGCCTGCCCCAGATTGGCCAGGGGCGGGGACTCCACTAGAACATCCCTGTGCGGCCTCCCTGGTGATTACAGTGAAGTGGCTTCACCCGAAGGAGCGAGGAAAGAGAATATGCTTCCTTTGCTACTGCACAGAAATCTTAGAAAGTTTGACAGGTGCTGGAAAAGCCAATTTGATAAGCTCTTCTAGAAGAGTAACATTTTAGCCTAAGAGTAAGTTATTTATCCACCACATCCCTTCCTGTTACCATGCCTGGCTCCTCACAGCCAGCTCCATAGTCACCCAGCTGAAGTGTATTCTTTTCCCTCTGCTCCCATTGGAGGAAGTTAATCCAGCTTTGGTTAACCAAGGAGGCAGGATCTTAAATGCTAGTAACTGATGTTGAAAGTCCTGTGGGAAGTGGTGGTCACTACCCCTTGACATCCCTACCTGTGTAGCTACATCTGTAAATATCTGAATTCCCCATGCAGTGGGGCAGACAGTGTATAGAGCATCCCAAACATGGCCTGGGCGAAATCTACTCTTGCTGCTTGGTTAGGATATGCTGGTGATTCAGCTTTGGGGACAGATTCACCTCTCCCTCCTGGTCTGACCAGGGTGCACCAGAACCCACCCCACCTCCGCCTTCTCAGATGCAAGCATTTCAGGGAGCCGCCATCAGCCTCAGGTTCCCAAGTGGAAGGAACGCCCCAGAGGCCGATGCCTGGAGCCCGCTCCCCTCACCAGAGCGGGCTCTGAGGGTCCTGGGGCCCACCCTGGGGCTAGACTCTGAGGCCCTACAGACAGCGTTGCTTTGAGAACATCACCCATCCACGCTGGCCTCCAACGGTCCCAGAGTAACCTACTACCTCCCCCATCACTCCTGTCAGCCCCACGCCCCATCCGCAGGCTGATGAAACCACCCACAAACCGTTCTGGGGTCCCTCAACCGGGGGTGTGGCTGTTACCAATGTTTACAACCAAGGGCCACCCCCCCTTCAATGTGTTTACTCTCTCTGTCAAGGCCACGCGCAGGTTTGAGTTGGGCTGCCCCTGCCCTGGCTTGGCCGACTTGCGAGCGTACACACACACACACACACACACCACCCCCCTCTCCCCCCTGCAACCCCGAATCTCTGCCCCTCCATGCAGGCAGCACTGAAGGACCGTGTGGGAAGGAAGTTTCTTGTACATAGCTCAGCACAGCCCCTGGAGTATGAACTTGTACTATTGTTCTGTAAAGAGGATGGAATAGAGCTTATTGTAAAGCATTGGGAGAAGTATAGTATTGTATTTGTAACAATATTGTTCTTTGTATACACAAAACTCAATGATCTCTATATATAAATATAAATAAATATATAAATAAAGTATATATACGCGAAGAGCCTGGAATGTGGACGCCGCCGCACACCCACTGAATGTACTTCCTCTGACAGTCTGGTCGCTGGGCCTGGCCCGCCCTCCCCTCCTCCGTAGCGTTTTGGGGGTTGTGATGTATTTAATGTGTTACCTTTATTTAACTGAACGCTAACGTCTGTAAGAGTTGCTGCAACAATAAACAAGAGCCTCACCTCTTGGCCCTGGCTGAGCGTCTGATTGTTTTGGGGGCGGGATGGGACCCGGTAGCAGCAGATTTGTCTTTGTCCCCGCAAGCCACCTCCTGCCCGGCCCGTCGCAGGGGTGTCCAAACTTTTGGCCTCTCTGGGCCACACGTTAAATACACAAACACTAACAAACACTGATAAGCAAAAAAAGGGTTTTAAGGACATTGACGAGTCTACGTTGGGCTGCATTCATAGCCACCCTGGGCCGCACACAGGCCACAGGTCGGACACCCCTGGGAGCCTGCCTGATGCCCGGGGCCCAGGTGTTTTCTAAAAGGGAGTGTTCTGCGAAACCGACTCGGTTTTAAACACAGTGGATAGACTGTGTCACCTGTTACCACACCCTCCTCGGCCTCCTTGCAGCACACTGCATGGGAGAAGGGGACCTCTGGATTTCTCAGTGAGAGATGGGAAGCAGGAGTTAGTTACCTCCCCCAAGAAACCTTGGGCGCGGGGAGGCAGCCTTGGCGAAGTGGGCGGTCAAAGGGAACTCTGCCCCGGAGCCTACCTGAAGGCTCCCGAGGACTTCTGGAAGACTGTTCTGATGCTCCTTGCAATTCCAGGTTTTGCAGCTTGCCCTCACGACCTCTCTGCTGCCAGGGGTGTGCTGGGGGCACGACCCCAACCCAGAGTACCCAGCCCTGTTCCTAAAACAAAATGAACGTAATGCTTCTTCTCTACAAACATCACTGACCCTGTCTCCCCTGCGAAGCAGTCAGCCCCGAGGGTCTGGTAGTGGAGGCTGCTGTTGTCAAACCTGCCCCAGGGTTGGGAGACCCAGGAAAGAGTGCAGCTCCAGAATTACATCAGGAGTTTGTTAGAGAAACACAGAAGCGGAGCTGGGGGCAGCAGTGAGACAGTGGATTTCTGCACGGAGAGGGGACAGAGGGCAGATCAGCGTAGCCAAGCCGCACAAGCTAGCCCAGGGGGCTCGCTGCCACGTGGCGCCGGCTGGTTAAGAGCCGTCTAATCCAAGGCAGTAAACATGCGCCTTCTAAGCTATGCAGGAACATCGCTTCCAGGTGGTACGGGTCCACCCCTCCCAGAGTAGCTGAAGGTCAGCTCGCATCATAAGATGGAGCTAGTTCTCCTAACCCCACCCCTCCTGACTGGCTCTTAGAACCTCACGTGACCCCCTCTTCCTCGTTGGTCCCCGCACCTGTAAGGGGATAGAGGAACACAGATGTCACCCGATGGGATATCTGTCGTCCACACTAGACAAAGGCCACAACAGCAACATAAACACGTGCAAGGGAAAAAGTAATCACGATGACAACAGAACGAGGAGAGGCTGTTTCCACCGGGATTCCCAGGAGCCAAACCACTGGGAGAACAGGTCTCCAGAAGAACTAAGCAGAGGTGCTTACCCGCACACCCAGCAGGGGGGACTGGACACTGGAGCATATGATGAACCCATTACAGGAACAGGCTGGTGTTGGGCGCGTCACCTGAAAGCAAGAATGTAAAAAATCAAGAAGCTAGGGGCAAACAAAAAGATGTTTAGTTGGAACCTGTAGGGAGGCCCTCTCCTTTTATTATAATGCGGGTAGCCTGACCTTTGGTGATCAGCTGCTGCTGCATGCTTCTGAAAAGGCAGGGCATGCCAATGGCTAACCTGAGAGACCAGGCACCCGAGTCCAGTGAAGGGCCATTATGGGGGAATATGCTGGATTAAGATTCATACTGGGTACCTCTAAGTCACAGGTGGCACACACAAGGCCCGCAGGCCGAATCCAGCCCTCCACCTTGTTTTATCCGGCCCAGCACCTTGTTTCTACCTGATGGCAGCACTGAGCTCCTTGCCCCTAGTTAAGCAATAGTTACATTTATACAGTCCTAAAATTCCATTCGGCCCTTTGAAGGCAACTGCGAGGCTGATGTGGCCCCCGGTTAGAATGAGTTTGTCACCCTGCCTTAGGTATTTCTCTGGCCACCTGTAATGCATAGACAGTCTGTAGAGGTTCAGCTTCCAGGAGGACAAGAGCCCAACCTAGAACAGCAGGTGCCTCACTCAGTGGCAAAAAATACCCAGCCCAGCCAACTGGCACCTTCCTCATTAAACCCCAGTCAGTTTTGCCTTGTCGAGGCATCAGTAACAATGGGGTCCAAAATCGCAGGGCTCATTGTCCTGCAGGAACCTCAGGTGTGACTGCGTGAGCCGCCTCCTTCCATACCCGCAGAGCCAGGGCTTCCCCAGGTGCTCCCAATCTGTCATCAGCACAACAGGCCCTATGGAGTGAGTGAGCCTTAAGATGAATTAAAGCTGGCTCAAGTACCTTCCTCCACCCAGCCAAGGAGCCTTTTCCCAACAACTGTTGTATCTGTTGTTTCAGCAAAGTCATTTTTCCTTTCTGTTACCCCGCGGCTTGAGGGTTATGTGGAAACGGAACCTCCACTCCGTGTCATTACCGGGTACCCACGGTTGAACGTTGCGCCCCCTGGTGTGAGATCCTGGATCTGTGAGACAGGGACGTTTGCTCCGTGCTCAATTTTAGTAGCCCTTTTGTAGCTGCCTCTGATTTGCCTGTCTCCAAGGAAAAGCCTGTGGCAGAGCAGCTGCAGCCACACCGGTGAGAGCAGTTTTGAGCCTTTGCTAGTAGGTGAGGGGCCGATAGAACCTACCGCCAGCCTTTCACCGGGTTGTTGGCTTTCCACTATGGAAAGATTTGGGGCAGCCTGCAGGCCCCCCAGAGCGGATCTCACCGTTTCCTGTCCCTGCCCATTTTGATGTTTCTCCCCACTGGGTAGTCTGGAAGCAGATGCTTTGGCCCAGATTAAAGCCTCGGTGCCAAACGCAAGGTGCAGATTTACCCACTGGGCCCGTCAGAAACGTGGGCTCGAAGGGGCAGAAGTGGAACGGCATATCACAAAGGGAGCAGGTTTGCCTACAAAGGGCAGTGACATTTGGGCAGCTATAGAAGTTTGCCTGCTTTGCTCCCACTTATGACCAAGAAAGCTGCCTCCTCAACCTGGGCCTATGCATAAAGCTTCTTTTCCCTTTTCTAGTTCTCCAATCTTCTGGCTGGCTCCCTAATTGTGAAAATATCCCAGGGCCAGCCAGAGACTCAAACCAGAGCCTGCCCACCTTACGGACAGAAGCCGAATCTTAGGGACCAAGAGGCTGGTGGATTTCCTTCCACACAAAAGGAAAGGCATGCTGGAGGTAGCCACGCGCTTGCTCAGCTCTGTATAATCCAAGGCAGTAAACAACAGAATGGGCCCACTCACAGAGGCCAGAACATTACTTTCAGATGATGCGGGCCCACCCATCCTAGAGTGAATTGGCAGTCAGCTTGCTCTGTGATATGGCGATGGTCACATCAACTATGGGAATCATTCCGTGTAACATCTGCTCACAGCCCTAGGAGGCAGAGCTCATACCTGGCGCCCCAGAGCACCCCTTCCTGCCTCTGCCTCCTCTCCTGGAAAGCAGATCTCACCGCACAGAGATGTCTGCTGTTGAGTACAATGGAAAGAAAACACATTTCCCGAATGTAGGGAGAAGTCCAGCGTGGAGACTAACAGCCGGTCTTCATAGCACCTTACAAAGTGCCTGCTCTGTTCCCAGCACTGCACACAGATTAACTCAGTGAACGCCCAAAGCAGCTCTTAAGAGGCAGATGCCACTATTATGCCCATTTTATAGATGAGGAACTGAGGCACAGAGAGTTCAAGTACTTGTATTTATTTTTCCAAGTGCCCTGTTCCATCACTGATGAACTCAGCATCATGTGTCTCTTGGTTCTTACGGTGCTTTCTTTCCAATTCTTTTGCAAACCTCAATCTCCTATTCATTCAAAGCTGCCCACCCCCAGGCGAGACCTGAGCAGGCTTTGCTTTTCCACTCTCTCTGGGCGTTCCCTGAAGGCTGTGGTGAGATGGATGGAGATTTACCCACTTCAGGTGTTGCCCTTAGAAAGGTCACAGGCCTCTCTCCTTGTCTGGGTTCTTCTGCCAATCCAGTTCGCTGACGAGGGGCTTGATGTGGATGGTGAGAGACCGCAGGCACTGGGGGTTCCTCAAACCCTTGCCCCCATCCTCCAGCTGATCCCCGAGGACACAGTTCTCTAAAGTGTATACACTGGAGCTGTGCCCCCAGCAAGCCTGCAGCCCACAGTCTCGCCAGCCAGTGAGCTCATGAGGTGTCCACCTTCCTCACCCCTCGAGGGAAAGGCACCCTGCTCCTGACCCTCTCTCACTTGGCCTCGCCGCGAGCCACCAGCCTCCACCGACAACAGTGCTATGCTTTCTGCCAGGCCAGTCCCTGCCCCATGTTTCCGTAGGATGGTCCCAGGAACTAACTTAACAGGGGCTCGGGCTCAGGCTCCCAAGTTTCACAAGTGATGCTCTTGAGGTTCCCCTTCCTTGACTTGTGGTAAGAGAACTCCTCTTTCATTGCCCCATGGGGAGGAGAGGGAAGTGAGGGGCTCTGTTCCTGAATTCTACATCCCCAAAAGGCAGCACCCCTCTGTGGTCCTCCTGCGTCACCAGGATGAAGTGGGAGCTGCCGCTGGTGGTGGAGTCTATTTTTTGGCCCCTCTCAGCAAGCCCCTGGGAAGTGTGTTGTCTGTCCCCTGCAGGACGTGACTGTCCCGAGTAGGCGGGGTCTGCCCCCCGCCCCACACCCCCCATAGGTGAAACCATACTTACCACAGATAAAGGTGGAGGTGAGGTGGCAGATGCAGGTGGTTCTAAGAACTCTGATGCTGTGCACACACTCGTGCATGGGCACACACACATCCATCACACTCAGCTCACAATCATCACCTCTCGGCTCTCATCACTAAATCACCCCTTTTCATTGAGGAACCAAATTGGCAGGAGCTAGGATTTGGCGCCCTCTGGTGGAACAGTATGAGAAATGGCAAATCCCGATGACTGCCTAGAATCCCAGATGGTGGGAGAGTGAATGAGGAATTTTAGCCAGGTCCCTTGTTTCCCAGATAAGAAAAAAATCCCAGACGGTAGTAGGATTTACCTGAAGCCACATAGTAAGCAGTCACTGGAACCTCGCTTGCTTGCTCCAGGCTAATGCTCCTTTGTACAATCCTAGCTGCCGACAGAGGGGAGGGGGTGTAGGGGAGCGGCCACACCCTGGTGAGTGGCCTCGAGACTGGTGGAGCACACTGCTGTGACCTCAGCCTTAGGCCACCCCCAGAGTCTTGTGAGAGCGGAGCAGAGGCACAGATGATACTAGTTCCCCATCCCTTCTGCTAGTCCGGGAGAAGCCATCCCTGGGCAGGTACCACTGAGGGAGGAGGGAGGTGGGAGGTGGGAAGCACAGCCTTATTGCTACCCTGGACCCCCTTCCCCAGAGACGGCTCTGTGTTCTGCTCCTATTGGCAATCTCACCAGCGGCCTGCATTAAGGTCTCTCTCCCCTCCACTAAACAGTATCTTACAGACGGGGACCAAGTTTTTCTCAGCTTTCTAGTCACAGTGGATTATAACTGGAAGAAGAGTCCCTGACAGGGGTTCAAATTATAGCTTTGCGCCCTGGCTGGTGTAGCTCAGTGGACTGAGCACAGGCTGTGAACCAAAAGGTCACCGGTTCGATTCCCAGTCAGGGCACACGCCTGGGTTGCAGGCCTGGTCCCCAGTGGGGTCCATATGAGAGACAATCACACGTTGATGTTTCTCTCCCTCTCTTTCTCCCTCCCTTCCCCTCTCTCTAAAAATAAATAAATAAAATCTTTTTAAAAAATTATAGCTCTGCTATTATATTACTTACATTCTCACTGTGTGTCCCCGGGACAAGTTACTTAACCACTCTGAGCAACTATTTCTTCATCTGTAAAATAGGCACAGCTCTTAAGATTAAGATTCCACCTTTGAAGCACTTCGCACGTGGGGGAGTAAAAGCAGTCATTCTGCACAAACAACAGAACTGGCTCTGAATGCGAAGTGTCAGAGGACTCTGCTCACAGGTCTCTGCAGGGTCCTGCAGGTGCTCTAAGAGTGTGCCAGGTGACATGCTTGGGAGAACATTCCATGCAGAAGCACGGGAGCCTGGGAGAACACAGTGGGAGGGGCCACAACACCTGGTCTCTGGAAAGAGAAAGGGTGGGCTGGCTCCCCACTGTCAGCTTAGCCAAGCCGGAACCTGGTTTTCGAGAATCCCCCTCCCTGTATGACTCCAAGTTAAGGCTGGTCACGAGAGAAGTTTGAGTGAGATTGGATGGCTGACAGGAAGCAGCAACCCAAATGCACCAAAGGTCTGCAGAGAGGCACGGGCTGCTGCAGCTCAGACAGACTGTCGCTGGGCTCCCGGTGCCCACCATCCCGCGGCCCCTCCACGTCCCACCAGCTTGTCTGGGTCCTGGGCCAGGTGTGCGTGCAGCCAGCTCCGAGTGCAGGTCATCACGTCACCGAGGTGGGAGGTGATGAGTGACCAGCTCAATGCCATTCAGTACTCCCAAACTCTAGTTTCTCCGTGCTTGCCACCTCTCCCCTGCCAGTTCACACTCACTTTTCTTTACGAAGATGGCCAGCCCTGCCAGACCCAGAGCCACAGCTTTCCATAGAGTAGACTTCATCAGCTCCCACGACTGCAAGCGGTCCAATCGCTGTAACAAATGCCGTATTGCATATCACTCAGTGATCAAAGCCAAACACATAGAGAAGGAAATGGAAGAGAGGAGGAGAGAGCTCAGCCGGGCCTGATCACAGACTGCTTTGGAGAGCCTGCTCAATAGCTTCAACTTTGTCTTCCTCCCACTCCTTCTAGCTTAAAATACAGTTTGTGGGGTGCTGCCCCCACTCTTGAATTTTGCCGGGCAGAAGTCATTCCTTTTTAATGGAGTCTGTGAATGGAGAACCTTCCCAGTTCCACATGGCGTCTGCTCTCGTGAAGAGCTGTGGTGCTGGAGAAACGAGTACGGCCCCGAGGAGATGAACCCTGGGGTCTGTGGAGGACATGACCATGAACTCCACCCCTCTCCATCCCTGGGCACACCCGGGTCCTCACAGCAATAGGTCACGTCACCCCCATTTTGCTGATAAGGAAACTGAGGCTCAAATACTCAGGAGGAGACTTGGTCCAAGGACGCACAGCTGCTAAATAAAGGGACCCAGACTTGAACTCGGGTGTCTCTCATCTGGGGGTTAGGGACCACACCTCCAGTGCCTAAGGACAGCCCACGAGCCACTTCATAAGAGAAAACCAGAAGGAATGTAAATACCTCAAGAGAGGGGTAACAAATGACTTTCTCCCCTACATCTCCAAACCCACTTCTTGTCTTGTCTCCCGAATGGCCCTGGGTTCCCCGCCTGACCGGGGAAACGCTAAACCACAAAGAGGAATAGGAACTTTTGGCTACACCTGGCCTCCATGGGCCTTAATGACTCCTGAGGGCCACGGATCTTCAAGGACGACCACACAACTTGATCTTGTCTTGGAAGCCCTTTGCACGGCCCCCAGCTGGTGCCGCTGCTCCTCAGCATCCTGGGAGGCAGGTCTGTCCTGGGCCTGGGGTGCCTCCAGCCAGCTGTGTATCGGAGCAGGCAGGCCCCCTGGAGAACCCACTGAGAACCCAGTCTCCCGTTGCTGCATAGCTCTTCCTGACTCTGATTTCAGTGGCATTATACTGATAGCCCAAAGCTGGCCATGGTGGATAGTTTAGGGGTGTCCGCAGCTGCAATAGACTTTATTTCCAGGCTTATTACATGAAGCAGAAGTCCAGGGGGATTAAAAAAGAATTTTAGGGGAGATTTTTAATAACTCAGTTAAATGCTAAATGATCATCCCAATGTACAAGGCCTGTCCAGGAAGTATCCAGCCATATAAGATGAAAAATAGAGACATTTATTCAAGATACAAGATACAAGAAACAGTGTACATTGGACAATGACACCTCAGGCCCCTTCAAAGTAGGTGCCTTGGGACCTCACTCAGTTCTCCTAATCGCCATCAGCTGCCCCGTCATATTTTCTTGAATCTCTGATGGTCTGAAATCTCTTCCTTTTCAAAGGTGATTTTAATTTTGGGAAAAGCCAGAAGTCACAGGGCACCAAATCTGGGCCTTAGGGGGGCTGATTCACCTGAGCGATTTGAAGTTTCGCCAAAAAGCTGCACAAGACAAGATGCATGAAGGGGCATGTTGTCATGAGGAAGCTGCCCATCACCAGTTAGTCGCCCATAGAGGTGACCTTCTGAATCATCTGAATAGTTTCTGCGGAGGAATGTTCAAGCTTCATGTAAAATTGGATGCAGATTCATTGCTCTACTTGCTCAGTCAGTTTGAATGTGACGGCCACACAGCACACGTGCTCACTCAACGGTGTGTACTGCCCCCACTGACTAATGCAGTGAAGTCATCGTTGTTCACGCATGTGCATTCCAGCCCACTCTCCTGGGCTGCCAGGTTACACTGATGTCGTGCAAACTGTCCTCATTATACTAATAATAGCTGGAGTTTTTCTGGACAGACCTCATATGGCCAATTTTTAAAAAACTGTTTCTTGTGTGCTTGAAAATAGTGTGTATTTTGGTGTTGGGTGGGCTCAAGGTTTAGTACATTTCTGGGTGGTCAATCCTATTGACTGTTTTGCAATCTCTTATAAACAAAATGTCAGACTCTTGTTCTTTTATTGAACAAGTTTATAATAAATATTCCACTCTAAAAGTGGATTATCAGTCAAAAAAGAAATTGTCCATGGTGGGAGTATTTACACCACAGATGTTGGCAAACATTTCACATCAGGACTTGATTTATTGTTTTCTTGATTGTCTAGACTTAAGAAAGTGAAGGAGAAAATGTTAAGATACAGATTAAACTTAAAAGTTGCATGTCTGTGGCCATTACTTGGTGGCTAACATAAAACTTGAGAAAATATTTTTTCCCTACCCAAAAACCATTACCCGATTCAGCAAAACAGCCATACCATTGATGAACAAACAGTGTTCTGACAGACCTCTTGGTTTTTTCCATTTTGTCTTACTTGTTCACAGAAACAAAAACATCTGCTGACATTCACGTCAGAGCTCCACTCGCTCGTCCGTGATGTGAGTGGCATCTTCACCGATTCGGACAGTAACAAGCATTCATCTATAGCCTGGATTCGTGATACTATTCTTGGTGCTAGAAGTATGAGAACTGATGAATGAGTTCGCAGTAAGTAGCAAGCCACAGTGAAGCTCTAGGTATATGGCATTTACATGAAGGATTCTTGGATTCACTCATGCCTCTTTCATTACTTGTATGCTGCACATCCTTTATACCAGTTAACTTTACAATGTGTGTGTGCACACACGCAATCACACTCTCTCCCCTCCACCCCCTGATAACTGGTTGTCACACACTTATGAGCATGCCTGCTCTAGTCCAGCTTCTTCAGACTGCTTGGGCCATTTCTAAACTTCCTTGTGGAGGCTTGACATGCAAATATTTATTAAGAAAAACAATAACTTTGTATCGCCCATTTGGGAGCAAACACGTCAAGGTATCTGCAAGTCTTGCTGGGGTCTGTCACAGCACGAGGGGCCAGCTCTAGGGGGGCTGCCAGGACCTGCCTTGGCTAAGTGAGAAGAGAGATGCGTCCTGGGGGACGTCGGAGGGTCCCATCAGTGTGCGGGCCCTGCAGGGCCCGGAGGAGGCTTCCTCCCGGCTCCCAGCCAGCTCCCACTGCAGCAGAGACACAATTCGATGCTAACGGCACAAAGCAGTCTTTATCGTCAACTCCCCCACACGTCCACTGGGCAGCCTCCAATATTTCATTCCTCTTAGTGTCTTCAAAACAAACAAAACACTTACAGGATTTGATACGTTCCAAGCCAGCCCACCGGTAGCCACAAAGAAAACTGACATTCTTTGAGTACCTCCAAGGTGCCGAGCAGAGCAGAGGAGCTCCACGTTACGTCATTTCTTCACAGCAATATCACCCAGCAGGAATTACCCGTTTTATTGATGCCGCTGAACTCAGACATGGTGGGTAACGTGCCCAAAGTACCTGAGTGATGATTTCAACTCAGTCTTGTCTTTCATGTGATGGTTACATAGGGCCTTTCCCCTTTCCTGCAAGAGCATGTGGTCACGGGCGTGGCCGTCACGTACCTGGGTACCAGGAATACCGAACAGGATGCTCATCACAAGATGGCCCGTCCAGCGAGCTTGAGGGGAGGAGAGGGGAGTGAGGGCGGGCAGAGAGCTGTGCAGCCACCGTGGAGTAGGGACAAGGAGAAGGATGTTTGGGTCACAGGAGCAGAGTCAGTCTTCGGTTTGTCAGGGAAGGTTGGCTAGAGTTAGACTTGGGGGCCTGTGAAGTCCAGACAAGAGCAGGTCCACCTGCAATTTCATTTTACTTCATTTATTTCACTTTTCACTGAAGAAGAGCTCTCGGGGCTTGCAGGTGTGAATCCCACCTGTGCTGTTGTTAATGGCCGGCTCGCATTCTCGCCCTGCAGACTTCCTTAGTCCATCCCTTCGACCCCTGAGCACGGCGGGCTGCCAGCCACCATGCTGGGCACAGGGCTGAGGGAGAGTGGCCAGCTATGCCCTGGGGCACACCGCAGGGGCTGGCCTCTGCTGGGTGGCCCGAGGTGGGTGAGTGTGGGGTTCCGCTTCCCTTGCTACCTGGGCCCCCACTAGCACCGAGGCACTGGGTACATTAATCTCCTCATTGTGCTTCAGTTTCCTCATCTGAAAAATGGGGACAATGACAGTGCTTACCTCAGAGGCTGGCTCTGAGGGGTCGATGAGATAAAGCGGATGTGGACCTGAGAACGGCGCCTGGAGTGGCGAGCGCCCCACAGGTGTTAGCCACGGCTATCCGAGGAGAGTCTGGGGCCGTCTCCCTAGTCTGGCAGCCCCCAGGAATGCATACCCAGAATGGCCCTGCTCGGAGGTGGCCTGCCCTTTCCACCAAGTGCCTGGTCCTCCCTGCATTCTACAGCCCGGGCCTGACGGCTGGGCCCATCTGTGATGTTCTACAGCCACCTGGTGGGCCACTTGGGAATAGAGCAACTCATTCAATGAGCCCCGCCAGCCCGGCCTTGGAGGCAAAGAGTCTGAGGGCTGCTGAGGTCTAGAGTCACTCCCCAGGGACTGCTCCAGGCCTAGTTATCCCCATTTCTCTTTAGCAAAACAGAAAACAGTCAACTGGCATCCCCTCAGCTCACCCCCAGCGGGGGAGGGCAAGCAGTAAAATGAAAGCTTCTCCTGCTGCTCTGCTCAGGTCACGCCCATAACAAAATAGATTAGGAGGAGGGGACACAGCAGCCTGGAGCCGGGTGGGGAGAGAAGGGTCTCCACGGACCCCACCCCAAGTTCCCAAACCTTCCACCCAGGGCAGTGGCTCTCACTGCGTTCTGGGGGTCCCAGCCAAGCCAGCCGGTTGGCCTGTTTCCTGGGCTGGGACTCCACCAGAAGGAAGGGACGTGCAGGGAGCCACGGCTCGGCTCACCCTGGGGATATGTTGCTATAAGCCTGGAGCAGCCTTCTCAGCAGATGTTGGGTGTTGATTCCCAGAAACCACCTAAGCAGAAAGGGCCAACACCGCCCTCAACTGGTGCTTCCCTGGCCAGGACCCGACCCCCAAGTCTCCGACAGCATCCTGGGCCCCCGCTGGAGCCAGCATGCCAGGGACGGCTCCCTGCAGCCCCAGACAGACCAGCACCAGGGGCCCCATCCTGTCTGTCCCGGAGGCCCAGCCTCAGTGACCCACTGCCATCCCCAGTGTCTCAGCCACAAATGGAGTTTTGTTGTTCTGGAAAATAAACAGACAAACAAATCATGTGAAAATAGAATTCTTAAAAATGGACTCTAAATATACCAAGAGAACTCCCTATTGAAAGAAGTCTAACCATCTGATGACTTTTACTGACCAAAGGCAAGGCGATGGACTTTGGTGGTATGTGGAACATTCTTTGTGTAGATTAAGGTCATTCGGTCAGTCAACAAGCATTTATTTATTGTTAATTCTGTGTCAGGAGCTGGGGAGGCCACAGTAAACAAAACAGACAAAATCCCTGCCCTCCTGCAATTTATATTCTAATAGAAGAGACCAAAAAAACAGTTAAATAAGTAAAATGTATGTTTATATGAAGCCACGATGTGTGCTGGGGAGAACAATTAAGCAGAGAAAGGATAGGAGTCCCAGAGGGTTGCAGTTTTAGAGCGGGTGGCCGGGCCTTCTTGCTGGGAAGGGGACGTGGAGTCCAGGCTCGGAGCTGAGAGGCAGACACGGCATTCCGGCAGGGAGGCGGCAGGGGCAAAGGCCCTGCGGCAGGCGCGTCCTGGCGTGTGCTGACTAGTGAGGAGCCCAGAACAGCCAGAGGGGAGTGGGGAGGGAGGGGGAGGGTCATAGACAACTAGGTGGGGTAGAAACTTTTCCGTGGGGCTTTGTAAGTGACCCTAAGGATCCTGGATTCTATTCTGAGCCAGGTCAGAGCCACTAGAGGGTTTTGAGCAGAGGAGGAACTTGGTCTGACCTGTTTTGGGGTTTTTTTTGGGTTTTTTTAAAAATTTTTATTGTTATTCAATTACAGTTGTATGCCTTTTCTCCCCATCCCTCCACCCCACCCCAGGTGAACCCACCTCCCTCCCCCACCTCCACCCTCCCCCTTGGTTTTGTCCATGTGTCCTTTATAGTAGTTCCTGTAATCCCCTCTTCCCACTGTCCCCGCCCCCCCCCCCCCCCCCCCCCCCCCCGCCCTGGCTACTGTTAGATTGTTCTTAACTTCAATGTCTCTGGTTTAACAAGTTGCTCCGAGTGCTGCGTGGAGATACTTCAGGCTTCTCGACTCTCGTCTCTCCCTCCCATGTCCCTTTAGCCAAGAAGTTAGTTGTGCCAATTCTGCCTCCAAAGTAGCTAGTCCTTTAAGTCAGGTTCTTATGGCTGCCCTTCTCATTCCTGTTAGGCAAGTCCTTCCTGGAAATCAATTTTTATCTTTATGTATAACTTATTTTTCTGATACAAAACTAATGCATATTCATATGAAGTTTTCAAAAATTTAAAAAATAATAAAAAGAAAATGGCAATCACATGTATTCTTAGTACCCAGACAAAGTCATTGCAAACCTGTTATGTTTCCTTTCAGATTCTGCTTCTTTTGCTTAACATTATATTGTAAGTTCTTCCCCATTCATTCATTAATTGAAAACATTTTGATGGCAGTATATTATTCTATCACGTGCAATTAAAAATTTTTAATGTAAAATAATTTAGTTATACTGGACATTAGGCCAATTTAAATTAGAGGAGGGCAGGGGGTCTTATCAGGCACATTACCTTCCTAGAGCTGACAGGAAATTTCAGACTGGTTCAAAGTTCCACTCCTGGGAGAGGCTGAAACTGCAATTAGATTAGTTACTCAGTTTTGGTTTGGTGACATAGTTTAGCAAAAGTGACTCCATGTTGGCCTGTTTCTTTTCATTAACACCTTCAATATCTGATCAAATTCTTCACCCCCCACCCCTGGCCTGTCTTCAGCAAGAGTCCTGGAGTCCTGTTGAGTTGGTCAAGTAAGAACACCCCCAGCCCTTATGTCTCCTCCCCTTAGCTACTGGCCCCCCACTGACTGCACCCCCATCCCCACCCCGGCTCCTTGGCTATAAATCTCCATTTGTCCTTGTATTCAGAGTTGAACCCAATCCCTCTCCCTACTGCAAACCCTCCACTGCAGTACTTCCACCTTGAATAACGTCTTCCTTACCATTTCTAACAGGTGTCAGGAGTACTTTTCCTTCCACAGTCCCCAAGGTGGTGCCCGCCTGCTCCCCCAAACCCAGGTCTGCAGAGCTTCTCCAGGCCCCCCACCAGGCCCTGTTTCACAATCGGGGTGAGGGATCCCTTCAAACCAGCCCTCTGATAAATGAGGCTCAGGCCCTTTGGTTTTCAAAGTCATCCAAGACAGGGCCTGGCCCCCCCCTCCCCGCAGAGCCTGGGAGCAGCTCTGCGGTGGCAGGCAAGGGAAATGTAACTTTGCATTTATTATTGTACTGTTTCTGTCTGTTCCCCTCTCTCTGCTCGGCATTCTCTCCAGAAGCACCTGGCGCGCTGCCTGCTACTCTGTAGCACAATGAATACCTGCTGAATGAGAGGATGAAGGTTCCTGCAGGGTCAGAGATGGAAGAATTATGGTGCCTTTTGGCCCCAGATTTGGCTTCCCTTGCAGAAGCCCCAGGGAGGAGAAGCTGGTAAACAAAGATGCCCTTGTCCTGGCCCCATGCCTCACCCTCTTCTTTGTTCTGCTCTGCGGCCTGCCAACCAGGGGAGTGGAGATGTGTTCCTTTGTCCTGCCTCCCCAAGTCCTCCCCGCTGGGTGGAGGTGGCAGCTGCCTCTTCCCTCTGCCATTTTTTTTTTCCTAATCCTGAGGAACTCACCAAAGCCTGGCCCCTTGCAGCATGCACATCTCTGTGAGGGAGCCTCAGCTCTCGGGCTCCCTCAGACGTGCAGGTGCAGAGAAAAGGGTGTCTGTCCAGGCTCCCTCTTCCCGTCCTCTTCTCCATGTTCCCAGGCCCCACACACAGAAAGCTCCAGAGAAACTGGGAAACTCAGGCTGCAGGGGGCTCCCGACCAGCACCACTCAAAGTGTGGGCCTCAGAGCTGGCCAAGACGTCGCTGTCCCTGATCCTTGAAAAGACCAAGTTCAGATTGTGGGGGTGTTTCGCAATATCAGCTTGATAGAGTACTGTTATCACTGCTGAATCGAAATATTTTAAAAGGGGTTTGAATGGATGATCAAGTCATGAGATGACAAGGAGAAAACTCGACTGCATACGACCAAGTGCAACAAGCCAATCTGAAGGCTGCATAGCGTATGATCCTAAACACATGACATTCTGGAAAATGCAAAACTGTGGAGACAACAGAAGCTCAGTGGTTGCCAGGAGCTAGGGGGAAGGGATGAAGGGACAGGGCACAGAGGGTTTTTAGAGCAGAAAACTCTGCATGATCCTATAATAATGAACACACATTATACATTTGTCCAAACCCTTTAATGTGCAGCTCCAGGTACTAATGACATGTCAGTGTAGCCCATCAGCTGTGACCAGAGTGCCACTCCGGTGGGGCTGCTGATGGAAGGGGGCTGCACCCGTGTGGGGGCAGGAGGTGCATGGGACCTCTCTGTACTTTTTGCTCAGTTTTGCTGCACTTAAAACTGCTCTAAAAAGAAAATCTCTTTAATAAAAGGGGATTGCATTTTATGTTTTTTATTACTAATATGTTTTCAGTGCTATGGATTGAGTGTTTATGTCCCCTTAAAATCGATATGTTAAAGCCCCAACCCCCAGGGCGATGGTATTTGGGTTTAGGTAACTGGGTTTAGTTGACCTCACGAGGGTTGAGCTACACGATGGGATTAGTGCCCTTATGAAGACACCAGAGCTCTCTCTCCACCATATGAGGACACAGTGAGAAGGTGGCTGTCTGCAAGCCAGGAAGACAGTCCTCACCAGACTCCAGACACTGACTCTGCCAGCACCTTCATCTTGAACTTCCAAGCCTCCAGAAGTGTGAGAAATAAGTGTTTCTGTTGTTTAAGCCACCCAGTCCATGGTACGCTGTTCTAGTAGCCAAGCTAAGACCATTTTCAGTTCATCTGTTATAATTTATGAGTTTTTGGCCCATGAGAGTTTAGAGGGGAGGAAGTTGGTCCTTCGTCCCAAATGTTTGAGAAGCTCTGACCTACGCCAGCAGCCCTGGGCTCCCACCGCTGCTCTGCTCTTGACACTAAGCTTCAGTTCCTCACCTGCACGTTCAGAGGGTAGAATGACTGGATCGGGCCAATGTGGTCAGTCAGCAAATATCTGGGTCTTTTGGAAAGTATGGCAGCCTCGGGCAGTTAGTTGCCATGGCCTCCCTCCCCCAAACCTCACCACCAGGTGGGATGTGTCAAAGAAAGCAAGTGTTGGGGCAATTCTGCGAGGCAGATGCCAAATATTCATTGGCAAGTCTGCACAATAACAGCCTGTGAGCTTGGGAAAGCCCCGGTATCCGTCCTCACACAAGGGATGCTCAGCGCCCGTGAAAGGTCGACGCAGAGGCAACGTTATTCTAGAGACGCAGTTGCATCCCGGTCCATCCCAAGATGACCTCAGGAGGGGGGACCAGGTGCTTGCACCACACTGGTGCAGTGTCAAGGCTGCCAGCCAGTCACAGGACTTGAACCTGGCCTGCTACACCAGGGACAGCCCATTTCAAATACCCGCCACGGTAACGAACCAGAGCTCTGGTGTCATCTTGATAACTACATCTGAAATGTTTCATTACCACCTCTGGACTGTGGATTCCAAGTGCAAAAGAGCTGTCCTCCCTGTGTATCTGTAATTATGTATGCACATGTGTGGCATGTTCTTAATACACACGTGCTTTAAAGTATATCACACGCAGAACAACAGGGAGATGAACTGCACGACCTCCAAGTTCCCTCCCCAGGAAAGTGTATATAAAATATTGTATTAGATATTATAATATTGTCATGTGGAATATATATTTTTAATATTCCCTAAAGTCTGAGAAGCAAGATAGAAGTCAGTTTTCTGACCTCACCAATACCTTCAGATGCTGGAATTACACAGCACATTCCCCAGGCTGCAAGGTCAAGTCGTTAAAGCTGAGACAGCTCCCCCTTCCTCCCAATATGGGTCAAGCAGTGCTCTCAGTCTTTATGATCCTTCCTTTTCCGGTTGTTGCTGACAGTCTCCCTGTCCCCAGGATGACTGAGACCATCGCGGGGACTGTTCCTGAGTCATCCCTGAGCCTTCACCTTAGACGGAGAGGTCTGTGGCAGTGGGTGGAGGTGAAGTGTAAAGAGTTCAGAAGGGAAGGTGCGAAGGGATGTAGCTGAAAAAAATAAAATGCCCTCCTGCAGTGGGAAAAAAACAGAAGCCTAGACAGGTGAGAAAGACCCAGCCATGTTTAGGTGGAGGAAGGCCAGGCCTTGTCTCCTCGGCCATGGGGGTAGGAACAAATTGGAGGGCTGAGTTCCTGGCTTGGCCCTGAGACACTAGGCCAGGTGTACAAACTAGCAGCCCCAACAGAGGACAGCAACTGGCTGGGTACGTGGGTGGTGTGGAGTCTGAGAGCCCAGGTAAGGCATGGGGCTTGTACCATTGTAACACAGTGGAGACCCTCAAAGAGGACAGGGGGGCTTATACCAGGGAAGTGGGGCAGCCCCCGGTGGCAGCTTTGGCCCTGACAGTGAGGACTTCTAAAGAAATGGGAAGAGTGTTCACTTCCTTGGGGAATGCAGTATCTGGGGCTGGGTAGAGGGGAACGGAGAGAATGCCACTCTGGGAAGCCCCTGTAAACCCTCACCATAAACACAGCTCACCCAAGAAGGCAGGCCAGGCCCCCGGCTGCTCACTGGCCCCCATTCTCCCTCATTTCCAGATCTGCTTCCACAGCCCCTTTTCACCCAGTGCCTCCAGTCTTTCCCTTTGTATCACTCAGTCCCCTAACCTCATGCCAGTTCCCACTCAGGCAAAGTTTGTGGCCTGGGAGCCTGGGCATCTGTCCTTGGTGAGCCAAGCTCGAAGTCTTAGCAACCACTTTCTCGTAGAAATAAGAAACGGCCAATTGCTACTATTAGGGAGGCCGGGAAGTGGAATGGTTTCTGGAGATAGGCACATACACTGCATGACTTCTGAGTGACCTCGGACAAGGTTACTGAGTGATCTTGTTTTCTTCCTCTGTGAATGGAGACACAGCTCCCACCTCTCGGGCTGGGGCGGGGGTGAAATGAGAGTAAAATCCCCAGCACAGCACCTGGGGCACAGGCAGTGCCCAGCGAGGGCAGCAGACCTCTCCTCGTACACCCTCTCTGTTCAGCCCCTCACCTCCTTTATCCCGTATCCTGACCAGTCTCTGCTCTGCATGGTGACCTCTCGAAATGTCAATTACATCTGTCACTCATGTTGAAAACTCTTCCATGTTCCTCATTGTTAGTATAAAATCCAGCCCGAGCTCCTTCTACCTCTCCCCTCACTCAGGGCTGCTTTCGCAGTAGCCTCTAGTGCTAGGGGCCTTTGCATTGGCTGTTCCCTCTGCTGGAACACCCTTCCCCAACCCTCACAGTCAAATCCATTGTAAATGTTATTTCCTTAAAGAAGCCTTCTCTAACCACCTCCTTCCTTCTTAGCACGAATGCCCAATCTGTAATCACTTTACTGATTTACTGCTCACGGTCCCACTCCAAGGCAGCTCCCAAAGCCATTCGGCCAGGCTGCACCTAAGCACAGGGATCAGGTGCTTTGGAGATTAAACTGGCTTGGTAGCCTGCCCAAACCTGACCACCACTGCTCCAAGTTCCAAAATCTTTGTAAGGTAAGGCATGGCCACGTCCGCATACACAAATGTACACCAAGTCCATAGGTAAAAAGTAAAAAGTTTTATTCTCAGATCTGCCTTAGTCATCGCTAGTTTTGCAAGCAAGAATAAGTAGGATCGACAAGAATACTCTCCCCGGATGTCTCTCATGACAATTTGTCACTGATGGAGTTCCTGTCTTTCTAAAGAGAGTGTGATTTCAGGGAGCAGAAAGGGGCTTCATGATTAGAGAACTTGGGGGTTAATCATCGTGCTTCATGCCAATGCAAGGCCACCAAGAGCAGCCGAGCAATGACAGAGAGCTCAGGGAATAAGGGAGGCAAGAAGGGTGGGGGACCCTACACCAGGACAGGAGGCCAGCAGAGGAAAGGAAGATGCTGCCTTCACCATCTCCAACTTGATGCATCCAAAAATTAGGTGTGCCCGGAAAGAGCTAATCATTTACGGGGTCAGCAGGAAAAGAAGACAGAGAGCAGGAAAAAGTATCCTCTGAAGTGCCCCCCTTTTGAAGAGCTCCCAGAGGGGGAATCCCACCCCCCACCCTGGAAACTACTCCGCAGGAGCCCGGCCTCGCTGGTTCACAGGACAGTCTCCCGAACAACACCAATGTGGCTGTGTGGACGCTCAGCTGCACGCCGGGGTCTCCGCTCGCCTCTCAGCCTCCCTGCCGAGACGAAGGTGCTCAGGTCTCCGCAGCTCTGCAGGTGCAGCAGGCCAGGCAGTCTCCGCAAGGGCAGGCGGCGGGCCCTGATAGGGCCGATCTGCCCGGGTGCCATGATCTTCGGGAGAACGGAATAAAGAGGGTGGGGAGAGGTTAAGCTTCACCAGTTTGGTCCTGGGATCTGCTGCCTAAATCCATCCCTGTCATGTTCGGTTGCCTTGAGAAAGAAAACGGTATTTTCCCAAAGGGAAACCCACTTGGAATTCCAGAGAGACTTAACATACTCTTTTCTAAAGTTCCTAAGACATTCCCCAAATTTCCTATAGATTCCACTGTAGGCCGGCCTCACTTCACTGATTCATCTACTGCAATTTCTTGCTTTATATTTAACATTTCTCATCACTTTCTTTCAAATCTTCAGTGGCCTGAGCCAGTGATTCTCCCTGGGGTCCACCCATTACAGGAGGGTGGGGAGCCGGAGACAGGGGTTCCCGGCTCTCCCCACGCTGATTCTGACATGCGAGTCTGGGGTGGGGTTCAAGCACCCCCCAACAAGAGCCAAGGCATTACTAGTGTACTCGAACATTCGATCCTAGTCCGGCACTGTGACTAGGTGATGAGCACAGAACATCTCAGCCAAAACCAGTGATGCTTCTAACCGCTCTATAAATCCCTCAATAAGCAACATAACCACTAGGCCAATTTATCTGTAAAAACTCTTAAGAATGGTTCTATTGCTAGATCTATTATTACAATGTACTGCATATCTAACTTTAAATACATCGTACTATCATTCATTCTGTTAGAAAGTAACAAAAATACGAGAAATTCTTCATCCGCCTTGGGCTGACAAGGGGAAGGCGGCCCATGACATGCAGTTGCGTACACTGTGCAGTCCCAGCGGCACGGCCTGTGGCACTGTGAGTGCCTCGGGGAAGACCCCAGACCCCACGCTTCATCGCTGCCAACGCCACAGAGCAGCCATTGGGATGACACTTTGTCTAGTTTGCGCCATTCTCAGATTTTGAAGTCATTAAAAAGCCACTTCCCCAAAGAGAAGAGACATTAGATTTACTAACATGCTATTATTATATTTGTCTTTAAGGCCTGTCCTTGTTTCCTGATTAAGAAGAAAATTTCAACATTCATAGATGTCGTCTGTTGTTACATGTATGTTAGGACAGGTGGTTGTGATATTGGCAAAATTTAAAATGGATCTAAAAACACTTTCTAGTAATAGAGAGAAAGTGGAAAATGTGCAAAAGCTAGGAAGAGTCCAAAATAAAAGCTCCCCTTGCTGGTCCCTGCCTCCTGCTGTCTGAGGTGGGTGCAGCCCTATCACACGTCACCCCGGGGGCCAGTCCTGGAAGGCGCCAGCAGGTGGCCCAAGTCTACTACATCAGTCCCAGGACCTGAACTTTGATCCAGTCTGTGCAAAAGCCCAGTGTGTATGCGAGCTGATGGCGGCTGCTGGACTCTAACGCCTGTCCTTTTTCCCCAGAGCGATTCTGAAGCGAACAAGGCCTTGCAGAAGGTCTTGCTCCAGCCCTTACCTCATCAGAGAATGGCAGCATTTGAGTGGCTCTCAATGCTTGCCCCTGTTAGTGGGCTACTGAGGCTGGACAGGGGAAAGGAGGCAGGAAATGACATTTTGCATAGACCAGAGGGACACAAGATGTAAAATGTCTTCACTACACAGGATCTGCGCTAGAGCCTGACCTAGGAGCACGCGCCAACCACTCTTTTAGAAAGCAGACAAGAGGGTCCACGGTTCCTGTGCCCCTCCTGCGAGTAATCAAGAGTCCGCTTCAGCTCCCCGGCGTCCCCTGAGGGGCCGGGACAGAACGTGGCTTCTGGCTTCAGTTAGAAGAGGCCAGAAGGCAGAAAGGGGGAACACAAAGGAAAGTGAGAAAGGGGTTTTGGTCAATCTGCCTTGAAATTTGACCAGCAAATCAGCCCATTTCAATTCAGGAAGTATTCTCTGGGCACTTGATGCAGGCAGGCAGGCACAGCCAGGGAACAGGGTGAGTGCTGGGCACTGCTGCCTTCAACAACCGCCCACACACGGTAATGCCTCAAAGGTGACCGCTTTTCAAAAGAGGTGGGCAGCTGAGGCTGTCACCCACGCCCAGTTCTCACTTGAAGGAAACCCCCTTCACTCAGAGATACAGGTGTAGAGACCACCTAGTCCAACCCTGCACTTAGATGAGAAACCTGATCCCTAAGCGGGTCTCTGACATGCCCAGCTGTGTCTTTCCCCTCTAGCCCCCGGTCAGGGGGTTGCCTTGTGCTTCCTAACCTATGGGAAGGAAAAGGTGTGTACTCCCTTCAGTCCTCTCAGCTTAGGTGTCTTGCTAAACATTTCATGAGAATATGAACAACCCGCAGAACCTTGGCTATATTAAAATTCACGTCTGTCCATCGTCTGTCCAGCGACCAAAAGGCTGAAGAAAACACGTTGCACAAGGGAAACTTTCAACAGAAGACAGCAATTGCTGGCCGTACCACGCGGCCGAGGCCTTGCTTTCATCCCCAAGCCCCACCCTTTTCTTTGTCCAGGCTTCCACGCCCCGGGAAAACGGGTCTCTCTTCCTCTGGGCCAAGAACACTGTGGAAAAGCCGCCACACCTGAGAAGAAAGTGCTCAGCTTCCTCCCCCTCCCCAGACCATGTTTCCCCTGACACGGTGGCCATGAACTTACTGTGCCTTGGACAGGAAATCAGAGGAGCTGCTTTGGCTGCTGTGGAAACAAGTTATGTGCTCACACCGAATAGTAATAATGAAACTACCTGTTCGAGGACGCTGGCACTCGCGATGGCTGCCTCCATGTGCTCCTCATCGCACTTCAGAACAGATTTAATGCTCTCCACAAGCTCATGGATGTCCGGGTTCACGTTGCCGGAGGACTGCTCCAGGATCTTCGCCACCAGCACCTTGGTGTCTACGTAAGATTTGTAATCTATTAGAGACTGGGGTCTGCATCTTGAGGCTCTGGATCTCAGACCCCTCCTCAAGGTCACTGCAGCCATATCCGGTCTCCCTTCAGTCTGAGTCGCGGCTTCACAGCTCAACACAGGCACGGCTGTGGGCAAAGACAAACAACACGTCCCCATTGGCCGTGCCCCTGGGAACACACGCCTCTACCTAAACTCAGTGTGGAAAGCCCGTGACAAATGCCGACAGCCATGCACCTCTTGCTTTTTCATTTTGCGAAAGGAAAAGGAAAGCAAAACCAACAACTGTGGCATGAGCTTATTTCCTGATGTAGCTCCGACAGGACATGTCCCCAAAACACTTTACCGTGCCGCATAAAACATGACCCCCCAGGTGAAGACAGGTGATAGAGGGGAGCGTCCAGAACACAAACCATAGCAGAGCCACAGTTCCATGGGGTAATGACCAATATGTGGGGCAAGCAGGCAAAACGTGGCTGACTGATGAAAGAATGTTCCACAGGGGGGGGATGAAGGAGCTACTCAGAGACAGGGACTAAGGAAAGACAAGACTTGTGGGCTGAGCGCAATGCTCTGCTCGCTTTGACCGTACCTGTGTCCTGAACGTCCTCAAGGACACTGTACGGTCTTAGATGGTCAGCGCCTACGCCCTGGCTGTGAGGCAGCGCTACAGCTGACGGGTACAGAAGGGGAACCCTCAGCGCAGAAACACTACGTGGTTACAGAAGTCACCAGTGGGCCTGGGAAACCCACCGCAGGCTCTCATTTCCGTGACTACCTGCTTTAGCAAGGGTACAAGGACCGGCAGAACATCACTGCAAGGGTGGTGACGTGACACTCAGGCCTGGTGTTTCCACGTGGTCAGAAGCCAGCCCACAGCCGTCAGTGGTCACGACACAGGAGAGTTCAGTCTGCGAAGGCCTGGTAAGCAGGAACTTATTCAGCGAGGAAAGGAAGCAGGGGTGGAAGAACAGGTGGAGAAAGGGAGCATCCTTTTCCTCTGGAGAAAAGTAGGCATGAGGCTCTCTAAACAGTGGTTAGTGGTGGTCCTCCTAGGCTGTCACGAGCTTAACCCAGAGATTTAGACTCTTCCAGGAACACTCCCTACAGACACACTTGTGTGAGGACAGGGTGTACACTCAGTCACATGAAGGCAACCTGGTCCCTTCCACAGTGGAGGGCTCCCACAGGTGGAACACGTGCCATCCTCGCCCCTGCAGTACTACAGGATGGGGACAGATTCTGTAAAGATCTCTCTAAGCTGTCAGACAGTGAAGTTCCCGTTGAGGCTGGCGAGTGGCCAGCTTGAGTCCTCAACTTGGCAGGCAGGGCAGACACCCTCAGTGAAGAACGGCCTGGGAGCTGAGGGGTCAGGCTGCCAGCTGGCTGGGGTTGCAAAGGCGTGCTCGTTCCCAGGCGGTGGGGCTCCTCCCCAGTCAGGAGCCACCGCAGAGACAAGACCTGTGTTCTCTCTGGCTCCCACATGGTCAGCCCAGAGCTGTGTGAACAATACAGGCTGTCAGAGGGACGGAACCAGAATGTAAGGGGGGGGTGACACAGGACCTCGGACAAGGCAAGGAGAGAATAGTATTTGCATAGCGCACGAGGAGAGCAAAAGCCACTTGTGAGAATAGGTCACTGAAGGAAGCCGGTGCTGATGGGTTTTCACTTTCTTCCTTCAGCTGCTGTATTTTTTACAATTTTCTACAACGAAGACATGTTTGGAGATGTCAGATATTCATATATTCAAATAGCATCTATACACAAACAAACCCCCAAAGGGATGGAGATGAAGGGTGTGTTTCACTCTAACCAAAGTTCTTCAAACAAGGTTGGATTTAAAGAATTCAATCTATTTGTACACAGTAAAAAGATAACTAATATTAAAGTGCAGAAGAGGGGACAAAACGCCACCCTTTGACCTTTTCCGTGAGTGAGAATGTGCTCCCCCACAGGACCGCGAGCACCTGGAGAGCAGACCTGGGTTTGCGTTAATTCCTTTGTGCAGCGCCCACCACGGGACCGTCCACACCAAAATGCGTCTGATAAACTGTCTTAAAAAGAACAGCTCCCTACCAGCCTTAAAAGCTGCGGCAGATGTATACTCCTGATGTGCACGGAGAACACCTTACTTCCTCAAGACCTCTTAACCTCCTTTAAAATAGCTCTTCAACCGTAGGGTCCTGGGCAGCCAGAGCCTCCCCCCACCACTTCCACCTGGCACCTGGAGGCAGATGCGCGCTCTGAGGGGAGTCTGGGGAGTGGCCTCACCTCTCTCCACAGAATGATGGAGCAGGGGGTCACTCTTGGATCTTGTCCTCAGGGGCTGGAGGGGTCCCCCGCTTTCCATGGCCTGCAGCTGGTGGGAGTCAGCAGTTGAGGTGGATGCACTTTCTCCTCCAGGTGCATTGGGAATGTCCCCATCTGAGTAATTTTTTAAGAGGAGAAAGAAAATTGATTTCACCAGCCATAGCCCTCAAACTTTTGGGCAGGAAACACCTGTGAGGCCAAGCCTGCGGGGTGAGGGCAGCACATTTATTAACATTTGCTGAGGCAGCTTTACCAGGACGTTTGTATCTCCCAGCACTGCGGGGAGCGCTGCCTCTCCAAACCAGCACTCCAGGTCTAAAACAAACAAACAAAAACCTCCAAATCCAAGCTGAAATAAAGAAGCCTGCCAAAATGTCAGTTTTTTCTAAAGGTGTTAGCATCTTCTCCAGTGAGACATCCTGTTCACCTTCAGCATCGGAAAGCTCCCACCCATCTTACAGTTTCCGACAGTAAGCTGGATGAGCTTGGTAGGGTGGGAGGTAGGACCAGCGCAGCGAGGTGGCTGCCCTGGGGCCTGTAAATCGAGTACGGGCTGGGGTGGGGGTGCCTGCAGGCTGGGCTGTGGAACTTCTGGAAAGCCTCATTACAGAGCTAGTAGTCACTAAATAAATCAGTAAAACCACTCTGGAATTGGATGTCTTCTGCTCAGGAAAATAAAATCCCATTATCTGTGAGCCTGAGTGTGGTCGGGGAAACTTTTTTAAGAAATGGGAGAACTGCAAACATACTCGGGAAACAGTGTGCCACTGCCTAATTCTACATAAGGCAGAAGGTGAACAGAACAGAAACACAATCCCAAATGGTGCTGCTGAAAAATTACTTCCTCCTAAAAGAGCTAAACGCTGATCCATTATTTATGACCATGTGCAATTTTGTCCTGGTGGGCAATTCTCCGGACCATTTAAAACCTTTCCAAAGAGAGAGCTGTAACAATGTTACCTTAAATCACAAAAAGAAAAATATTTGGGCTCTAGCATTTAATTCAGGTCTGGAAATCAGAAATCACTCCCTGTTAGAGTGACATGACCTGGACCCTAGGTTATAAACGACAGCGTAATCTCACAGCAAATCACCCCGTAATAAATGAAATGCTTTCTTCTCTTCCAAAGAGCTCATCTTATTTTAACAGAAGTGAAAAAAATCTTTGGTTGGAAAACACAAGAATGCCGCCAAATTAAGCTCTGTAACTCTATCTCACGGGTCCCAGAGAATAGTTTGTTACTCACAAAAGATTCTAAGGGCGTCTGCATTTCTGTCCCCACGTCGTCTCGCTCTGTGAGCACTAAAGGTTGGTAGTAGTTTTAGGGAAGGATATAGCTTGACTCATTTGCTCCAAGAATATCTGATCTCCAGCAAAATACCACAAAATCATTATTTGATCATGTTCTGATTTTCGGAATCACAGGTTTGGGCAGTGAGAAGTGGGTTTATTACCTTGAGTCACGGTCATGCAGTCCTGCTCCATTGGGCTTGCGGCAGCTTCGGATCCTCCTGACATTCGGAACAAAGATGCCTGAATCACAGGAAAAAAGAGGAAAATTGGTTAATATCTAACTCAAGCATCATCTAGGCTCAGTGAACCTCTGAAAAAGATGGGCAGTGTGTGGGGATCTGGTGCACGGGGCTCCCACCGCTCTCTGAGCCAAGCGCTGCTTGTCCTGCCTCTGGTCAACAGGAGCGAAACTGCGTGCACCGTACCTGTGGCCGGTCCGTCTGGTTCACCACAGCTTCGTACGGAGGTGGGGGATCCAGAGGACAGAATACTTCCACGCCCTTGATTCTGGCTCCATATATATGCGGCAGCGGGATAATATTGGGACCACCCATCCTAGGAAAAGTATGTTGGCATCAGGAAGCAAGTTCTTCAGAGAGACCAGGTGACCTTAGTGGCTCCAGCTTGCTGGCCTTTGCCTGGAGATGGTTATCCTCGGGCAAGTAGCAACACATAGTATGCGATACCATCATTCCTGTAAAATCTACTAGGCAAAAAGTAAGCAAAAATTTCTAAGAGACAGAAAGCAGATTGCTGATTGCCAGAGGCAGAGGGGAAGGGAAGGGAGGAATGGGGAATGACCGATTGAAGACACACAGTTCCCTGGAGGAGGAGCTGAAAATGCTTTAGAACTAGATGGAAGGCATGCTCGCACCATATTGTGCATTTACTAAATGCCACTGGATTGTACATTTTCAAATGTTTCATTTCAGGTTATGTGAATTCCTCCTCGATTAAAGAAAAAACAAGACAGAGGGAACCTCAATTATTTCTTACACTAGTGCAGAACAACTTTCTTGCCTGGGTTTCCCTGATGTTTGATTCATGGGAGTGACTTACTATTTGTTAAAAAATATTTGAAAAGAGAAATAAAATTTTCAAATAAAGTGAACAGCACACAGGTCAGGGACAAAGCAGCACACAGCAGGAGGGACCCTGGAGGGACTAATTCTTCCTGAGGGCAGTCCTTCAGCCAACACTGACTGAGCAACGGCTGCATACCAGGCTCTGTGGTTTTTGTCCTGTGGGTGAAGGGTCCTTGACAACAAAAGCAAAAACAAAAACAAAAACCCTACAAGATTTCCTGCCAGTGTCCATAGAAAACTACACACCCACATACGTGATCTAGGTAACAAAGACCCTAAATATTAAAACAACAATTCAAAAATACATGGAAGTTTGTATCTTCTAACAAAACCTCCAGTTATAAAATAAGTCCTGGGGTGTGATGAGCAGCACGCTGACTGTAGTTAATAATACGGTGTATTTGAAAGTTGCTGAGAAAGTAGACCTTAAAAGTTCTCATCACAAGAAAAAAATTTTTTTACTGTGTTTGGTGATGAATGTTAACAAGACCTATTGTGTTGACCATTTGTAATACATACAAATGTCTAATCATTATGTTGTACACCTGAAATTATATTCCATTTCAAATATATATCATTTTTTAAAAATATACAGAATACCAAAAAGCCTGTATTCAAGCCATGGAGTAGTGGAGAATGAAAAAATTGATAACAGCAAAGTTTAATATCTGCTCTTAAAATGCAAGAATGGACACGCACTAAAGGAGACGAATAAGGAGGCAGGTTCTAGAGCCAGTTCATGCAGGGCGCTGCTTTTTCGGAAAGGTGCTCTCTGCGTTTATGGCCATTTCCTGTTATCCCTGGTGCCCATTTTCAAAAATGCAATTGATGGAGGAAAAGAAGTTGGAAAAGATGTCATGTTCTTTATTGCTAACAATAAAACTTCTGGAATTCTGGGATTTAGAAGAATGAGACTCTACAGCTTGAATTTAAAAGAAAAAAGTAACAAAGCTGTCCCCCTTTTTCCTTTATCAGAGTTTAGAAGGAAGACTCTCATTCCCTGCTTGACCTGAAAGGGAAGGGAGGAGGTTACGTTTTGACAGCCGCTGCAGAGATGTGGGCATGCTCAGTACAGAGCACATAGCAGACCTGAAGAGAGGCACCAGCACGAAGGGGCTCTCCCAGCGGTGGCAGGGAGGGGTCCTCGTAAAGTTATCAAAAGGGATATTACATGCTCCCCTCCAAGCAGGACTTGCCCACAGGTTTTTTTTGCCAACTCTCCATTCCAGCCAAAGCTGTGTAAGAACTATAAGCTCCAGGAGCCGCCAGGAACCCAGACCCTCTGGGGCCAGACTAACGCACTTTCCTGACCAACAAATAAGGTGACTCATTTACTCAGTGAGACCTAGGGCTTCCTCCCGTCCTCTCCAGAGGGCCAGTCTTCAATCCATAATTAACATAAACCTCATAAGCCATCTTTCTAGTGCTTGCAAACCCTGTATTTTTCCCTCCTCAGCCAACTGTGCCAGCATTCACTGCTGCACCCTCGCCTGGAAAGTTAGTGCCCCTGTCTGTTGGCTCTAGTGTTGTTTTGCATTCCCACCCCAGTGGCTACCTACACTGTATGTGCACAGGGAAGAAAGGGCTTGCTTAGGGCCAAGAGGCCAGAAGAAAGGTTTCCATTTTAGAGCCTCAACTGCAGAATCATTTCAAGAAGGAAAACTGACAGAAAAGAGGGGATACGCTTTATTTAAACTGATCACAGGATGAAATGGCTTTTACGGTGGTTATTGAAATGGCCAGAAAAAGCCTCATTTTGATGGAGTTCATGCAGAAGGAAAGTTCCCTTCCTATTAAGAAGCTTTCCCTTATTTATTTCCTTATTTACCTCTTGGGATGAAAAAGGACCTGTTGTGGGAAATGGGTCTGCTATTGACTGGCAGGCTTGTCCCTGATCCCTTATGGGTTTCATCTGGGAAGGTCTCCCGTCTGCAGATGACACAGGCCTCCCCTCTAGAGACTCTGTTCTGACTGCCTGTGGTGGGGCCCAGGTATCTGTAGGTTGCTAATGCCCCCAGGTGGCCCCAATGCAAAGCCAGGACCCAGAACACTGCAAAAGGAAATGGATCGTGGTGGCTGAAATTATATCTGGTAAAGATGATCAGATTTTTATTAAGAATGACCGTCTTTAGCCCTGGCCACATGGCTCAGTGGTTTACAGCGTCATTCCATGCACCGAAGGGTGGTAGGTTCAGTGCCCAGTCAGGGCACATGCCTGGGTTGCAGGGGACAACCAGTTGATGTCTGTCTGTGTGTGTCTCTCTCTCTCCGCCCTTCCCTCATCCCTCCCCCTTCCTCTCTCTCTAAAATCAATGGGAACATGTCCTCGGGTGAGGCTTAAAAAAAAGGAATGACTGTCTTTAGAAAACTAAGGCAGAGGTAAGATTAAGGGCTGTTCCTTAAGAGTAAGAGACGTGCCAGGAATATTTTAAACAGGGTAATTAACAGTGATGGAGCACAGTAGAAACTTTTACTTTAAGAAAAATGTTTTATGCCTGTTATTTTGTAACAATCCTGTCAGCAGCCATGTGACAATGCAGAAGAATGAGGAAACTGAGGCTCAGAAATGGAAAGAGATCACCCAAGGTGACCCTTTAGGAGACTCCAGAGCCTGAGCTCTTTCACATTCATCCCAAAGTCTCCAGGAAGCCTCCCCGATCCGTGGCCTGAGCACTGAGGGTGACCAGAGTCTGTTCTGGTTTGATGCTACAAAGAAGCCTTGAGGACTCATCTGAGGGTGATGCAGCAACAAGTATGTCCTTGACCAAAGAATGATCTGCCTCTGTGTACTGGAAAAGCTGTGCATGTCCTTTCACTGGGCGCCTGGTGGTAGGGCTGCTGCCTGTGGAGGGGGAGCAAGGCAGGGGTGCCCCACACAAGAGCTGAGCACTGGGTCACCACTAGCACAGCCTGGCCCCACTCGCGTGCGGGTGTTGAAGCTCATTAGGAAAGGAAATGGGTGGGCTTTGTCTTCACCTTTAAGAAATGCCCAGGTCAACCTGGCTCCCACCCTCTCTTCTTTAATTTCCTATAGCAGGTAACATCTCATGGTCCGAGTAGGTCCACATTCACGAAATAGTTTGGAGACTCTGGTTTGAGCCGGCATTCGAAAGGGCAATTTCTGAGAGTGGGGAGCCCCTGGGGTCATGGAGACAGGGCACACAGCCCCTCTGTACTGACAAACTGATGCACAAGTGGAGGGCCCGTGTTTGGACAGAGGTCATGGCTGCACTCAGGCTTCTGGCTATGACAGCAACTTGAGAAGCCCTTCCCAAGGAGACAAATGCACGAAGCGGTTGTTTATAGACATTAAATAAATAAACCTCTTCTGAGAGGTCACAACACCTTACAAGAAATGGGGAGCCTTCACTGTGTGAAAACACCATAATGGACTGTGGAAATTTTTAAAAAATTGTTAATATTTTGCCTGCCTTACAAGAAAAAAAGTTACCACTTGGGATTAAACATCTAGCGTCTAGAAAATTGATTTATCCAGAGAATCTAGCAAAGGCAGTCAAACTTAAAAATCTCTCTGAGAGCCCTGGCTACATGGCTCAGTTGGAGTGCCGTCCCGTACACCAAAAGTTTGTGAGTTCAACTCCTAGTCAGGGCACATGCCTAGGTTGTAGGTTCGATCCCTGGTTAGGGCATGTACAGGAGGCAACTAATGGATGTTTCTCTCTCACGTCCATGTCTGTCTGTCTGTCTATCTCTCTCTCTCTTTTTCTTTCTCTCTACCTCCTTCCTCTCTCTCTAAAATCAATAAAAACTATCATTGGGTGAGGATTAAAGGGAAAAACGTTTTCTTAAAGTATCTCTGATAGAATATGTATATAAAGGTGAATAAATTTAGCCATTTTGAGAAAGAAAGTGGGCTTCCCTCTGCCATTGGTGGAAGTTCAGCAAATGAGACTGTTTGCCCATTGGTGATATGATCTAGGACTCCAGGTATACAGTTTAGGCCAAGCAGTGTCTTCTTTCTCACAAGGGTGTTTTGCTTTAACACCCTCCCCCATGTTCCTTCTGAAAGTTCTGAACAGTAATGCCCTTGATGAGAAGCTTGTCTGTCTTCTTCCAACCTGGATTTGGCCAGGGGCTTTCTCAGGACCCAGAGGGACAAATCCGGAGGTGCACGTATATCCTCCAAGAGTGGAAATACCCACACTGCTAACCATGACTGTGGAGGAGCAGAGAAGAGGAAGGAAAGAGAGAAGAGAAGGTTGGGGGGCTGGGCGGGGCACCCCCCAGGCCTCTGCTGGACAGCACAATTCCCAAACCCACATGAGTCACTTTCCCTTTCTGCTACTACTATTAAATCTGTCTGTTGCCTCCTCTTAGGTGAACCAAGTGCTCCCCGACAGCCTCAGAGAGCCAAGGAGTTCTTCCTCAAGAGGGCATTTCTCTTCTGAATCATGAAGCACCAGGCATTTTACTGCTCTTCTGAACCCTCTGCACCCAGCCTGAGACTGGGTTACGGGTTTAGCAAATGTGCCCTAATGTGCACAAAGAATATGGGTTTTGTTGCTGTCTCTCTGGCCCCTGCAATTCCTGGCTCATTTCCTAAGGGAAGGAGTCCAGAAAAGCTGTCCTGGCCCCTGAGGCTCCAAAGTTTCAGTGCACCACTGCCTGACCAACAGGGGGGCCTGGCTGCTCCTCAGCCATCCCAGTCCCTCTGTCCAGCCAGCTGATGCCCCCTATGGCTTTGTGGGAATCCTTCCTTCCATCCGGGTGGGTGTCGAGGTGGGAGGACAAGCCAGGAAGATAACCCAAGGAAGAACCACTAACAGCATCTGGTGGTAGCTGGCAATGGCGACCTCTTTCAAAGCCACATATGGCTGCCACAAGCATAAAAAATGGATTTCCAAAAACACGATGCCTGGCACCAAATTTGACAACTCTCCACGTGTACCTTAGGCAGTAAAAATTTTAAACTCCTGGCCCTAAGAATATCAAGCTAAAGACTAGTGTTTCTGTAAAATTCAGAGGTTCTCTCCTGGAAGCTTAAATATAGGTTTGCTTATCCTCAAAATTCAGCTTAAGCTCACCTTGTCCAGGAAGCCAACCCTGACTGGCCGACCTTTCCTTCACGCTCTCTGCATCCCACCCCCGCCATTCCAGTGGTTCTCCTCTGCGCACTTAATCCTTTCCTCTGAGTAGCACTTACTGTGATCCTAACAACACTCACTTTGAATGATCCAGACTGTGAGTTCCTTGATATGAGGGAGGGGGACAGGGACGTTGAACTCATTTTGAATCTCAGTAACTCAACACAGTGACTAGTAAGAGAACTGATTAAACAGAGAACTGATTAAATGTTTGTTGAATGAATAAACTAAGCCATTCCTTAGAGAGATACAATTCTAGAACTTGGTAACAATCAGAGGAAGACATGGGGCATTTCATTCTACAGATAATAAATCCTGAGAGTTAAGAAACCGATGATCAAATTTTTAGCTAGAAATTTAGCTAGAATTAGCTAAAATGATAATAAGCCTGGTGTCTATTTTTTCCAGACTAGAGAGAAGTAATTAATAATTCATCTTTTTTTAATGGCTGGGAAGAGCTTCATGATTGTGGGACCTGCTGATGGTGTTATAATGAACATCGATTTGGCTTAAAGTGCGTTTCCAGGGCAACAGCAGCTCTCAATCATGTCAAATTACAGCAGTTATCTCACTGGGTGTCAGTTTTCCTGGGAAGCTAATTGAAATTGAAAAAGTATATCTTTAGGTCAAGGTTTGACTTTTCTTTGGTTTCATGCAGTTAATCAAAGAGAGAGTGTGCGCGCACCATACAGAGAATTGGGGTGATGGGGTACTTACGAGCGATACCGCCGATTCATCCGGGGTGTGCATGAGTAATATGTGGCGAAATAGGAAGGGGGAGGCACTGGTGGCACGAAGTCATCAGGGTCTGGGATGCGTCTGTGTTCATCCACTTCTTCAGCAGAAATCTGGGATTCATCCTAATTAAACAGCACCTCTGTTAGTCAACAGCCCTCCCCACAAAGGCTCAGAGAGAAAAGCAATGAACTGCACAGAAAGGCCCCTGGCCAGGTTCAGCAGAGGCACGGTCACAGTGCCACCTTGCAAGGACTTACGCTGCAGGATCTCCTGGCTGCAAATATCTGGAGGTAGCGAAGGGCGGCTGCCACCAGGCAGACGGTGGTGGTCAGGGCATTCAAGGCACACAGGGCGAAGAGGACTTTCTAGAACAAGGAAACAATGACGGCACTGAGTACTTCAAACTAGATGCCCAGAATGCAATACAAAAACAACTTTAAAATAATAATACTGCCCCAATAAGACAGTTCTCATGAGAAAATGCATGTGAAGAACTTACATGGTAAGTGCCCCCCCCAAATGCTGGTGATTATTATGACTCATGCAACAGGGTGTACTTCTTAATTTAACAAATTTATCTTAGAAGCTTCCTGTCCCAGAAAGACCTGATACAACATTAGTTCTTTTTGCAAGCATCAGAATACGGTCTGGAAACACTCCTCCCAGGAAAGCAGTGAGCTTCTCTTCTGAAGTTGGCGTCCCCAGTGGCACCCTCCCCCTCCCACAGCCTTGCACCAGGGCAGCTTGCTGCTTCATTCGTGGCCACTGATTCTATTTCAGGAGCTTCTGGCAGAGCTGCCCCGAGCACCCAACTAGGACAACGGAGGGGGCGGGCTGCCCGAGTGTAAACAGGGCTTCTCTCCTCTAAACACACGTCTCAAAATAGTAGCAAAGGCAATTTCAAAAGTTTCTGTTGGAGAAACTGTCCTGGCTCCTTAGTGGGGCTTTCCCCAAGCGAAGTCCTGGCTCAGAAATTTTGGGGGTGACTCAACTACCAAAAATCCCCAAGCCAAATAAAGAAAGCCATGTCTATGTCCTTTGTAATCCAGAGAGCTGGCAGCTTCTCTCTCTGCTTAGAGATTCCTCCTTCCCACAAAAACTTAACCCCAAAGATCTAACTAAAGAACGCCATCAGTGGTAGACTATCCAAAAGCTAATACCTCACAGTTCACCAACTGATCTTGTCACTCACTGGGCTAACGGGCCTTAAGTGAGAACACGATTTTTATCCAATTCCCTAATAAAGGTTAATTTTGTATTTCTCTTCAACTAGGATCATTTGTTTTTAATCCCTTTTGTTTACTATAGTTGTTGCCTGTTAAACAACAGGTAAAGGTCTTGAATTTCTCCTGTATTTCCTGGCCGATACCCCTCCTAAGTCTGTGTCGCAGAACCATAGCACTCCACAGCCCACAGGATTACTTTATACTAACACAGGAGCGTCAGAACAATGACAGATGGGTGTGCGATTTCAAGGTTTTGCGGAAAGCTACATCATATGTGTATATACAAACATACATATATACATGTACATGTATGTATATACTTAGGCTCCTTTACATGTTTACTATTTTATAATTCTTGAACACAAAGAAAGTCATCCCATAATTTAAAAGACACACAATAATATGTGATTCTTTCTGTGTTCAATTCTGTCTCTGAGTCACTGATGAGGGGTTGTTCACATCTGTTTTCAGCAGCATAACTGTTTGATGGAGGTAACATAAGAATATTTCAAGTAACTTTGTTTTCTCTGGGGATCTTGGGTATATTTATTGCCGGGGGTAGAATCCACTCGAGGTACCTTAAGTAGAAGGTGAACCGCACTACAAGGCTGAACCGGGAAAAGTTTCAAGGCATTTTCTTTATCTGTGCATTTGGCTGGTTGAAATTCTTCACAACAGAAGCAAATCTTGCCTTCACCTAAATCCACCTTAAGGGGGAAAAGGCAGAACAATAATTTAATTATTAAGAAAAATACACAGGCTACACCATGGAGCACCAATCCTACAGAATGAAATATGGGTTTAGTGTCAGACAGTGTCTATATCAGTCCGGATAGGCTCAGCTATGCTGTGGTAACAACCACTCCCCAATTTCCAGTGGCTTAACCAAACAAGGTTATTTCTTCAACACACTACATGTGCATTTAGGTCATCAAGGGCCTCTGTTCATCATATTCAGCTAGAGATCTAGGTTGATGGAGCATCTACCATCTCAGACTGGTCACCACTATGCCAGAGAAATGGAAGACACAGAATGAATTGCATAAGGGCACTTAAAGTAGGGTTGCCAGATAAAATGCAAGATACCCAGTTAAATTTGAATGTAGATGACTAACAGGTCACATTTTTTAGTGTAACTATGACCCAAATATTCCATGAGACATGTTTATAGTAAAAACAGTGAGCTATTTGAAATTCAAACTTAATTCATTGGTTTTTATTTGCCAAAACTGGTAACCCTAGCTTAAATCTTCCTCTTGAAAATGACACTCAACACTTTACCTCCCAAAAGATTGCCAAAGCAGATCATGTGGCCCCACCAAACTCCAGAGGGCAAGGAAGTTCAGTCTACCATGTGTCTATGAGAAGCAGATGGTATTTCGGTGACAGGAGCCCTAAACCATGTACGCTTAAAAAGATCTCTTACTTCACATCTTCCACGTTTTCTTTATTTGAAGTTATAATGTCACTGATCAGTAATTTCATATATATTTGAGTGAGAGGCTTTGCAAACTTTTGGTCACTTTTCCAAGTTTCTCTTGAGTCATGTTGTGAAAATATGTACCACCTGCTTGTGGCTCACAAGACCTATAATTTGAGGGCAGAGGTTTGTTCTTACTTGCCCTGCTGCTTGAGCTATTGAAGTTGACTATTCTCTGTTGGCTAAAGAGAAAGGCCACACCTCTCACACTTGCTAAATTAATCAGACAGTTTTGACTTACCATGGATTTGGGGGTGACCCATGTGGGTGGAGAGGAAAAGAGGAAAGGAGAGCATCTCTTACCCCAAAAGACTTCATTTGTCAAATAGCCTCCCTAATGAAAAGCAATTACGACATGGCCCCATTGATTAAAAATTATGTGTTTTATGCATTAAAAATGGCAAGAAAATGTCATCAAGTAGGTAACTATGCTATCTCAGAATAGTTAAGATTTCAAGTGATTTTTAAAATTCTGTCCTATTCTTTTACAGCTTGTCTAAATTTTTACAATTGTATGATCAGAAACAATCACAGATTTGGTTTTGTGGTGAGAAAATTTTTTAAATTACAAATACACTTAAAAGTTTAAACAAATATGCATGCCCTGACCCCTCCCCCAACTCCAGGGCAATTGAGAATCTCTGCATGTGGGAGCCAAGTTGGGGTATTTTTTTAAATGTTCCCCCAGGTTATTCTAATGGGCAGCCAGGGTACAGAACCACAGAATTTCTCATAAAAGTCAACTACACCCTTAACCCCTGCAATCTGGCTTCTGTTTTCTCCAGGGCTACCAGTGATCCAACCACTAGGCTAATTTCTCACTATGGCCCTCCCAATGTGGTTTCTACCCACTCCCTTTATTTATTCATTATTCAAGGTCCTTCTCAAATGCCTATATTCCAGGTAGCCTTCCCCATATCCCATGGATACAAACCCTTCTTCTGCATGCCCTAGAACTGCGTCTTGCTGATAGCTGAACACAGTCTACCCTGTTCTGTAATTGGACATTTATTCGTCCCCTGTATGAACACTGATCAAGCATTTGCCATGTCTATACCTACCGGTTTTTTCAGACTATAGGACGCACTGGACCATAAGGCACACCTAGGTTTTAGAGGAGGAAAATAGGGAAAAAACCCGCTCCACCGCCCCTCCCCCCAAGCCAGGTAATCTATATTCAGACTATAAGACACACCCCCATTTCCTCCCAAATTTGGGGGGTGCATCTTATAGTCCAAAAATATAGTACTCCTCTTGCTAATGATAAAATTCTAGGTCAGAAGTGATGTCTGACTTTCCTTTCTACTATCTGAAGCCTCTAGCATGGTGTCTTGCTTATAACCGATGCTACAATTTTGCTCAATTATCTTTCCATATACTGTGACTTTTTGCTTCCAGCTTGTGTCTGCTCTCTTTGCTCCTTTCTAATTTGCTGTGCAATTAGTAATTGGAAATCCAAACTTTCTTCAAAATTTTTTTCTGGGAACTCTTCTGTATATAAAGAAGGGTGCTGAAATCTCCCAAGATAATAGAAAACCAAGGAAATTCCCATCTGGAAGAAGAGAGAAGACAGGTGTATGAATATCTAACCCAAAAAAGAAAAGGAGAAATGCCTGAGTGATGTGCAACTAGGGCACTGTGGAAGATTATCGTGTGAGGGACCAGGGACTATTTCCTGAAGGAGATGACCTTTGAGGCTTTAAAAGACTGATGATGACCATTGGGTGAGCAGGGAAGAAAGGCACAGGGAATTTGGCGGGGGCGGAGGGGGGCGGGGGCCGGAGAGACAGCATTGTTAGAAATAAGAAAGTACGGCAGGAGCCTGGGTAATGAGCTGCAGGCTCTGGCTCAATTTCGGGGAGCAGTAGCCACTGCAGGGAGCATGTGGGATGAGGGTGAGGCACAGAGGGCCTTCTAAACCAGAAAGGGCTGTGAGCCTGGGGCCCCTTCACTTTCGGTTATTAAAGCATTAAATGACAAGAATCAAAAGGGCTGTTAAGAAGGAGCAGCAGTTTTTTAGTGAGTCCCTAAGGAGCGTTCCTGCTTGGGAAGGTCACGGGTTTCCTTCCCTCCAAGGGTCTATCACAGCCTTTGCAGAAATGTGGCAGCCGGCTTCCAGCATCCGGCTGGTTTCCAAGGGTGAGACTGCCTTGACACCAAGTTCTAAATTGGTGACATCTAATGCAACATCTAAAAAAGTCTTTTTCTTTAATTAATTTCTTTAATTATTTATTTATTATTTTGCTTTTGCTTTGTGTCACAGGGAGATACTTGTTACTACAAAGTCCTTTTAAAAAGTTCAGAGATATCGAGCAATTTCGCTTCTGGGTATACATCCCAAAGAATTGACAGCAGGTTCTCATATAGATATTTGTAGACCTTTTTTCATAGCAGTATCATTCGCAATAGCCAAAAGGAGGAAGCAACCTTATCATCATGGATGAATGAGCGGATAAACAAATTGTGCGATACACTGTATTTTTCAGACTATAAGACGCACCCCCATTCCCCCCCCAAATTTTGGGGGGGTGCGTCTTATAGTCCAAATGTAGCTTACCTGGCTCACAGGGGGTGGGGAGTGGCGGCAGTGGAGCGGGTTTTTTTTCCTATTTTTCTCCTCCAAAACCTAGGTGCATCTTATGGTCCAGTGTGTCTTATTATAGTCCAGAAAATGCAGTACATACAGTGGAATATTATTCAGCCTTAAAAAGGAAGGGAATTCTGACACATAAAACAATATGGATAAACTTTAAGGACATTATACCAAATGAAATAAGCCAGTAAAAAAAAAGTACTGTATGATTCCACTTATATGAAGTACCTGGAGTAGTTAAAGTCATAGAAGGTAGACAGTGGTTGCTAGGGGTTGTTGTGGGGGGAACGGGAGTCATTGTTTAATATGTACAGAGTTTCAGTTCTGCAAGGTGGAAAGAGTTCCGGAGGTCGGTTGTCGAATGCTGTCAATGTACTTAACACTACTGAATGGTTAGGGTGGTACATTTTATGTTCTGTGTATTGTACCCGAATTAAAACTTAGAAAACAATCCAGAGATGGTACAGGTCTACAATTCTGAAATCCAAAAAGTCTCTGTTACCGCTGCTGTCCCAGACTGCACTGGGGCACTACAGAATAAATACATCGCATGTATCTTCTAAAATTTGGAAAAACGCCAAAATCTGAAGCACACCTGGCCACCAAAATTTGTGGATAAAGGACTGCTGACCTGTAGTCTCATAATATCCATTTTTCTTCTTTCAATGAGACCAGACAGATATTGATAATGGAGACCTAATCCACCAATTAACTAATAATGATACATTATATTACTGTGGTTTGGGGTTCTGCTGGCTGGCCCCTGTCTTGAAAAAAATAACTGACAACCGAAGTAAAATAATTAGCAGGCAGCTTCCTTTCCAATTTCAGGTTTCACTTTAGGATGTTGCCTGGTGCTGGGTGTTCCCAGCCAATCACTGGCACCCAAGATAAGCCAGATAGGCCTGTGGGTCTGGTGCACATGGTGTTTTATTACTGCTTACCAAATCACACCTGGGCACGCTGGACACGAACTGGGCCCCTTGGCAGCCCAGGATAAATCCAGCTAAATTTAAGAGGACACATACCACAGAGAGCAGCACAAAGAGGTTTACCTGAAATGGGAAGAAAATGAGTAGTTAGAAAAGTGACAGCTATTGTTAGATTGTTCTTAACTTCAATGTCTCTGGTTATATTTTGTTTGCTTTTTTTTTCTATTGCTTATGTTCCAGTTAAAGGTGACAGTGGGAAGAGGGGATTACATGAACTACTATAAAGGACACATGGACAAAATCAAGGGGGAGGGTGGAGGTGGGGGAGGGAGGTGGGTTCAGCTGGGGTGGGGTGGAGGGATGGGGAGAAAAGGCATACAACTGTAATTGAATAACAATAAAAATTTTTAAAAAATGACAGCTAAATTCAGAAAGTTTTATCTGAATAAAACTAACTCATATTCTCTTCCCAGAGGAAACATTTTTTAAAAAGTCAGAACCATGTTCTTAGTATCCAAACTTTTTCCTACTACTTTTTAGAATTTTTAAAATGCACTCAGGAATGCCATTAACCTTCAAGTCTTCTCAATCATTTCATGTCCCTTTTTTTTTTTTTTTTTGCAGATAAGGGAGTTTTGATCCCTATCTTTTTTCTGTACATTACATTAGCCATGGCTATTTTCTCCTTGAGCCACTATTTTTTCTGAGGTTTGTAGAATCAACAGTAAGTAGACAAATGGAGAGTTCTAGAATATAAATGGAACCCAGGGAAATCAATGAGCTCAGAGCCATTCCTAACCAGAAATTCTAGTATATAGGTGAAAGTAAAGATGAGCCTTTTTGCAGTTCTGCAGGAGACAGGCTGAGCCTCTCCTGATAAGACTGGAATTTCTTCTGTTGCCCCTCAAACCCTGCATCCAATCACTGGCCAGACAGAGTGGCGCCAGTAACCGCCAGGTAGGATTTATCTACAGCAGTATCAGATGCCTTGAGAAGAAAGCATAGTGACGATCCTTATGCCCACCGGCACACCGCTAATCTTCATAACTAAAGCTTAGCATCATCGGCTATAGAATGGGTAAGAGTTCACTACCCAACACTAGACCCCAAATTTCACCATTAGTATCTTAAGTCCAGCTCATCAAATGACACCATTAAGAAAATCAGTAGGCAAGCCCCAGATTGGAAGAAAATGTCATGCATATGTTGACCAAAGAACCTTTTCCAGAACAGACAAATAACTCCTCACCTCAATAATAAAAAGGCAACCCAAATTAAAAAGGGGGCAAAAGACTGGAACATATACTTGACAAAAGAATATACTTGACGAAAGATACAGGAATGGAAAATAAGCACATGAAAAAGTGTCAACATCATTAATAACCACAAAAGGAAATTAAGACAATGAAGAGATACCACTTCACACCAACAAGAATGGTTAAAATCAAAAAGACTAGCGCTAGAGCAGGTGAGAAGGAGGAGCACACGGACACTTGGCAACGCCTGTCTGGGTATAAAATGGTACCACCACTTCAGAAAACTGTTTTCAGTTTCCTAAAACTTAAATATAAATCTCCCATGCAGAAGAATTCCAAATAATTTATGGAGATAATCTACCCTCAACTCCCTACACTACAAATGCGGGCCGTGCAAGTTGAGTTCCTTCCAAAGAACACAGCACGAAAGGACCGAGGGGGAGCAACTTTCCAGAGGAGGAAGCTGACAAACACAGCATCAGCCAGGTGAGCAAGAGTAACATCACTAATAAGACAGGCTGATGGCAGGCGCCCTTGATATAAGATGATGAAACTAGCATGTTACCTCTGTGGTCTTCCTCCCCAGTACCCGTAATAACCTCAGTCTACTCAGAAGAAAAACAGCAGGCAATCCAAATTGAGGTACCTTCTACAAATGCCTGCCCAGTACTCCTGAAAACAGGCAAGAACCTCAGGAAAAACAAGAGAAGTCTAAGAAACAGTCACAGCCAGGAAGAGCCTAAGCAGACATGACCACTAAATGTAGTATGTCCTGGGTGGGATCCTGGACAGAGAAACGACATCAGGCATAAACTAAGGAAACCTGAAGAGTATGCATTTTAGTTGATAATAATGTATCAATATTGGTTCATTAATTGTGACCAGTGCACCATGCTAATGTAAGATAGCAATACTAGGGGAAACTGGGCGTGAGGTGTACAGGACCTCTCAGCACTATCTTTTCAATATTTCTGTAAGTCTAAAACTATTTGAAAATAAAATTTTGATTACAAAAAAATTCTGAGTATACACCCACCATACGACCTGTAATTCCACTCCTACAAAGAGACCCAGGGAAATAAGTGCAATTGCCCACAAAAAGACTCATGGGAGCTAGTTACAGGAGCCCTCTTCATAGTAGACCAGACGGTGGAACGAACTCAAATATCCAACAACAGGAGAATAAAGAAAGTGTGGTGTCTTCACACAGTGGAGTGCTTCCAGCAACAAAAAGGGACGAAGCACTGATGCACAGTGACAACGTGACATTCAGAGACATTACGTTCAGTAAAACAAGCCGGACACTGTATGACCCCACTTGCACAACATTCAAGAACAGACCAAATGATCACAGTGATAGAAATACGAAGAGTGGTTTGCCTGTCTTTTAAAGAAAGTTTTGGAGTGAAGGGATAGACTGGGAAAAGAAAGGGGAATTTTCTGGAGTGATAAAAATGTTCTATGTAATTTTTTGTTTATTGTCTACATGGGTGTGTGTATGCTTTTAATGTAAGAAAGAAAATCCTGAGTCTGGCTGTCAGAGCAGCAGGGTGAGATCACACAGTGAATGGCTATTTCTAAAATGTCACGGCAACATGAGAAAACGCCCCAGGGATTCACTGCCTGGGAGATGTGGCTTCTCTCCTGCACTGGACGCTGGATAGGCTGCCGATGTAGGAGTCAGGGTCAAACCACCAGAACGCCACCCCTGCAAATCCCAGGATGAGGACCTGAGCTGCATGTGCTGTTCCCCAAATTTATTGCTGTATATGGCTTTATTATTATTACATTATTCTTATTACTATCTGGCCAAGCTCACTGGCCAAATGGTTGCCCCAATAACTCTTGTGTAGACTACGGGGCATATATCAGACATGGGGGTGATTAGGATACCAAGCATATCTCTTTCAGAGGCTGGATCAGGTTCAAGGGCATAAAATATTGGAGTTATAAGGGACCCACTTAGGATTTACAGGGATGTTCAAAATGGGCGCCTTTGGCTTTAACTTGGTTATGATGGTATAACTTTCAAGACCCAAATTCCCATCCCAACCATGACCAGATGGCATCCCCTCAAACAGAAGATGGTAAAACCTCAGCTACTAATGAAGAACATCATAGCCACAAACGCCTCTCAGCCATATTTGGAAAGGGGAAGAATTTCTTATATTTCTCACACTGTCATCATTCCTGCCTTTAAAAAGGTCACTGCAGAGATTTGAGTTTCTTTTTGTGGAAAGCACTTGAACTTAAAATCAGGAGACCTGGTTCACATTCATGCTTTCCCACTTGTTTGTCATGATATCTTAGGCAGCCTCTTTGAGACTCACTTTTCTCATCTGTTAAGTGGGTCTGTCTTCCAGCCTACCTCACAAAATTATTGAGAGAATCACACAAAATTATGTATATGAAAATCCTTTGTAAAATGCTCTGCAAGCAGTTTTATCAGTGTTAATAGTAGGCATTTTCTATTTCGAGGAGTAGCTTTGTTATTACAAAGTAAACTTCGCAAAATGAATTTCACTAAGTCCAATACTTGCATTTTGCTCTTGTGTTTGTGACACAGCCAGATTATGGCAGCTGGAAAGGTACTCTGTTATAAGAATAATCTGAGCCTGGCTGGGTGTCTCCGTTGGTTGGAGCATCATGCCATACACCAAAAAATTGTGGGTTCAATTCCCAGTCAGGGCACATGCCTAGGTTGTGGGTTCCATCTCCTATGGGAGGCAACCAATGTCTGTCTGTCTGTCCGTCTCTCTCAAATCAGTAAGCATATCTTCATCTAAGGATTAAAAAAAATAACCTACAGTTATATGGTTTCCAAAACTTCTCCAAAAAGAATTCTTTCTGCAGTCTGCTTGTCTTAGAAACTCACTCCGTGCTAACCTTTGACACTAGTGTGAGGGGCATCTCCTGTTTGCCCCTCCAGATCCTCTCTCCACTCTCCACTACCCTGCGCCCACCCCAGAGAGGCTGACCTGTGAAGACAGTGTCAGCGGGGCTCCTTTGCCCTCTGGCCTCTAGTTAAGTTCAGCTGATGGGGATCCCTGACAGAAGATCTGAGGGAGGAAGGAGGGTGAGGTTCATGTAGTTATTTCCCTGGTTCCCCGTGTGCAGCCTCAGGCCAGCTGTGCCCCTCAGTGGGAAGCCACAGGTCCCTCTCAGGGGGTCCTCTGTTCACGCCACTTCCAGATTGTCCTACGCGTCCTCTTCTCACGGCAGGCCCAGGGACAGCCACAGCCTCACCACTCTCTACACCCTGCACATCCCTTTGCGAACAGACCTTTATTAACCTCTTGTCAAGTTATAGTTTTATTGGGTCATCTGTGTCCTGCTGGGACCATCGCTGATAAAACGTTTTCCCCAAATTTCTCTTTATATTGAACCCAAATTTCTTTCTGCTCTTTGAGCTTAGTTCCTGTTGCTCTCACTTAAAATTTATCATCACGCCCAGTGAAGTGAACACCATGCGTTACAGTTCCTGAATTCTACTGAAGCCGATTCATCACTGAGGCTTATCATGAAAGAAAGAGAGAGAGAAAAGGAAAGAGAGAAAGGCCCAGAGGTGATGGAGAAATGTCCTTCTAGAAGTGGTATTTTAGACATGAAAGATAGTGGGATCTAATGAGTGGAATGCTTGCTCCCAGTGCACCCTATGGATTTTAAGGGTCAGATGCAAAATCCATCCATTTAAAGGTGAGATGCAAAATCCAAGATCCAGAGAGCGGGTCCTCTTACAAGCATTGGCAACATGAATTAGCCTTCATGCTTCTGATTTTATTGTTACTAACTTGCATTGTATTTTATGATATTTATATTGAATATATCAGGTAGCTTGATGCAAAATGTGTTGTTTTTCAAGCCAGTATTTGGAATTCGCCTCAACTCTGATCTTTTGCAATTGTGTCTTTAGTTCGTTCCAGATCTCGATTAAATGACCCAATAAGAGAATATTTGGGGAACCTAAGACTATCAAGAAGAAACATCACCTTCAATTTGCTTATTCCTACCTGCTGAAGGTCCCTCATAATCCCCATCACATAACAGCATTAAATAATTATGCCTGTAACAGCCTGGAATTATTCAATGTCTTTTTTGATACAAGATTTCATTCTCTAAATAGGTTGACCTTTCCCTACTGCCTAAGACTTTTATTTTGCTTTTCACTTCCCTGCTGCTCCAAGCTCAAGATACAACTGAAACTCAACCATGCATGTTTAAAGAAACTCTCCCAGTAACTGTGTAAAGATAATGTAGTTTAAAATGAGTAAGTTTGAAATAGTGAGGTGAACATAAGCATTTAATTCTGCTAATTCCTGGGCGGCGGGGTGGGGGTGGGGGGGTGCATTAAAATAGCAGCAAAGGAAAAAAATTAAATGCAAAAATCCATAAATACAGAAAGAATGGGAAAACAGCAACAAACTTTTAGAAGCTAGAATGCCGATGGGCAAGGGTATGTATGTTCTTGGAGACATGGCATCCACGCTCCAAACCACTGATTAGTCCCTGGTTAATAAGACAAATTCCATAGGGCCCATGACAGTTAATAAAACTGCTTATTTGACTCTTAAGAACATTTAAAATTTTAATTCAGTTTGGGGAAGCATTTTAATACTAAGATGTAGAATCATGTGCAAGGTTATCTGAACATAACCCAGTGACACTGGGGAAAAAAGCTGAAGACAAGACACCAAGTTCAAGCTTTCCTGATGTAGTTTAGCAAAATGAATGTTCTGATTGATCGCCCAGCACCATGGCAACCAACAAAACGTAACAAATCACAACCACCTGAAAGCCCAGGCTCTTGCTGCTTTAACCCTGTTTCGGGAGCTCACACCCCTGTAAGGCTTTAATCCTCAGATCCCAAGAGAACTTACTCCTAGCCTTTACTCCCTGACACCCTTTAAATTTCTTCCAGAAACTTGGCGGATATATTGCTAACATTGGGACTGGCTCTCCTTGCCAACAAGCCAAACACAGACTCACTGCTGCGAACAGAACCAGCTGTCTCTCTTTCCTCTCAAAGATGTTTGTGTTGGATTTACTCATATTATAGCTGTCCTGAGATTTTCTTTTCGTAAAAGGTTTTAAATATAATAATAACATTATTTCCAATTCTTTTTACAACACAAGTGAAAGGCTTCTTCCTCTCCCCACCTGAGTTAAGACACAAAATTTTCATCAGTTTGAGAACAGTTTCAAAATGAGTAACCACCAGTTGCTAATTCTGGTGGAAATGTACAAGCCTCAGGGGTACTTTCAAGCCCCCTTGCTTGTGAAAGGGGATTCTGTCCTACCAGGGGTCCTTTTCCCAGTCTTGTGTGGATCCCGTCTCCCAGCGCTCCCTGGCAGCTCATCGTCCCTCATTTCTCAGAAAAGTAACTTCTCGTGACCCAAGCAATCAGGCATAACAAAAGGGAATGCCCTTAGCATGTGCCTAGCTCCCTACTTCCCCAATATAGCACACACAGCCCCACCACCCCTAAATTACATGTCCTCCTCAGGAACGTGGCTGTAACCAGGAAAAGAACATCAGAATGAGAATGTCAGAAGAAAGAACCAGGGGATGACATGACAGGACATATCGGATCTGCAGTACAAACAAAGGGTCAGGAATGTGGTCTGCAATGCCTCTGGGAATATGCTGGTAGGAGTAAATTTGCATTTGTCGATAAGAAAGCAGAAAGTTCAGTTTAAACAAAATTGCAGCTCTATGGTCCTTGATACTGAACTTTTCTTACTCCCTTATTCTTTTCTCATTTTCTTTGTGCTTCTCTGACTTGTGTTCTTTTCTTGCTTCTGGCCTCTTCTCCACTGGGGCTAGCTTCTCAAGGTTCACCAAGTCAGAGGCAGATCTTAGGATGCCCTAGCAATGAAGATGGCAGGTCTTGAGAAGAATCTCTTATCCTGAGTCAAGTCTCCAAAGATGGCCACCGTCATTCCCTCTCTGTGCCCACAGGCCGTTCTTCCCATGAGAGGTGAAGGCCAATGCACACAGTGGAGTGTTATTCAGCCTCACGCAGGAAGAACTGGCACACACTACCATAGGAATGAATCTTGAAAACATTGTGCTAATTGAAATAAGCCAGATACAAAAGGGCAACTAGATGACACTTACATGAGGTCAAATTCACAGAGACAGAAAGTAGAATGGTGGTTAATTGGGGGTGGGGGGAGTCGCTGAATGGGTACAGAGTTTTTATTCAGGATAATTTAAAAAATGGATAGTGGTGATGGTTGTACAGTATTGTGAGTACACTTAATACCACAGAACTGTACACTTTAAAATGGTAGAAACGGCCATTTTTATTATATGTATATTTTGTCGCAAATTTAAGAATCACACACACAGATAAATGCAAAGGGAAAGAAATGAATGAAAAGAGATGGAGTCCAATTTCCATTTCCCCACCCCTTGTTGCTAAGCTGGCCTTAGGAACTTGTTTGATCAGTAGAACTTAGCGGAGGTGACATTCTGGGACATAAAAGGCTAGATCATAAGTAGTCTGGGCCACCCGTGCCTCTTGCCATCCCCCTGAGGTCTCCGCCACCACACTGGGTGGCAGCAACATGGGCAGGTCATGTGTTGATGCTTTAGTCAACAGCCCTTGCTGAGCTCCCAGGCATGTCTTTTATAAAAATACACTGAAGTATCTAAGGATGAAGTTTTGTGAAGACTGGGATTTATTTCCAAACAACCCAATGACAGGGGAAGGAGAAATGGTTAGGGGTGTAGAAGAGACAAGTCTGAACATCTGTTAATGATTATTGTAGCTGGTCAATGGGGACAAGGAGCTTGTATTTCTCCCAGATCAGGGGCGCATTTGAAATTTACCATATGAAAAGAGGAAGGAAGAGGAGAAAATGGAAGAAGAAGAGAAGGAGGAAAGAAGTGAGAAGAGGAGGAGAAGAGAAGGCAAAGAAAAGGAGAAGGCGAGGGGGAAGAAGAAAAAGGGGAGAGGGGAGAACAAACAAACCAATTTGACTGGGAAGAGAAAAAAGTGTCAGGAAGAGTGTTCTAGAATACAAAAGACGAAACACAGAATAATCAAAGGAAATGACCGAACCTTGATTGGGCCCTAGATTTTTTAAAAAATGGAACCAGGTTACACAGGCACATTCACTTTTTGACAATACATCCATCTGTGCACTTATACATACAGAAAGGTGCACAGATCATACTTCGGTTAAAAGGCTTTTTGATAAGAAAACAGACAACATTTTGGAGTGACTGGGAACTTTAAAGAACAGCTGAATATTAGGTGACATTAGGAAATCATTCTTCTTTTCTTAATTACAATGATGTTGTTATGGTGAGATAGAAAAATGTCTTGTTTTTAGGATGGAATGCCTCCTAAAGAATTAGGGGTAAAGTACCATGAAGTCTGAAACTCTGAAACGGTCCAATATAAAACCCCTTACTTAGGTATAGACAGACACAGCAAATACAGCAAAATGCTCACAGCTACAGAATCCAAGTGGAAGGTATGAGAGAATTTGTTGGGTTATTTGCTCAACTTTCCTGTCAGTTTGAGAATTTTCATGATAGAATATTGAAAAATATTGAAGAGACTTTTTCAGGTGCAAAAGTAATGAATTAGAAGCAACTGTCTACTAGCTGATACTAGCAAACTCCTTTCTAAAACAGCTGGATAATTGGCCTGCAGGTGCAAGGCTCCTTGAGCAGCATCCATTACACAGTCAATCTTCTTTGCGGCAGGGAAGGGCCATCTGTCTGCGCCTCTTACGCACACCCGCACATAAAGCCTACCCCCACTGCAGCACACTTGGCCACGCCGAGCTCCCAGGCAGCCCCTGCTCCCAGAGGGCCTGCTGTGGAAACAGACCCGCACAAGCCGGGTGGCGATAAACAGCATGGGCAGACCACCTGCAACTGCGTCCCAACTCTTCCACTTCCAGCTTATGCGGCCTTGGGCAAATTACGTAACCTCTCTGCGCCTCAGTTTCCTCAGAATGACAAAGCTAGTGACACTTCACAGATCAGTGGGTTGATATACGCACCCCAGTCACGTGTTCATTATTATTACCAGTTATTTCAGACATTACGAATATTACCAATCTAGTTCTTCAGTCATGACTAGAATGAATAACCAAGGACCAACAGACATTCAAATGCCAAACAGCACAAGCAACAAGGACGAAGAGGTCAACAGACCCACTGAGTCCCAAGGAGAAAACAGATACTCGGAAAGGAGAAGAGGAAACATTCTAATGGATCTAATCAGTACCTTCAGAGAGATCAGGGGAATTGCAGCATATATAAAACAAAAACAGCTGCTATGAAAAAAGGATGAATCGAAGTTCAAAAAGAATCCCAGAACATCAAAATATATAATTATCAAATACTTCAATAGAATGGCAAAAGAAAAAGATTAGAAAATACCCAGAATATAAATTTTAAAAAGACCAACAAACAGAAAATGTGAGACTTTGAAAAGTTTTCTTAACAAAGAGCCTCAATTCAAGAGGTCCAACAGCTGATTATTAGGTATTCTAGAAAGGAAGAGCAGAGTCAATTGAGGGGAGGAAATAATCAAATAATTTTTAAAGTTGCTCAGCGTTGAAGACAGACTTGGTTCACAGACCTAGCTCTAAGGTGAAACAACAAAACTCTTGGAAGAAAATATGAGTGAACCCTCACGGCCTTGGCCTGGCCCAGTGTCCTGAACTATGACGGTACAGCAACCAAGGAAAAAACAGATACCTCACTAAGATGAAAAACTTGTGAGCTTCAAAGCACAGCGTCAAAAAGTAAAAACACAACCCACAGAATGTGAGAAAATACTAGCAAATAATTTATCTGATAAGGGACTTTTAATAAAAAAGCCAATTTAAAAATGAGCAAAGGGTCTGAATAGACATTTCTCCAAAGAAGACATGTAAACGCCAATAAGCACATGGAAAGATGCTCAACATCAAATCAAATAACAAGATACTATGTAACATCCATAAAATGACTATAATAAAAACTACAGACAATATGTAAATGTTGGGAAAAACGTGGAGAGATTAAAACCCACATATGCTACTGATGGGAATGTAAAATGACACAGCCACTTTGGGAACCAGTTCCTCAAAACGTTAAACATAGAGTTACCATAGGACTCAGTAGTTCTAAGCATATAGCCAAGAAAATAAAAACAAGTCCACAGAAAAACTTGTACACTAACACTTGCAGCAGCATTACTGAAAATAGCCCAAAAGTAGAAATGTCCACTAACTGATGGACAGATAAGTAAAATGTGGTTCATCCATCAGTGGAGTATTATTCAACAATAAAAGGGGACAAAGGACTGCCATGTGCTACAACGTGGATACCCCTTGAAAATACTGTGCTTAAAAAACATGTTAACTGAAAGAACCCAGTTACAAAGGATCACATATTAAATACTTTCATTTATTTGAAATACCCAGAAGAGACAAATCTATAGAGACAGAAACTGCATTAGTGCAGATACAGTTTCTGGTCAATATCAGATACAAAGGGTCCCTCAGTCACCACAAGTAACGAAGTCTCATTTCAGTAATTATAATGTCCAGGCCTCTATCCTAGTCAAAACTTGCAACTTCATTTAAATTTCGGCTTTTCTTCTCATCAGGCTGAACACTGTAGGGGGCAAGACAGCCTGCAGTAGGAAAGGCAAGGGAGTTAGGCCATCTTCTTGATTTCCCTACTTTCTGTGTCCACTTCTCCTGAGCCTGCCAGCCATAGCTCTGTCAATGAGGAGAGGAAGAAATGCAGGGGAGCCCAGGGCATGATGGTAAACAAGGTAAGGGTCAGCAAGAGTTCACTTGACTGTTCACCCTAGACTCAGCAAGTCTTTAGAGAGGACTCTCCTGAACGGGGCTCCCACGGGCTCCTCTGAGATACCAATTGTTAGGCTGGCGGTCCCCTTGACTTGGGTGTCCAGCTGTGCAGGCTGTGGTCTCCTCAGTCCTGCAAGGCGCTCTTGGGAGCAGGATCTAAGGTTACCCCAGGTCTGCTATCTCTTGCCTCTGGTCAACTGAAAGTATGCATCTTGGCTTTGGTCTGTACAAGTACATTTAATTTCCCAACTGCCGTCTCTGAGTCTGAGGCCGCAGGGCACTCCAACCAGACTTCTGAATCCCCCCTAGCAGGTGCCCGATAGCCCAGTCTACCACTAAGGGACCCATATCAGGTTCTCCAAGAATTTATCTGTAAGCACCACTCCCCTGGGGAAACGAAACTCAAAATGCCATAGCAATTCGGTAACTTTCTCAAAAACATCTGTCTCTTTAATCCCTAATCTTGTCGGAGGCTGGGGATGGAGATGGGTTAAGGGTTGCAAAACTGGTTTTCGCCAAGGTTTGCAAATCCTGCTCAGACAATCTAATGCACTATAATGTGGGAGCTGCTGACATCTGTTCTATTGCGGCCTCAGGAGAATCTGGAAATAGAGAATCCAATTCAAACATCCTAGTACAATCACATTCACATAAATACTATTATTGGTGTTTACTATTTTAAAAACAATTTTTAGGCAATGTTTGAATAGTATAACATAGTTTAAGAGCAAAACATAAACATTAAAACACTGACAATATGAAAGTGATGGTGTTACTATTAAAAACTGGGAGGTGGAAGGGGAAGAAGTAGAGCTAAGCGCTGGTTTCTTCGCCTTACAGAAGAGAGTCAAGATATACTACACAGCCCTGGCCAGGTGGCTCAGTTGGTTGGAGTGCCGTCCTGTACACCAAAAGTGGATTTGTGGATTCGATTCCTGGTCAGGGCACACACCTAGGTTGAGGGTTCAGTCCCTGGTCAGGGCATGTACAGGAAGCAATGGATCAATATTTATCTCTCATTTCGATGTTTCTCTTTCCATCTCTCTCTCTCTTCCCCTAACCCCCCCACTCCTTCCTCTCTCTCTAAAATCGGCAAACATATCCTTGGGAAAGGATTTTTTAAAAATTTACTATATAACGTTGATGGATTAAGAAATAGGAGCTTATAATATTATTTAAAATTATAAAGTCATCAATAGGGGAAATAAGAACATTCTTTTACAATGGAAATTGTTTGCTCTTGATGGAAAATATACAACCTAGAATACAGTGTGCACACACACACACAGAAATGTATGCACGTGTACCAACACCCTAGCTTAATCCCAGTCATAGCTAAAAAAGCTACAGATATTTGCAAACGACTTTCCAACATTATTATTTTTGTTTTGGACACATGAGTACTTTATCAGTAGTACAAGGAAGAGGACCCAATGCATGAGAGCTACCAATCCTGAGTTTCCATGAGAGCTTGAGTTCGAAGGAACTAGGTCCAACTGACCCTTCTTTGTTCAAACGAGTATAAAACCTGATGGAATCACTGAAATAATCACCAAAAAAGGGAGGGCAAAGGTCAGTGGTTCTCAAAAGAAAGTATTCAAGTGTTCTTGACTGGTGTGCAACCCAACAACTCAAAATGAGGGCAGCTTGACTCCTAAAAGGTCCTGAAAAGACTAACCAGCCCCTCCCAACCTCCATCATCAAAATATTCCCTAACCACCCTAAAGCTAAAAGGGGAAGAATACAAAGTTCTAGAGAACAAAGCAAGTGAGAGAAATTTAAGACAAAATAAGATAAACTTTGGGAACTCACCTAGGACCCAAATGCCTCACTGACTGCCTAACTCACTCCACATCCGCGATGGGTGTGTATTGAGCACACTGACCCGGGGACATAGGATGGAGAAGACACACAAGACCTCTGTCCTCACAGAACTGTTTCCTGGGGGAGGCACACAACCACTAGCAATCGAACGGCACACAGACAGGGTCGTTACAGGCTGGGAAGCCAACAATCAGTGCTGGGACATGGTGAGGGGCAGGGACACTGGAATCAGGGTGGCCAGGGAAGGTCTCTTTCAGGAAAAGACTGCTGAGCTGAGCCCCAGAAGAGAAGCCAGCCAAGCAAACAGCTAGAGGAAGAAGGTCCTAGGTTTATGCAGAAGATTCTGGCTGTGCGAGAATAAGAAGGTGCTCCTGGGGCAGAGTGTGGGATGTGAAGGGGAGAAGGGCTGGAACTCTGCCTGGCCAAGCCTGGGTCTGTGAGAACACAGATTCAGTACCCACTGGCTTCTCTCATGGACCACGGCCTCTTACCAAAAAATAAAAAAATAATAATAATAATCAGTTGGTACATTCCCTAAACTCAGGAATGGGTGGGGGTGGACAAAAAAAGGTTAAATACCCAGTAAAAGGGGGGATGGCGGTAGAACCGCCCCTTAGTATCACAAGATTATCCCATCTATTCAGAACACAAAACTAGACTCAGGAAAATTAAGTGGTTTGCACGGAGTTGTACAACTTCCAGAAGATGAGCAAGGACTTAAACCAGGAGTGTCTGACTGACATGTCCAGTTTCATTTATCACATTACATGATTTTTTCATTTTTTAACTTAACAAAAACATTTGGCACAAGTTACAGTGATATGCTATCAAGATTCATGTGAACTGAGGATTTTTCCATTTATGATACTCACTAAAGCTCAAGTGATCTATGGATATCCTCAGAAAGTTTTCCCTTGTATGATTCCTGTCAATTAATTTATCTTCTCTAGAAATTGGTGTTAATTAACATTTCAAAACAATCTCTACATAACCAACAGGCTTATAACTGACGGTAATACAGAAATGACAGAATGCTACTTGGCAATCTTAAGTGGTAGGTAGGCATTGTGGACTCCTCATATGTGAAAACAATATTCACTTATATGAATTAATTTAATATTAAATGGAAAAAGCAAGAGCACAACACAGGATGAACAAACTGGTCACAACTTTGTGACCAAGTATATACTTATCAATGAAGATGAGAAATAAATTTTTTAAATGTAATAAAGACACATTTTTATTCATGTTGTTTCATTTAAAGATGCGTGAACTCATATAATAAAATTATAGGGCATCTTTCCAAAAGAAAACAATGTTAAAGAAATTAATGTCTTAAAAGGAGGACTTTCTTAATATCTGTCTAGAACACGTACTCATATTCTCTTCACCATTTGGAATTTTCAAAGTCTAAATAGCATTAGAGATTTTCTGATTTTAATTTAATTTAAGAACTTGAGGTTTGTATTTCTGAGCACTTCAATATTAACCCAATGGAAAAAGATGACTCCTATAGTCAATTACTAGTATAAACACTGAACACGATCCCAATTTCTTCTGTAGAGACTGAAGCCTAGAGAGCTGTTGTAGAACAAGCCTCAGGCACTCAGAACATGCGCTGCAGAGCTCATCCAAAGCCTCGTTTTCTCCTACCCTGCTAACATATTAAAATGCTGCATTAATAATTTACTCCGTCCAGAAATATGAGCATAGTTCCACTAAATGCAGTAACTGATGGACTGGTAAAAAATGTTGCCTAAATTCTCTCGTGGGCCTGAGAATTCTTCATTTTTTTCAAGATCATCAACACAGTCTCAGAACCCATTTTTCTGATAGTATTCTACAATATGCTTCTCCTTATATTTAAGAATTTAACCAATTTTGTGTTTATTACCCACCACCTGGTAAACTGTGGTCTCTTCAAGATAAACTGTTAAGTATATAAACAAAATGATGAGAAAATTATTTAACCCTATTTCAAAATAGATGGAGAAAAGCGAAAAATAAAATGTTATATAGAAAAAAATTTTTTAAAGTATACTTCAAATTGAATTTCCTAGACCCTCTACTTCATCCTCGAATGTTGGCAACTTCATTGGAAATGGTCTATGTGTTATAGTGTGCCCTGAATCAGAAGGGCATAGCAAAGGCAAACAAAGGCATGACATTGGGAATGTACTGAATGCCAATGAACTGTACGCCTTCAAGTGATTAATTTTCTATCATGTGAATTTTACATCAATAATGAAAATTTAAGTCACCAATATATGTCTGTATTACCATAAAATGTAATATTTGTGTGATGACGAGAAAAATATAGAAAATCTGAGCAATGAAATTCTGAGGCTGCCCAATCAAAGCATTATAACAATAAAAAATTATGTAATCATGATTAATATTGAGGGTTTTTTTCAAAAGAATATGGAGGGTGGGGAGGATGGGTAAGGGTCAAGCTGGACAAGACTGGCTGTGAGTCAATACGTGAGTACTAAAGCTGGGTGACTGGTACAGGGAGTTCATTATATTATTCCTTCCACTTTTGTATCTGTTAAAAAATATCCATAATAAACATTTTTTTCAAAATTGTATCTTTACAATAGGTCTAACCCTGAAACGAAAAGCACATATTTAGCTCTGGGTATATAAGAAACTTAAAGTCAATCAGAACACTGGCAAAATTATTATCTTACTTTACTATTCCAAGAACATCTGAGTTGTAATTGTCCACTGTTAACTTTTTTTTAATGAGCCAGGAAGCTTTAGCATTTCTTCAGTGGTTTAACAGACTTTATAAATAGCACATTTTACAAAAGGCAAGAATTTATAGTACATACCAGGAGTATCATAGGCCTTTTCCAAGTTGTTAATCCTATGATTCCAGAGAGTATCACCTACAAAAATAAACAGTATCACAAATCTAGAAAAGGCACCAATTCCAGTGAACTAACCCCCAGTCTCTACAGTATGTATTTTTTGGTCTGTGCTGACATTTCAATGCCTCTAATTCAAATATTTAATATTCCTGATTACAGGAGCCCTGGTAGTCTACTTTGGACTATCCTTCATGTCCAAGGCTCCAAAGCTTTCTTATTGTGTTCGTTTTTTCTTAAGGTCAATTAACAATACACAAACCAAAATTAATCCACCCTCTGGTTAGTGAAGGAATCAGCACTTCTGATCCAGGCTCCCTGACCCCAGTAGCACCTAATCTTTTGCCAGAGTCAGTCCCAAAAGACGCACATCTCGCCACAGCCGCCTTTGTTTAGGTGGGCACCCATCTTTACAGAACACGCAAACTCCTCGAAACAGTGAACAAGGCCTTCGGGATCCTCCCCTGCCTGCTCCTCAAACCTGGATTCCATGTACCCCCACCCCTCCCACCACACACCTTCCTTATAGGCATACGTATCATTCCTCAGACTGGCCAGGCTCTAGAGTCTAGACATTCTACAGCTTTGTACTTCTCTTTGCTACAGTGTCCTCTCCTCCCAACTCACCTCCGAGCTGCTGAGATCTCCTATGCATCCTGCAAGACCCCAACTAACAGCTGCTTCCTCAGAGAAGCTTTCACTGATCCCCACAGCCACACTCCCGGAAGCCCTTTACATATAATTTCCCCCCAGAAACTCTGTATTACATCTCTGGCTTGCCCATGAACTGTGAATTCCTATCCTCTCTGAATCTCTGAAACCACAGCTCCTAGCACAGTGCCAGACACATGACTGGCAACTAATAAATGTTCCTGAGCATTTATTGCACAAAAGGGGAAGGACCACAGGGAAAAAGAACTCATGTTTCAAAATGACACCTAAGTAAACAACAAACTAATATCCTCAGGAAAGAGGAGCTGGCATTTTGCAAAAATGTAAACTGGAAATCAACATCAGCCCTTTGAATACCACGGTTCACTAAGCAGGAAAGAATATGAATCAAAGTAATTATTCAGCCCAGGGACATGCTGATGTCATTTAAGCGCATTTATCTTTGTGTAGTAAAGTGCATTGGCTGAATGCAGTCGTGAGGATTTTCTTTCAAATGCACTTTTTACCAAAATCACTGAAATGCACCATTTCACAATTACTGTTTATTGACTGACTACAAATCAGTAAGGATTTGGCAGTGTTACTTCAAATTCAAAGCTCACAGTCCTGCTTGCAATATTCACCATTCTCTACTGACTGACTGAGAGTAAATCATTCCACCACATCAAACCAGCAGAGGTCAAGTCCACCCTCTAGTATCAAGGACCAAAAACCACGTTTGAGTAGATTAGCGACAATTTCTTTGCATCCCACCTATGTTCAAACCTACCGTCAGCTGTCTGCCCACCTGATAGGTGCGCAATCATCTTAAATTCAGTAGGGCATTTCCTCACTCCAAAGGGTTTCTGCCTGGAGACACGCAGGGCATTTTGCTGCTCGTCAGGAGGGTGTGGGCTGCACTTACTTTACAAATCGGGACTTGGTATCCGCAAGACCTTGGGGTCCAGGTTTCCCACTTGGCTTCTAAAAATCTATGTGACCTTGGCCAAGTCATTTCACTTCCCCGCTCCTCACTCTTGCTTCCTTAAAAACATGGTGAGTGAAGAAAACCATCTCTGGGTCTCCTCCAACTCAAAAGGTTTACCTCGCTGTGACAATAGTGATACCTCAGAAAGGAAACGCTGTGATCCAGCACCCGCTCCGCCATGTAGACTGCTTGTGCGCGCGCATGCGTGCACGCGTGCTGCATCCATCAGTCCCTGTGCGCACGCATGCGTGCATGTGTGCTGCATGCGTCAGTCCCTGTACGCACGCATGCGTGTGTCCACATGCGCACATGTTCCCTGCTCGCCAGCTCCGCTGCTAACTGGACTTTGCTGAGAACATGCAACTACCTTTGTGAAAACATGAGTGAAAGTAGCGCTGCCCTGGAGGGAAACACAAACGGCCCACTGCACTGAAATAGAAATATGATTGGAATAATCAGTTAATGTTTGATATTTATGCCGCTGGCTTCCATTAACACACAAGCCTGTGGTTCAGCTTTTTAGAACACGTTTTTCCATTAAAACGGCATTATCAGAGTGAGATGTCCAGCCCAACCCAGAAAAGCCCACACAAATAGTGAAATGCCTTAAACCACACTTCGCACGCCCCACCAGCCACATCATCCCACCCTCCTCCATATAACCACTTAGTATATGTACATAGTGTACACATGTACACACTTTTCTCTAAATTCTTAACTAGGCACACATGGGTATGTGTATCTATACAAATACACAGGAGTGTAATTTTTACAAAAACATGGATCATAAAAGGTACTTTCCTCTTTTTCTCTCTCAATAAATGCTTCCTGGAAATTTCTTCATGTTCACAGGAATGGCTCTCATCATTCCATTTAATGGCTATATAATATTCCTCGTATGGTTGCACCTAATGTATTCAATCATTTCCATATTTGTGAGCATCTGCTCTATTTTCAGTTTTTTGCTCTCACAAACAATGCTGCAACAAACCTCTATGAACTGTTTTTACAGCACACTTTATTTCTGTTGGATAAACTCCCAGGAGTAGGTTGCTAAGTTTAAAGGGATATATATATATATATATATATATATATATATATATATCCTTTTATATATATATAATCACACATACATATTCTTATATGTATAGGGATTATATATATATAATCACACATACATACATACACACACATATCATGACAGGTACAATTGTCATTTCAAATGAAGGATCTCTAGGACAAAAAGACTAAGCTATCTTTATTTCTTTTTTCTGGATGGGGGAGTTTGCATACATAAGTGACAAACTAAATTTAAAACACAATTTCTAAAATATGTACAAAATGTATTTGACAAATAAGAAATATGAATAATATAAAACACATATGACAAAGATACTTAAGACCTCAGTAGGGAGAAATATAAGCGTATTAAACAATAAGAAGACCTTAAATGGAGGTATTCTTAAATAAATACCCCCGAAAAATCAAGACAAACATCACACTCCTGGATAGATAGGAAGACAAAATATTTAAAGATGTCATTTACATCTTGGAACTGTTTTATAGACTGGACACACACCCATGTTAAATCCCAACAGGATTTTTGTAAACCACCTTTTTTTCAGGGATGCTTTAAAGAACTGCATGCATTCAAGTTGGACATGGGAACTGTAGTTATTTACATCCACCTCAGTCCCGAACCCTGCAACGAAGGCACACACTGACTTCTACTCAACTGTCCCCACTCTAAGAACCCAAGTAAAACCTAAGACACTTAGAGGGCCCGTGTGAGTGGTGAAGTGGAGAGAGGGGACAGAGGAAGTAGGGTTGGAATGGAATACAGAAGTGCTGCAGTTGGGGATGAATCTTTTAAGAGCTCAAGACTTAGCGAATGGATGCTCACATTTCATCTAGGGGAGGGGTGGAGTTCGTGAATGAGGAAAGGGGTTGGGGGAGGGAGAAAAGAGGGGCAGACTGCAAATTGATGCAGACACGAAAGAAAACAGCATGGATACTCCTCAAAAAAACTTAAAGTAGAAATACCATACAACCCAGCAATTCCATTTCTGGGTATTTACATGAAGAAAATGAAAACACTAATTCAAAAAGACATATGTCCACCTATGTTCAATGCAGCATTTACAATAGCCAAGACAGGGAACCAGCCCATATGCCCATCAATAGGTGAGTGGATAAAGATGTGATACAGGGAGCATTTGAGATCTCACTCTCTGGCATATGTTCTCAGTTTGGCCCACATAAATTCTTACTTTAAAAGATAAAAAGAAGATGTGGTATGTGTGCACATGTGTGTATATGTGTGTATGTATATATGTATATGTGCATATACATATATAATGAAATATTACTTGGCCATAAAAAAGAATGAAGTCTTTCCATCTGCAACAACAAGGATGGACCTATAGGTATTATCCTAAGTGAAATAAGTCAAATAGAGAAAGGCAGATACCATATGGTTTCACGTATATGTGGAATCTTAAAACCAAATGAACAAATAAAACAAAACAAAAATTGACTCATAAAAACACAGACCGAAGGGATGGTTACCAGAGGGGGAGGGGTTAGGGAATGGGTAGAAAGGCGGAGGGAAATGTAGTTGATATATTGTGATAAGTTAGCACCATAACAGATGATTACTAGAATTAGTGGGGTGGTCACAAGTTCACGTATAAAAATGTCAAATCACTATATTGTACAACCAAAACTAATATAACTAATATAATATTGTATATCAACTATAATTAAAAATTTTTTAAAGACTGGAAAGAAACACATTAAAGATGTTTCCATTGGGATTATGGGTGTTTTAAATTCTCTCTTCCCTTTCCTTTCAGAATTTCCTAAAATTTCTACAATAAATATGTTTCACTTTTGTTTTTCAAAAGAAGACATAGAAGTCAGAGTATGCTTTGCCTCTAATTCCCTCGGTGGTGCAGTGGCTGGAGCTCCAGAAAGGGGTCAAGAAGGTCCCTTAACAACGGACACTCATGGCACCCATTACCCAGTGAGGCTGTGACTTGTTCAATTGTGTTTTACACTCATTGGCAATCTCATGAGGTCTTGGATCTGTGAATAGTCATTCAAATACTGCTCAAGGCTCCTCAAGGCACTTGGTTATGGCGAGAGTTAATGAATAAACAAATGCATGATGAGCTAATAAATGCATGAAGGTCAAAAGTAGGAGACAAACTTGCTCAAAGATGACCATGGAAGCCTAACCACATTTTTTTACCCTTGTACTTCGTACATCAACAGCAAAAAGCAACTCTATCAGCATTCTTTCCACCCAGTACAAGATGCAACTTGCTCTGAGTGAACAGGCAAGAACCTATTTTCTACCCCAGATTATCTCTGTATTATCATAATGAGATGTATTACAATTTTGGTTTCTCTCACATGCAATCCATTCCTGTAGCATTTAGGAACACAAGCAGAGGTACATGTACACACACACTCTCTCTCTCTTTCTCTCTCTCTTTTAATATTGCAAAGAAAGATTCTGAGATACTCCAAGCAGGAATAATTGTTATCTAACCACATATGGTTAATGTGCCTTAGTGTTTCAGCTTAAAAATCAAATCATTAATATCAAAAGCATATAATTCTACTCTCCTATTTTTATTTGTTAATCTATTAGCATGCCTAAGGTGAAACTGTTCTGGATTGTCTGTCAAAAGTTGCTGTATCTAAACATAGAGACCAAAAGAGCCATGTTGTTAATGTCCCGCGTTTACCTTGTAAATAAGCACACGGAAATCTAACTGCTCACTGGCCTGCCTCGTCCTATAGCTTTTACGCTGGCAATTTTTAAAGATGTGTGTGTGAACATATCATTCTTCCCTATCTGTCCTGTATGACCCATTAAAAAAATTAAGGACCTGGGCAACAGGATATTTCCAATGTATACGTGATGGTTGCCAGAACGTCCCACACGAAACTGGCCTGTTCACCTTACTTGAATGAAGTAGTGCCGTGGGGTGGGGGACACACATGCCACATGCAGGTGATGTGTTACAGAACTGCACACCTGAAACCTATATAATTTTACTACTGAATGTTGCCCCAATAAATTCAATAAAAAGTAAAATAAAACAAAACATTCCCTTGAAGTTTAGAAAACATTGATAAAGCTTCTAGTTGTGCCACGCCTGGTGCCAGGGTCCAGCAGGGAAGCACCGTCCTAACTGTTTTCTAATTACGCCCTCACATAGTTAGTTTTGAGGCAAAAATCATCCCGCCGGTTTTATAGATGAGTAACTGAGGATAAGAGGCTCAATGACTTGCTCAAAAACTTATAAATGTAACTGCTGTCATGTAAAATAAAGCACCAAAGAAATCGGTGAAGCTCATCACAAACATTATATTTAAAATGCGGCATAAACATTACTGGAATACTTGATTATAATTGAAAAAACGAATTGACTGTTGTTTAACTGTTAAAGACTTCAGAGGTTTTGCATTCTCTTCCTTTGGGCCATTCGTTTTTTCTTTTTCTGTTTTGTCATTGCAATTTTCTTTTAAAGTTTACCTTAAGATTCGCCAATGTCTGTTTCATTGTAAGGGACTGGAATCTTGCTAAAGAATCACAGACTCAAGGAACGGGTGGCCCTGAGCACAGGTCAGGGACTTCGAGCAGAGAGGCATGAATGTGTGCAGACAATAAAGGAAATCAGGGCTCCCACAGAAGGAACACAAACAATAGACAACTCCTTCCCACTTGCCTAAAACACCTCCCAAGGATCATATATGTCGCCAGAGTCAGGAATTATGTTTTCTGAGGCAGGAGACACACACCAATGCAACTCTCTCTACTCTTTCATTAGCACAGAGTGGTAGGCTGGGTGGAATCTAATGTTGACTAAATGCTCCCCCAAATCAGGAGCCAGGACAGCATGGCCTGCACGTGGATATCGAGATCTTTCTGCCACCCACCTGGAGTCGAACTTCAGGTTGTTTTTACAAGTGGCTAACCTCTTAGCTTCATAAACTTTGGTAATAATAATACATTAGGTCGTTAACCAAGGATATCAGGAAGAAATGAAATAATTAGAAGGTGCTAAAACAATAATAACTACATGAGCCCCGGCTGGTGTGGCCCAGTGGATTGAGTGCCAGCCTGTGAACCGAAAGGGCACAGGTTTGATTCCCAGTCAGGGCACACGCCTGGACTGTATGCCATGTCCCCAGTTGGGGGCGTGCGAGAAGCAACTGATGGGTGTATCTCTTGCACGTTGATGTTTCTCTCCCTTTCTCCCTCCCTTCCCCTCTCTCTAAGAATAAATAAATAAATAAAACCTTTTAAAAAATGACTACATGAAAGACACTTCCTTCAACTTGCTGAAATTATGAAAAAAAAGTCTTTACAGGGCCTGTCAATTCTTAAATATATTTAAAATAGATAAAATATGCCTTCAAGGTTCAGGCAAATGAAGGAAACCTCAAAATCTCAGGCTTAAGGTGAGAACACTTACAGAGGTGTATAAGGAACAAATGCTCTTGAACTATGTCATGTTTAACAAAGTAGTCCTTTCGACTTAATTTTGTATCAAATATACAAGCAAAATTTTTACTGAAGTCAAAAGATTTGCCCACTGAATTGATACAGCAGACTAAGGCATATAATGGCCCGCCAAAGCTTAAAATATGAGGATATCTTTCTACTGTGTTCCTATGTGGGTTTGAAGTAACCTTAGACTTAAGTTGGCACTGCCACTCAACTGCCAAGTTTCAAGGCCAACAAAACTTCTGAGTGATGAGCAAGACGCGGTATATCCGTGCGATAGAATCTCATTTGGCAATAAGCGGAAATGAAGCGCTGGCACATGTCACAAGATGGATGAACCTGGAAAGCATTATACCAAGTGAAAGAGCCAGTCACCAAGGACCACGTTTTATGATTCCCTTTATATTAAATGTCCAGAGTAACAAATCCAGAGAGATGGAAAACTGATTAGTCGTGGTTGGCCAGGGACACGAGGGTCAGGGGAAATGGGGAATGACTGCTAATGGGTACAGGGCTTCTTTTGGGGGTGCTGAAAATTTTCTAAAATTTATTATAATGATGCACAATTCTGTGAATTCACTAAAAATCACTGAATTGCCACTTTAAGTGGAAGAATTGTATGGAATGTGAATTATATCTCAACAAAGCTACTTGTCTAGTAAAAATTTCTACAGTCTTCAAGTCATGATTTTTTAGATTTTTTCATAAAAACCTTAGTTCACCTCTTTAAATTAGTTATAAGATTCTACTAAGTCCCTTCTTTTAACTATTAAAATCTTTCCTTTTAGAAATACGTGCCTAAGTATGGAATGGCTGAAATTTTAAGTGGGATTTAGCTTAAAATAATCCGGTGGGTGTGAAGAGGGGGAAAAGGTGTGGGTGTGAAGTGGGCATGAGTGGGGAACCACTGAAGCTGGGTGATGGGTAAGTGAAGGTTCCTTATACTATTCTCTCTATATTTGTTAAGATTTTAAAATTTCATAGTAAAAGATTAAAAGTAGAGAGTGGTGTTTAAGACTCCTGGTCACTTCCATGCTCTCTATTCTGTTTATATTCCCTTTCTTTAAATATACACACATCGAAATATTTACAGATGAAATAGTGTGATGTCTGATATTTGCTTCAAAATAAATAGGAAGTAGTTAATCTGATTAACGGACTAGGAAGCATGACGGAGATAATTCCTCCCCTGCCTGGAACACCCGCCCTCCTGCAGTTACCAGAACACACAGACCCAGCAGCCGAGCCAGGAAGAAGCACAGACCGGAGCAATCGTTGGGTCTGGGTGAGGATTTATGGAGGTTCGTCGTACAGTGTTTGAACAAAGGTAAAACTTTTCATAGTGCAGAGTTTAAAACAAACACCTCTCCCACGTACATACGTTCAAAAAGTATGCTGCTGGTGAGACTTTTTTCCTAAAACACCCGGCAAGTCGCGGTGGCGAATGCCATCCTCAAGCCCTACTGAGTGGCTCCGGAGATACAGTATCTATTGATTCTGTTGTCACCTTGCAAATTCTGAGGTCAGCCTCAGAAACAGGCCACAAAAAATAAGAATAATGAGCAAAAGTTTGCATGTAGAGCTGGGGACAAGGGACAGAAAGCGTCCCAATGGAAAAGAACTTAGTCCCAAATAACTGATTTTTTCCCTGATCTGGTTTCCTGAATCCCGGAAACAAGGACACACCCAGCCAGCAGGCCCAGTAGAGCCTTCATCTTCTGGCTGATGGCTTGGCTTGCTTTCTTTCTTTCTTTCTTTCTTTCTTTCTTCTTTCTTTCTTTCTACTTCATCAACGCTAGCTGTGGTAAATCTAAGTGCATTTACCTCTGGAAAAATTCACAATAGTACACCTGATTCTGGGTTTTAATTTTAGAAGGGAAAAAAACAGTCTTCAATAATCCTAAATTAGCTATCTTTGAGAAGAAAAGAAATTATAATTTTACCAACAGCAAATCCCTAAAAATGTATGCAAGTTCCACTTCTGGCCCACGGTATTTAGAGAACTGAAATGCACCCACCATTTGGCTGAAATTAGTCTGACCAGTAGGCTAAAAAGCATAATGGATCTAATTCCTACCCAGTCAGAAATACCTGTCCTCCTGGAGTGTTAAAGAACTCAGGGAGGCCAGCAGGAGAGCCTGAGAGCAAGGCTAAGAGTACGGGATTCTTTTTACCTGGTGCACAAAGACTGTGAACTCCAGGAAGCATAGCATGGGTTGTACCACCCTAAGATCACCCAGCATCAAAGTATTTCAAAGGAGAGGAAACCGGCGTCAGTTTAAGTATAAAATGTCAGTCCAGCCTCCAGGTACTTCACGTTCTTAATGTTCTTATCAAACAATGACTCTGGGTTCAGAGAGTTCTGCCTATATTCTTAGAATATGGTCTTGAATCTGGGTATGTGAGGACCTGCAAAAGGACAATTTTTGTGCATTCAGAACACATGTTCATTACAGATCCTAGTCAAACCCATCAGCACTGCCAGACTTTTACATTTAGTTAGTTCATTAAAAGGTCATTAACTTTAAAATATTCATCTTCCACAATCTTTCCATGAAGACCCATTTCCAAGTCTCTCAACCCCAAGCAAACCTCAAGAGTTGGGATGCCTAGAAAGCCGTGAAATCGCTATGAGGCGGGGAAGAGTAGCCACCCAGTGTCCACAGGCACTAAGGCCAGGCTCCACTGCCCCAGATCAACCTTCCCCACTGGAGGAGACAGACATCTCCAGTTCACTGTCCCAGCTCCTGGAGCTTTGGCCAGCTCGTGGGCAAAGATGGGTCAGGTCCTGGAGAATTAAATTCTGCACAGCAGCCTGCGGGGCTCCAAGAACCCAGGGTGGGGTGTAGGGCGCTCCTTTAATGACCAGGTACAAGCAGGAGTTCACACCCACCCTGCCATTACTTTCTCACTCATCCTCAGATACATTTCACGTGTATCATGTCTTAAGGGAGAGCAAAATAAGCAACCTGCCACTTCAAGCTGTCACTTCATCCATCCTACAAATGCAGCTATTATGCACCAGACACTGTTGGTACAATACATCAGTGAACAAACCTCAAAACCCCTGCCCTCCTCACACAGACGTTTTCAGTGAAGTAAACACTTAGTGACCAAACGAAGTTAAATCATTGCTTCCACTTTCCCTCCACTCATCCCCATCCTTCCAATTTCCCCAAGAGCTGGGGATCTGTCTTATTATATTAGTTCGGCAGGGACTACAAAATCCTTTAGCTTGAGAGGTATAGACACTGTCCAGGTGCCACCCAATTCACCTCTGAACTCCATTCTCTTGGAGCCTTTCTCCCCACCCCCAAACTTCAGCTGGCCTGAGGGGCTGTGGTCCCCACCTGTAGCCCTGGAAGCCCAACCCTGGGACAGTGGATGGGACCCGCGAGACCCCACTGCTGGGTTGGGGGTGGGGGGACCTGCAGAGGCGAGCGGGAAGCGCGAGGCACTCACCGAGGAGCCAGCCCAGAACGGGCACGCGTTCTTCACCTGCGGGGAGCTGCTGAGCGATAGCGCCCCGAAGCTGAGTGCCACCATGCAGCACCCCAGGATCAGCTGTAGCAGCCCGAGCGACAGCAGCGGACGCGCGGGCAGCCCCGCGGAGCTCGGGGCGGCAGCGGCCGCAGCGGCGGCTCGGCGGGAGGAGAGCCCGGGAGTCGCGGCTAGCACCCCGGTGGCGGTGGCCGAGCAGCGAGGCCGCAGCGGGGGCTGCAGCGCGGCCCGGGGCCAGCGCGGCCGCAGCGGGGGCAGAGGCGGCTCCTGGGCGACTGTGGCCGCGGTGCCCGGGCCCCCGGCCTGCTGCCCGCCCGAGAGCCCAGCCACCGGGCAGCAGGAGCCCGGGAGCACCACGGGTAGGGACATGTATGGGCGGGTAAGGGAGCGGCCGAGGGCAGCCGGGAGGGGACGCCAAGCGGGGCCTCGGGCGCCACGCACTGGGCACCGCGGGCGGGCTCGGTAGACAGGGGGGAGGGAAAGAAATGTGCACAGCCCAACCACTTGCTGCTGCCGCGGCCTCTGCTGGCTCCGCCGCCGTACCCGCTGCCTCGGCACCCACCGGCTGCTCCCACCTGCCACCGGGTAGGTCCGCCTCTGGCCGGCCCATGGGGTACCCTTAATCTCACCCACAAACCTCCCCCCGTGCCCTGAACTGGGGCAGCGAGCCTGCAGAAACCTTTCGGTCATAACCGAATCTGCATCCGCTCTCCGGGGTGCAGGAAAGATGCCCAGCCCCATTTTTTAAAATATGTCCCTGGAGCTAGGAGGGACACCACAGACAGCGCGCGCTGGAGCCAGCGCTGATAACCGAAGAGCCTGTTCCCCCAGCCGCCTAGCTGGCGCTGGAGGGCAGTGCAGGGGAAGCGCGGAGACCCTCGCCCTTCTCTGGTTCAGCCAGAAAAGGGACGCGGGCAACCTTTACTGCGAAGGGAGACCAGCTTTAAACTTTCCGCACTCCACCCCCCAGGGGGGGGTATGGCAGGAGGAGGGGCTATAGGTAACTCGGTGGGAAAAGTCTATGCTTCGGGGAAGGACTAGGCAAAGTGAGGCTTCCTGGCGCTGACCGTACTAGGGCCCTGCCGCCTGCCAAGGGTGGGGGCAGGGGAGGGCTGGGGGAGGCTCCGGTGCTTTCCCAGCAACAGGGTAGGAGCAAGTGTGAGCATGAGGTTACCTTGGAAGTATCCAGCATCCAGAAAGAAAGAACGGGAGCAGCCCAGAGCACGTGGCCAAGGTTACACTGCGTCCACTTCACCTTGCTTGACTTGTGAGTTTTACTACGTACCACCTGGTAGAGCATAGAATCCCAATCTTACAAAAGAAAATCCCAACCTGTTTTTGGTAATTTATAAGACATATTTAGAGCTATTTTAAAAAGAAAAAGAAAAGATGATTCGACTTTGTGAAATGATTTTCTCTAATAGTTTATATATGTGTGTGTGTATATGTGTGTGTGTGTGTGTGTATAGATAGATAGATAGATAGATAGATAGATAGATAGATAGATATATCTCTATATATATCTCCTTCCCTTGGAAGGATTCTTATGTGTTGAACGTATTCTTATACATAAAACACAAATCTATTGTAACAGATTTTTTTTCCAGGTTAAGAAACAGAGCGCTATCACTTTGTAACAAGTCCGTGTCAGCATTAGCCAGCTCACGTTATCAGTAAGGTGAGGGTATTTAACATCCTCCTGCCCGATAAACCGAGGGAAATGTGGAACTGGCTTTATACTCTAGTTGCCAAGGCTGTATTTATTTCGGTCATCACTTCAACCCACAATGCAACGCATGGCTAATGTCGTGTGTGTGTTTACATGACACTTTCTGAATTATTGAAGCCCCTGTGATTGAGTCCCAAGGACTTCTTCTACAAACTCCTCTTAAAGATAAACTTCAAATCGTGGAGAAAAAGGGATCTGTCTTTTAAAATAAATGTTTTAAAGTATGTTACTTCATACACTTTAAAATACCTTACAGTACGTGTTCTTAAATTGCAGGTGATGGTTAAATTAAACGCATCTTGTATGTATTTTTAGAGAGAGGGGAAGGGAGGGAGAAGAAGAGGGAGAGGAACATCGACAGGCTGTTCCTCACGCCCCCAGGGACCAAACCCACAATGTAGGCACGGGCCTCTACCAGGGATCCAACCTGCAACCTTTTGCTTTGTAGGACGATACCCAACCAACTAAGCCACACTGGTCACGGCATTGTATACTGAGTTTATACCTTTTATTTTATACACAAGCTTCAAAGTATTTAGTATTTAAGATTCTACTATACTGTGCAACATAAAAAATCTGAGTAAGTCCCAAGAAATTCCGTCAGTTTAACAAATATATTCCACTGGTCAATCCTTAACACCGGAAGTGCACTATTAAAAGTGTGTTCTGTGTGTCTAGGAATGTTGGTGCTAGAAGTCAGATAGCCTCCTTCCCCTTGTGGGGTTAATGACTGCAAAAGGAGGAGTTCCAGGCAAGCTGACAGCCATCTGTTTCTTGCTCTGGGTACTAGTTACATGGCTGAGGTTCACATTGAGAAAATTCATGGAGTTACACATTGTGCATGTCTCCATATCTTGTAAACACTTAAAATATTCCTACGTACTTTACCCTTAAATTTTTTTTTTAAGTCTGTTTCCCTATACAGCAACAGATGATAGCAGAGGTCATTAAAATCCATAGACAGTTTTATCCAATACTTATTTATTTTTTTCAGACCATTAAACCTTTTCCAAAGCTGCTAGTTAAGAATCGTTGTGGCCCTGGCCGGGTGTCTGGGTTGGTTGGAGCATTGTCCAGTACATCAAAAAGACTGCAGATGCAATTCTTAGTCAGGGCACATGGCTAGGTCACAGGTTTGATCCCATCAGGGCGTGTCCTGGAAGTAGCCAATCAATGTCTGTCTGTCTGTCTGTCTGTCTCTTTCTCTCCCCCACCCATTTCTTACTTCCTCTCACACTAAAAATCAATAATCATATCCTCAAGTGAGAATAAAAAGAAAAGAGTTGTTACATTCTAGTTTTCTTTTCTTGTAATTGGCCATATTTATAGCTGTGAGTTTCTTTCCTTGCTTACCTGAAACATGAATCAGTGTAACACTGCCCCAACCTTTAAGGTCATGCCAAATAACACTCCTGAGTTTTTGGCTTTGGGAGTTCTAGATTTTGGAATCCAAGTGGGATTCTTTGCACCCCCAAACACTTGCTTACAGTAGTCCTTAGTTATACCTGACCAAGCTGAGCTGTGCGAGAGCAAACACTTACGGGACGGTTCAGAGCCACTGATTTCAGATTGGCCTAAAAAAATGAAGTGAGGACCTTAGAAAACAGTCTGGCAGTTCCTCGAAAAGTTAACCATGGAGTTATCGTCTGACCCGGTAATTTCACTCCTGGGTGTATACTAAAGAGAAATGAATACATATGTCCAAGCAAAAACTTGTGTGCACGTAGCATTACTCACAATCTTCAGAAGGGAGAAGCAACACCAGTGTGGGGGACTGGGCAAACAAACTCTGGTGATCCGTGCAACGGCGTGTATCGGGAAATAAAAGCAATAAAGTGCCGATACATGCTACAACATGAACAAACCTTGAAAACAGAACGCTGATGCTAAGAGAAGTAAGTCAGACAGAATAAGACAGAGCCATACAATTTCTCTCATATGTGGAATATAAAACAGAAAGCCACAAACAAAGCAAACAAGCTCGTGGACACGGGCGATCGTAGGGTGGTTACCAGAGGGGAAGAGGGGTGAGCAGAGGACGGAGAGGGGCAAATAGGCGGCGACAGAAAGAGCCTAGACTTCGGGTGGTAAGCACACAATGCAATATGCTGATGATGAATTATGGAATCGTACACTTGAAACTCACATAATGTTATTAACCAATGTCATCCCAGTAAATTTAATATAAAAAGAAAACATTATTCTAAGTAAAAGATTCCAGTCACAAAAGGCCACATATTATACGATTCCATTTACATGAAATCTCCGGAATAGACTAATCAATAGAGGCAGAGAGCAGATTAATGGTTGCTTATGGTTGGGGGGAAGGGGAGAGTAAATGGGGGAAGGGTGACTGCTAAGGGGTGGGTGTTCCTTTTTGAGGTGATAAGTGTTCTCAAGTTGACTGTGGTGGTGATTATGCAGCTGTGAATATATTAAAACCCACGGAATGGTATGCTTTGAATGGGTGACTTGTATCTCAATAAAGATACATGTGAACTGTATCTCAATAAAGCCCTTAAAATAAAGTGAGGAAGAGCTTGTGGGAAAATGGACCCACACATTTCATTAACGTTCAAGGAAACAATAGCTGTAGTGTATTTCTTCACGGGACTAGCTGCCAGCTTTCCTCAAGATCAAAGCCAAATTCCAAGGAGAAACTTCCACTGATTCTTCCCTTCCCTGTACTGTGTTTTCAAGACTTCCCAAACAAAGGCTCTACTGCTCAGGAGTTTGGGCTCTTTCTCTCAGGTTTCCCTGGACACCTTTAAACAAGCACCTCAGTTCCCCCCACCCTTTCTCAGAAGACCCAACCTGTCCACTGATTACAGGAGGTCATTCCCTTTTAGAGCGGAAGCTGCTGCTGAAACTCCTTAAAACATGTTCCCTGACCACCTGTCTCCAGCTGTTAAATTTTAGAAAACGAAGAGTTTCTCTGAGTAAGGCACAGTGGACTCTCAAAGTCCTCATTTAATATGGTAGCTTTGGAGCAGCTTCTCAATGTGTGGTACCTGGGCCACAGAACCATTAGTGGAATGTGTCAGAATGCAGATTCACAGGCTTCCCCACACCCACTCTGACACTCCCGATAAGAGGCCTGGGAAATGCATTTTAACAAATTACCCCAAAACATTAATGGATGGAACTATTCAGACGCCAGAATTTTTATATGGAAATTTTTACCTGGGAGGGGACTACGGGTGGCAGATTAGCTGAAAGAAGAAGGCAGAGGATTTGTCCTGAAAACAAATGTAGACGCAAATGCGCTGCGGGTACGGGCTTTGCTGGCTCCCAGCCAGGCCCTGCTCTGCAGGTGACCTTTAGGAACAGGAGGGACTTAGATCACGGGATTCCAGTGGGAAGAGCAACCTATTAGGAGGCAGCCATCCTGGGTGGTAGCTCCTCTTGTACTCTGTAACCTCGAGCCAGTCCCAAGCTTCTCTACCCTCAGTGGCTTGCTCTGTCAAGGACAAGTTGTGATGCTTCCTCTGCCTGAGGCTGGACCATGTGATCGGCTACAGTCCTGAGGCCTGCAGTTTTAAAGTTCAGCCATTCTCATTGCTTTGGTTACTCAGATGATCAGCGACAGAGCAGCAACCAAGAAAAGCAGGGGAACTTGGTTGTGGAATCGCTAAACCTGCAGCCCCAATACACCCAGGACAAAAATGAGAACTTAGGCTTCAGCTTCCAGGGTGTCCTGGGTTTCCTTGAGGGAGTGTGTTGTATGAGGATTGTGTTGGGGATATGGGTGGCAACTTCCAGTTATAACATTTCACTCTATAGAAAAAGGACCGTGGAACTTTTTGTTTTAATTAAGAGAGAGAATGGAAGAAGGAAAGTCCACCTGAGCGGAGCTGGGCAGACATAAGCCAGACAGTGAAAGAAAAATGCCACATGATCTCACCTATAAGTGGAACCTAATCAACAAAACAAAGAAGCAAGCAAAATACAACCAGAGACATTAAAATAAAGAACAAACTGACAGTAACCGGAGGGGAGGTGAGAGGGGGGTAATGGGGGAACGTAGGGGAAGGGTCATCAAGGAGCATGTATAAGGACATATGGACAAAGCCAAAGGGGGTAGGATCGAGGGTGGGAGGCAGGAATGGGTGGGGCAGGAGGAGAATGGAGAAAACTGTATTTGAACAACAATAAAAAAATAAAAATAAAAATAAATAAAATAAATAAAACCCACATTCAATGTTATCAGAATGTTTGCATTAACAGTCCAGAGGAGCACATGACCCCAGTTTGCCAATCAGAGATCTTGCCTAGAATTTTCACACTGGAGTTGGGAGAGAGTCTCTCCCATGGTGAGAGCGTGGAGTTCAGGGTCTCATGAGCTACCTGTATTTTCATCTTTGGCTAAGTGGAGGAAACCGCCTGCTTGGGAAGTGAAGCTTATGGGCAGAGAGAAATGGAGATAAGACTCAAAGAAACAGGGGAGGGGAGGAGGAGGGAAGGACTGAGGGGGAGAGGGGCAGAAAAGGGGGGGAGAGAAGGGGGAGGGGGAGAGAGGGAGGGGGAGCAAGAGAGAGAACAGGCGTGTCTCGGTTGCCTTCAAGTCCCAGTTTCAGCTGTTCCTCAGGTCCAGCTAAACTTCAAACTTCCTACCATCAGGCTATTCAACTCTTCCCTCAATCATATGAGATACCTCAGTCTTTCCAATAAACCCCATTTTCTGACACTGATTTGGATTTCAGCCTCTGGCAACACAAACATTTCAATATTCTCAGGTACGCTGGTAAATGACATAGCGGGGGAAGCCCAGCTCGCAGAGGAAGGGTTGTGTGGGAGTCGACAACACCAATATTAATGGCGAACAGCCTTGGGAAAGTCTGCGATGACAGAACTCATGGAATATTGAACTTATACAATACACAAAAACTAATTCAGCAACATCAATATGTAAGAGCTAGAACTATAAAATCCCTGAAAGATAAAATAGGAGTAACTCTTCATGACCTTGAGTTAGGCAATGGTTTCTAGGCTATAACACCAAAAGCACAAGCAACAAAAGAAAAAAATAGATGGATTAGACTTCATCAAAATTAAAAACTTTTGTGCTTCAAAGGACACATGCTGAAAATAAAGAGACAAACCACAGAATGGGAGAAAATTTTTGCAAATAATATGTCTGACAAAGGACTTAGATGCTAAAGAACTCTTACAAATCAATAATGAAAATACAACTAACCCAATTTAAAAATGGTCAAAGAATCAAAACAATTATCTCTCCAAAGATAAACAAATGGCTAACAAGCACTTGAAAAGATGTTCTACATCATCAGTCACTAGGGAAAAATACCACAATGGCTACAACTTCACACCCACCAGGGTGGCTAGGATACAAAAGACAGACGGTGACAGTGTTGGAGAGAATGCGGAGGAGTTAGTACTCTCACACATGGCTGGTGGAAATGTAAAATGGTGCGGCCCATGGAACATTCTCCAGTACGTTGGGCCGCAATAAATCTTAACCAATTTAAGAAGACTGAAATCACATCAAGTATCTTTTCCAACCAAAAGGATATTAAGCTAGGAATCAATAGGAGGAAAATTCACAAATATGGTAAAATTAAACAACACATTCCTGAACAACCAATGGATCAAAGACTAAATCAAAAAGTATCTTAAGATGAATGAAAATAGAAAACTAGGTATCCACATGCAGAAGAATGAAATTGGACCCTTATCTTAAGGACTTAAAAGCTACCTGACATTAGTCTGAGCACTGACTTCTGGGGGTGCGACGCCAGAAGCAGATGCAACAAAAGCAAAAATAGACAAGTAGAATTACATCTAAGCAAAATGCTTCTGCGCAACAAAGGAAACAATTAACAGAGCAAAAGGCAACCTACAAAATGAGAGAAAATATTCGCAAATCGGATACTACCTAATAAGGGGTTAATATCCAAAATATGTAAGAAACTCAGATAACTCAAAAGCAAATAAACAAATAACCTGATTTTTAAAGGGGCGAAGGACTCGAATAGACATTTTTCAGAAGATGATATACAAATGGCCAAGAGGTACATGAAATGATGCTCATCATCACTACTCATCAGAGAAATGCAAATCAAAACCACAACTGATATCACCTCACACTTGTTAGGATCAAATTATCACCTATTATCAAAAAGACAAAAAATAATGGTGTTGGTGAGGATGTGGAGAAAAAGGAACCTTCACACACTGCTGGTAGGAACGAATATTAGTACAGCCTTTATGGAACACAGTATGAAGGTTCCTCAAAAAAATTAAGAATAGAGCTACAATATGACCCAGTAATCCCTTTTCTTGGTATCTACCCCCCAAAATTTTGAAAAACTTCTTTTATTTGTAAAGATATATGTGCTCCTGTGTTCACTGCAGCATTATTTATGGTAGCCAAGATATGGGTGAAACCTAAGTGTCCGTCAATGGTTGGCTGAATAAAGAAGGTGTGGCACATATATACAGTAGAATACTACTCATTCATAAGAAGAACGAGACACTGCCATTTGCAACAACAGGAATGAATCCTAAGAGTACTATGCTGCGTAAAACAAGTCAGATGGAAAAGGCAAGAACCATACAACTTCACTCATGTGAAAGCAACACATGGAGCAACACAGAAAGCAACACATGGAGCAACACAGAAAGCAACACATGAACAAACAAAACAATCAAACAAACTCAAGACACAGTAACAGTATGGTGGTTGCCATGAGGGGGTGGGGGAGGATGAAGAGGGTCAAGAGGTCAAATATACGGTGACAGAAGGGGACCGGACTTAGGGTGGTGAGCACACCACGCAATATGTAGACGATGTAGTGTCAAATTGTACACCTGAAACTTATATAATGTTACTAACCAATGTCACCCCAATAAATCTAAGTTAAAAAGAAAAGCTGTGAAAGAAGCATATGGATTGAAGGTATGTTACAGATGCCACCCAACGTGGCATATAAAGAGAACAGAAAGTAAACCATCACCATTTAATGGTTCCATTCTCCTGTCTTTACGTAAATATCTCGCCCTGGAGGACTCCCCGAGCTAATCAGTTAGCCAGGCTGTTGGTTTGTTTCTTCCTTTCTTAACAACAACAAAAATTCAGTGTGTTATATTGCCCATCCTATCGTTCGCTCCTTCCACATAAGTGTCAGAACGTTTCATTACAGTCAGCCCCAAATTCCACTACAACCCCTAACAAAGTGAACAAAGTATTTCCTTCCTTACAGCCTTATTCTTCTTGAATTCTACATGTAAAGTTAGGAGCATTATCCAGAGTGCCTATTTTCTGAAAACAAGCTAAAGAGCAATCATCTTACGTATGCAAAGAAGCCATACCCTGTTTGTTTTTTCCATTCCAAAAATAACACAGAAATTTTAGAGACAGTCACATGGCCGGGAACCAAGAGTCGAAATGCCAAGCCTTCCTGTCTCTTGCGGAAGGCCTCTTGAGCCCTTAAGTAGTTACATTCCAATGTCACAAGGAAGCTTAAGGGGCAGACGCAATGACGAGAGTGTTAGAGGCAGTCCCAGCATGCCTGTCCCGGCAGATACCACGTTTGGTCAAGCCCTAGAAGTTAGGGGGCCCTGCCAGTGACATCGCTGCCACTGCAGTGCGTGAGGCTACCCGGAGAAAAACGGTATCTTTCTCAAGTTCTAGTTAGCTGCATATGACCTCCTCAAACACCCACCTGGAGGCCACCCTGTTTGACTCCTCACTCCTCTTCACGCCTTAGAATTGCACGACAGCCCAATGTTGCTACTTCCTCTGGCGGCAAAGATGTGGGCCAATTTCTTCCATTCTCCTTCCCACCAGTCTTTCTTGCCCTTAAAGATGGAAAATGCACAAGTCGAATGCCTCCCTATTTTCCTTAGTTTTTAACAGTACATAACTTGGCTAGTTTCTCCTTGGGCAATCCTTCCCTCTCACCTACTCACCATTTTTATCCCAGTATCCCCCAAACTGCCACAGTGTATGCCCAATTGTGTCATTAAAATCAATCAATCTATCTATCTATCTTTCACTCTTTCTCTCTCTCCCCCTCCCCACTCCACCCCCACTCCCCCATTTGTGAATGTAAAATAATAAAAGTAAACACTCTTTCATCAAATGGTGCTGGAGCAATTGGATACCTTGAGGCAAAAAAAAAAAAAAAAAAGGAAACAAAAACCATTGACCTAAACCTCACACCTTATACAATAATGAATTCAAAATGGACCACAGACTTAAATGTACTATTAAAAATTATAAATCTTTTAGAAAAAAAATAGGGGAAAGTCTTTAGGATCTAGGGCTAGGCAAAGAGTTTTAAATGTTAACACCAATCACACAATATATAAAATGAAAAACTGAAAGCAGAACCTCATCCAAATTAAAACTTTTGCTTTGCAAAAGTCTTGTTAAGAGGATAAGAAGGCAAGTTATGGACTGAGAAAAATGTGCAAATAATATGTTTGATAGAAGATTAATATATACAATACATAAAGAACTCTGAAAACTCAAAAAGAAAAACAATCCAATTGGAAAATGGGCAAAAGACACAAAGTAACATTTCACCAAAGAGGGTATATATATACATGTGACCAATAAACACATGAGAAGAAGTTCAGCATCATTATCCATCAGGGAAATGCAAATTAAACCCACAATGAAGTGTCACTATAAAACTATCAGAATGACAAACGAAAAATAGTAACACCACCAAATCCTAGCAAGGATGCAGTTAACTGGGTCACTTACACATTACTAGTGAAAATGTGAACTAGGACAGCTACTCTAGAAAATATTTTGGTGGTTTCTGGGAAAAACGAAACATGTAACTACTATATAACCAAGCGATTGCATTCGTGGGCATCCCCCCCCCCAACATACATGCAGAAATGAATACATATCTTCGTACAAAATCCTGTAGATGAATGTTTGTAGCAGCTTAATTTGTACCCCCAAACTAGGAGCTATCTGAATTTCCTTTCAATTAAAGAGACTGTGACACATTGATATCATAGCAGTGAGCAACAGAAAGGAATGAGCTATGGATACACACAACAACTGGGACGACTCTCCAGGAAATTATCCTGAGTGAAATAAGCCAGTCTAAAAGGTTGCAGACTGTATGACTCTATTTACGTAGCATTCTTAAAATGACGAAATCACACAAACGCAGGGAAGGTTCCCGGTTGCCAGGGTTTAGGAGTGGGGAAGGGAGTAGATACAGTTACAAAAGGACAACAAAAGGGATCCCTGTTGTCAGGGGACTTTTTTGTATCTGGACTGTGGTGGTGGCCCCCAGAATCTACACCTGCGATAAAACTGCATAAAATAAAATACACACGCACACACTGCATGTGAAACAATGGGATGAAATCTCAAGAAGGTGGATCTATTGTATCAATGTTAGTTTCCTGGTCGTGATCACGTACTGTAGTTATGAATGAAGTTTTACTATTGGAGAACCCACCTGAAGGTTATTTGAGGATCCCTGGGTATTAGTTCCTATAATTGCATATAAATCTCAATTATCTCAAACTTAATGGGGGTGAAAAAGCAAGCCTAATCATGCGTATAAGCATAGGTTTAGGGTTAAGGAAACACTTACATTCATGAAAAGGCCATAAATTTCAGTGGTAAAACTGGCCTCACTGCATGGAAGCAGCATGGGAAGGAATGTCCAGAATGATCTTTGCCCCATGGGGCAGAGCAGGAGGTTACCCTGCCTGGGAGTCCCCAGATTTTCATTGATAAATTACTGGCCTCCCAGTCGGTTAACTCTTTCCTACCCATGGGAAGAGGAAATGGAGAAAACTGCTCTGAAAGGGCAGATGTCACACACCACCCCCCAACACAGCCCAGGAGCCGAGGCTGCCTCTTCTACTTTGGATGTTCCGTCTTACCCAGGTTTTCCAAGCTCTGTCCCCTCATCCTGCTCTGGAAACCTGCACAGCCTCCACACGCATCGCTCCACACCGGAAAGAGGGACCGTCCACAGGCTGGGCAGCTGGCCCCATATGTTCTCTCTGCCTCCTCATCGTCCATCCCAGAGGAATCAAGGTGTACACTGCTGATTTGAGAGGAAAAAGGTGGTCCATCTCTCAGCCAGGCAAGCAACATATATACAATGTCAAAGAATGTTCTAGCAGTTATTTAATTTAGGTTCAGGCAATATAATTCAACCCATGTGAGCTTCAAGGTGATGGATGATGCCCCTTTCTACACTTTAACCTTAAGAAGTTCCAGGCTTGCCCTGGCTGGGTGGCTCAGTTGGTCAGAGCATCAGTCATCCCCAACCACCAGTGTTGTGGTTCCATCCTGGCCAGGGGCACACAAGGATCAACCAATGAACTCACAAGTGAGTGGGACAACAAATCGATGATATTCTCTCTCCCTGCCCTCTTTCTCTCCCTCTCTCTCTCTCTAAAAATTAATTTAAAAAAGAAATGACAGACTCAATGAATGGGGCAGAAAGTGGTGGGGAGGATAGACAAAATAACCACAATATAAAGTACTAGATGGTGGTCTTGCAGCAGGGGATGAATAGATTGGGAAGGAAGTGTTCAGTTACCTTAGGAAATTAAGTCACATACCAAAGAGGGGACATCAAGCAGATGGCAGACTGAGGTCTCAGGCTCCACTTCCCCAGAAAACAATTATTTAACAGTTTTTGTACATGATTGAAGTTAAATTGTTACCAATTTGTTGGTAACTACAAGATATTTTATGGAAGCTTCAGGATAACCGCAAAGAAAAAAACCTATAATAGATACATAAAAGATAAAGAGAAAAGTATCAAAGCAAATCATTGAAAAAAATCATCACATAACAAAGACAGCAAAAGAGGAAAAGAGGGAAAAAACTGCAAAACAGAAAACAGCTAACAAAATGACATTAGTAAGCCTTCATACATTAATAATTACTTCCAATGCGAATGAATTCTATTCCACAATCAAAAGGAATGGAATGAATACATTGATATTTTAAAAGATTCAGTAATATGCTGTCTACAAGAAACTCCCTTTAGATTTAAGGACACACATAGGCTGAAAGAGAAGAAATGGAAAAAGACATCCTACACAAATAGTAACAACAAAAAAAAGCAGAGATGGCTACACTTAGGAGTATATCAGATGAAATAAACTTTAAGTCAAAAACTGCCTCTAGAGACAAAGTAGGTTATTATGTAATGATGAAAGGTCAACCAGTGGAAAATATAACAATGATAAACATATATGCACCCAACATTAGAATACCTGAATATATAACGCAGACACGGAGAGGTCTGAAGGGGGAAATTGACAGCTATGGAAAGATAGGCTTTGGCCAGGATGTGGCGGAAGAGGGGCCTTTGTACACTGTTGATGGGAACGTAAGTTGTTACAGCTTTATGAAAAACAGTAGGGAGGTGCCTCAAAACATTAAAGTGGAACTAATTTACGACCCAGCAACCCCACTTCTGGTTGTATAGCTAAAGGAAATGAGTGCTATTTTGCAGAGACACGCACACTCCCATGTTCCCTGCAACGTTATCCACAGCAGCCAGGATACGGACACAACTCAAGTGTCTTGGTGGATGAATGGACACGCATGGTATGTACATTATGTATATACATTACATTCAATAGGTACATATCTATACCTGTGTATGTATGTGTATGTATAACATATGCATACACAATGGGCATTATATGTTACACAGACACAATGGAATATTATTCAGCCTTAAAAAAGAAGGAAATCCTGCTACTTGTGATAATACAGATGAACCTGGAGGCTAAGTGAAATAAGCCAGATGAAGGAAGACAAATACTGCATGATCTCACTTACATGTAGCATCTGAAATAGTCAAATGCGTAGAGGCAGAGAGCAGAAGGCTGGTTTCCAAGGGCTGGTGTGAGGGGTGAGTTGGAAAGCTGGTCAAAGGGTACAGTGTTCCAACAACGTGAGATGGTTAAGTTCCAGAGATCTAACACACAGCAACGTGACCCCAGTGAATCATGCTGTACTGTGTACTTGAAACGTGCTACGAAGAGAGATCTTCAGTGTTCTGACTGGAAAGAAGGGAGGAAGGGAGGAAATGGCAAATATGTGAAGTGAGGAGTGTATTAATTAGCTTGTGATTATTTCACAGTGCATACATATATCAAAACATCAAGTTATATGCCTAAATATATGCAATTTTTATTTATCAATTATACCTCAATAAAGACAGAAAAATAATTAGAAAGTCACATATCAAAAGTAAATTTTTTTACTAAGCAAGTTAATCAGAGTTGTACCAGTTTAAATATATTGCAGGTCGTGACTTAGATTTTCTAAGCAAATATATCACAATTTCTACATGTTCAAAGAAATGGTTTTTTTTTCAAAATTGGTGATTTTGCAGTCATCACAGTGAAAAGGTCTAAGCGATGGGTCCACACGGGGAGCTGAGGAGCTCCCGGACAGACCCATCCCACGGCTCCCTTCTGCCCGCCCGCCCCCACTCCTGAAGGACAGGGCAGGGCCCCGTATCCAAGGCCTGGGGAAGCTCACTGAGAGGGGACCGACGCTGCCTGTGAGGACTGTGTGAGTCTATCACCTTTGCCGGTAGCCACTTGTGTGTTCTTTGATCAGACCCCATAGCTCTTGCGGGGAGGCAAAGCTGCCCTTCGAGACCTTACCCCCAGCCTGTGGAAGTCCCAAAGACAATGGATGCCTACTGCTGTGTCTTCCTGGGCCAGGGCGTTTAAGATCCGGACGGGGGGTCCTTTCAGGACGACGCCCCACTAGGTTGTACTGGGCACTCAGAAAGCTTTTGCTTCCCAATTGTCCTAGTGGCAGAGGTCCGGCCATTCTCCTCCTGCTACTCAGAGCCCACGTGGGACGCACAGGATGAGGCCCATGAACATAGCAAGGGTGCAGAGCAGAATAAAATGACCAAACCCGGCCCCACATTGAGCTTTTGTTAACAAATACTGATCTGTAAAACACTGATTAAGCCCAAATTGAAAACAAACATTTGTTTCTGGTCTGGATGTCACATAAAAACATTTTCGTTTCAGTCAGTGAAGGTGGTAAGTGAAAAAGTTGCTATCGTTCTTCACTCCCATAAACATAACTGCTCTAGTCCCAGAATGCTTTTCTTTTATCGCTTCCCCTGCCAGGAAGACGACAGAGCAATTCAGAGCCCAGGAGAGGAAATAGACTTAACTCAGCACAAACCTTTTCACTGAGTCAGAGATACAGAGGCCGGGCATGTTCCAGACGGTGACTTCAAACATGTGGTGAACAGCAAGGCTGGAGCACCGTGAGGGCTGCCAGCCCCCACCCAGCTACGGAGGCAAGACTCTGGGTTCGAGAGGGTTCCGGCCACAGGGTGCGGTGGGCCTGTGCCAGTGCAGTGTGCCAGAAAGAGAACCAGGCCACAGAAGCTAACTAATGCTTTTGATACCCCAGGGAAGGGGTGGGACAAGGAGCACGTAGAGTTTCACAGACAAGCCCCTGAGGCAATCAGATGGGTCTGTCTGTGGTTGCCCAAATTTGCCAATGGTACTGCTGCGGAAATAACCTTCTCAGAGTGCTCCACTGTTTGTGGTCCATCTGGAGTCTGAAGCATGGTCTTCCCACTGTCTGGTCATCAGAGAGCGACACACCTGGACGGCAGTCTTCTGGCCACACCTGCAAATTCCTAATGACATTTACTTCTGTGTCCCTCCATCCCCACACTGAATGACACATTCAGAAAAGAGCCCCTTGAAACTACCTATTGTTTTTGTAAGGGTGATTATGAGGATATTGTCTCTTACATCACACATTACATTACAAATCCATCCTAGGATTTGTAAGAAAGGAAGCTCCAGGAAAAGTTCTGCTTCTCTTGAATAGCTGGTTTATTTTTAACAATTGTGTGCTGCTTATTGATAGCATTGCCCACTTTGTTTCGAGTGCCGAGAAGTTCAGAGTCAAACCTGAGTGGCACCACCAGCAAAGAACACAGGGTCCTGCGGCACCGCCGTGTACCCCTGAGCCATCCCTGCACCGAGCTATTTTCCTGCACCGGGGTTTCTTCACAGTAATGGCTTTGCCTTTTCTTAAGTCCTATTTTACTCTACACATCTCTGCAAGCCGTTTCAAATGGCTGTGGGTGGAGAGATAAGGTATAAACAAGTGAACAAACAAATCAGATGGGTAATTGACAGAAGTAACTTGTTTTAAAGTAGTTTTGCCTTTTTTTGGTAAACTTGCCTTGTCTATCTTTAAATGGCTGTGTTTACAAAGCAACACCTTCCACTCAAGGTGTAGACTGTGTCTTTAAGTGACTATTGATATGGTTAATGTTGATAGATTTATTCCCATGACTGGACATAAACAGCTTCTAGTGAGCTCTGTAAGAGCATTCCGGGGGTCTTTTCCAAGACCCATACAGACTTCTAGGCAGTTGAAGGGAGTGCCCACTGACCTGGGCCCAGGGAAAGTCAGCAGAGCTGGGAGAAGAACCCAGAGGTCTGAAGTAACAGCTGCGAAGTGCAGAGAGTAGCAGCAGGTCACACTTATCTGCCCCTTCCTGCTGCCGCCTTCCTCTGGCCACACTCCCTGATCCACCTTCCTCCTCTGGGCCTCGGGTTTCTCCTCAGAAAAAGGGGAAGAGCTGCTTGGTGGGTAGGTCTGGTTAGCAGGAGGGACAGACAGGAGGAGCATGGCGCACTCTCTGGGAGGGCAGGCTTGGGGCAGGGGCTCTGGAGAGAGCATCAGGAGGAGGGGCAAGGAGGCATGGCAGTGAGGGCTGCTCAGCTCTGTCCGTGACTGGCCCTAGGAGGCACTTCAGCTCCTGACTGTGAAGCACAGGGGCTTGCGGGGACGAAGGTCCAGCAAGAGTGTAAACCAGAGAATCTGTTTAAGGACCTGACAATAAGTGTGAGGACGGAAAGGACAGGCAGAGTTTTTGGAGATCAAGCAATGTTTATCACACTCACATGTACTTGGAGTTTTTCCTCTCTCTACTTCTCTCTCCCTAGTACCATTTTTAAAAACTAGACATATCTTTTTTAAAAAATGTATTGTGGCAAACTATATATAACATTTACCATCTTATCCATTTTTAAGTGTACAATTCAGTGCCACTAAGTTCAATCATATTACTGTGCAACCATCTCCAAAGTTTTTTTCTGTACCCACCAATCAACACCTCCCATTCCCCTCCAGTCCCTGGCAACCACAATGCAACCTCCTGTCTCTATGCATTTGACTACCCTAGGTACCTCTTATAAGTACAATCATAAAATCTGACCTTTTGTATGTGGCTTACTTCACTTAGCATAATGTCTTCAAAGTTCATCCATGTTATAGCATGTGTCAGAATTGCCTTTTTTAAATTGGCTTTACTCTTTAAAAAAGATTTTATTTATTTTATTTTTAGAGAGGGTAAGGGGGGAGAAAGAGAGGGAGAGAAACATCAATGTGTGGTTGTCCTTTTGAGCATCCCCCACTGGGGACCCAGCCCCCAACCCAGGCACATGCCCTGACCGGGAATCAAACCAGCAACCCTTTGATTCGCAGGCCAACGCTCAATCCGGTGAGCCACACCAGCCAGGGCAGAACTGCCTTTCTCTTCGTGGATGAATAATATTTTATTATATGTATATGATATATTTGCCTATCCATTCAGCCATCAGTGGACACTTAGGTTGCTTCCCCCTTTTTGGCTATTGTGAATGATGCTGCTCTGAACACGGGTGTATAAATACCTGTTCAAATCTCTGCTCTCAATTCTTTGGGAGTATTTATCTAAAAGTGGAATTGTTGGACCATAGATATATCTTATAAGAACTGTTGTTATTATTGAAAATGTTTAACATCTGCAAAAGTAAAGAGGGTAGAATAAATAACCCCAACCGTTACTGGCTCGTGACCACCCTTGTTGCATCCCAAACCCCTGCTCCCTGCACCACTGGGCGCTTTAAAGCAAACCACCGACACCAGGTTGTTAAATGCATACACATTTCAGAGTCTACTTCTAGAAGACATGATCTACATATTTCTTAGGGAGTCATGTACATTGCGAGCACCTAATTATTAAACACCAACATGGATAAATACTCATTGAGTATGAATCATTGTTTGAAATTTTGTTTAAAAGTGACACTCTTTTAAAGAAATGTTTTATTACAAAACCCTTTCAAACATACTAGAAACTAGAGAAAATTGAACAATAACCCCCATGTGCCCTTCATCCAGCTTCAAGGACTATCAGTAGCAAAACCACACTCATTTTAAAAATCTAGGCATTAGATTGCTCAAATGATATTCTGACACTTTACTCTTCTTGGGGACAGAACCAGACTGGAATAGAGCTGACAGCAGGAAAATCCCTTTTCATTCTGGAAAGGTTTATTATTTATCACTAAAACCACATATTTTAAAATGACTAATCCTTGCAATAAATGCTCATAAATATCAATCTGCCTTCTCAGGCACCATGTGATCTGTGGTTTATCTGAGCTCACTCGTCTTTCCTCCCTGGCTTAAATCTTGGTGACTTTCAGCTTTCCTAACCCAGACGGTTATTTACAGAAAGAACATGCTGACATTTAAATAAAAGCGATGGCTAAGAAGTGAGTATTTCTCCTTTTCACTTAAGCACAGAAAATGTGTGGTCAAGAGTTGATACTGTACAGATGTCTGACTTCTTATTTAGTGTGGAATTTGTATAATTTTAGAAACAGATGCATTTCCTGGTTATTTTTATAAATGATTGCATCATTAAGCTGTTGCTGCCTAACAAATTACCCCCCAAATTTAGTGCCTTAGAACAACAGCCATCAAGATGGGATAATTTTCCTTATTAGATAGCAAAACTTATTGTCATTGATTCTAAGACATATTTTATCTTTGAAATCAGACTACAAAGAACTAACAGTCTATGACATTGTATAACTGCTCTTCACCAGGCAGCAGGTAGGATATATTTATAGTTGCCTTTTAGAAAACTGAACTTGGTCATGGCTGTTCATATTATCATGCTTCAGTTGAGTGGTGTCAATATGGTGGGCACATGTTGAATTAAGCAATTTCAAAAAGATTACAATATAATTCACTGTGGAAATGGGAAGTTATTGTGTATCAAGAAAAGTACTGAAACAGACCAGTTGGGTAGACAATTTATATTAGTGAAACAGATTTTCATTGTTGGAAAAATAACGTTGATTAAATAGATACTTCTTGGAGAGCTGTGATTCTTGAGACCTAAGAAAGGATTAGATGACACTGTTATATTTTGTAATGAAATGCATGCAAAAGACTTACCCATCACGCACTAAGAAGCTTTTCAAAATGGGTGTCAGAAGCTGGACCCCAAAATATCTTATAATCGACAGTTAAGTACTCTGTTAAGAAGAGCTACATCTTCAAAGCTGCTGGTGGCTGGCAGAAAATCTAAAATACCATTGGATCAACAAGCTATAAGTTTGTTTTGCTGCAATATAAAAATTCCAGAGGCAGCCTGTGGGATTGGTAGATAGCATCACAAAGTCATTGGGGTTATAGGTTTGTTTGATATGCTCTTCCACTGTTTCCTGTACATGTTTCTTGTTTCATATCCAGCATCATGTCTATATTCCAGCTAGCTGATTGGAGGAAGAAATGAAAAGGGACCAAAGGGCAAGTGCCAGCTGATTTTTAGAGTTTCCCAATAGTTGCTACACAGTATTTATTCCATTTCATTGATCAGAACATAGTCCCAGAGCCACTCCTAAGAAGCCATCCTTACCAGTTTCAAGGAATGCTGGGTAATATGTTTTTTATTCCAGAAAGCCACGTACCCAATTAAAAATCAGGGGTTCTATCACTGAGGAAAAGAAGAATGAGTTTGGACGAGTGGTAGTCTCTACCCCATCAAAGTTTTCTAATTTATAGGCGTGGGATTGTTTATAGATTCTCTTTTTACTGATAAAATCTCAATTGTGTGACTATTTTCACTATTTTGATTTTAGTATTTATGTTTGTGTCTGTTTTATGCTTTGTTGATCAGTCACGCCAGCAGGTTGCTTCATATTCCTTGTCAAAACACCACTTTTCGGTACTGCCGGTCTTCCCTATTGATTATTGTTTTCTATCTTATTAACGTATATTCTTTATTATTTCCTTTCAGTTGCTTTCTTTAGGTTACTCTGTTATTCTTCTTCTGAATTCTTGAATTTGACACAACTCATTTCTTTTCCTTCATTTTTTAAAAATAATAATAAATTTGCGTATGTTGCTTTCAAGTTTCTACAGGAGTGAGCAAAAGTAGGTGTACAGTTGTAATACAAATAAATCATACAGTCATTGATAAATGGTAACACAAGAATAAACTGTTTCATGCATGTGCTCACAGCGGCACACCTACTTTTGCCAGCCCCCTGTACACACTACTTTCAGAGTCACTTAGTTCTAAAGATTAACTCCCAGTGATTTCCTCTGAAACTCATAAGTTATTCAGTAAATTATTTTTAATGCTTATAATGCATGTGTAATTTTAAACTAGCTTCCTAATTTAATTTCATCATGATTAGTAAGATGTTGTCTGAGCTGAAATATCAGTTCTTGGGCATGTGTTAGGACTTCTTTTGAAAGTCATGTCATCACAAAAGAATGCCTGCGTCAATTTGCTTGTTCATTTGATGGTCAAATCTTTCAGGTCATTACTTTTACTGCTTATGTGGTTGTTTGTTTTAAAAGGCACACCTCTGTTAGAAGTGTGTTAAAATCTTGCATTGTGTCTATGGATTTGTTCATGTCTCGTTGTAATACTGTCAGTTTTATATTTCGTGGTTAAGTTGTTAAGTACAGTGTTCCTCTTTATCCTTATTCATGCTTTTGTTTTTTAAAGTTTTTTGCCATAAGAAGCTTTTCTTTGGTTAGTGTTTTCTTGCTATATCTTTTCCCATTCTTCTATTTTCAACTTTTCTGTGTGGTTTTGTTTTAGATGTACCTGTTGTTAAGTATAGTTACACTTTGAAGACCCAATCTGACTGTTTCTGCCTTTAATAGGTAAATTTAGTACATGTAAATTTATTGTACTAATTGATTCATTTTTACTTATTTCTACCATTGTATTGCATATTTGTTCTCTTTTTTAAAAAATATTTTTTACTTATTTTTAGAGAAAGGGGAAAGGAGAGAGAGAGAGAGAGAGAGAGAGAGAAAGAGAGAGAGATCAATGTGTGGTTGCCTCTCACACATTCCCACCTGGGGACCTGGCCCACAACCCAGGCATGTGCCCTGACTGGGAATCAAACCAGCGACCCTTTGGTTCACAGGCCAGCACTCAATCCACTGAGCCACACCAGCCAGGGTGCACATGTGTTCTTTACCATCCTTTACTTATATTTTCTTCTATTGCAGACTGATTAATTGATGAAGTTTCCTACATTTTCCCTTTCTCCCTCTACTTGTTTGTATGCTCTATTTGCATTTCTCTACTTTTCATATTACCGTTAATGCCATTCTTATTTTTTTCTGTAAATGTTGGAAGTTATTCAATAACTCTATCCTACTCCGGGACTTGAAAAACACCTCACAATGTACACCTAGCAATAACTCTTCCTCCACTTCCCACCCCTTCATATGATTGGCAACCTGAATTTAAATTTACCTTTCCATCTAACAAAAATAACTGTACTTTTGGATTTATAGCACATAGGAATGTAATAACTATGACAATAAGCACAAATGAGAGAAATAGAGCTATAGTTAAGCAACGTTGCTATATTTTAGCAGAATTAAGTCAGTATCATCTGGAAGTAGATCATTATAAGTTGAAGATGCAGATTAAATTCCCAGAGCAACCACCAAAATTAAAAAAAAGAAACTAAAAATACCTGAAAAATCCATAGAGGACACCAAAAACATAAACAACAAAAGAAAAATAGATAAATTGGATGTTAACATTAAAAACTTTTGTGCTTCAAAGGATACCAATAAGAACATGAAAATAAATGGTAATGGAAAAACCACAATAAAGATTTATTTTTTTTAAAGAGCATAAAAAAACAATTACTCAGTGGGAGGAAATATTTGCAAATCATGTATTTGATAAGGTACTTGTATATAGAATATATAAAGAACTTTTACAACAAATAACCCAATACCATAATGAATAAAAAATTCTACAAAGACATTTCTCCAAAGAAGATAAACAAATGGCTAACAAACATAAAAAGATGACCATCACCATTAATCATCAGGCAAATGCAAATCAAAACCACAATGAGACACCACTTCACATCCACTAGGATGGCCAGAGTAAAAAGACAGATGATAGCGTGTTGGCAAGGCTATGGAGAAACTGGAACCCTCCTACACTGCTGGTGGGAGTGTAAAATGGAGCAGCTGCTTTGCAAAACAGTCTAGCAGTTCCTCAAAAGATTTAACATAGAGTTGCCATATGACCTAGCAATTCTATTCCTAGCTATATACCCAAAAGAAATTAAAGCACTATGTCCATTCAAAAACATATATACAAATGTTAATAGCAGCATTCTTCATATAGACAAAAAAGAAATAGAAATGACCCAAATGTCCATCAACTGATGAATAAATAAAACCTGGTGTACCTGTACAATGGAATGTTATTTAGTAGCAGAAAGGAATGAGGTGCTGATACGCGCTCCCACACAGATGAGTGTGGCAAACACTATGCCAAGTGAAAGAAGCCAGCTCCGAAGTACCTCATATTGTGTGATTCTATTTATTTGAAATGTCCAGGATAGGCAAATCCACAAGACAGACCTTCCTCCTTCTTCCTGCCTGGAGAACTTGGATGTAAATGTCTGGATCTCCGACAATGACCGTGAAGATGGAAGCCCGTGCTAGGAAGGAGGGTGAAATTTCCTCCCAGGGGCCAGCCATGAAAGGTCTACTTCCAGCCTCTTTTCCTCAAGAGAAGTCTGTTTAAGTCACTGTAATTTTGAGTTTTCTGAAATATGCAACTGAGCACTATCTTCACTGCTAAAATACTCTGCTGAAGAGAGGGTGGGAGGGAATGGATCCAGCAATGGGGTTGAGAGAGACGCATCTCAATAACAATAAAAAATTACAGACAGACAGTGTCAGAAACAGGTAAATCAAGAACCAGAAACATAAGCACACTATGTAGAAAGGGGAGGAGGAGTAAAAACAAACACAAATTTAAAAAACCAGCTAACTGGGAGTAAAAGCAATTGCTTCAGAGAGCAGAACTGAGGAATGGGGGACAGGCAGAGAAGGGGCTGCTTCATTTTATTACAGTTTTTTGAAAATGTTTGATTTTTAAAATTATGTGCACACATTACTTTGATAACAATGAAAATTCACTTAAGAAGAACAAAAATAACTACAAAACATTTTCTCTAGGAATGAACATCCAGGCCTGAAAATCTCCTTCGACCTAAGACCGGTCATCTTAGTTCCTGTCCCTGCTGCACACCTGGCCGGTCCCAGACAGACGCACACTCAGAACAGCTGTTTAACATTTGACCCACTCCCTCTGCTCAGAGCCTTGATGCCCGCATCTTGAAGACTGCCTGAACTGAACTACCATTCCCTACGACATAGTAGCCTCATACTGAAGCAGTGTCAGCAACTAAGAACATCGGGGTTTCATTCCTTACGCAAGTCCTTCAGCTTTTCTCCTCATTCTCTTTTGCCCCTGGTAAGTCTAAAGGGAGAAAAATGAATTAGTGTATCTTTTCCTGTTACGACACATTTATTTAATCCCTCCATGTGGTCAGTGCCTCAGATAAAATGGAAGAAAAGGAAAGAATTCCTTCTCTCAAATAGATTCGAGCCTAGAGGAGAAGGACTTGCAAAGGGCAGTCTTCACCATCTTTAACAACTTGACAAATGATTTGTTAGAGGGGAAGCAAGGCCGCTCTAGGAGCCCGTGGTAGGGCCTCCTAACCCACCCTTGAAAGGCCTCCCAGAGGAGGCAGCGTTTAAGATAATACCTAAAACAAGAACCACGCCAGTGAAAGCGGTTGAAGTCCCGAGCAGGACCAGTTACACTGAAAGAAGCAGTGGGGCCCAGGGCTTCTAGATCCCTTAGGTGAAGAAGGGAGAACAGGGGGGAGACAGAGAACCCAGAGGAGTTCACGACTCAGGATCAGCTGCTCTTCAGCTGACTTCAGAAGACAGTGAAAAGACCTTGTTACTTGACAAATGTTTTCTGAGTGAAATTTCTAGGAGCACAGTACTGGTGGTCTGAGCCCTCCTCCCTGGAATGTGCTAAGCCCTTCCAAACCCCCAGAGTCTGATTCCATCTTTACCTGCAGATGGGGGCATGGTACATAGGAAGTATATTCTACCTGGGTCTGGGCATGAAAGAGTGGGTGTGTGCAAAAAGGAGTCTAATCCGAGGGTTGAGGTGAGAGGCCTGACCAAGGAGAATATCTGGAAGAAGGTTGAGCAAAGAGCCCTGAGCAATTGGAGACTACTTCTCAACTGTGCAACATTCTACCTCCAGCCCCCGGGGCTTTGGCGGGAAGGAGGAGGAGGGTATGCTGTTAAAGAAAAGGAAGAGGCTGTGAAGCCTGGGTCTCCACAGGAGAAGCACCCCCCCACCCCCACTGTCCATTCTGTCTATCCTTAGACACTGAATGGTGACAGCAGAAAGTTATCTGCAAGTCAGTGTTGGAGACTCTTCTGGGTACTTCGTGTGAACTCCTCTCTAAGGGGTATCCCAGAAGTCGCAGGAAAAGGAAAGGAGCAGAAGCTTCAGCTTCACTCTCCTCTCTTCCTGCTTCCTCAGGTCACCACTCCCAAACCCTGCTTATCTCTCGTTCTTCCCTCCTTCGGTTAGCATTCCCCCCCTGTCTGGGCTAGGGAGTCAGTAAGACTCAATCTTACCAACATCCCACATCTGGTGCCTAACAATCACTCAGTAAATTCACCCAGAGTGAGTGAGCCTATGCAAGTAACCGTGTTCCCTCTCAGCAAGGGGCTGAGTTTCTAGTGGAGTCATCTCCAACTTTCAGACCCCTTCCTGAAGAGACGGGAGGAATGAAGAATTGGGCCAGAAGGCACACACATATCACAAGGACTGCTCACAGAGTGCCCCAGAGGTCTGCAATCCCTGCTCCACCTCTGGAATGTCGATCTGTTAACAGCACAAGCCCTTACTTGGGACACTTGGAATGTAACCCTACTGGTCAAGCTAGGGACTCAATCTTGATTCTCACGTCTTTGCTGAGATGTCTCCTTGGCCCCTTCCCCACATGTTGCTGGAGCTCTTTGAACATATCTTTTAAGCAAGGCCAACCTGGCCCTTCAAGTTTATCATAAGACTCAACTGTTGAAACTTAAAATCTCTACCATGCGCAAGGTATTTTGACATACCAGGTAACTTTTTTTAACCGAGGATCCTACCTTTGGCCCTCCTGTTTCCTGGGCTTTCTCTTAGGGATACTGCAGGGGAATTAGACTATCCATTCTCCCTGTTTATGACAATGGAGCCAGCCATCGCTCCTTCCCAACACCATCAGCTTTTTTTTTCCTATTTCAAAGTACAGAGTCCAGCACAAATAACACCCCATTTTTTTGTCACAAACTCTTTTATTACAAACTCATAAGCATGTAATTCTGTAACCTAACAATATCACATTCAAGCACACCATATGACATTTTAGGTGAAATGTTCAAATTAAAACTATAAATTACTAGACCCATGTTATTTCCCTACCAACCAAAGTCAAACAGGCCTTACTTCTGCCAGACCCTGTATAATTATCCAGAGCCTTGGAAGCACCGTGATATACTCCTTCAGTGGTCTGTGTGCAAATGTGGCAGCCTGTATTTTTCAAAACCAGTCATGGCAAAATGGCCAGGCCCACATTCTTCTAGAACCTGGCCTTGCTCTCCATCAAGAGGTAGATTCTATTGAGTCTCTTCTTAAACATGAATGGGTCTTAAAACTGCTTCAGTGAAGAGAATGCAGTGGAAATAATGATGCATGAGATGTAAGGCTAGGTCACAGGAGCTGTCACTCTCCTGGCTCCCTCTCTTGGAGCACTTGCCTTTAGAACTCAGCTGACATTCTGTGAGGAGCTCCAAACCAACTCTCACAAAGAAACCACATGGGAAGGTTTAAGGGGGGAAGAGCTGGGCATGGGGTGTGAAGCGGCCCTCAGATGATTCTAGCCCCCCGCTTTTAAGACCTCTGGCTGAGGCCCCAGACCTCATGGGACAGAGACAACCTATTCCTGCTGCACCTCGTCACAATTTCTGACCCCTGGGATCCATGAGCATTATAAATGGCTATTTCCACCATTCAATTTTAGGGTAGTTTACAGCCACGGTGATGAGAACAGAAAACCAAGCACAGAATGTGAAGTGTCCCTTCCAAAGTCTCCTCATTGCCTTGGTACCTGCAGACTTCTACCCAGCCTCACTGTGTCATGGCATGAAGCGCTGAGATTGGAGGGACCACCGCAGGGATGGCTCTGCTGCCAGAGCCAGCTCCGCCCCAAGGAAGCAAAGAAATGGGAAACAGGAAGAGACTTGCAGAAGCATAAGAATAATTGGGAATTGACTGTAGAGTGTATAAACGTAGTTTGCCCAACACTGCCCATTTCTAACCCTTATGTTATAGTTGCCAGAACTCTATTTTTGCCATTTTAGAGTCTTCCCTGCTTTTTTTAAGAAAGAAGAAGAGGTATGTGGGAAATGGGGTTTGAACCAGTACGTCCTAGGCCTTCCCATCTCCAGCTTTACGGCTTCCTTCAAGGCCTCTCTCCAGCTCTTACACATCTGCTCCTTAGTGCTTAGCTTGCTAAAACCCGAATCTGTGGCACCATCAGCAGTCGCCCCAAATAATCTCAAATCAGCATAATTATTATCAATATTGCTATCATAACCTTTGATGTGACCAAATGATACAACCACATTTAGTCTTATAAAAAAAAAGTGTAACTACAAACCACTTCCGAATGTGCTGCTGTTTTGATTCATTGGTAGCTACTTCACCCGGGGTTCGCCCATGCAGAGCCCAAGACAAGGACCTGTATATGTGTGGGTGGTCTATGTAGGAGGTGATCCTATTACTAGCTTGGGGTTCTCGGGTTCCCAAGAGAGAGACTGAGTGGAAACCCCAGATAAATTTCCAGATGAATGTTTAAGCTTACGCTCGAGCACAGAGTAGGCAGCACAGAGGAAAGGAAGGTCTTCCGAACCGGCTGGAGGCTGCCTCTGCTTGGCTGCTTTTATAAGCTGGGGACAAAGTGGGCTTGCATGAAACGGTGGGCTTTTGGAAAAAAAGGCGGGCTCTCAGGATTGTTCATTTCAGGGTCAGCGACTTCCTCGTCCAGCTGCTTTGCCTGGCGCCTGCCTGTGCCGCAGGCAAAACGGCAGACTACTGATTAGGGCCAAGCCCGAAAGGTTACATAGCGAGCAAACCTTGATCCTCCACAGCATGTGGGTCAGCAGTTTCAACATCGGCATTTACAAGGGAGATAAAATCAGCTACCTCTGCTTTTCTGAGTAGGGAGTAGAGGGGTGGTGACATTTCTTGGTCAGTTCATCCCAAGTTTCCTCTGACCACTTGGTCTTGATTTCCTGCCCACTCGGTTTTTTCAGTTACCAAGGCCCAGTCCCGAAGCTCTCTCAATTCCAGGGGGCCAGAAGGAAAGAGAAGAGGGGCCTGGAAGACAGATAAACCAACATAAGGGAGCATTTTTGAGGTTGCTGCTCACGATAGTGGAGCATGATTCCATGGGACTTCCTGAGAAGCATATGGAATTTCTCCCCTGTAGGATAATACTGGCTAGTATTTGTTAGTGCTGCGATTTGTTAGTATTTGATACTGAGAGTGCTGTGTATTTCTAAACACTCATTAATCACCATCACAACACTGGGAGTCAGATTTTCATAAACCCCCATTTCACAGATGACAAAGCTGACGCTTTAGAAGCTGAAACTGCCCAGGGCTACAGAGCTAAGCAGAACAGAGCCCTATCCTTTAACTTCAAAATTTTTTGCCACTTCACAACCCCAAGCAGTTTCATTCGTTTCTCTCAGAAGCTCTTGGAAAATACAAAAATTTGCATTCACACAGAAAAATTAAAGCAAAAATCCTTTTGGCCTCAAACCAAGTCTCTGAGGAAAAGGTCCCCAAATGTACAATAGAGAATTATCCGGCAAGCTCAGAGCCAGGGCTACCAGCTGGAAGCCTGGCTGAGAAGGAATGTGCTCTTGGACCCTTGATAAGCTTCTCCAGCCCATATAACGTGTGTGATTACGCAGCTGACAAGATTTCACAGAAATCTCTGGAACAGCAAAACCACAGACCAATGGCAAACCTAGGTGCAAAGAACAAACTAAGATTTAGTTCTTTTAAAGAAGACCTGGCAGAGAACATGGTTCCTCACGGCCACACTGCTGTCACCTTCTGTCATCAGTCAGAGTCCTATTCTTAGTTTGAGGTATCTCAGTTGTCACCAAAAAGAACTCTCAACCAACTGAATAATTACAGTGGCCCAAAATAGACCATTTGAAGAGGGGAAGAGCAAGCCAGCAGGCGCTGCTAAATTGTTAAGGGAAACTGGGCAGGTAGGAGCAAGAGTCTGAGTATTCACTGAGGATCCCAGATACGCCTGTACCAGGGCCTTCCTTTTACTTAGGGAAAGGCCAGAAGAGCTGGTTTCCTTGCAAGAACCATGCTTTAACCAAGGAAAAGCAGATTCAAAGCACAGAGTTATTATAGGTCAAAAAAGTCTTTATGATTTTTGCCAGACTTAAAAAATAGAAAAAGCTTTGCTGTTTTGTATTTATAAAATTGATATATTCTCATTGTTTATACTTCACTATAAAAAAGAAAATCACCAGTAATTCAATTATCCAAAGCTTAAAGACACAAATGCTATTTACTTTTTGGTGTTTTTACTGTTTGTAACAACTGGTATTTGGTACACAGAACTTTCCTCTCTTCCTCTACGAAAAGTTACCCCACACTATCTTTGGGATATATTCTCTCCCCTAGTTCTCAGCAAGGTGGTTCAGGGATTGCCTCCCTCTCAGCTGCATTGTTGGGTCCTCATAGCTTGTGCTCATCATTAAAGTCCATCGCCCTGGCCAAGGAATTTGGTTCAGGAATGATCATGTGACCCACACTAGTCCAATCAGACTAAAGTTCGTGTCTTTTTCTGGCTTGTTGAAAGAAAGATGCTCTTTACTTCCTAGCAAACGTGAGTAAAGAAACGTAGCCCCAGGAACTGCTGGCAGTCATCTTGGAGCCATGAGAGAGAAAGCAGCAGCACCGAATGCAGAAGAAAGAGACGGGAAGAAACCAGGCCCTTTGGGATACTATTGAGCCCCTAGAAAGACTGTCTTTTCAGTTATAAGAACCAAGAAATTACTTTATCAATAAATCAGCTTTTAGTCAGGTTTCCAGGTGCTGGGGAAGCATTTGAGTCAGTAGCAGTTCCTTCAGACGTAATTCTGTCACGTACCCCAAAAGTAAGGTTTGTAATATATTTTTATATCAAGAAATATAGGCCTACATAACAATGATTTCTAATGTCTCTGCCATTTAATCTCTACTTAAATGTCACCTCCTCGGTCAGGCTTTTCCTGCTCTACGTAATCTCGAGTAACCCCACCCTCAGTTGCTGTTTTTCATATCTCCCTTTTAACTTTCAGCACAGCACCTACATAATCCAGCTTTAAAAAATTGATCTGTTTATTCTATGTCACCGATACTTAAAATGTAAGCTCCATAAAAGAAGAGATACTCTGTATTCTTTGACTTTACAACAGTGCTATTAGCAAGCAGGTGCTCAATAAATACTCCCAGGCTGAATGGCTGCCTATTTCATGTATATATCAGAATTCATTTAAACCAAGTTCCTGCTGTTGAATATTTAGGTTTCCATGTTTTTGATCATAAAACTGGGTCTGAGACATCTTTGTACATTAAATTTAATATTATTTCCTTAGGATAAATAATTGAAGTAGAACTGTGAATCAAAGGTAAACGTATTTTGAAGGATTTTGATGTATATTGCTCTGTTGTCCTACAGAAATTATGTACTAACCTATACTCCAACCACAAAACCTAAGTGCATAAGGATTGCCACATCTTTCCCCAAGGATGAAACAATGTCTCTTTGTCTTATTTTTAAGTCATTTTTAGTGGAGTTAAATATTTTTCATGTATTCATTAGCTATATGTATTACTTTTTTAGGAAATTATATCCTTTGCCCATTTTTCTACTGGGCTTTCAGCTTTCCTCATTGATTTGAAGGAAAGTTTTTTTTTTTAAAGACTAGACTGGGGATATTAACTATGCATTTGTATTATATCAATATCAAGACATCTACAACTGAGCCTTCAAATATCCACTTAAAGTTAGAAAGTTTAGCTGTAATTCCTGGTCTTTCCTTATCAGTGGGCTTCTTAGAGGGACGAAAGATGGCATCCCAGACAAGAGAGACTAAGTGGCTGCACTTGATTCTCAAAGGCGTGGTGAATGTGGCCACACTAGTGGGCAGAAGAGTAGTCAGGAATCAACAGTCCGACCCACAGAGATCTTTGGCATGGGCTAGTTGACCACGGTGTCCCCAGAAGTAATACAGATGGCTAGCCTTCAAATGTCTAATTTGATTGGTATAAGCCAAAAAGCGTTAGGTTTGGTGAAGAGAAGTCTGACTTGAATCATCACAATAGAGAAGGTATGGCCCCTCAGTCAATTTCCAGATGTGAGACAGTTCACACACCCAGAGCTCCTTGAATGAGGGGGAGGCTGGGCCTACTGAGGAAGGAACTTCAGACATTTGTACCTCCCAGCCTTCCTCCAATGGACCTGAGGCCGTTTACCAGGTGATTGTGGATTGATTGAAAAAGGGGAAATAATTAGAATTTGGAGGGATTTCTAGTCAGTGGCCTTGAAGTGATACTACTTTCTGGAGACCCAGAATGCCACTTGTTGCCCATCAGTCAGGGAGGACTAATATGTCAGGTGATCAGTGGGATTCAGGTGTCTGTCCCACGGTGTTCCTGGACTTGCCTATAGTTATACTTATTTCCCCATTTCGGGAATGAGTAATTGGAATTGATCTACACAGCAACTAGAAGAATCCCCAAAAGACTGTATCTATCTATCCATCTGTGTATATCTGTGTATCTATATCCATCATCTATCTATCTTGCTACTGCTGCTTTTACTAACACTATAATTAATAACCAGACAATATCAATGAAACAAGGCACTAATATAACAATGACCATAACAACAGACACCACCTATTGAGCACTATTTGACAGACACTGGTCTGAGCCCTTTATGTGGATTTACTCGCTTGCTTGTCATGACACAGAGATCCCTAGAAACTCTCTCTTTTTGTTCATGTTTGTGGCCTAAGTAGCCAGACATTCAGTAAGTGCATGTTACAGGAAGGACCTGGTTAGTCTGGATGCTGATGATGCTCATTTGTGCCACTGTGGGGCTGCAGTGACCCAGGAACACCATGTCTCCCACCTGCCCCAAAATATCTGACACCCAGGCTTTCAGAGAAGGAAGCTCTACTTGCCCTATAAAAGCATTTTAACCATTATTATTTTATTATTTTATCCTCACTTCCAAAAAAGAATCTAATAATTCTGGAATGTTAGCAAGAGGCATTTAGAGAGTAGTAATAATCAAAATAATGGCCTTTAAACTTCAAAATACTACATCAAGTGAAAGATGCCAGACAAAAAGTTCACATTGTATAATTCCATTTATAGGAAACAACCAGAATAGGCAAATTTATAGAGACAGAAAGCAGACTAATGGTTTCCAGGTGTCGGGAGAGAGGTGCGTGGAGAGTAACTGCTTGATGGGAACAGGCTTTTCTCTTAGGGTAATGGAAATGTCTTGGAACTAGATAGATGAGATGCTTGCCCAACATCGCGAATGTAGTAAATGCCATGGAAATGCACACTTTAAAGTGGTTACTTGTTAAATTTATATTTTATGAATTTTACCTCAATTTTGTAAAAATGATAAACTTTTGCAAGTAGTTAAAAAAAAAAAGGATTGCAAATAGCCCAGTTTGCTGAGCATCGACTACAGTTGACCCTTTGCACGGGGCCACTTACACTTGCATTTTCCCAAATATACAGTTGGCCCTTCGTACCCACAAGTTCTGTATCTGCAGATTCAACCAACCGTAGATCAAAAACGGTATCTCAGTCCATGGCTGGGAATCTGCGGATGCAGAGGACTGACTATATGCATTGTTCTACTCCATTTTACGTAAGGGACTTGAGCATCCTTGGATTTCTGTACCCAGGGGGTCCTGGAACCAATCCTGCAGATACCAAGGGGTGACTGTAGTTAAACTTCGGGGGAGTCAAAAGTTATATGCAGATTTTTGACTGTGCAAGGGGCTGGTGCCCTGACCCCCAAGTTGTTCAAGAGTCATCTACATAGGCCAGGCCCTGCAGTGGGTGCTCACCTCCCATATTATAGCACGTAACCCTCACAATCAACCCTTTGAGATATGTGCAATTTTTATACTTAGTTTACAGATGAGAAAACTGAGGCGTTAACAGAGAAGTTACATAATTAGCCCAAGACCATATAATCAATAATCTTCAGAGAGAGACACAAACACAGGAAGTGCGCTCAGGGGACAACACTCTTACTCTCTGTGCTTTAATTCACCTGCTTTGGAGGTGGTCTGCTCCCTACGCTTTGTCAAAGGAGAAAGGAAGCTACCGTATCGGTAGGAGGGTGGCCTAACATTTTTGTCGTACCCACTCTGGTTCGATCACTTCCATAGATTCCTTATTTAATTCGTACAATCACGCTTGGCAGAAAGAACTACTGCTATGCCCATTTTACAGATAAAGAGCCTGAAACTCAGGAAGGTAAGGCAACATATCCCAGGTCACTGGACCAAGCCTCTGCTCTGAGCTGAGGATGGAGGTAACTAGCTCCATCTGAGCCTCTCAGGCTGTCTCCAACAGGACCCTTTCCCTTGCTTACTTAGCTCAGTTATCTGTGCAGTAAACATGAAAGCGATGACGAGAGAGAAGGTACTCACCTCACCTTCCTGTCCCACAGAACAAGCACTGCCATTCTGCTGTGGGACCCCCTTCAGCCCAGTTAGTCCAATTGCAAAAGACTGTAGAGTTGGTTTCCTTTCCGCTGTCGTGCGCATATCTAGTGATGGCTAAGCATTGACTTGTTTATGAGATGCTAATTAATTTAGGCCTGAAGAGCAATACAGGCACAGGGACAGGTCCTGCAGCCGGGCCTAAAACTATTATTTAATCTCCTGTTAATGTACTAAACAACTTTGTTTCTTTAGAGAATTTTTCAGAATGCAATTCCCCAGACGGGGTCCACAATTCTGACCTTTGCAATCATTTTACTAACAAATGTAGACAGCTGTTACTGGTATTGAGGTTCTTGGGTTCCCCAAGATAGAAATAGAGAGGAAATCCCAGAAAGCTTTCCAAGCTTATGCTGGAGCACGAGGCAGGCAGCACAGAGGCAAGGAAGGCCCTCTGAACCGGCTGGAGGCTGGCTGCTTTTATAAGCTGGGGACAAAGTGGACCTGCATGAAATTGGGTTTTTCAAAAAAGGCAGGCTTTAATAATATTCCATTTCAGTGTTGGTGACTTCCTTGTCCAGCTAGACAAGGTTTCATAGTAACTATGTTCCTGTCTGTGCTGTAGGGGCAAAATGGCGCCAACCCAGGAAGGCTGCATAGTGGTCAAGCCTTGATCCTCCGCAGCATGCGGGTCAGCAGTTTCAACATTGGCAATTAGAGGGGAGATAAAATCAGCTACCTCTGCATTTTTGAGTAGGGAGCAGAGGAGTGGCGACATTTTTTGGTCAGTTTATCTCGAGTTTCTGTTGACCACCAGGTCTTAACTTGACTCTCTTGCCATCAGGTGTTTTCTATTCCTGCTGGCTCACGTCCTTAGGCTGTCTTACGGCCCCTCTCAGGAATCCCATGTGGTCCTCACTCAGCTCAGCTTCAGGAGGTAATTTTCTAAGCAACAAAGATATACCTGGAACCCTTCCCCAAATAATCTACTTCTTATTCCAACCCATCTAAACTATAGTAGCCACAGAGAACAGGACCTGAAAAGATACCTCCTCTAGAGCCAAGTGAAATTTCTGGCCCATCTTGTAGAGTAAAATGCGAACCTGCCAGGAAGCTGTGGAGTTCCTTTGACAGGTTCAGAACCCCGGCTTCCCTTGAAGCTGCACAGGGGCTGGGCACTTGGGTCTGGGGGGAGGGGAGGTAGCGGGAACAGGGATTCAGGGGGATGGGGAGGCAGGGGGGATGGGGAGGCAGGGAGGACGTGAGGAAGGTCTGCAAACTCACTGCCCTCAGCCATCATGAAAGCCATGTCGGTCTGCAGGGGCAGCAGCCCCCCAGTCCAGCCGTGGTGGTCATGCAGACATGTGGCCTGGAACAGCTGAATACACCATTTTTAAAAGGAAAGCCCAAAATCTGAATGTGTGTATAAAATCTGCCAATTTTTAAATTAAAAAAAAAAATGTCATCACCCTGTGTAGGCCAAAAAAAAAAAAAAGCATGTTTGTGAAAGAGATTAGTTCTGTGGCTTCTGGCAACATGAAACCTCAGTTCTAAAGTGTTTTTTTTTTAAACATAAATAAATAAAATAAAATAGTAAATAAAAAAGTATACATGATCAACAAACTATTTCGAGAGATCCTATAGAAGGGGCTTCTAGATGAAAAGAGAGGACTGGACTTGAAGCAGAAAACTTTGTTTTGAATCCAAAACACACGGTGATTCATCAGTTGAAGGATTCTGAGCAAGTTGCATAACTAAGTCATGGATTACTTGTGAAAGTAGTATCGGAACCCCTGCGGTTCTCACTATGCGGTGCTGTCACAAAGAACGAAGCACACTATCAATTCAGAAAATTCTCATGCAAATAAAAGAGTTTACAATTTACAAACTTTGGGAAGGCAGACAACAGGTCATATCCAGCTCATAGTGACTGTGTATCTGCACAGAGACAGACTCAGGACACATTTTTAACTGCCTTAGCTGGCCAATATTCCTGCTATAATCCGAATTTAGAGAATTAATCTTTTTAACGACCTACAAAATAGTTTGTGTGGCTATTAATCATAATAACTCACATAGCGACTAAGGAGTGCTAAAGCTACTGATTGAAGTTCTCAGACTCAGTAAGTGTAATTACATGTTAATGCGTAGATTTTTGTCTGGCAGAGATGCAAATAATTTTTGTCTTGTAGAAACGATATCTACAAAGTTTATCATTTACTCTTCTGTAGATTTTAACCAGTTTTGTATTTAACCTAGAATTTTAATTCTAATATTCCTTAATTAATTGCATATATATAACTGGTTCCTCAAAGGCTCTTTAAACAGGTCTTAACATCTTACTGGGTCCTTCATTAAGTAATGAAGTGGGCTACATAAAATCCTTGACATGTGTCCTCTTATATTTGCAGAAAAACCATAATTTTATCCTTTTGTAAACTCTACTTAAATATCAGCCTGTCTTTTTTCCTAGCCAAACTAAGTTCTTAGCAGCGTTTCTCAACTTATTTTACTAATGTTCTCCAGTTTATGTCAGAGGTATCAGTATTGAAGCATAAACTGAGCACGATGTCAAAAACTTGTTATGCTACTGTCGTGCTTTTGTGATAAAAGACAGACACTGCATGCCAATTAATTCTTCCATTCATTCCATACTTTACAACAACATTTTTGTAATATATGCTGCAGGGCACTGAGGAGGAGTGAAAGCTAAGTAATAGGCATGCACATACACACAGCCACACGCTCCCTTCTAAGGAAACATAGAAGGGAGTGGGGAACAGAGCCGTATGTTGATAACTACTGTAGGATACCAGTGGGCACAGATGAAGGGCTGTGAAAGGTTACTGAAGGAATCAGAGTTAAATTAGACTGGGGCATGAGAGAAGGCCTAACAGAGAATATGACATATTAGCTGGACCTGGAAGAGTGACTGGGGGTTTGAAAGATGGTGAAGAAAAGAGCAGGGTATTCCCAGTGGCAGGAAGAGCAGAGAATTCAAGAAATGTACTGGGGGCAAGTTCTCCTATGAGGATGGAACATGCATGGACTTTGTAGGAGTTACCTGTAAAAGGACTTGGGGGTCTGTTGCTGCATGAAAAACTACCCCAAAACTCAGTGGCTTAAAACAACCCTTGTTTATCATTTCTCATATGTTTATACTGATCTAGGCTGGACTCAGCTAGGATGTTTCTGCTTCACATCTCTCTCATCCCGCTGGGGGAACAGCAGCCGGTGGCCTGAGGAGTCTCTTCTCAAAAGATGGCAGAGGTGCAAGAGAGCAAGTCACATGGTCCATCCAGAGTCAAGGAGTGAGGAAACAGATTCAGACTCTTTAGTGGAAGAAACAGTAAATGGCAAAGGGCATCCATACAGAGAGGGGTGAAGGGCTGGAACCAATGATGCAGTCTACCACAGGGACAGTAGAAAAACCTTGAATGCCATGGTAAAGAATTAAACTTTGTTGCTAAGAGAATAAATCTTAATTCTTCTTACCACAGGAGAGAGAGAGAGAGAGAAATGATAATTTCCGGATGTAATAGAGGCGTTAACTAAATACAAGGTGGCAATCATATTGCAATAGATAAATATATCAAATCAACAGGTTGTATACCTTAAACTTCTGCAGTGTTACATGTCAATTATATCCCAATAAAAAGTTTTTTTTAATTAAACTTTGTTCTGGGCAAGGAGAAATCTTTCTTTTTTTTAAGCAGAAGGGAGACATTCTCAGAACAGTGTTAGAAAGAAAGACAATTCTGCCTGCTGGCTAGGTGGAGAATTAGTTTACCACCGTGTGAACTAGGATAGTGGTTGTGGGAAAAGGGACAGAGGGACGAATTAAAAGTAGTTCTTAAGTAGAATAAAGCTGGTCATTATTTGGAGGAAGAGTGAGAAAAGCTGAGAGAACACTTAGGGTTCTAAATCGGTACGGTGAAACAAGCCCTGACAGTGATAATAATTCAAGCTACTTCTACAGAGAAGTTATTTCGGGCCGGCTACTTCAGCAAACATTACACGCACACTACCCCTATTAAAGTGCCACAAGAACTATGACATAGTGGTATAATTTTCTATCCCCATTTTATCAATGAAAATACTGACACTAAATAAATTTGAGCAACTTGCCCAAGGTTCAAAGCAAATAACTGACAAAACTGGGTTTTGAACGTGAAATCGCTTTGATTCCAGAATGTGAGCTCATAACCTCTCTAGGCCACCTCAGCAGGGCGGGGATAACGAAGCAACCATCTCCTGGTTAGTTCCAAGGAAAGGAACTAATATTTGATGCGGGATAGGGGCTGATTTAGTGAATTATATTCTGGCCCACCTAACTACTTTTAAATAATAAAATGCCACTGTATTTTATTGGTGTAAAACATTTTGATCTTTTTAAATACTCAATATTTGAATCATTTACATTTTGACTCAAAGGTGCATTCATTTGGAAAGTATTCAGAACCGGTCTTTCCCTGTTTCAAACCCTCCCAAAGTATCTTGCTATGGTTCCCATTCCCGTGCTTCTAATGAAGTAATGTGTATTCATCAGTAATGTTTCCCACAGGTCCTTTGGGTACCTCTATACTTCCTATAGTCTCTAATGGAATTGTTTAAGAAGGGTGGGGGGGGTGGGATTCAGGATTAAAGGAGAAGGAAAAGGGGTTGGGAAGTTTCTGGCTTAACTTCAACCCCTCCCCCTCATTTTTCCAGGTCCCCATTCTCTCCACTCCTCTTTCCTCTTCTCCTCAGAGTCAGGACTACCCTCATAAACTCAGCTCATCTCTCCCAACATGATTATGATCAGTCAGAATCTTCTCCCCTAATCACCCTTCCTAGAGAGACTCAAACTCAGAAGGACAGAGGAACTTGGATTTTGGCCTTCTCTGAGGTGGAACAGTATCTGAGGACAGTGCAGAAGCAGTGAAACCACAGCTCACCTTTTATTGCACAAAATAAATACCAAACTAGTAGAAACTGCCAATTTATACACACACACACACACACACACACACAAAATTTAAAATAAAAGGCAAATGGCAGATAAGCTTTATCTGTATCTCCCTATGTATACACACATACATTTTAGTTGCCATTCCACCTTTTTTTAAATTTAATTTTTATTGATTTTTAGAGAGAGAGACAAGGAGTAGGGAGAGAGAGAAGGAGTAGGGGGAGAGAGAGAGAAAACATCCATTTCTTGTTTTGCTTATTTTAAAAAATGTTGATTGATTTTAGAGGGAGACAGAGAGAGAAACATCAATGTGAGAGTCAAACGTCAATCGGTTGCCTCCCATATGTGCCCCCACCAAGTATTGAACCCACAGCCCATGTACGTGCCTGACGGGGAATCAAACCCCCAACCTTTTGGTGTACAGGATGGCGCTCTAACCAAGCCCAACTGGCCAGGGCTGTTCCACCTATTTATGCAATCATTGGTTGCTTCTGGAATGTGCCCTGACCGGAGACTGAAGCACAACCTTGACCTATCAGGACGATGCTCTGACCAACTGAGCTACCCAGCCAGAGCCACAGCTTTTTATTTTAATCTCGCTTATTTCACTGAATATTATTTTTAAATGTCAAATAGTTTATTTTTCTTAGGATTTCTCAACTATAGTACTTGAATCTCTTATTTTTGTCTCTTTTTAAGAATTTTCTACTCATTAAAGTTTACTCTTCATTTAAATAAAATATAAACAAACATGTAGACTATATCAATGTATCATATAAAATCTATACCTGTGTGTAAATATGTAATTCTCCCTTCTTCTGGTTCGTTCATCACCATTCATTCATACTTCAACACCAGACAGGAAGTAGGGCTGCAGCAGAGGCCTATGAGGTAAAGGGGATGGGGCATTGTGATGGTTAATTTTATCCTCGACTTGGCTGGGGGAGGTCACGGGCAACACATTATTTGGTCAAATGTTGTTCTGGATGTTGCTATAAGGGTGTTCAGGGGACGACAGTAACATTTAAACCAGTGGTTTTGAGTACAGCAGGTTGTCCTCCATAGTTGGGGTGGGGGGGCCTTACCCAGTCAGTGGAAGGCTCGAATACCGAACCCTCCCTGAGCAGAGCAGGAAGGAACCCCGCCAGCAACAGCCCCTGCGCTCACTGCGAGGCTTCCCTGGGTCGAGCCTGCAGGCCTCCCTTGCTGATTTTGTATTCACCAAGCTCCAACATCAAGTGAGCCAATTCTCTAAACTAAATCTCTCAGTCTCTTCTCTCTCGCGCGGGCGCTCTCCCCGCCCCCCGCCCCCCCCCCCCCCCCCACTATGCATAAGTGCTGTTGGCTCTGTTTCTCTAGAAAACTAATACAGGTACGGAGGCTTCCCGGCACCCCCCTCCCCTTCTCCCTAGGGGTAATCCTCCAGGTCCTCCCTTGTCTCCCCAGCCCACCCTAAAACCCTATTCAGAAAAGCCTCTCACGGTGGAGGACTCCGCAGACGCACAGCCCAGTCACCATCCTGATTCAGTGCCAGGCTCCTCCGCCCTGGGCCCAGGGCCTCGCGCCGCGGGGGTCCCCAGCTTTCCAACGGCCCCTCTCCACATTTCTTTGCTTGAAGGGGCCGGGCGAGGGCACCCTCTCCCCCACCAGCGCAGGCACGCACTGCAAGCAGAGCGGCCCGTAAGGCCTGGCGCCAATCGGTGAATGAATGGCCCAGCTCCCCACCGCCTGGGTGGGAAAATCGAGGCACGTGTTTTATCCCAGTCACCTGCGTTTCTGGGTGGGGTCAGGTGCCGGTTTCGCATTGAGGAATTTACTTGCATTTCCCAAACAATTTACAGCCAAAGCCTGGCCTTGGGGTCTGCTACCCAAATCAAGACCTTCCGCAGCTCCCAAATTACTGCTGTTCATTCAACAAACAAAATAGAGGTTGACAGAAACAGTAAACTGAGGGATGGACGGAAAGTTATGCCTCGCTTCTCTAATTGGCAGAGGCTGGGCACGCTGCTTGTGAAGTATGACTACTGTGTGGGACCCTGGCATTCTCCGAGCATGGGGTGTGGGGGATGTGGCCCAGAGAGACGGGCTGAGATTGCAAATCTTCCCGTGCCCTATGTTTTATCCTACAAAGTCGAGTGCGGTTTGCATTCTGTTGCATGACCTACCCTGTTTTACCACTCACTCTCCCCTCCGCTGGCAGTCTTTGATTTTTCCAGGACGATGGACACATGTTTATCTGGGGGCTTCGTGCATATCAATATTGCTATTTGGGAGGCACTGGCCCTGGATACTCCAGAATCGATCTCCGGATTAGGCCAGACTGCAGACCAGTATTTCCACACTTGCGGCTTTGGGTGCTTTGTCCGGAACTTTTACCGAGTGGCCTTGGAATTGTGCGACTGCCCCATATGGAAGATTACAGTAAGACATGCTCCTCCAGAATCCTCCTGGCAAGCAACTGGCTGTGATTGCACGGTGCCACCTGAGACCCCACGGAATAAAAATAACGAGGGTGGGAGAAAACTCTGGAACAACCTTCCGGCTTAGGGACATTCTACATCAAATTGCATACCAGTCACCTCTTGTGCCCCACAGTGGCCTGGGGGAAGTAGAGGCTCTCTGATAGCGTGTAGTGAACACTGCCCTCGCTCGTGGCTTCGTCTTTACTATTTTGACATTTCCCTCTATGCGTTTGCCTAGTGCCCACTTTTCTCCCAACTTTTATTTATTTACTTGTAGAGACAGGGGAAGGGAAGCAGGAACAGAGGAGAGAAACCTCAGTGTACGGAAGATACAGAAATTGGTTGCCTCTCGCATGCCCCCAACTGGGGGGCCCAGCAGGAAATCCAGGCATGTGCCCTGACTGGAATCCAGTGACCTTTCAATTCATAGGCCAGTGCTCAATCCACAAAACCACACAAGCCAGGGCCAGTTTTTCTTAATTACACTCCACATACATTGCAGGCAGCCTTAAATCCTTCCCGGAACAAAGCAGGATGTGAACTAAAAGGAATGGGGCAGGCACTGGTTGTCCACTGGGCACACTATGGCACATTCTGGGAAGCAGAGGTCCTGCCTGTCTGCACCACTGCAGGTATCACAAAAAAAGTGCTGGAGCCAGATGACAGCCCAGCTCCTTCTGAAAAGCCTCCTTGCTTCCCGTCCCTGGGTTTGCAAAAGGGCTCATTCCTAAACTTAAGGGACATAAGCAAACTGAATCATCGTGTGTTTAGTGTATTGTTTTCTATCCATAAGAGGTCACTTGCACTTATGAAATATGCAGATTTGAGTCAGTGCCTTGCGGACTGCTCAGAAATTCAAGGTACTGCACTAAGTGGTTCATGAATTACAGCACCCATACGGATAGAGGCATAACCAAGGGTGTACCTGTAGTATAGCTCCGTTACGAGTAAGCTGGATTGCTAATTTCTAACTAAAACAAGCTTAACGCCTTTGTGTTAACTCATATTATAAATGGCCCTGAGTGGAACCAGGACTCCTTTCTTTTCCTACATTCAGTGTACGTTTGATCACACAAATCTAAATTCCTAGGCTGTCTTGCTTAAACTGTAAACATATTTTAACCTTTGAAGAATGAATTGGAGAAGTACAAACTGATGCAACTTTTCTAGGAAGCAACTGGCAATAAACACGAAAAGCCTTAAAAATGTTCCTATGATTTTGCTCAACAATTCCACTTCTGAGAACCTACCTGCAAAAAAGAACTGAATGGTGATCACTGATGCCCCAAAATAGGTTGTTATACAAACAGGCATATCTCATGTAAAAGAGGCAAAAACCTAGAAACAGTCCAAATAGCCAACAGAGCGGAACGGTCTACTTATGAAGCAGTCACACAATGTATTAGTTTACAGTTATTAGCAATGCTGTTTGCATGAGTTTTGACTGCCTGAGAAATGTACATGACAGAATGTTAAATAAACAAGGTAAGAAACGGAACCGCAAATACAATTTACCTCCAAATGCAACACATGTAGACATCCACAGAATATGTAACTGGAAGAAATCTAAGAGATGGGATTATGGGTAATTTTCTTTTTTTTATGTATCTCCGTTCTCTGATGTTCAACAATGGGCATGAGCACGTCCTCACTTTTGTGATCAGTAATGGAAATCAAAGTTGCATTTAAAAATAGGAATTAGTACAGAAACCCACCGCGAAGCAAATTATTGATTACAATGTCCTCCTTTTTATTAAATTATAAAACTGTTGTCAATACACACACTTTTGGAAATAAAATGTTTTTTTCGAGTGTCCGCTTTTATGGAGCACAAACAAAAAATTTCTATGTCAATTTCGTGGTCTTCAAGCTATTTAGCTCTGGTAGCCAAACTACCAAGAATAGCTACTATATAGTCAGAATTTATGGAAAATATTACAAAGACAAATGCCTCAAAAAGATGACACAGTGCAGAGAAAACCATAGCTATTAAAATGGTATAAAATTTACTCAAAATGTTTTAGTCCATTATGGCTTTGCATAAAGCTTCAAAGGAAGAAAATTTAAGCCACTTCTCATCAAAGGCACTTAAGAGTTGTAATAAAATACTTCTTTGAATTTAGTTGGAGTTGGACAATTATTTTTATTCCTTTTTTCACATTCTGTCTCATGGTGAAACAGTCCTTGAATGCAGCTATTAATGAAAAATAGTTATCACTTCTTAATATACATGTTAAAAATATGCAAACAGAATTAATACAGATTTTGGTCCACTGAAGCAGGCAACATTATCAGACTGTAGTGTTTCTCTTAATTCTGAGCAAAGAGCCACCAACTCCCAGACCTAGTCATACAAATAGAACCTTCAGTCCTGAATCTGCATTGCTCGTGCCCTGTGCTCCCCATGAGGGAGTGGGAGCTCAGGTCCCACCACATCTCCACACCGCATTTAAACTGGAAAGAACCAACCCACAGCTCTGCAGGAGTACTGCTCTGAGGGGGCAACAGCAGGGTACAGAAGAGTCCATTCTCAAGACACCTATAATTCTGTGTCCCGGTAGTGGGAGGGCTGGCTATAATAACCGCGCTTTGAGTGTTCCGACAGCTGCTGGCGGTATTCTTCCTCCTCCACGTCACTGCCGTAACTTCCTCTGGCATCTTGATAGAGTCTGGAAGGACCTTTCTGTGGTTCAGGGGGTCTGCAACTTAAAGAGTGAGAGGGTTAAAGGCATAGCAGGCAATCACCCAAGACAGACCGCTGACCTCTGGGCCACACGCCTGTGCTAACAAACCAGGGACACTCCTAGCCCCGCTGCAGGTTCACAGAGGGATGGGACTGGAGATGGAAGTAATAGGCCAATGCCGATGCCTGCTTGTGTAGCGAGAGAGGAGGCCATCCAACTGCTCCCTAACCTACAAATTCCCCAGCTGGGCAAGGGGCTGCCCTCCCCATCCCTAAGTTCATTGGTTACAAGTGCCACTGTTCGATCGGTAAAGAAATTTGCCCCTAGTTTTCTGTTGCTATAAAACCAGACTCTCGCTTCCAGTCAGAATAGCCACAAGAAATGTGATTTATTTTTTTCCTATTCTCGGAAGCAGGAAATGATCTAGTGTTAAAACCTCAACAGGAAGACAACTGTGGTAATTCCTAGTGCTTATGTAGCATCTTTAAAATGCAGTATCTTTCCGACACCAGCCAATTGACTGTCACCTTCCCTTCAGACCACAGTTCAGCACAAGTGGCCTGACTTTGCTAGGTGACTCGAAGGAGTTCAGGGGCTTGGCTAAAGGCCAGAAAATAGCGACAAAGTAGGTCTAGGCCCCAGGAATTTTGCTCCTGTACTATCCTGTATCTATGCTCCAGTGTGTCAAGGGAAATTGAGTTGAGATGATTATGCTGTCAGAGTTTTAGCACACAAGCAAAATTACCATGAAATTTTGACTCTCTTATCTTTAAAATAAAATTTGTCCAAATAAGTAAGGTAAACCATTGATTTGGAGGGAGGGGCGGGGGACGGGGGAGTCTCCTTATTATTCTGAAATGTAAATAAAGAAAATTCTTTCCTGGGAGTCTGAGTTCTAGGTAAGCCCACCTTGTAGACCTGTATCTTCTGAGCAGCCCTTACCTTGTGTACTGGGGCGAGCCAGGGTCTGGCTTGTGGGTTTTGATCGGAACTGCATAGATATCAGGGTGCTTCTGAGCAATTTCGATCTGTGGTGATGAAGGAAAAACAGAGTAAGAAGGACGGAATGAACCACTGGGCAGTCCGCATGCTGGCTTGCTGCTGGTCCCACTTTCCAATCCCATTTTAAGGAGAAGAAAAACAGGTGACTCTAGTTTTCCGGCTTTTGTGTGATGTCTAAGTGGCACATGCCAAATAGGAAGAACATTTGAGGCAGTGAGATTCTGTAACATGCTACAACATGGATGACCCTTGGGGACTTTATACTGAGTGAAATAAGCCAGTTGGCACAGGTCAACTACATAATTCCACTTTTATAAGGTCACTAGTATAGTCAAAATCCCAGAGGAAAAAATCAAATGGTTACCAGGGGGTGATGGAGGTGTGTGTGAAATAGTGAATAATTGTTTAATAGTTTAACAGGTATAGAGTTTCAGTGGGGAAGGATGGAAAATTCTGGAGATGGATGGTGGAGACAGTTGCACAAACATGTGAATGTACTTAATGTCAATGAACACTTAAAAATGGTTAATATGGTAAATTTTATGTTATGTACATATTATCACAATAAAAAAAGAAATGCTAAGAAGCACTACTGTTGTTGTGGCAGGCTTAAATGAGAAAAATCCCATATCCACTGGGCAGAATATGTTCCACAGACTTGTACTTAAATTTTTTTTTGACTCTTGAAATGTTATGCTTGCACATGATACAAAAATACAAATAGTATCAAAAAGTACAACCCTGGCCAGTGTTGCTCAGTTGGTTACAGTAAACCGAAAGGTCGCAGGTTTGATTACCAGTCAGGGTACATCCCTAGGCTGCGGGTTCGGTCCCCAGATGGGGCGTGCGTGTAAGAGGCGACTGATCGATGTTTCTCTTTCACATGATAGTTATCTCCCTCTCGCTCTCCTCCTCCCCTCCCCCTCTAAAATCAATAAGCATGTCCTAGGGTGAGGATTTTCTTAAAAAATACAATCCATGGGCCTCTCAATTTCAGAACCCAAGGTTTGCTAGGTTTCTATGGCAAATCTGGGAGCAAATTAAAACTCAGTTACCAAACAAACAAATGTAATAAAAACAGCTCCTGAGAGGCACCGACTCTCCTGTCATACTTGCACACTCCAGAACCCAACATGACGTTCTGAAGTGCGGAAAGCAGAATCTTATCGTTAGGCTTTCCCGACTGGAAGAAAGGCGGGCGCACAAACAGCCAACAGGTTGGAACTGACACACACGGGGCGTGCCTTTGGTGCCACGCACGTGTTCGTGTTTGTGCCGTGGGAAAAAGGCTGCGAATCATTTTAATTCAATGAAAACATTTAAAATCCTTATTGTTGGCACGCGAAAATAATCCAGGGGTTTGAACACAATTACCCTTGCATTCTGTGCTTCTTGGAGCTCCTGCATTCTCTGCAGTCTTGCCTTGTGATCCATCTTCTCAAATATCTTCACTTTGCCCAGGACAGACTTGGGTGTGTTATCTTGCTCCACACTGTCCTCTCCCGCCTCCTCATTCTCCGGGGCAGGGACAGGAGTGGAAGGCTTCAGTATGGGCTTGCAAAAGGCAGGCTTTGCTGCAACAGGAGGAGGATGGCCCTTGGCAGAGGCCCCGGGAATTTCGTTACCAGCAACAGTGGAGGGGGAGTTTGACTTGTATTCATAGGATCGGGAGTAGTCCCAGGGCTCTTCTCTGTTCTGGGTTCTGGCCTGCAGAGAGCAGTGACATATTTTTACCTTAGGCTTTCGTTTTGCTTTCACATCAGTATTAGTGGTTTAATACACTCCATTTCCTGATCAGTTTCCGTGGGTGGTCGACAAATACCATTCCAACTAACGGTCAAATGTGGGAGGGCGAGCAGCCACTGGCTGGGCACTGTGATCCCTTCCTCACTTCCTGCAGAAGAGTAAGAGCTCTGGAAACCAAGAGGATGCTGGGGAAGTGCTCGGAGCCCTGCAAGTGCTAGAAATAGATCAGACCTAATTTCACCCTGGAGGAGATTCAAATTTTGGAGAAGACCTCAGAACCAATCAGTCTTCTGGATCAGAGAGCGGGCTCCTGAGTTCACACCACGCCAGGGTCCACGCCCTAGTGTGGAGGTGAGGCCCATGTCCAGCCATGAAGGAGACGGGAGTAGGGAGTGGGGCGGCATATCACTCAAATGGCCACTTTCCTGTCACACTTCAATCTTAGGCCTGCTTGTAAATTTTCACTGATATACTTTAAGAGGTCATTAATTACTTCTGATAGCTCACACAATCAATTATTACTTTCTTCTCAACTGAACTGTTGAGTTAAATAGACAAATTTTATTAGTCTATATGGAAAAGCATGTAATCATAGCTTTGATTCAGAGAAGAGATAAAGAACCATACGACACGCCCATGTGTTCTTATATTGATTTTGTGCTGGATAATGATTTGCTTAAAAAATAAATTAAGCTTCCTCATAATAAGAGGCATTATAAACAATGGTGTGGTGGTTGTTTTCTTTAGCAAATCATCAGTAAGGATTTTTCTGGTGCATCTGAATCAGATGGTGGGCAGAAAACTCCAATTGGACAGAAGAAGAAAAACTGAGTCTGGGCTTGGTGATTTGGGGCATGCAGTATTTGTCAATCTTTTCCTGTGTCAACTAATTTAAAAATACTATCAGTTTTAGAACTGTACATTCTCCTAAAACTTCCTTTCCATCCTTCCTACTATTTTCCCGTCTCGAATTTTTTAGTTTACCCAATAGGACAAAAGGCAGGTTCTAACGGAGAAACAGTGAGTCAAAACCACAATTCAACACCATCTTCTTGTGTGTGCTCTTCCCTGGGTATGCAGAAAGCTCCAGGGGTGTCTGCTTCCTCTTCCTTCCCATCCTGGGCTTCCCAGCCACATACCTTGGGCGGCTCTGGTTTGAATGCCGGAGGCGGGCTATTGTCCCTAAGTTGATCTCTGCTAGTAGCCCTCCTCATCTGAGCTCGTGGCTCTGGGCTGGGTCTCCTTATGCTCTACAAGACATAAAGGTTTATTCACAACAAGAACATTGCAGCAGAGAGAAAAGAGCACTCGTCTGCTTTGCTGGAGTTCCAAGGACTTGCGCAAGTTCAGATTTGAGGCTCACAACTTGCATAAAAGTTCCTAACTTGCATAAGCTGAGATACGGATCCAGTGCTTCTTTACTGAAAACGCAGAAACCGGGCACACTATCATTAGCAAATGCTTAAGATCAATTTTTTAAAAACTAGATGCATCCCTTCTAGTAGTCTCTTCCATTAAAGTACAAAAGTCTAAAATCTAAAGTCTAAAACCTCTTTTCACTCAAAGCTTTTAACATTTTTAAGCGCTAGGTATTATACCTATAGACATTAAGAAGTTAATGTATTGTTTACAACTTCTCCAGTGGTATATACTAATACTTTTTTTGTCATGGTGGGTTTTATCCCCCCTTTCACCTTAGTTTTTGGTACTTCTATTTTATAAAGAATAAAATCATTCACTGAATTGCGCTAAGTTGCTAAAGGGAAGTCCATAGCAATCATTATCCAAATATATGGATAATCTCATCTATTGTACAAGATCATTATCCCAGTGTTCCCTGAGGTGCAACTACTAATTGCTCTGGTCCTAACTTAGGGCATGTTGACCTGATTTCTGGGATCACAGAAGCTGTCTATTCACTGGCCAGTGGATGCACAGTACACGTGATCAGACATGTATTTGATCATGAACTCAATTCAAAATTGAAATACAAGAGAGAAGGAAACTGATGGGGAAACACTCAGGAGCTTTGGCAAGGTCAGAAAGGTTAAAGGGAGGATGGAGGAGAAAAAAGCAGAGATATCTAAGTGTATGGAGAGAGAGGCCTAATCAAAGGTTACAAGTAAATACAATAATACTGTATTTAAAAAATAACGTTCCACCTGCAATTTGGACGGCCAGCCCATAAAGCTGTTCAGTTGATCCATCGTGCCCAAGGGCACTTAGCTCCTGCCCTGCTCTCCCATGGACTACTACCACTATTGTGCAGGCATTGGCTTGGCGAGACAGACCCCCTGCAAGTCATCCGCCTCAACCCTCAGGAAGACCTTCGACAGCACCCTGAATTAACAGTTGTCCAGCAGGACTCCATCGAAACACCAGAACCTCCGCCTCCTGCCCACGGCCTCGCAGCTGTGGCCTGCCTCGCCTCACCTCCTCATGCTGCACCGGCTCCGAGGAGCGGGTGATGGAAGACACCAGCAGCTCCTCGGCTGGCTCATCCAGCTCATTGTCAGTGTAGGCGCCTCCTTCGCCGTCGGTGTCTTCAAAGTCACTGATGAGACGGCTGTCACAACTCAGATAGTCCGCGCCCATGGCGGTTAAGTAGGACATGCGGTCTTCAGGGTCATCATCCATCCCTTCCATCTAGAGGAATGTGTTTTGGAGGGTCAGTGGGGTGTGGCATGGCTCCTGGGAGTGGGGACTCAAGAAAATTCCCAAGGGTGCAGCCAAGTGACTGAAACCTTGATGTGTTCTACAAAAGGAAGTGAACCTCATTTTCCTGAAATCACTTGGCTTTATGTTCATTTGTGTGCAGGGACTCCAATGAGGAACCCTTCACCCTATCTGTCTTTGCCACCAGATACAGCCCCATCTATAGAGAGCTACCGAGTCATGCTTCCTCAGACTGTTGTGCTCTGTCTTCCAGAATCTGGCTTCTCTTCAGCTTCTTCTGCTGGTACTTGTCTCCTAGTAATAAATGCACCCTGCCTTGTGCTGTGCCCCTCTTCACTCAGCCACAAGATTCTCAAATCCTTGAGGCAGAAGCTCTGTCCTGTTCAACTTGTTGTCCCCGTGGAGGCTAGCACAGAGCCTCAGCAGGCCACAGGCACTCAGGAGATGCTAGACACCTTGACCAAGGTGCAGTTCCCAAAGAACAAGACTTGGGCTCAACAATCTCATTGACAACTGACTCATTTCCACAAGGAAATTGTCCCGCTAAGCTACCTCAATTCGGCTAGACTACACAAGACTATCTCCAAAGGCTCCCAGAACCACAGGAAATTATATACTCTCTCTGCATCCTCCCTGTGGAGAGCTGTGCGTAAACTATGTCCACAAATGAGAAGCCAGGCAATTTTAGAAGTCTACACAAGTTTCCTAATGCCCCCTTCTCACCTACTCAAATGCCTAGGGCCCGTTCTCTGCCAATCTTTAAGCAAATGATTCCACCTCCATTTGCCTTTTCTCCTTTCTATTAATTTTTAACCATGTTTTCTGTGCTCCTCAACTTCATCTGTCACCTCCACTCTCAGTTTCCCCATCCTTAGTAAGCTGTGGAGCTCAGCTCGAGATCTTGTAAGCTCTGATTAGTGTGCTTGGAATACAATACTAGTTACTACGTTAAAAGTAAAAGGGAAGTGAATGTAGGGTTGCATGTACCCAATTCTGCTTTTCTTCTAAAAGTCCCTTTATTACTTTTTCAGAGAATTTATGAAATTGCAAACTTGATTAGCACATGTTGGAATTCCTTCGAACAGACATGGCTTTACTACATTCACTACCCTCTTGAGAAAAGATTCAAAACGCGGACTCTCACCTCACAGCAGAGTATCTACGCCACATACCTTCCCTTCAGAGACCCAAACCGCTTCTCCTTGCTGATGCTGAATTGTGTCTTTCAAGCTGCCAAACCAGCTATCATTTGCTGCATTCAGGTTGATTGTAGCTATAGAAATGTAGGCAAAAGGTTTGCGTCAATTTCCAAAGCAAAGTTTACTTAAAAATTTGACATAATTCGTACTCATTTCTGTCATATGTGAATTAAAACTCTGGCAAATGCAAGGGAAAATTTGAATATATTTGAATACTAAATCCCTTCAGTTGGGTTTACATTACAAATAAATCTTATAAACCTAAAAATGGGTGAATTTCATTGCAGAATGTATATCTTTCATAAAAGCTACCTTTAAAAATATACTTTTGAAGAGTGTATTTTTAGGAGCAAAAAAAACACACCTAAAACAGATATAAAAGCACCATATTTTAAAGACCATTACATACTATACATAACAAAACTATACACTAGTGTGCTGTTGGTTATCTCCAATAAAATACTGAATATTTAAAATATATATCATTTTGACAGGCTTAAACATTTTAGAATATACATACATATTAACCAAGCTCCATAAGTACACATTCAAGTGATATACATTTTCTATACAGAGTAAAATTTATCTTACGTAACAGCACTTCCTGTGGCCTGACCAAGCATTGTGCAAATACTGTGCACAGATCAGCTCGTTTCATACGCACACCAATTTTGTGAGTAGGTATTGCCATCATCCCCACATTACAGGAGAGAAACTGAGGCACAACAGTGAAACCAGCCCGGCGCCTCACACCCAATAAGTACAGAAGCCTAGATGCAAACTCAGAAGTTTGCTTTTGCAGGTCATGCCTCAGCCACGGCACAGCACAGCCCACGCAAAGCCGCGAATTTAGCGCGCCGATATAAAACACCAACCAACTAAAACCTACTCAAGTCATTCTTCTAATGTGCATTTATGGGTCTAACGGGGATAAACCGACAAGCAAACTGGTCACGATGAATAAGTTAAATAGGACCTACAATAATCACACTGCAAGCAAATTAGGATTTTTTTAAAAAACAACGTCATAGCCGTTTCTCAGAGGGTACGGCACTCTAGGGAACCCCCGAAAGTGGGGCTTCCTGGTGAAAGACGTCTGGCACCCGGTTCCATCTCGCCTGGAGTCTGCACAATCCTCGACAGAGAGCCAAAAAAGAACCACTGAGCAAATTTTGTAAGCAACTATGCTTCACGCTTTCTGCCTAGTCACAAATACCATTCTTTCATTTCAGAAGTTCTAACGCTGACCTTGGAAAATCCTGAGTGAGCTTACAATTTCGCTGGTTATTTATTATTTATAGCATTAGAATAAACTGATACATTGGACAACCCCCCCCAAAATTAACCTTGATTCCTTGGACTTTTGCACCCTTATTATGGTCCTCTGCCAATGCTATTCTTCTCTTGGGTAAAATGTGATGCCATAGTACTTAAACATGGAAGCGAGACTGCACACTCAGAGACAACCTGAGCGATTTGCAGTAAATGTACACGGAGCACTGGGCTGTCTTTCTGAGCTGTTAGTTGTATGAAATAAGTACAGTCTCTATTTATCACGAGGAAAACCTAGTTAAAGCCGCCATTTATGAAATACAGGAGGTATGTTTGTGCCCCCCGATAAAATGAAAAAAGGTCATAAAACCTCTTGCTGAGTTCACATTGAGTCAAGTGTACATGAAAAAGAAAAAAGAAGAAGAAAGAACGTAGCTGATTTCCTAGGTCCCATATACAATAACATCTAAGTTGGTAACAGTCATCTCATGTACTTGACCTCTTTTTAATGGGTGGGTGCACAACTATGATTTACCGTTCCTTTATTTAGAATCAATATCTTGGGTTTACTGTTGGCTTCTGCTCACCAGGTTTTTCAGATTCTTTAACTGAGCAATATTCGTTAATGCTTGTTGTTCCCCAACTCTAGACTAGACCTGTGTTCCCTGCATAAGCTTACCACATTCGCAAACTTAAAATGAAATACTGCCAGCATCACCACTCGGTCAGCATCTGCCCTGGCTGGGAGTCCCGGGATTCTGAAAGCATCCGTTTCCCAGCCTTGGCACAGTGAGTTCACTGCTCCCTCCCCAGCCAAGGATGTCAGAATGTGCCAAGAGCAACAGCAAAAGCAACGGGCAAGGCTGGAGGGGTAGGGAGAAATTGAGAAAGACTGCTGATGGGTGTGGGATTTCTCTTTGGGATGATGAAAATGTACTGAAATGGACTGCGGTGATGGCTGTACAACTCTGAGTATAATACAACCCACTGAATTTTACATCTTAAATGAGTGAATGGTAGGCTATGTAAATTAAACCTCAGTTAAGCTATTCAGGTGGCAGGGATTGCCTCTCAACAGCCTCAGCCGAGGTGCCCAGCCAGACAGCACACCGGCTTCCTGTCTCTACAATGCCCTGGGAAACCAAAAATCGCCTACTGCGACTTTTCAGCTGGTACAAGATCCACTTTGTCCCTCAAGCCTTTTCAATGACACAATATTATACTTTTAATAACATGTAACATTGAAAGACAATAAAATAAGCATAAAGTAATATTACTAATAATGACCAGGAGCATTTATTCATTACTTCCAAAGTCCCCGGGCTGAACTGTACAAGTTTCACATTAATGAAACCTGTGAAAGCTGATAAAGGTGCTAAAATATCCAGTGGTACTTTAAAAATCCCACAGGTTCACATGAAGGGTGGCCCTGCGTGGGTCTCTAAGTCCGCAATTCCATTTTGGTCGTCTATAAGCCACGAGCTGAGTGCTTCAGGAATTCCAAGAAAACACGGAACCCAAACTTTGTTTTACAAAGTAACTTTTTTGACATGTACATGTAAATGTATCCTATAACTAAATTTTTGTAAATGGGGAGGCGAAGGGGCAGCCTAACATTTTAACTTACACTGACAAGATAACTTGCTTTTAGGCAAACCTCAGAATAAAACTCCCCTTGTCATTTGCACTTAATTGAGGAGCACCTTGAGTTTGCAAGGACAGCCACTTTAACACTGTCACAATTAAATACTCATCTCTGGGACAGGTCTGCTTGTTACTGTACAACACGGAGAAAGGATACTGAGCCTAGTGACACTACGGGCAGCCTGACCTTGAGTGTGAACTGTGTGTTCACCAAGGCAGCTCTACTCTTCCTACTTATTAACTCATAAAGATGCAAATTTAAAATCATAAAAAGCCTCTGATCCTGGCCACAACACCTACCATCAAGCCATAACCTGGACAGGCTGAGCGAAACACGGGGAACAGAGAGCGCTGAGTGGGCCATCCACACAGCTTGGAAGAGTCGTATCAGAAGTTTGGAGCAATACTGTAAAAAAGTCATTTGGCAGACACGGGGGCTTGTTGGTAACAGTTATCCAGGACTCTGCTCCATCTGTCTTTAAGACTGTGCACTTCCGCAGTAGAGGCTGGTGACATATGTACGGCAAGAATGGGTCACTTCAAAGTTCCAGATGAAACTAGGTGTTCATGCTGTCTACGTTCCCACTCCAGCTTCTGACTTTAGTCACCCTAATACCTTCAATTTCTTCATTAGCTCAGGCAAAAAATGGTTTGCTGTGCCAGAGGCAGTGCTGACTAAGTCGCAAACAATGATGCCCTGCCCACTGGCTAGGCCCAGGGCTGGCCTTCGGCACACAGAGCTGGGTCATGGACAGGTCTTGCCTTTAAGGAGCTCATGATTTATCAGCAGGGCTGAATCAGTTGTTGAACCCGCCACCCATGGGCTCAAATCCTTGATCAGACTCATCCAGCTACTGTGGCCTGTGCTCCAAAGGGCAAGCGGTGCTGACTCAATGGCAGATGAAGGGAGTGCCCCAGGGCTGCTGACTCCTACTTCCGCCCTGCCGTCCCCTTTATCCAGTCTCCTGCAGCCTGGTTCTTCCTCCACAGGCCATTACTCCCATCCTGGTATCTCATATCCTCCCATGAACCTCAAATTCAGCTCTCTGAGGGAAAGCTCCTAGCCATTCCATGGACTTGAGTTTGACTCAAGGGGAGGGAGGGATGACGAGGCATAGGCTGAACATGTCACAGTCACCTGGCCTCAGTTAAATGCATGCGTTATCTGCTAAATGGAGGAACTGCGCTATGTGACCCCCTCTGACATTAGAAAAATAAGTCTGTGCTATAACAAATACAGAATATTGGGCACACATGCAGAGACACCATAGTTTCAGTCTGGGCTCAACCAGATACTAGAGGTGTGACCTGGCAGAAGTCACCTGTCTTCCTTATGGCCCAAAAAGACTGAGCCCAGGAAAGGCTGAACCACTGTTAGCTACCACTATCCTAAAAGGAGTAATAATAATTATTACTATTGTTACATTATCATTACTATTAGCAGTAGCAGTAGTAAAAAATGGCAGAGAAAGATTATATGTGAGTATATTAAAACCACAAGCTCTTACGACCCTGCACTCACACACTCCAGTGTTATCATGGACCACTTGCTCCATCCTTTGCATTTGACTGAATTACCTCTCAGTTACAGCATTCTGCCTCAGTGGTGAGCGGTGCAGCTCACTCCTTAACAAGAAGAGCCAGTGACAGTAAAACCCGAGTCCAACGTGGACATTCACTCACCCCTTCCTCCCTCCTCAGTGTCAGGTATGCTAAACATGACACAGGTTAACAATGACTGGCGCTCAACTCAAAAGAGCTATCATTATCCTAAGGATGTGACATCCACACAGCCTCCTCATGTAGCTCCCACACCTTTCATGACCAAAACGGTATGCAACCCTCTTGAACCCTTAATTGCACCATACTCACAGAACTAGGCGTTTATATAGGTAGTGCATATAATCAGTTAGCAAGTTCCACATTCTTACATCATTTTACTTTCATGAGCAACAGTAGCAATGGTCTTCATTTCAGGGATTTTAAAAATATGCTATTATGGAAAATTTAAACACATACAAAAGCAGAGAGAACAGCTTGGGGACCTCCCATGTGTACACTCCAGTCTGGCCTGGCCTTTGCCCCACCCACTTTCTTCACTGAAGATTAAGTAAGCAGACCCCAGACAGCACGCATGTCATCTATAAATACACAGGGGTGGGTTAAGGCAGGTTTACAGTTGTGAGCACGCAGAACAGAGTTTATTTTTGTATTATTATAATCACAGCCGGCATGGCTTCTTTCATACAAACAACTGTAAACCTCCTTTTGCCCACCCTGTACACTCATACCTATTTTGTTTACCAAACATTCCTAAAAGACAAGTACTCTTTTAGGAAACATAATCACGATTAACATTATCAGCCTAAAAGCAGGAGTAATAAATCTTTAATATCATCCAACATCCAGGGTGTTCAAGTTTCCACTGGGGGGACGTTTTTAAATAATGAAACCAAGTTCCTATCACTGTGTAAGCCAGTGCAGGCGTGGGTGGTGGGCAGAGAACAATGACACCGCCTGTACGGAGAGGTGTGAGCTAGGTGCACGCCGGGCTCAGTCACCCATGATTGCATGCTATGGATCTTTATGACCATGTTCGAACTGTCAAAACTAAACATACAAATGCCATGGTTCTCATACACGCATTTTATAGGATTAGCTGCCTTTTGAGGAGTGAGCCGTATTTCAGATTGCTATCTATATTACTATTCAGTTCATTATTTCTTTCATTTTTAAATTCTCCACTTCTCACTTTGGAGCACGTAGACTACATTTTAAACTTCACTTACCTGTAAAAAGGTGTGCACACGTTTTTTTCAGCTTGTTGGCTTGATCATATAACTTTCGAGAACTTTTGTTAGAAGTTGGACTCAACCTCTGTCTCATGGTTTTGACACCTTGTCTAGAGTCTGGGTTGAAAAAAATCACAATCGGGAACCACTGAGTATAATTCAACAGGTCCACTGCTTTGGGAGTCACATCCAGTAGTGCGTGCTTATCCTGTCAGAGACGAGAAAAGGCCACGGAAAGGGTGTGTCAAGTCACACGGCGGCAAAGAGTTTGTCTTAATAAGTAAAGGTGGAACCAGGTAAAACTTGTCAATTTAAATCAAAAAGCATAGGCCCTGGCTGCTGTAGCTCAGTGGATTGAGTGCGGGCCTGTGAACCAAAAGGTCGCTGGTTCGACTTCCAGTCAGAGCACATGCCTCAGTTGCAGGCCAGGTCCCCAACTGGGGGCGTGCAAGGGGCAACCACACATTGATGTTTCTCTCCCTCTCTTTCTCCCTCCTTTCCCCTCTCTCTAAAATATAAATAAATAAAATCTTTAGAAAAAAAAAGCAGAAGACATTTCTCTTCACATTATGTCCACTAAATATTACCAATCTATTAGAATTTCTGAGAAAATGCATTAGCAGGTAATTTGGTACAAAACTCTCAGAAAAAACAACACATCACAACCACAGATTGCCCAGTAGTTTCCACACAAAGAAACATCTTGCATTTATACCCTTTTTTTTAATCGTTAGCATTTAATGATCACTAAAATACAGACTCTATTTTCAAAATGACTGTAGCAAACCACGACTCAGTTCTTTCTGACAACACGGCCTTGGGTTCCATTTTCTCACCTGTTCAATAATTTGCCTCACGGTATTTAAACGCACCACCCCACTGGATTTCTCAGAGCCTGCATCTTTTGGTTCCGTTTCTGCAAAAGCAAAAACAAAAGGCTAAATAACTTTTTCCAAACCCGTGCCTACCAAACACTGCAACCCAACGTCAGCGACGCTGGGACATCCGACAGGAGGCACCACCTAATGCGAGGCAGCGGGGATGACCACACAGGCTGTCTAGCCAACAGCTCATCGTGAGGAAACACGCAGTCCACCTGATGAGGCAAGGGGCTTGGGCTGTCCACAACAGCAATGTCACTAAATGACTCAGAAGAAAGGACACTAGAGAGACATAAAAATCAAATGGATTTCAGGATTCATGGTTGCACTCAGAATTTTAAAAAAATAAGCCATTAAAGATAAAATTGGAAAGCTGGGACGATGGAGAAAAACCTGAAAAACAGACTACATACTAAGGGTTATTGAACGACTGTTAAATTTCTTGGCTGTGATAATGGCAGTGTGGTTGTGCAGGAGGAGAGAATGTCTTTATTCTTAGGAGATTCACAAGGATAAAAAGTGTTATAACGTCTGCAACTTAAACTTTCAAATGGTTTGGCAGAAATTTTAAGAAGTGTGTCAATGGTGCCGATGGGGGGAGGGGTGCACAGCACAATGTGACGGGGACTCTGGGCGATGTGTACATGGGTGTTCGCTGTTTTCTCATCTGGCTCTGTATATTAGATATTTTTCAAATTAAAATTTTGTGAAGAAAAAAATACCACCGACAGACTTACTAGCAGTTTGGAACAGGTCGGGTAACTCATTTGACAGCTTTTCCATTGCTACATCTGCTATGGGGCCAAATAAGACCACAGGTCTCTTGAAACCAGCTGAAATGAGACAAGAAAGGTGATGAAAACACATACACTTCCTCAGCTGTTAAAATAAAAAGCAAAAGCATTTTATGGGTTACTGATAACATGTCTACGTGAAAACAATTGTATGTTCTCCCACCCCCAATTCAGCCCAGCTCTTTTCTGAAGACTATGCCTTCATTCCTTTATTATTAAAGATAAACTTCACTATAGGTAATATATAAAAACTTCTGAATGGCAGTATGAAAAAAATAACGGAAGAAAAATAAATAAAAAATAACTCAGGTTGTGAAACACGCCACCATTTGAGTTTGCACAGCTCGCCTATTTATAAGTCTTCTTTCGTGTTTGAATATAAGCCCAACTCTGTAACCTTGCTTTGGTCTACATGATATAGGTAAGTTTGAACTCGATGGTTACAATCTGAAAATGAAGAAAGACGGGCTCAGAGTCCAGTCCGATCATTCCCTAGCCCCGTGCGGCTTCCTCACCTTCTCGCAGCAAAACCCTCTCATAAGCCGGGAACTTGGTGCTAACCGACACAGCAGCCGTCAGGTCTTCCCGACTCTTCCTTAGGTTCTTCTTCATGCCGGACCTCTGGCCGCGCATTCTCCAGAAATCCGCCCTGTCCCCAGCATTGTCTCTCTGGGCATTCTGCACGCTGGCCATTTGCTCAGCCCTGAGGGAAGAAACCACGGGAAGTCAATCTCTAAAGCTAGAAAAGTGCGAATGTGCATGTCACTAACCAAGTCTACTCGGTGATTGTGATGAACCTGGACTAGGGAAGATGCAGCTTGGCAATGGAGAGGTTTCACAGGGTGGGAAATGTGGGTACGCTCTCTTCCCCAGGGGAGGCAGACAGAGGCTCAGTCCCCATAAAACCCACCAGAAGCTGCTCAGTAATGAACACACTAAAAGTGGCTCGTTCTGACAGGCTGGCGTACAGCAAACAGACCTGAGACCCCTGCTGAAGTGTTGGCAAACCATCAAGTGTCCACTGGGGCTGAGGACAAGGGACACACACTGAAAAAGGGCAACATATCTCTAAGAGGCGTGCTGGTACGCTTCGGCCACTCGGTATCTGCCCACACGCCGTGCAACACGGTGGGCATTCCTCAGGACATGGTGCAAAGCCAGCCAAGTGCAACAACCAACTACGCAATGCTGAACACTCATGCGGACCAGCTGGCAGCTACTTCTCAGTTCCAGGCCACTCCTCGCAAACAAGGAGACGATGGGAGAGGGCCTGAGCGCAAATAATGGAGCCCTGTGCGGCTTCCTTTTGGAGGGGGGTGGGACTGTGGTTTATCTTTGGGGGGAATGTGAAAGAGGGGCGTGTGGGAGCGTGTGACCTCAGATACCTGCTCTTGTTGGGGATTAAGCCTTTCTCCAGTTCGTTTCCGATCCTCACGGCCAGCCAGTGGCCCAGCTTGCCGTCATACAGAGTGTCCACCACTCGGAAGACCTCCCCTCTGGTGAAGGCCAGGCTCTGTGGAGTTTCCTTCTCACATTCAAAGTGGCTCCTTATAAAAAACGAATCCCCTCTGCCACAGGCCAGTATGTCTCTGTACACTGAAAGACAAACGCAACACTGTCTGCTGCATGCTGCTCAGCTAGAGGTCTGGTCTTAAGGAGCTAGCACCTTCCCCTCCTTCTGATCACCCCCTTTCCCTTCTGTCCATTCAGCAAAGCCAGCGTACAGACCCTATGGGAACCACCACTCAAACAAGAAGCCTGAAACGACTAACATTTGAGTGGCTGTGATGGTTAAGGTTCTGTGTCAATTTGACCAGCTCACAGGATGCCCAGATATTTGGCCAAACATTATTCTGGGTGTTTTGAAAGGAGATTCATGTTTAAATTGGTAAACTAAGTAAAGAAGATTGCACTCCCTGGTGTGGGTGGGCCTCAGCCAATCAGTTGAAGGCTTGAATATAACAAACAGATGAACCCTTCCCTGACTTGAAGAAAACTCTTCCCGCCTTTGAACTGGGATATCAGTTTTTTCCTGCCTTCACACGCAAATGGAGGCATCATCAGCTTTTTCTGGGTCTCAAACCTGCCAGTTTTGGGGACTCTAACTACACCATTGGCTCTCTTGGTTCTCAGGCCTTTGGACTTGGACTAAAACTAGATTATTAGTTCTCCTGAGTCTCCAGCTTGATATTCACTCTGTAGATCTTGGGATTTTCCAGCCTCCCTCATTGTTAGGCTAATTCCTTATAATCAGTCAATCTCTCTCTCTCCAGCACACATACACACACCCTATTGGTTTTATTTCTCTAGAGAAGCCTTATGTAGTTGTTGATCAACCCTCTGAAGCAGACATGGGAAATGCTATCGTCTCCCACTTTATAGGCGAAAACAATGAGTAACTTGTCAGGCTGGTAAAAGTTAATGTGGAGCTGACCAGTAAGTGTGGCTGTTTGCATCCATCGTGTGAAAGGCTCAATAATAACTCCAGGCCGTACTTATGGATGGAGCACTATCCAGAAAAGCAGTTTCATTCCCAACTGATACAACCAGTGGAATTATTTCAGTGGGTACATAGAAAACATTTCTACAGAAAGTTAAATGGTACCCAAATTGTCTCCAGAGATTAGGTATTAAAATCCATTTCAATTTTTAATACCCACATTTACCTACTCTGGTCCCAAGGCACCTCTCTCGTCCTCCCCACAGTCCCCTCCTCCGCCCCATTAAAATAGTGGACAAATCTGCTCACCATCAGGTCGGCTCTGAGCTAAAATGGTCACCATTTCACCTTTGGGGATTTCTAACAGGTAGAGAACCGCATCTTCTCGAACCAGCCCTCTGAAATCCTGTGTGTTCACCTGACGGAAAGAGCAAACAGGAAAAACAAAACCAAAGTTTACGAAAAGGTGCCACTGACGTTTTTATCTGACTGCTTTCATCAGGGTCTTCCCAGAGCTAAACTCAGATGTAAAGGTGAGGGGATTGAGAAGTACAAATAGGCAGTCACAGAATAGCCATGGGGATGTAAAGTACAGTATAGGAAACGGAGTAGCCACAGAACTTATATGCGTGACCCATAGACATGAACAATTGTGGGGGGATTGTCTGAGGGAGTCGGGGGCATTGGGTAGAGGGGGGCAGGGGGGAAAAGTCAGGACAACTGTAATAGCATAATCAATAAAATATAATAATAATAATAATAAAAGAAGTCCTTAGTGTCCCTACTCAAGCCCTTCCAAAACCCTGCTGCCGGCCTGGGCTGTGTGCGCATCAGCACACCTTCCCGCCTCCCCACACTGCCAACCGCCACTCAGGAGTATGCATTCCATCAAAGACCTGTCACTAGGTCAGACTAGAACTTTTGGGGGTGGTGTTTGGTCTTCTTTGAGGCTCCCATTGAGGTGGCCAGGGAGGTAATGTACAATCAGGAAACAGGCAACTAGAATGCAACAGGGAGTGGTGGGGGTCTATGGCAAAGAAGCAGGCTGGCCCCATGAAGGCATGAACGCAGTTTTTAAATTAGTTCAAATAAAAGCCTGAAAATAAAAGTTCTAATCAATTCCACCTTTCTCCTACAGTTTCTATCACCTAAAAAGGTATTTTAATGAGTTTAAGAAATTGAAGAGCCTTATATGGCAGACCAATAGCGTGACATACAGGCTTATATATTTAAGTTTCTGACACACACTTATATCTGGCAAAGAGCCCACATTTATTCCCCACTGATTCAGCAGGGTGCAATGTGACTAGTTTTTAGAAATTAGAAAGAAAGCAAATACCTTTGAAATATGGAAATTAAATACATTTTGACATCTTTGTTTTGTACCTTAAAACCATTTTAAAAGAGAAAAACTACGAATAAGTAAAATGCAAAAATTCTTTTAAAGTCCCTAATGTTTTAATAATGTTACAGTAGTGAAAAGATACAGAATTCCCATGAAATATTTTCTTTGATCATTGAGGACTACAGAATTCTTTAATCAAATGCTTTATTATAAAAAACAATTCATTAACTAATGTTAGAATTTATAATTTAGTTAATGTCAGACTTTATAATTAAGTGAACTAAAACTTACTTGGTGCTTTTAAAATAAAGCTAGGACATTGCTAGGACAATCACATTAATCTTCCCTTTGAAACAAACAGTATTTAGCACCTAGGACAACGATCTTCCCTATCCCGCCGCCCCCCAAACCAGCATCACTGCGCTTCGTTGCACAGCCCTTTCTCACGCCATCTGTAGATCTACACCTGTGTCTACCTATGACGGACAGCCACATGCACATTTTTATATGCATGTATATGCTTATATCTGTTCATTTGCGTAAGACAGGGCCATAGGGCTGGGAGAATCTTAAAGGTCCCTCTGTCCACTTCTATGGTTATGTGAGACTGACCATCCATCAAGCCAAAAACATTGTCAAAATTTAAGCACACGTGCCAGCTACATGGTAAATCCACACGGTTACTAAGCAGACTTAGAAGTTTTTTTCTCTTTTCCATGCCCTAACAGTTTATGGAAGAGAAATGACAACCATACCAGACAAATAATAAACAAAGAGATAGTCAGGCCAAGCACAAAAGCATGTCGATTTCTGTTATTTACAAGGCACAGGTACAGCCACACACAGCACACTCGTGCTTTCGTTCCACGCCAGGCTGTCACCTGACCAAAGGAAGAGCCGCACTGAAAAAACCTGTGATACAATAAAGGGATTAGTATACATACACAGTTCACCATGCGGATTCAATTTCCCATGGAAGTTTGTTCTGAAACAAGGTTAAAAAGACAAAAAAACCCCAAAAACCACGGGCAGCACTTTGATACTTTGAAGATTAGTTGCGCAGTCCTCTCCAACAACTGTCCTCTTACTATCTAGTTCATAGTCCACAGGGTCTATCCTGTCTGGGCTGAACCTGCAGGGGATTCTGTAGCAGCTGCAGCTACGACTCTGCAGCGGCCTCTCTGCCGCAGCAGGCGAGCTCAACCTTTTCCACTCCTTTGCAGTCCTGGGGGCTCCTTTTGTGGTCAACAGAAGATTTATTCTCAGCCAAGAACGAGGAAGCCAGTTCCCACGGTTTCCTCCTTGTTCCCAAATGAAAGCAGGAAACAAGACCCCTTCTTAAATATAAGCACTGCATACCGTGACTGTCACCCATGGAAGCGCCTCTTCCCATCTTTAACCTGCCATGTTCCTACATGAATCCTCTATTGTTTTTCACAGAAATTCAGAAAATCATGTTTTCCCTTGAGTACAAAAATATTTTATCCTTGATCCTTCAAGAGCAAAAGCTTCCAAATTCCTCCCTGCCTTCCTATGGCCCTGACGCCAGCTAGGAAACATGCTTCTTTGGCAGCATCCACTCCACAGTAAACTGGTATGAGATTCTTATCAGGAGCACTTGGTGATTGATGTTTCCTAGGATCATGTGGTACCACGAGGTTCACTCAGGAACACTTCGTCTTCTAGGATCCTGACTGGAGTCAAAGAGGGTCTAGAATGTCACTGGAAAGCTTTGGCACAGCTCATGATCAAGGTCTGCCCTTCACGTGCTCCAGAAATGCAACCTGAGCTCCTGCAGTGGGGCCACGTGCCAAGAAGGAAGAGGGCCGCTGTTTCGTACTCTGCTGCCTGCTTCCCCGGGAATTCTGCTCTTCATTCCCCTCTCCTCTGAGCCTAGATGCTCTTACCAGACTCCTCAGTAAGTCCTACCTAAGAAATGCAAGTTTACAGAAGCAGAAATTCCAGTGAAACTAGTCCCCTAGCATTCTGTATTTGCATAGTCGAGAGGTACCTGACGTCCTTGAAGTTTATTCTGAAGTCAGTGGGAAATACATTACACGTGTCTCATAAAATATCAAGGCTGAGGTGGTTATCATTTTTCAAAACCAAAAGATTACACAAATACATATACAGTAACTTTAAAAGTACCAATTCAATTAACCAAGAAATCCTCCCCCTGGACCACTTTAGATGTAAGTAACATATTCAGTGGCAGCAACTTCTTATTTTCCAGTGGGTACCAGAAGGAACATTGACCTTTATATTCTGTGCCAGGAACTCTGCTAGGTGCCTGTGTTATCTATTCTAATTTTCCCAGGGTCTCTGCAAGGCAGATATTCTTATCCCCATTGGACAGATGCAGAAACCCATCTCAGAGGTTGAGCCAGGGTCACAGAACTGCTGCGAGGCTGGGATGCGGTTCAGATCAGATGATCTGGTGCCAACACCCACCTCTGCTCAATAACAGCACACTGCCTTAATGAGTGACAACCACACAGGGGAATCAATGAAAAACCAAACATTATCAAGATCTTTTGAAGGCTATTCTTCCTAGGCCTTTACTTAGTCTCAGGGTTTTTTTTGTTAATCAAATGAATACAAATATTTGTGAGGATCTTGAACACTGTAAGTTCCCCCACAGGAGTGAGTTGTGGGTTCTAGGACTGAGAGGACAGGACCCATTCCAGGGAAACTGGGACCTTGATGCCGGGCATCCACACACCTGCAGCTCATCTATTTCCACAAGCAGGACCACTCTGCCCCCTCTTCCGTAAGCCCTCCAGAAAATCCCACTCTTTCCCAGTAACTTCTAGAAACAGGACTGGGCTTTCCTTACCTTCAGAATTTGGTCCCCTTCTTGAAGGCCTTCTTGCTCTGCCGAGGTCCCCTCTTGGATGCCGGCCACAAATATCCCAACGTCATTGCCCCCGGCCAACCGCAAGCCCACGCTGTCTCCCTTCCTGAACTTCACCATTATGGTGTTGGGGCTGCAAGGATTTCAGTTTCAGAAAGGAAAAATGGAAGATTATTTTTGTAAGAGGGGACCAACATTAGCAGATGAGAGATTTAATTTCTTCTATCTATAGAGTGATTTATGTGTAAGTCTCTCATTTTCCCCATGTAATGTATAATTTTATCATCCTCAGTACTGTAAGATGAATATAATAGGCCCACTTTACCAGTGAAGAAGTAGAAATATAAAATGTTTATGTGAGCTCACTCAAGATTAGAAGGCCAATAAAGGGCAAGGTTAAGATTACAAAATTAGGCCACATGACCCCTTCTTCCAAAGGAAAGCCTGCCGCCACTCCAGGGCTCTTGTCAAATGGACGTACAGCCTGGGTTCAAATTATCAAGCGCAGAGCTTGGCGTCACTCTCCTCCTCCCACACACTGGGATCACCATGTCACTGCAGCCCCCACAGAGGCATTAAGCAGTACTTCACCCATCTGGAGTCACCCACCTGCCAAACTCAAATATTCGGAATCACGTTCTGGAGAAATAGCCAGGTAAGTGAATGTGCAAAGCTAACAACACAAACTTTACCCCACTTCCTTATGTTACTCTTCCAGAAATGATTTCTCTTTCTCATAAACACTAGCAACAGGGGTTGATTAAAGGTGGCTGATTTTAAGCAAAATCACCATCTGTTGTTAAACACCATTTTTGTGGATTTCAGTTAAGGAGACAGAGCTGTATGGAAAAACAAAGGGGTTTAAAGGCTGAAAATAGATACCCATATATTGCTTCATCTTCAGGACTGGGACGAAGAAAAGTTCTCGGCACTGCTTTTGATTGAGGAGCTGAGAATTAAAAAGCACATCATTACCAACCTGGACAAAAGGAGTTGTTAGTCTCAAAAAATAAAGATCATAAAACCTATGCCCTGGCCAGTGTGGCTCAGTTGGTTCGGTGTCATCCCTCAAACCAAAAGGTTGTGTGTTCGATTCCCGGTCAGGGGACATGCTTAGGTTGTGGGTTCAGTCCCCAGTTGGGCTGCATATGCAGGAGGCAGCTAATCGATGTTTCTCCCTCCTTTATCTTCTCAGGGAAAAAAAAAGATCACAAAAGCCACCGAAAATTCAATTCTGTACCTTATGCTACATATATCATCACATCAAACAACAAAAATAATTCTTTGAAGTTTAATTTTAAGACAGCAGGTGCCAATAGTTTCTCAAAATAAGTAAGAAATGAACCTCTAAAATGCAAGGTATATATATAATCATATGTACCAGAAGATAGTATTTTTTAAAACTAAAAAAAAAAAAAGAAGGAAAAGAAAAATCCCTGGCTAGTGTGGTTCAGCGAATTGAGCGCCAGCCTACAAACTAAAAGCTCACTGGTTCGATTCCCAGTCAGGGCACATGCCTGGGTTGCAGGGCCAGGTCCCTAGTAGGGGTTGTGCAAAAGGTAACCAACATCCATGTTTCTCTCCCTCTTTCTCCCTCCCTTCCCTTCTCTCTAAAAATAAATAAAATCTTAAAAAAACACTACCCCCCCCCAAACTCCCCTATAATAATGCTGTTTTCTCATGGATAAATATGCATGTAAAGTTATGGTAACAGGTTTAGGGTGGTAAAGGCAGGGTTAGGGGATGGGGATGAGATCAGAGATGGGATATAAAAGGACCATAACCAATCAAATATGACAAAAAGTGACTGTGATATAATTAAAAATATATATTTGGTCTCTGCCCCCAGTTCCTACACAAAGTTCCTAAAATCCCCATAATTTCCAGGGTGGTAGGGGGGGCCAGGAGCATCTTTTGCTCTAACATTTGGTGTTTGACCCCAGTTCCTGACACAGAGCTCCTACACCCCTTGGAATTTCCTGGGTGACAGAAGAGTCCTTTGTTCTAAAGTTATAGCTCCCATTAGAGGTGGCTTCTATTAATGAGCTGTTGGAAGTGGAAGAAACAGTATTTATTATTCTGTAAAAACGAGGCTTTGCCTGGAACATAAGGATTTCAAATCCTTGAATCATAATGTCTTGATGCTTATTCAAGCATGACTCCTGCTGGGCTCCTGGATAGCCTCGGCATGCAGCCGGTCCCCGGGACGAGCAAGCCATGACCAGAAGTCTGGAGCTTTCAGCCTGCCTGCCCATCATCCAGGGAGGGGTGAGGAGCTGCAGACTGAGTTAATAATTGATCGTGCACATGACAAAGCCACCACAAAACTATGGGGTTCAGACTGCTTCCAAGTTGGTGAACACACAGAGGTACTAGGAGAGTGGCAGGCTTCAAGAAGGCATGGAAGCTCCGCACTCCCTTCCCCCATACCTTGCTCTATACAGCCATATATTGCATTTGGCTGTTCCTGAGTTGTAACCTTTATAATAAACCAGTATTAGCAAGTGAAATGTTCTTCTGAGCTCTGTGAACCATTCCAGCAAATTATCAAACTGGAGAAGAGGGTCATGGGAATGGCCGGTTTAGAGCTGATTGGTCAGAAGTAAAGGTGATAACCTGGAACTTGAGACTGGCGTCTGAAGTGAGGGGAGCTTGTGGGACAGAGCCCTTAACTCGTGGGGTCTGCAGGGGGTCAGTGTCAGAACTGAACTGAATCACAGGACAATCCAGTTGGTGTCTAGAGAATTCAAGAACTGGTAGTTGAGGGGAGGAAAAAACCTACACATTTGGTGTTAGCAGTATTGTGAGCAGAAACAGTTCAGGCAGGGATCAGAAATGGGAGACAAAAGAACCATAACTAATCAAATATAACAAAATGGGACCTGTTTGGGCAATCTGTTAGCAGAAAAAGGACTGTTTGTCGTTACTTTTTTTTTAATATTAAGAGAGAGAGCCCTGGTCAGCGTGGCTCAGGTGGTTGGGTGTCTTCCCACAAATCGAAAGGTTCCCAGTTTGATTCCAGGTCAGGGTATATGACTGGGTTGCAGGCCTGGTCCCTGGTTGGGGAGCATGTGAAAGGCAACCAACCAACTGATGTTTCTCATATTTATATTTCTCTCCTTCTCATTCTCCCTCCCTTCCCCTCTCTCGAAATAAATAAGATCTTTTAAGGAGAGCAAGAAAGAGAGAGAGAGAGAGAGAGGAATGCTTCTTCCATGTTTGAGAATGATTTTTTAAAAATAATTTTTCTCTCTCCTTCCAGCCATCCTCTGGATTTACCAAGCAGAAACTTCTGAAAGCAACTGTTTAAAATGAGCCCCAGCCCTGGCCGGGTAGTTCAGTTGCTTACAGCATCGTCCTGATACACCAAGGCTGTGGGTTTGATCCTGGGTCAGGGCACATACAAGAATCAACCAATGAATACGTAAATAAGTAGGACAACAAACTGATGTTTCTCTCTCCTTCTCCCCTTCCCTCTCTCTCTCTCTCAAATCAATCAATCAATAAATAAAATAAGCCTCACCTGGGGCTTCCTCTTGGTATTTGGGTTCCTTGCTCGGCTCTGTGCCAACCACAGCAGCAACATCCTCCGCGCACTTAAAGGGAGTGGGTGTGGAGCCCATCTTGGACCATCTGCTCTGGACGTCCTCTCTTGAACTTAAGCACAGGTCACGTAAATACCTCATAATGTGACGGATTCACAAATACACACGTGTGTACACTGACAGTGACGCGTACAAGGGAAAAATACACGTCCTCTTACTTTGGCTTTTCCTTCAGCTTTTCATTTGAGGAATGGTAATCGTAGTCGGAATACTGCCGCCGTCTCTCCGCGGGAGAAAATGATCGGTTTGACTCTATTTCCGAGACATCTGGTTTCAACAATTAGAAAAGACTTTTTAATGAAATATTTAAGACCTGTATCAGAAATTATCCTATTCTCTGGTTAGCAAATGTGGGAAACGGAAGAGGGGCAGGCAGCAAATGTGCTATCAGTCTAATAGTCTTCCAGAACTGAAAAAAAAAATCAGGTAGTTGGAAGGGAAAGGACTTAATTAATAAAGAGAAAGCCAAATACAGAATTTTAGATTCCTCTTTCATCACAGTTTCTAGCAAAGCTGCTATTGAAGAGCCAAAATTCAATTACTGGAGAAAAAAAATATATATATATGTACTTCTCAAACATTAATGCACATATGACGCACGAATCACCTGAGCCCTTGTGAGAATGCAGTTATTCTGGGTAGGGGCGGGGCGCCGAGACACTGCAATTCTGTCAAACTCCCAGATGCCGCTGACACCGCTGGTGGGGTGAGGACCGCGCTTTGAATAGCAAGTCAATAAGCTCCCAGCAAGCTGGGATGATTTCTCTGCACTGCACTCAAAGCCGTCACAACTGCTTAGACTTTTCATGTAATGGAATTCAACTAAGTTCTAGAAAGCGATCGTTTTAAAAATCAACATCTATCTTAAAACTTGAGAACTTAACTATTTTTTCTAAACTTGGCTATACAAAGGTAATACTAGATGGTTAACTAGAAAATAACATGATTACTTATTTTTACTGGTAGTTTGTATGCGGTTAAAAATGTTATCCTACGTATAATTCATATTTGAGACATGAATACAGTGTCATAAAAGAGAAGAGGTGACGTGGGTTGCTAACCACTGAACACACAATGTAAGCCACTGTGATTGATTCTTTAGAGTGTCCACCTATTTTTGCTACCCTCCATACTGTCTTCTCTTCGTTAGAAATATTAATAGCCACTTAAAAAAACACACGAGACAAATGTACGTGGTTAGTTCTTTGAACTGCTGGTACATACATTTTTTACTAACAAGTTCTATTTTCAGTGGCCTAAAGAGCATCCACTGGGAGTTCGTAAGTGCACCAGAATTTCACATTGGAAACCTAATTTCAACAGACACTTCAATAAGAAAACAACGACCAAACACTTATCTTTTGGAATTAAAGTTTGAAGGAGAGGCTTTCACTGGAAATTTAACTTTCAGTGGGATGGCTACGCTAAGTAGAGATAAGAACGCGGAAGCAACAGCCCTCTCTCTTCCAGCCAAGCTCACAGCCTCCTTTCTTTACCTTCTATTTCTGAGTCGCTGTCATTTAACGATGGGATGTTGATGAGCGTCTGCTTGCTGTCTCTCAGCACCACTAGCTGGAGTTTCCCTCTTGACTTTTCTATCAGTTTTCGAGCATCCATTAAAGACATGTTCTCAGTTACAGTTCCATTTATCTGTGTTTATAAAGAACAGTAATGGTATATGTGATACAACTATTCACAGGGAAATAGAAAATTCACATTTTCTCCTATCAAAAATGTAAAGACTTTGCTCATCTATTCAAACAGACATGGCTTTAGGGTGACTCACTGAATAAAAGTGAATTATCCTTTAAATTAAATATAATCCTGCGTGCCTGGACCCCAAGTACAGGTGTGACGGAGCTGTAATGTACTTAAGTTACTCTGCTAATTTATTTAACTTCCAAGCTCAAGATGATGGTTTGGTTTTACTACTGCAACGTGTCTCCCGACTGGAGAGGTTTACAAAAGCTATTAAATATTCAGCATTCATATACTACCAATGCTCCCTCTCACCGTTCCTTAGTTTAGGGAATAGGAGCTTAACCTTTAAACAAACAGGCAAGAAAAAAGTACTCATGGAGATATTTATAAAAAGTGACATTAAAGTATTCCAGATCTCCGAGTCCGGTTTTTCTGACAAAAATTCTGGCGCCCTGCTGTTCTTCCCAGACTTTGTCTTACTACCGACTCCCACGGCAATGAAGTTTCACTGTGTTCGCACTTGAATGTGGACACGCAGACTACGGAGCCAAGCATGCATCTGGTTGTCCTCTACCCCGGCCGCCCACCTTGAGAATTATGTCCCCTTCGTGCAGGTTGCCATCTTTAGTTGCCAGACCGGTACTGGTCATTTCCTTTATGAAGATCTGACTCCCCAGCCGCAGACCATACTCTAGGAGACAAAAACATCAACATGCACGTAGTCCACCAACTTGCTCTGAAAACTTAGTCTGTTTTTTAGGACTATTTTAAAATACTGATGAAAAATTAACTTTGCATGTGGGACATTCTGTAAGTCGACTTAGCCTGGAGAAAAAGTCAATGTCATACAAAGCAAAAGAGGCAGAGGGACTATTCCAGACTAAGAGACATACAAACCAAATGCAACGCATGAACCTTCATTAGATCCTTGATCCCATGTGGGGAAGAGGTGAGGGGGTAGGGGGACGGGTCACATTATTTTGCAGCAATTTCAAAATGCACTGCACTATAATATATTAAAAGGGGCATTAATGTGAATGTGATGAAGGCATTGCAGTTATGTAGGAGAATGTTCTTATCTTCGGGGGATACCTGCTGAAATATTTAAGGGTGAAGGGCCACGTAGCCTGCAACTTACTTTCAAGTGGTTCTAGAACACCACTGAGAGACAGGGAATTGGGTGTGGTAGGGAGGAGGGAGAGGGGAAAGAAGCAGGAGAAAAGGGAAAAAGGGCAAAGAAAACAAGTGGCAGAATGTTAACAACTGGTAAAACTAAGTGAAGGCTATCTATGAGTATTTGCTATAAAATTAACACTTTTCAAAATAAAACACTGGGGAGAAAAAAACCAATTCAGTACATCTTAATAGGCATGGCCTGCTGACAATGCAGCTGCCTACAAGAAGGCACTGCATAAAGAATAGTCTTCATCTGTAACAATTCAGAGTGTGTGGGGTTTGGCGTTGAAAAAATTTCAGTGAGTAAAGAAAAGAGGCAAATAATCCAGGCAAAGCAAAGCATTGAACTAAAACCAGCAGAGCTCCGAGGGTTGACGGACTCTGAATTGCCCTCAAAACAAAAAACACTGTACTGAGTATGTATACTTTAAAATACTTTAAATACTATTGAGATTATTCTGATATTACTTGCTAAACTTGTAAAAATATTTATCTTGAAGGATGAATTTTGGTTATTTTAGGAAGTTAGAAGGTTTCAAAAGAGGCACATTCAAAATTTATTACTGTTTTGAACTCAAAATCTTATAATTACAAAACAGAGTAACTTTCTACAATAGGGGAAAGTTATGAAGTAGGTTGAAAGATAAGTTTTAAGTGACTTACAGTGTTAGCATCAGATCTTACCATATGATGAAACGTACCCCCCACCTGCTTAGGAAGCTGACACTCAAGAAAGAGTAAGGGGTTGGGGCTCAAGTTCGGTCCAAGATGTAGATGTAGGTAGAGATGCTTCACTTCTTTGCACAACCAGAAGAAGGCTAACAACCAATTTAAAAGCAAGAAACAACCAGAAGTGCTAGAAAATCAAATTGCATGAAAGTCTGGCAACCAAGGAGTTACAGAAACATTCACCAAGACCAGTAAGAGGGGTGGAGACAAGCAGCCAAGCAGAGAGGACGCATGGCAAGACGGGGGACCATGCAGGCGAGGCAGGGCTGGCTGAACAGGAAACTAAAGACTCAAAACCTCTAGGTATAAAACACTGTGAGGGTTGTGATGGCAAAAGAAACTCCCAGTCTCACAGGAGAGTTCATTGGAAAGTGGGGCTAGAGCAGAGCAAGCAAGTGGCATTGTTCCCTCTCTGACCCCTCCCCCACAGACAGAGCCACAGCACAGCAAAGAAGGTTGCCCCGCCATAGCAAATACCTAAGGCCCCACCTCCCTACAACATAACAGGTGCTCTGAGACAAAAAAAAATATGGCCTAAATGAAAGAACAGATCAAAACTCCAGAAAAAGAGCTGAGTGACAAGGAGATAGACAACCTATCTGATGCAGAGTTCAAAACACTGGTAATCAGGATGCTCACAGCAAAATGAAGGAAGAAATGAAGGCAACACAAAATGAAATAGAGCAAAATATTCAGAGAACCAAGAGTGAAGGGAAGAAAACTGGGACTCAGATCAATGATTTGGAACAAAAGGAAGAAATAAACATCCGACTGGCACAGAATGAAAAAAACAAAAATTCAAAAATATGAGGAGAGGCTTAGGAACCTCTGGGACAACTTTAGGCACTATAATATCAGAATCATAGGGGTGCCAGAAGGAGAATAACAAGAGCAAGAAATTGAAAACTTATTTGAACAAATAATGAAGGAAAACTTCCCCAATCTGGCAAAGGAAATAGACTTCCTGGAAGTCCAGGAAGCCCAGAGAGTCCCAAAGAAATTGGACCCAAGAAGGAACACACCAAGGTATATCATCATTAAGTTACCTAAGATTAAAAATAAAGAGAGAATCTTAAAAACAGCAAGAGGAAAAGAGAGTTACCTACAAAGGAGTGTCCATAAGACCATCAGCTGATTTCTCAAAAGAAACCTTACAAGCAAGAAAGGGCTGGAATGTATCTGAAGTCATGAAAGGCAAGGACCTATATCCAAGGAGTGATGACTTCTTTCTCACATATCAACAATGCCTTTATCCTTTTAAAAACTGCACTTGTAAGGTTGGTGTGTATGTGGACATCTCTTAAATGAGTTGAAAAAAAAATCAGTTAACCAGCTTCTAACACACTTACCAGGAGGCTATTTGGTGTCCATGAAATGCCAAGAGCTGGCCGTATGAATGGATCACATTTTTCTTAATCAAGTGTGGATCTTACCTACTGCCACATTTCATTAAAGATCAATTCTTATGCAACTCTGGCCAGTGATAGCTAAGTTATTGTGTAATCTCAGCAAAAGGCAGCCCAAAAAACCTTTTAAAAAGTGGCACTTTTAAAAAACAAATTATAAGTTTTAACGAATTCTCAGTCTGAGGAACAAAATGGCCTAGGAGGATTAACATGCTGTGTCAGCTAAGGGTCACAACCCCCTTTATTTCCTGTATACTGTCACTAAGACCAGGCATGACTTGGGCAGTCTCTCAGCACAAACAGTGTCTTTCTAAATCGTGGGTCACAACCCATTGGTAAGTCTTCTTATCAATTCAGTGAGATGCAACCAGCATTTCTAAATTAAACGTGATGGAACCTCTTGGAATGTATCACATAAAGTACCATCTCATGATACTTTTGGTCAAGTTTATATAGGTACATGCATCCATGATTGTTTGCTAAATGTGGTTCTTTCTGTGGCAGGAGGAGGAGGAGAAGGAGAGAGAGGAAGAAGAGGAAGCAGGAAAGATGAGAAAAAAGGAGGGAAAAGGCCTAAAAAGCACTGCTTTAGGTAACTCAAGGCCCTTGGGTGCAGGTCCCGTAGAACGTGCATTAGACCTCCCTGACGGAGCCCACAGGCCCAGTCATCTTCCTCAAAACCCACTGCAGTCCACCTTTCAATCTGGGTGGATTAATGAATTGATACGTCACTATAAATGGTTATAAAGAGTCTAAAGAATTCTTAAACCTCCTAAGATATATATTCCTCAGAAATAGGCTATTTAAAATGCAAACTCCCAACCTAGAAAGCAGTATTTTTCACTCTGCATGCTCGGGTGCTCTTCATCTTTTGTTCTCTTGGAAGGAGAACAATTAGAGAACAAAAGGAAATAAAAGATTTGTCACAAAGAATTTAAAAAGTCAGAAGCCAAGAATCAATGCAAGGAATATCTCCACACTGGGCTTATGGCCCTGCTCATTCACCGACTTGTTTCCTATCATCCATGGAAAGTTGAGTTCGAGCTCCAGCACTAACCGGCTTCCAGATGTGGGCAAGTCGCTTCCCCTCTCTGAGTTTCAGAGCCCTAACCTAAACAGCAGGTGCTGGCAGCTTCACTGGTGGTCACATAGGGCTTCAAGTGAATTCTGGATGGGATCAAGTGTGTGCAATGGCTCCAGGAACGCAACGTGCGACAGGCAGCCTGGGCCAGAGCCTACCCATGCCTGGGCATATTATCCAAATAGGGGTTCTTGGGTTCCCCAAGATAGAAATCAAGAGCAAGCACCAGAGAAATTTCCAGGCAGATTTAATTAAGCTCATGCTTGAGCACCAGGGAGACAGTACAGAAGAACAGAAGGTCCTCTGAACTGGCTGGGGGGCTGGCTCTGCTCGGCTGCTTTGAAAGCGGGGAGAGGGGCTGCACAATGAGATGGGCTTTTTGAAAAGGAGGGCTTATGGAATTTTCCAAGGCAGGGTAGGAAAAGCAAGTAGTTAAAAGAAAGATAAAATTCTGCCTTTTTTTTTGAGCAAGGAATGGAGGAGTGGTAACATTCTTGTGGTCAGCGTATCTGGCCTTTCTTCTGGCCACCTGGCCTTAACTTGCCTTCCTAGTCACCTGGTATGTTTCCACTCCTGGGGCCCAAGTCCCTAAGCTATCTCAGGCGTACCAAAAATGTCTCTGAACTTTGATATTCCCACAGGAATATCAGGAACGTCTCCTACCTACCTCACAGGGTGCTGGTGAGGACTAAACAAGAGTATTATTTCAGCACAGGTCCTGGCAGAGAGCTGTTTCATCAATTTAAGCTTCAGCAGGCTCACCAGGAGGGCTTGTTAACATACAGATTCCAGGGACCCACTCCTGAGTTTCTGAGTCGGGGGCTGCTGGGCTGGGGCCTGAGGGTCTGCGTTTCTAACAAGTGTCCAGGTGGTAATTATGCTGCTCTGAGAACCAAGGGCCTAGTAGTTTAAAGCCAAATTTCTGCAGTCTGCGCAAATTAAATGTGCAAGTCAATGAACTTATCTGTGCCTTATAAAATAAAGATACGCTAACTCCTACATGAGGTAGTGGTGAGAGTGAAATGAACTAAATGGTGCAAAGCATTTAGGTCAGTGCGTGGCACCCAGTGGGTGCCATGTAAGAGTTAGCTATTATTATACTAGTACTTTTCTACATCAGCATTACTACCTTCATTTGCCTTGCTTTTCATCAGTAGGACCCCAATGGGCTTGTCTGCTTCTGGCTGGCCTGCATGGTCTGGCCGCCCTCTTGGCTGGGGGCTGGGGCTGCGTGAGTGGAGGTGCTCACGGCTGCGGCTCCGGGATACCTCGTACCGGGCATCAGGCTGCGCCCTGTGCCTGTACTCCACCTCCGGGCTGTAGGCCCGGTCATAGGGCTGATTATAAGCCTGATCAAAGCTCCGGCCACGGCTGCTATCTCGGCCTCGCCCGTAGTCAGGGTCCAGGCCCCGCTCCAGGCTCCGGCCACGGCTTCGGTCTCGGGCTCTGCCATAGTCCTCATGGTCCAGGCCCCGCTCCAGGCTCCGGCCACGGCTTCGGTCTCGGGTTCTGCCATAGTCGTTGTGGTCCAGGCCCCGCTCCAGGCTCCGGCCACGGCTTCGGTCTCGGGCTCTGCCATAGTCGTGGTCCAGGCCCCGCTCCAGACTCCGGCCACGGCTCCGGTCCCTCTCCCGGCTGTGCGGCCGGTCGCGGGGATGCCCCCTCTCCAGGCTGTCCGCCCAGCTGCGCAGATGGCTCCTCTCGCTGTAGCGATCACTGAACGCACTGTGGGCACTTCTATGGTCAAACTCATCCATCACCTCAAAAGCCCGGTCATCTTCACTGAGAGGAAGGCCACCCTGCAGGGGGGCCAGCTGAACCTTCCGAGGCCTCTTGACCACCTGTTCACCAAAACACAGTGCAGATGTAAGACAATCACAATTAAACATAAGAGAATGCAGTGATCAAAAGCTCTGTTTCTCCTTCCAGTAAAACTGTGTCCCTAAGCCTCAGGTTCCTTATCTGGAAAACATGGGCAATAAAGACCTCAGAGGGTTGAGAATGAAGTCAGACAATAAGTATAAAGCTGTCAACACAGTGCCTCCAAAATCTGCTTCTACTCAGTGTGAAAAGCACCAAGGGACTTCAACTCACTATGAGTTATAGAAATGAAAATCCAGCCCTGGCTGGTGTAGCTCAGTGGATTGAGTGCCGGACTGGGAACCAAAGGGTCACCTGTTCAATTCCCAGTCAGGGCAAATGCCTGGGTTGCAGGCCAGGTCCACAATGGGGAGGGGGGCGCATGAGAGGCAATGGCACACTGATGTTTCTCTCCCTCTTTTTCTCCCTCCCTTCCCCTCTCTCTAAAAGTAAATAAATAAAATCTTTAAAATTAAAGAAAATGTGCTTGAAACCATTATAAATTGATAAACCTTAAATTTAATAAGGTAACACATATTAATAAAAACTTTCAAAAAAAAATAAAATCCAGAAAGTAAGACATTCTATATACAACTGCTTCACCTCTTCCAAAAGTCACTGTCATTAAAAAGGGGGCGTGGAGGGTTAGGGGAAGAGGTGGGGGAAAGAGGAGCCCTCCTAGATTCAAAAGTACAAAAAAGATCAGGGCCAGGTGCAGTGAATGATTAGCTCCCACAGGGAAGAAGAAAAAGTCTATCAAAGAAATCTCAGGATATGGACAAGATATTAGATGATACTGTAGAGTTGTTATGAATTTTCTTACACAGGATAATAGCATCATAATGATGTAGAAAAATGTCCTTATTTAGAAGACACATGCTGAAGTCTGAAGACAGTCAAACTAAATTGTCATGTCTGCAACCTCCTTTCAAATGATTCACAAAAAACAAGTGTTGATATACACATATGGAGGAAAGAATAGGTACATATGACAGAATATTAACATGTATTTTATAACTGTGCAGTACATTAATCTTTGAACTTTCCCTTTTGTTTGAAAACTTCCATGATACAAAGTTAAAAAAAATTGAAATGAAAAAAAAAAAATGAAATACCTCCCACCCGGTGCATCCCCCTAGCACTGCCCCTAGACTCGCTACACTCCAAATTTTCGCTTTGTGAGTCCACTGGCCCCGCTGGAGAGAACACCCCCGGCAGCTCAGACCTGCTCCAGCGCCAAGCGCCATCTAGCGCAGAGTTGACTCTCAACCACTGTTTGCTACATGAATGAGAGAGCAAATGAATGAATGAATGCTATGGGCTGCCATTGTCTCCTAAGTAACTCTAGTTTGTGAAGATATAGCAGATCTTGTTTGGGCCTTCACAAAAGAGTTTTTGAGGTGAAATTTATTTCCTGAATCAATGCTCTTTCACCACTGTTCTCAACCTACTTAATTCTCACAGGGAATAATTATCTAACCTGACTCTGAAGGCAAACTCACTCAGATAAGAGAACACAGGTGGTCAGAAGTTTGGAGAAAGACGACAGAGAGGCAGGGAGGAATTATTTACATCACCCTCCTAAAGTACTAAGGATACAAGAGGTAGCAGCCCCTAGATGATATAACTGTTGTCAAGTGTTTAAAAGCAAGTCGTAATTTTCTTCTGAGCAAAAACCCAAAATTCTACAGAGGGGAGCTGACACAAACCCAGAACTTACAATGGATGCGATCTTCCCGCTTTTTCTCAGCTGCTGAACGGCGAACGAATGGAGCACATCCTCCATGGAGGTGCCGTTAACCATGACCACCCTATCGTTTTCTCTGCAGACAGAAAATAACCACGGGGCGTGAGCAACTCCCATCTACTCACCGTGAATCTTTTATGCAGGAACAGAGGCAGCAAACTGACCTCAAGTGCTTATTAAAGGGCTCAGTGCCTGACGACTCCCAAGGCTTAATTGCTGCCTCAGTCTGGGTTCTGACGAGGGACCCCAGGAGTCCCCCAGCCCACTTTTGACTGTTTACTGAAAACCAGCAGGGGAGAAAGACCCAAACCACAGGGTCTCTCCAGGAGCCACTTGACAACCGGGAGGTCTGAGCAAAAGTGGCTGCTGCCTCAGGCCTCCTTACCCCAGGTGCACAGTGAACTTCAGGAAGGGTTATATCCACTTGGGTTTCAGACAGGAGGAAGTCAAGAGCTTGCCGCAGATTCTTGAAGAAATTTTGAGGTCACAGAACACTAACTCTTAGTTTATCTCATCCCAAAAATCATTTAAAAATTCTGTTTGCTCTCTAAAAGACCACTAACTTTGATAGGACCATAGAGACTTGAAATGCCAATAGAACCTAAACTTGGGAGCTGTCTGGCCAAGGACTCACATGGTTAACTTCAGGTTCTGCCCTGAGAAACGATGCTGAGGGACTCAGACATACATTTTTTTCAATGGCATTATCTCTGCAGACCAGTGGCCTTTGGAAAACTTGCGTTTTCACATAGTAAATGTTCCCCAATTCCACATCCCTCTTACAAATCAGATCATCATTAAGCCAGAGAATCCTCATTAAATTCTTAATGAACATAAATTAAAATAAACAGTGTTGGGTTAAGTATTGGGGGGTGGAGGGAGCATGCCAGTTTTATATGCCATGTTCAGAAATGGTCTCTAAACCCAGGAATGAGAGTTGTGATAGTTTGAACTAAATTCCCAAGGAAACCACGGCTCTCCTTCCTCCACAGTCTGGATGTTCCCAAAGGACTGGTGTGGTACGGTCCCAATTCACATATATACTCACATACTGGGTTGGCCAAACAGTTCATTTGCTTTTTTTTCTGTAAGGTGGCTCTAGCAGCACTTAGTTGTCTGTCACTTCATTCGAAACAATCTTGTTACATTGCATTGTGACAGCTGTCATATCGGTGTGCATTCAAAACCAATCAAAATCAGTGAATTTTTGTGTAGCCATTTTAATATTGAAGATGGAAAAAACATAACATTCTCAGCATATTATGTTTTATTATTTCAAGAAAGGTGAAAATGCACTTGAAACACAAAAAAAGATTAGTGCAGTGTATGGAAAAGGTGCTGTGACTGACTGAATGTGTCAAAAGTGGTTTGCGAAGTTTCGTGCTGGAGATTTCTCTCACTGGACGATGCTCCACGGTCTGGTAGACAAGTTGAAGTTGGTAGCGATCAAATCGAGACATTAATTGAGAACAACCCACTTTATGCCACGGGGGAGATAGCCGACATACTTAAAATATCCAAATCAATAAAGTTTTTGGTGAAAATGAAAAATGTGTCTTTTATTTATGGAAAAAAACATACAGACTTTTTGGCCAACCTAAAACATATATGTATGTAAAAGCACACACACACATATGTTTTTTGAAAATTATTTTAGAAGTGCACATCACCCAAAGCATCGGGAGTGGCAGGGGCTGGGGGCAGGAAGAAAGAACACTCACTGAAGCAGCCCATCGGCGGGCCCCCCCGGAAGCACGTCAGAGATGACGATTGATGTCTCTCCATTTTCAAAGTGGGGGTTGTCTCTGCCGCCGGACACTGCAATTCCAAATCCTCTTTTGGAATCCTGTTGGTTGAAGTTAAGAGAAAGACATTAAAATAAAAACATCCTTCCATAAGTGGTTTTCGGGATTTGTCACAAGCAGTTAATAATACAAAGAGCGAACCAATCAGCAGAGACAACTCAGGACCAGTGGGCTTACAGAAACAACATAAAGCAGCCTCAGGGCTGGCTGACAGGCTTATGGAGGGAAATCCCTTATCTAAAAGCAACAGCCTTGTGAAAGCTGGAAAAGATTGATAGCACTGACTGGAGTTATCACCGGAAGCTGGCAGGGGATGCAAAACAGCATCTTCTGTCCAAACAGGGCTGTGCTATTCCAATCCCCAATCACACCTGTCCTCATATCCTGGCCTGAGCTGGCACAGCTGAATTTGTGCTAAAACCGTACTTACAATGTATACTTTCCACTACCAAGCTGAGCTTGTGATTTCATTTTCGTATAGGGTGGAAAAGAAGTAAATGGATTCTGAAGATAAACTTAGTTTTTAAATCTTATGAGACAGGAAAACATTAAATTCTTTTCTACATGATGCATGTAAGATGTACAAGATGGAAATACAGATTAATTACCTCCATGGCCAAGAGTAACAGTGAACTCAAATGATGCAGAATCCTAATTCACTTCAGTGTGTACAAAAGCTAAGTTCCCGGGTATCATCCAGATAATATGGGTATATGTGACTATAACCCTAAAGCATGGTTTAATTATATAAAAATCTACTCTGAGAGATAAAAAATTTCCCCCCAAGAAAAGCTCCCACATGGGGCCCACCATGCCTACTGATGACAGACAATCACCCACAGAAAACAGGTAGGGCTGTCCGTTAATCACCCGGCTTTGCATTTGGCAACGCCATCACCTCCTGCCTGGTTTTGCAGAGGGAGCTCCATCCTCTATAGAGGCCTATAATGTCTCTCACTTGCCAAACTGGGATCTACAGCTCAAGGGTGTGAGAAATGCCCATGGAAAAGCACAGAGAAGAGTCGGAAGACAACTAGAATCAAAAAGTAAGGCCTAAAAGGGGGAACCTCTCAACTGACGAAACCAGGATTACTGCCCCAGCAGTTTCAGCACTGGCGCGCCGATCTGTTCTTTTTTCTACCTGGATTAATTTAATGCACGTTTATTCAGGAACAAAATTTTCACTAAAGACAGGGCTCGAAGTTGAAGAAGGAAGACTCCGTTTGAGGAACTTACAATCCCTCTAAGAAGTGACAGAGACTGGAGGGATTCAGAGCAGGAAGAAGACCTCTGCGGGGCCCAGGAAAATCACAGCGATGCTGACCAAGGCAGCTTGATCTAATAAGACTTGGGGGTCACGAGTGAAGTTCTAGTCCGGCCCAGCTGCACCCAAATCGCTCGCACACTCTTGGTGGCCACACTTGTTTTGAGTGGGGTGAACACCTTTCGTGCCTACCTTGCAATCTGCTGCCAGAATACAAAGGAATGGCACGAACATTTACTGAGCAACGATTATGCGCCGGACTCCCTGTACCGGAAGGTGTTTGCTTTACACCTCATTAAATCATGACTTTTAAAATTACACAAAATACATTTACATTTAGTGTTACTTCTACTTTCAAAACCATCGCGGGGTGGGGAGAGGATATTTTAATCTAATTCACCCAACACCTCGTCATGCAATTAGGAGTAAGACAAGGAAAACAGTCCATGTCTCCTGACTGCTAAACCCATGTTTTAAAATCTAGCTTAGACATCACACTCACAGAGGATGTGGTAAGTTTTCTACATATTATAACTAAAATTATAAACGCTGTAGAGGCTACATCAATGTCCTTAAACAGTACAGGTTATTTCCACACCTCCCCTCTTTTCTCTCTTTTTTTCATAACCTGTTCTGTCTGAAGGTAGATGAATGCACTAAATAACCTGTATAATTTTGTATATTATACAGACTTTAACTAAAAAAATGTAATAGCATGCAAATCTTTGTTAATGTGGTGATGACTGCCAGCTGTCCCCTACAATGCACCATCCACCTGGAGGAGGAACAAAACTGTGTTTAGGTCAAAATAAGCAAGACCCATGATGTGTGAACTCAGGAACGGGACGACAGCCTGGTGACGTGTGTGGCACTCACCTTCTGCAGGGTCACAGTGTACTGTTCCCATATTACTTCCTCCATTCCTGGGGCCTGTTTTAAAACAAGCAACACCGATTTGATTAAAATCACGCACACCTCAATGCTAGAAATAAAACCATAATTCAAAACATATCAATATACAGGCCAGCTTACACTTTCAATATTCCGACTTGATCGATCTAGGAATGTTAGGCTACCTATTTTCAAACACATTCTCTTTCAATGATACGGCATTCTGAACAACACTGGAAAATTAGTGAAGCACACAGTGGGAGATACACCCTAATAAAAATAAAACATTCAGTGTGAATCCTTTTTATTATCACCACTCCCCAACACTATCATTATAGAGTACCTTAAAAAGAAAATTAGATAGTTTCAAGCAGGTATCTTTTCATTTAGTTGGTTTTTTTTTTTTTACCACTCCTCCCTCACCCACGTCAAAGGGAAGTTTTCTGCATTTTTTATGTCTCAAGGAATCCGTGGCCTTATCTCAAAGAATGTTCAACTGAGTAACCCATGGAATCGCTTTTCTCCACTGGTGTTGCTGGATGTGAAAAACTAAAATGCCTACATATATAAACCACTGGAGCTTCAGTCTCTAACAATATTCCAAAGTAGATGTCTAGAAGAACTGGGAAATAGTGGATATTATAAAAATTAGAACAATCTATTAATACAGGCTGCCTTGAGGGGAAATCCTTAAAGGCCAAAAATGGCAAGAAAGCTCAAAGCCACAGATAAGCAAGCAATGAAGCAGGCATTTCAACTGGAGGCTGCTGGGAAGACAGATAAACTGCAGGGTAGAGATCAGATCAAAGCAGACAGACGTATTAGGGAAAAAAACCACCAGGCAGATGGAGAAGGCGGGGACACTGGCCCCTCTCATCCTTGCCTCTGGGTAGAATGGAATACCTGAAAGTATCTTGCTGGAGAACTATCAACAGGCCTGTAGTCACAAAGGTTGGGAACTGAAATTCCTATCACGGATACCGCCACGCACACCCTAAAACACTCCGGCCCAAAGTGGCTCTGCTCTGGTAGCACCCAAGTACACAGAGGCAGATGCAAATTCTCTCCAAAGAACTCAGGCTTCAAAGAATCCCCCAGATACGCATTTGAGGAACATGAGTCAGCAATTTAGACACACACGAAGCAAGTCACCAGGACTGAGAGTTAAAAGAAACAAAAAAACTGCAGAATCAAATACAGTGGATACTGGACATAACCAGTCACACATGAAAAAAAGGATGTTAAATATGCATCACGTTTACCATAGGAAATTAAAAGGGGATCGTGAAAGTATGGTGAAAGAACAAGAGACCATCAAAAATGACTGAGCAAATCTGGAAAAAAAAAAGCAAACAAAATTTGTAGAAATAAAACTACGTGGTAATTGCAATTAGATAAACAATGGCTTAAAAAAAAAAAAACCCACATAGTACACACAGGTGAAGACACTCATTAACAGACTGGGAGGCAGATGTGAAGAAAGTCACCAAAATGCAGCACAAAGCCTTAGAGAAGTGAAATGTATGAGAGAGAAGAGTGAGAAAGCCTCACAGTGGAAAAAATCTCGCTGCGGAAAAATACCTAGTGGCTGGCGAGCAGCAGCTAGGCAGAAGAGATTACTGGTTTTTTAAAAGAACAACAATTAGAATAATAGCCAACTTCTAAACAGCAGTAATAGAAGTCTGGAGTCAGTAGAATATCTTTAAAACACTATCTGTTGATTTAGAGGATAGGAAAGAATTTCTTTTAATCAGAAGAATTAGCCCTGAGCTGGTGTAGCTCAGTGGGTTGGGCGTTGTCCTGCAAACCGAACAAGCACCAACCGGTCAGTTCCCGGTCAGGGCACACGCCTGGGTTGTGGGCCAGGCCCCCGGCTGGGGTGTGCAAAAGGCAACTGACCCATGTTTCTCTCTCACACCGGTGTTTGCCTCCCTCTCCTTCTCCCTCCCTTCCCCTCTCTCTAAAAATAAATACATAAAATCTTTAAAATCACAAAAATTAGGACAGATTATTACCACAAACCAACAAAAAAGAATTTCCAAATGATACATTTAAGAAAGAAGGAAAATAATCCCAGAAGGAAGAAGACCTAAGGCACAAGAAGAAATGTCAGTAAGCCTGAACACACATTGGCTGTAGGCTCCTATAATAGTGTATAATTTGTGAGAGTTGAACAAAGAAATAGAACTAAAAGCACCGGGCAACAGAGCCTGTAAATCCAGGAGACTTTTATATGATTAAATTATTCAAAATGTTTTATTCAGGAGCACAGCTAAACTACTGATTCATTTTAAACATCATTGAATTAAATCTACACGTTAAAGTTTCTAAGGTAAACACTACAGGAATAATTAGAGGCCATAACTCTGAAACTAGCGGAGGGGAAAAATAAAATGAAGAAGAAAACAAACAAACTCTTAGGCTTATGGGGAAAGAAGCTCAGCACAAAAGGCAACTCTCTCAACTGACATATTGGCAGATCATTTTTTCCTTTTGGCGGAAAAGGGTTAGGAAAGGGCAACTTTGTTTGTACGGTGGGAAGGTAAACCAGCTTGCTCTTATGTAGCTATAACCAATTACTCAAATTGAGAGGAATTTATAATCATTTAGTCCGTCCGTCCCCCTCTCCCCCTGCCCCCCTGCCCCCCTCCACACACACACACACACACACACACACACACACACACACACTCAGTTTTGGGATATTTCTACAGCTAATGCCATCTGGCTCCAAGCAACCAGGATTCTCTTTAAAAAACACAATTCAAATCACCTTGGCAGTTAAAAAGAAAGCACAGAACGGTACCCGGAGAGGATAAGAACTAGGATCTGTGCTACATGAGTGTGTCCCACTCAGCACTTCCATCTTGTGTCTCTGAGCACTCGTGTCTGTGTTAGGCACAGAGCAGGAACTCAAAGGCTTTCTTTTCAATAAACCAAGAGGCAGATACATTATTGCTCAGCACTCAAGTAACAGGATGAAGACACTGATTAAGGGAAATTCTGTCACATTCATTGGCCCTCTGCTGCTTCCATGGCACATTTGAGGTGGTTCGGCTGCAAATTCAGGTGTCTCTGGTCTGGTGTTCTATAGCCACCCCTCTCTGGAATCTTAGTGCTTATGTCTAAAACAGGATTTTCCAGCATGTAACTGCATGCAGGTCCAGCTTCCTGCAGCTACGAAAGCCAATACTCAAGAGGCAGGGGCTGATGTAAAGGAAAGTGGTTTATTTTCAGGTGCTAGGCACCTGGAAGATGGGGGACTCCTGTCACAAAGCCCATCAGCTCCTGGGAAGATGGGGACTCCTTCTCAAAGCCTATCTCCACGTCTCAGTGGAGGCGGAGGTTGTGATAAGGAGGGAGAGGGAAGAGAACAAAGAGGTTAAGGGAGGGGTTGAAAAGTTCTCTACGTGCAGACGACAGCACAGTCCGTTCTGATAAGGACAGTGCTGGTCGGTGTGCATCATCCCGGGTTAGTCATCCTGGCCCCACGTCATCCTGATTTGAGATTATCCTGCCTTCAAGGTTTCAGGTCAGCAGGGCTCCTAGAGCGGGGATGCCTGAAGGTAGGGGTCAGTGTCTTCTGAAGTTAGTTCCTAGGATTCTTACACAAACACGCTGTTCATCTACGAGCTACATCTTAGTCAGAGCCCGCACTTACAGAAACAAGGTCAAAAGAATGGTGGGCTGGGTTACGATTCCCCACTGTTACAAACACGTTCCAATATAACTAAGTTTTTCATAATTTTAATAAAGTTTTCTATTTTTTAAAAAAGTTTCCTTAAAGTGAAATAGTGAGCAGAAACACAAGCGGTCAGAATCGACCCCCCTTTTGCATACAGAACACCTCCCAACTGCTTGGTGCCTCCAGGTTTTGATGTGCCCTTAGTGAAACCAATCCACTGCTACCTGGAAATGACCTCACTAGCGTGAGTGCTTCCCCAAGTTCACCTTCTCAGGACTTTACTGGACTTTAAAGCTGGCAAGTGTCAACGAAGCCCATTGCTCTGGAAGTTGTGGTAAAATAAATATACTTGCCGACACTTCTTTGAATGTAGTTATTTCTTCACACGTGAAGAAAAAACATCACACAGCACCCTCCCCAAAATACTTATTTAAAAACCATCAGGGCCCTGGTGAAAGATTGCAGGTTTGGTCCCCAGGTGGGGCATGTGTGAGGGGCAGACGATCCATATTTCTCTCTCACATCAATGTTTCTCTCCCTCCTTCTCCCTCCCCCTCCCTCCCTTTCCCTCTCTCTCAGATCAATGAAGATGTCCTCTGGTGAGGATAAAAAAATAATAATAAATTTAAAAAAATAAAAACCATCAGGAAAAATTAACCAATACCATGGCACTCGCCCCTAGGATTAAGCAATGCTATAAGGTTAAGGGGACCACAAGTTTCCAAAAAGAGAGTGATATTTAAGTTAAATGAAATGAACCAACACAGTGAAATGAATGGAACTGAAAATAATTATTTGACTTCCTTCAAATTGTTATAAAACCTCTTCATCATAGCGGCTGTGTTTTCAATTACAGAGAGGTTTTTCCTGGTCTTCCCACGGTTGGTGGGAGCAGTAGGAACATAAATCGGCGCAAACCTTCCGGGGGGCAAGTCACTAATATGTATCAAAACACGAAATCTGCACCCCTCGATCAAGCCGTCCCACCTCCGCAAATTTATTCTACAGAAATGTTTGCCCAAGTGCACAAAGACATACATATAAACTTGTTTACACCTGCTTATGATTCTTAAACAATCCTGAAATATCCAACAAAACAGGAGCAGTTACACATATGTAAATGTAGACAGGTCTATATTTAAATGTCTGCTGGGGGATCAAGATTCCAAACATCATTGTTTTCATTTATATATATATACATATATATATATGTATATATGAGCTTATAAGGAAAAGAGTAAGAGAATAACAAAAAACGTTACATTTCCCCAGGAGCTGTGGTATGGCAGAGAATATTTTTATATGAAAATAAAAATACTTTTAGAATACATTTTTATTTTTAAAAAAAGCACACTCCCTTTTCAAAGTTTTAGATTTAGATATTTTTATTATTTATCCAAATAAATGAATTGCTACAATATTTTATTTTAAAATGTCGCCAAGTAGAATAAACCTGGCTTTTGCAATCCATTGCTCTTCCATAATGAGATTATACTGTCTTCCTGTGCTGCCTGCGGGGGTCATTTAAATTAGATTCGCCAGAAAGAGGATTAATGTCCTATCACTGCCAATGGGACTGAACCAAACTCTTCATCAGTCAGGCCCTGCCAGGTGCCCAAAGCCCTCACCAACTCATGTGACTCTGATCAAATTGGAAGGGGCCTCTTCTTCCCAGGGCTAAGGAACTGTGACATAAACCATTAACTACTTAAAATCTAATATTAAAAGAATGTATGTTCTGTTAATCTAAGTGATAAATTTAAAATCTTAACTTTAAAGGTAAGAAAATTGGAGAAAAATACATTTTAATACCTCTTCTGAGCATTAAAAATATACAATAACTATGTACATTTAGTCCACAGAGCTGTGACCTTTTGCAATGGTCTCAGAGGAAACCCTTCACTCATTGAGACCCTTTGTTCATTTAGTCCCTCATTCATTCATTGGAAATATTTATTAACACCCACTCTGTGCCAAACATGTGGTTGATGTACCTCGGGGTGCACATACATTGGTAAGCAAAACACCTGAAGCCCATGTGCAGTTCACCCACCAGGTGTGCCCCCAAACCAAACCGCTGGGCGTCTTCCCTGCCTCTTCTATCTACAGTATTATCTTTTCAGAAACACAGAGCGCCCCACATAATCACCCACATTCCTCAGAACACCAGCTCCGCATGCATCCCTGGGGGCAGGCTGCCAGTGTGCAACAGCTCAGCTGGCCTCTGAGCTCATGCCTTTCAAATTGAACCCAGCCAACCTGGGCCAGGCTGAGCACAGATCAGAGGATCTCTACCACTATTCAGAATATCTGCATGAATGCCAACAGACAGCTGCGTAGCCCTGGGGGCACTTTACATGCAGGGCCATAGGGAGAGCACACATGTATGAGAGAGAAAGATATTCCATAGTCCATGACGTAGGGATTCCTCTCCGGGCCCAGGAGAAATGTGTGAGTATGTGCACAGGGACACACACAAGAGTATTCCTAGTAGCAATGTCCTGAAGAGCCAACACCTAGAAACAAGCCAAATGCCAATCAAAAGCAGACTGGACAAATAAGTCATGATATATTATTAAAATGCAATGCAAACAAACTAGAGCCACATATACATCTTAAACATACCACTTAGTGAAAAACATCCTAGAAGAGTTTGTAGAGCATGAGATCATTTCTATAGAGTTCAAAGAGCAAATGTTTCCCAACAATGTGAATACATTTAAGACTACTGTATGCTTAAGAATGGTTAAAACTGTAAACTTTAGGTTATGCAGTTTTTAGCACAATGAAAAAAAAAGCCAATGAAACTGACCTTTTGTTTAGGGACAATTGTGTGTATGTACGTGTATATGGGAAAACTATAAACAAAAAACAAGGAAATGAGGAACACAATATTCAGGATGAAGTAAGTGACCCAGGAGCAGGACATAATGACATAGGGGCAGGTACAAAGATCTGTATCTGTCTTGGGGAAGGTACGTGGATGTGTGTGATGAGCTCATGGGGATTTGCTTTGTAATTATGCTTTATGATGTAGATATATAATTCTTTTATGTGTACCAAACATTCGGTAAGATAAAAAATGGGGGAGCGCATGAGTCCACATCACAGGCTACCTGATTCCTCGCCAAGGACCTTATACCAAATATCCTTTTTTTAAAAAAAGATTTTATTCATTTCTTTTTAGAGAAAGGAAGGGAGGGAGGCCAGAGGGAGAAAATCACCTTGTGGTTGGCTCTTGCACGCCCCCTACTGGGGACCTGGCCCATAGCCCAGGCATGTGCCCTACACTGGGAATCAAACCTCCACCCTTTGATTTGCAGGCCAGCATTCAATCCACTGAGCCACACTAGCCAGGGCCCAAATATTCTTTAATGCAGTACAGATTTTGCAAGGTGAAAGAGCGGAAGAAAGTGTGATCACTTCTACTGGAGGGAGGGCAAGGCAGGGGACAGGAGCAGTAATTTGAGAGAGATGCATGGAAGGCATGGAAGGAAAAGAAAGGTAGAGAACGAGGTTAGCTCCTGGGGGCAGGGGGCAGCAAGGTGCAGAGGACTCCAAGTCTCCTTCTCACCCGCAGGGCCAACATCCGGGGCACACGGAGCATCTTCAGTGTGCTTTTCACCACTTTTTCCTTATCACTTTCACTTTTCATGTAATAGTGTTAATAATAATCCCCTCAATATTACAGTCGTTCCTACACGACATGGCCAGAGAGCTACTTTTTCTACCATAAATAAAAAAGCTTTGTGTAACAGTAAGGTGTTGCCATGAAACAATGAAGAGAAAGGGACAAAGATGAATAGTTATGTGATCTGCCTTTTAAAAATATACTCTACTTGTTATAAAGTTTCTTTCCTTAGAAAGACCTTGCCCAAACAGGTAAAAGCCTGTATTTTCCTTAAAGAATATGGAAACATGTTAAAATCCAACCAGAAGGCAGATACCAAAAGTCTTCAGTGCCCTAATTCCCCATCCACAGGCAACTTTTAGGCTTTTGGTCCACAAACTGCTGCTTCCCAGTGATGACGGCCAAAGCTGAAGCTAAAGATTAAACTGACCCACCATAAGGGACATGCTTGCTCAGCACCCTAAGCCATAAGAGTGAACACTCATACCTGTTACAGTGCTGCATTTGTTCAAACTACCGAAAAAGAACATGAGAACAACTTTTTTTCCCTGTAACTTAGAAGCCTAAACATAGAAAAAGAATACAGATTTCTGCATTATGTATACGGAAGCAAAGAGTTCTACTTGAAAACAAGAAATTCCCAAATACAGACAGTTCACAAGAGGCAATGCATAAAGTTTTCCCCAGGAAGCGACCGGCTTCCAGAGCCCGAACACCTGGGACACAGCCGACTTGGGTTCATAAATCTCAGAGCGGCTGTCAGTTTCACATAAATCTGCTAAAAATAAGACCAGGAATTAAAAAGCCCACCACCGACTACAGTCTGCCTCTCACAATTTGTTACTGAAAGCGGCGGCAGGTCCCCGTGGGAGGCACTTTGCTGCCCGCCCCCCACCCCTTCCTGAAAGGAAAGGTTGGGAAAGAAAAGGGGGAGAGAGCTGGCAGAGAGACTCACATGGCCTTTCAAGATCCCCAACTTTTTAACGGCCTGGATCCACATCCTCTGCAGGACCTGAGCAGCCTTCATGGCCTTTGGGGAGTCACCAGCCAGGCCACGGCCTACATCCCGGCTGCTCACCCATTGCCATCACCGCTCCAGGTTACGTAAAGCCGATACAATAGTGGCCCACGTTCCCAGCAAATCCTGTTGTCATCTCGCACAGTGACATCCACACAGCGGGACGCCAAATGCTCTGAAAAGCGCCACTTGTGGGCAAACAAAAAGCAGTCTGGATTTGCATCACTTCACGGCTTTCCGCCCGCCCTCCCTCCCCTGCGAGGGAGCTAGGGAATCGGAGCCAATATTCCCTTTAGACGTATAAAATGATCCAGGATGCAAGCAGAAATGAAGTAGGACATTTGAGAGCAATACTACAGAAAGGAGCATCTGCAGAAGTATTTATTTATAGTGACCCTCCTAAGTATATATACACACGCACACAAATGTAGGCTGGATGGAATTGAACTGGTAACATTTCGGGTGAATTGAAATGCTCATGTTGTACAGAAATGAAAAGGCACGAAGATGTTTCACATCCTTGGAGATAACTAGGTCTGTTCGCTAGAGGAAGATAAGACTTGGGGAGCTGGTGCCACTCGAAGCCAAGCCAGGGACAGAGTGCTCACTCAGCAGTTTTCTCTTCCCTCCAACCTTTCTGTAAATTTAGCAGATAAAAGAAAAACAAAGGGCCTACTATCTATTTCTTTCTTTGTCTTTACCGCTTGGTGGAAGGAGGGAGGGCTGGGAGTAAGTGTTGGAAAGCACATTTTAGCTGTCTGAACACGAGAGAAGATTTTAAGGGACGCCTGGGGTTTGAGAGCTGGATGTGGGGGTTTGGAGGCGTGGTCTCCGGGAACCCGCGATCATTCTCACCACTGCAGTTTGCTAGGCCCACGCACCCGACCACGCAGTCTGGCAAATGAGGAGAGTACCATCCGATTTCTGAAGTAGAGAAGTGTCCTAAATTTGGACCCCGAGTTAGAGACTAAATAAGAAGTCATCTGAACCAGAGGCAAGAATGTGAATATTAACAGCAGAAGATCTCTGTTCTGTCACTTAACTGTGGGCCTTGGATATCCGTCACCTTCTTTATAAAAGTGGGGACCATACCACCTTGCTACGCCGTTCACATCGTTGTGTGACCCATCTCAGAGGCCCACGGCAGCGCGGAACAAGGCGCTCTACAAAGCACGCGTGCTAAACCGCCAGTCAGCACAGGCCTCAAAACGTTTATGTCCCCCACCCCCACCCCTTGAATTTGACAAGCAAGCTCTTCATGAGTGCTGGAACAGCAAAACAGGATGGGAAGGGAATGAAAGTTGTTTCAAACCTTACACCGAAGAGGGCAGAGAGTACATAGGCAGGCCACCTGCACCCCAGGCTCATCCCAGAGCTGCTCAGCTCACTGGGCCTGGGGTGCAGAGAATCCAGGAGAGGGGATAGAGGGGCTGCTTAAGGCAGTGTAACCCTACACCCTGACAGCCCCTAGGACACCACTCAAGCTTCCCCAGGGAGGAAAAAATGCTTCTTTCCCTTAAATGTATGCACACTCTCCACAAGTCAAGAGCATCCTACAATTTAAGAATTCCAGATTTCCAGGAGTTACAGTTTCTTCCCACACTAATTCTTTTTTTAAATTGTGCTAAAAAAAAAAAAAAAAAAAAAAAAAAAAACCACAGTATAAAATCACAACCATTCCTCAGCGTGCAGCTCCAGAGCATGAGGTCCATTCCCATTGCTGTGCAGCCAATCTCCCCGACTCTCCTCATCCAAAACTAAACATCTGAACCCATTACACAGCTCACTACTTCCCCCTGCTGGAGGCTCCAGGCAACCATTCTACTTGCTATTTCTATGAATTTGACTACCCTGGATACCTCACGTAAGTGGAATCGTAAAGTATTTGTCTTTTTGTGCCTGAGTAATTTTATTCAGCATAATGTCCTCAAGGTTCACCCTTGTAACGTGTCAGAATTGCCTTCCTCTCCAGGACTGAATAATATTCCACTGTACGTACAGACCATTGTGTTTGCCCACTCATCTGCTGATGGCCACTTGGATTACTTTCAGCTCTTGACTACTGTGAATAGTGCTGCTATGAACACGTGTGTGCAAATACACTCTCACTAAATTTTCATTCATTCAACACATGTTCACCAAGTGCAACGTGCCAAGCTCTGAGGACCACAGAAAGTCAAGTACTCGTACAGCACCGCCCTCAGGAAACTGGGCAAGCCGGCAGCTGGTCTGCTCGCAGTGGGTGGGGGTGCAGGGCGCTTCCCAGGAGCAAGGACGCTGAGATGAGGTCTGAACGTCGCATTCCATTTCTGTGTGTGTGTTGGGCGGGGAGGGGCGGTGATGTGTTCAGGGCCCAAAGAACAGGGCCAAGTCCCTGAAAAAGGCAAGGGGGTGGGAGTGGGAGGGGTGGCTGGCCACAGGGAATGGCCATCAGAGTCACCTCAGACTGTTCTGACCAGCAATTGTTCAAAAGGACATTTTGGGAGACGAAGATGGCGGCGAGATAGGTGGGAGCAGAGTCCACTTCCCCTCAACACCAGTGAAATACCTAGCTGATCTGAGGAGCAGAGCTAACAGCCAACGATATTCCAGCATATACGAAGATCGGAGACCAAAGATAGAGGACATTGAAAGATCTGAGGAGATGTAAAGAACAAAGAGAAGTTCTATTATTTGCACTAAATACAATGGAATTTACATACTAGTGAAATATTATTTTTTGAAAATTTTTTAAGACTTCAAGCAGAAGGAAACATTTGCAATAAAGGGTTTAATAAGTTGGCTTATATCAATTTTAAAAGTTTTAAGTAATGGATTTTATGAAGATTTTGAAGAAAGTTGCTTTCTCAATTAAAATAAAAAGATTTAGAGTTAGTACATTATAACAAATTAAAATTTTAGACCTTGCAAAAAAAAAAAAAAAAAGGACATTTTGGGGTAGACAGCTGCTATCATAAGAAGACCTCAAGAATTTAGGGATTTACTTATCAAAGATCCCTAACTTCCATATTTACATATTCAAGAAACATTTACAGACAGCAATTCACTGGCCCTGGGGATTGAAAGACAAAGAACACTGAGGAGACTTGACTTGGCGTGGTGAACACACAATACCACACACATGTGACGGACTGTAGACTTGTACACCCGAAACCTGTGTAACCCTGCGGGGCTGGGGTAAGGTGGGTGACGGCGTGATGACAAGTACGGGCACAGTGAAACTGAAGCACAGATGGGACGGTGTGATGACAAGTACGGGCACAGTGAAACTGAAGCACAGATGGAAGGTATTCACTGGGGATGGGAGGCCTGGGGTGGGGGAGACACGCACCAACCTCAGGGAGGGAAGGCGCCCTCTCCCACACGGGGTTCCACATGAGCTCAGAGCTGAGGGATGACTGCCTTGGTGGGTAGGTGCACTTTGTAGGAAGAGGTAACAGAACGGTGAGGGCCAGGAGGGGTCACCTCCAAGGTGTGTTCAAGACACTGCAAGCACTCTGTGTGGCAGACGGTACACCACTGAGCAGTCTCAGAAATGTCAAAGTCACTTAATTTATAGCTTGTTAGTCTCCAAACACACCCGCCTTGGAGCAGGAGATGAGATGGTCAGGAAAACTGAAAAGAAAAGAAGCCACTGACACTCGGCAAAGCACCTCACCAAGGACTCCACACAAGTTTTCACTGAATGCCCACACCCTATAAGTTAGCTACAACTGGCCAAAATCTGGAACACTGACAACTCCAAACACTGGAGAGAGGTTGTGGAGCAAAAGGAACTCCCCTTCTTCGCTGGTGGGAATGCAAAATGGTACAGCCACTTTAGAAAATAGTTTGGTGGGTTCTTAGTTTAAAACACCCACACAAACACCCATATATATGTATAGGATACATGTTATTCTACTTTACATACATACTCCTATGTCCTCAGATGTCCTCAGATGTTGCCCATGGTAGTTCCTTCCCACAGCCAGTAGGTGGCTGGTCACAATCCAAATCCATATATACCTGCGTGAGTCCAATTTTAACAAGCTACGAGGCAAAGAAACATCAGCAGATAATTACATTACATTTAATATCTCTCTGTTCATAGTTCTGGTACACTAAACAGTAAGGTGTAATTATCACTTAAACAGACCTTTCTCATTTGTAATTACAAAGAAGCCAGTAAAAAGCCAAAAAAAGAAGGTGTTAATTTGGCAACACAGACATAGATAGCCCTGGCTACTCTATGATTTTAAACCTAAGTCTGTATAACATTAGAACACAGTTTCATTCTAAAGAAACAAACATACATCCAGCACCACCTTATGACAAGTGCCAAAATAAAGAAAAATTATACACTATCAAAAGACAGGTTAGAAAGCCAATTATTAGAGTGCCCAGATAAAGCCTGCCAGCAGGGTTGGCCCTGTAGGAGACACACAAGGGAACCTGACCCTCCCAGCCCCAAGGCACCGCTTCCGCCCTACGTCAGTGTGCCTGGTTCATGCCCCGAAAGCCGGTAAGCCTCAACACAGCACCCTGAGCCTGGAAGGCAGGCCCTTCCTACCCGAACTGGGGAATAAATGCAGGAAGTTAAAGACCTTTGGAAACTTTTGTCAACACCGGGGAGCTTGTTAGGAAAGCACAATTTCTAGTCCTACTTTGGCCCTGGTGGTGAGAATATGCATTTTACAAGAGCCCCCATGTGATTATTATGCACATGAAGGTTGCAGGAGCGCTAGTCTAGCAGTGCTCTGCGAGAGAACTTCGTGCCATTGTGCCGACGACGTTCTGAAGCTGTGCTGTCAGACACGGAAGCCGCTAGCCACATGTGGCTACTGAGCCCTTGACATGTGGTCACTGCAATTAAGACACTGAAAGCTTGGTTTAACTTAATTTAAATTAAATTAAACTGTAAACAGCCACATTCAACATATAACTTATTAACCATGTTTTTAGCAATTTTTAAAACAGTTTCCACTTTTTGCTACTGTAACACTGAGGAGAGCGTTGTCGTGCGCGTTGCGCCCACTCCCAGATCCTGTAGTGTTTGTGGGTTAGACAAATGCACTGGCCCATTCCTTTTAAAAGAAGTTCTAGCAATATACAGCTTTGTATCAAGAAGAGTCAAATGCCATGTTTTTCAAATGCCATTTTGAAAAGAAAAAAAGAAAAATACTACTTATTTACAGGAACAGTATTTGTTTTCATACTTCAGGGATTACTTGGGTAATCTTTTAAAAAGTTTTCTGGCAAGAAAAACAATTGTGAGGGAAAAGAGATTGTGAATTCTTTGTGTAAAAGCATGTGGCTAAAACTTAGCAAATGACACCTTGAAAACAGTAATGTAACCAGCTCTTGGTAAGAGAAACACAAGTTGCATATTAAACCATTAATCTAGATAAGATTAAAGGGTTTACAATTTATGGCTTCAACTGCATAAGTACTTGTTACATGTGTAGAATATCACAAACGTGGTAACCGAGCGTGTTCTTGCCTGGTACCTTTAGCACGAGTACCCGCTGCACCTCATGGAAACCCAGGGAGAAAACAGACCTCTCGGCGGCACCAGAACACACGCTCATTAAGGGGAGGGCGGCCAGAGTCAGGAAGGGCAAAGGCCCGAGAATTTCCTGTGTCCGCCGCCACTCACCCCGATGACAAGCCAAGCTATGAAAAACAAGGAAAATGCAAATCAACAAGTCTTACTGATGACTTTGACGTACTAATAAAATAGAGTAGATGGAATGTAAGCAAGTTACATGAAAATAGTTAGGCTTTTCCTAAGTTTTTTTTCTCATGACCAAATTTAAAGGAAGAAAAAGTTCAGATGTTTGAAACAGCCTTATTTCCAAACTTGGAGGGAAAAACTCATTCTTTGATCTAATATCTGGTTTACCATTTCATATAAACTGTCCATAAAGAAAACCCAAAAATGTGTAGGACACCCCCCACCCCACTCTGCACTGTTTCCCATTTTCTGTAACATGGGAAATTTCAGATACGGGGGAAACTTCTTTTTTAAAGAAATGTTGAACTCATATCAAAAAAATCCATTTCTCCCTAGTGACATAAACTGTGGACAGAACTGTATGCAATCTTAAAGCATAAAAAGGTATCTAGCATTTCCTTTTCATGGGATTTGTAATGATCAGGAAACCAGCAAAGGCCACTGCACAGTAAACAGACATAATCCACTAGGTGGCGCAACAATGCAGAAATAAAAAGGAAGAGACTGCTGTTTCCCCTCAAATTTAAAATTTCAAATGTAACTTACAGGAAATTAGAAACAGACTTAATAATCACAATAAAATCCCACCATTATAGCTTTCATAGGAGGCAAGGTAAATCTGCAAATAGCTGGGGGGGAGGATGATGACTAAAAAGGAAAAATTATACTCTTAGTTATCGTTCATTAATGTTAAATGAAAACACAAAAGCATATTACAAACAATCAACACCCTGCCATGTTTCTGACCCTGCTCTGGGCACTGCAGGATATTCAAAGGAGTCTGAACCATCTGGCAAGTGGAAGACGGCACTTTTGAATCGTTGATCCCTGGACCTAATTATAGGTATGAGAGAACATAATTTTCCAGGGAAAAGAGTTACAGGAGTTAAAGCTTTGTGTAGAAAGTGGAATCCATTCATCGCCCCATTCAGTAAATCCTATTGTTAAGCACCTCATTTGTGCCAGGCTTTGCACCGAGCACTGGAGAGTAAGCAGTGAGGATAAAAACAGGGTCCTGCCCTCGTGAGGCTCACACGCTAATGAGGGTCAGCTGTAAATCAAGGAGCGGGCCAACAACCGCAGGGGAAAAGCTGTGAAGGGAAAATACAGAAAGGTCTAGAAGAGGAGGAACTGATGGGGGAAGGCTTTCCTTCTGCGTGACTGTGGAAGGAGGGTATGCAGCCCGCGGAGCCGGGCACAGAGCAGGACGCAGATAGGGGAGCCTGGGTCTCAGGAAGGATCTTGGGCCCATCTGTGAGTAAAGTAAGTAAAACGTCTGAAGTAGGATGAGTGGATTTACATTTTTACCTGAGTCCAACTTCCTCGTTTTCCTCAGAAGCAGGAGAGAAGTGGAGGCCTAGCTGCACAGCCCCAGCTGCACACCCCCACAGGCGCTGGGAAGGGGGAGGAGAGGGACCCCACACTGGGTTCCTTCCATTCGCAGGGGTGGCTTTCGCAGGGCGGCTGAGGCAGGTGGCCCACCCAAGGGTTTCAGCACCAGTCAAGCGCTCCCTTTCCTGTGAGGAAGGACTAGGGAGAACTATAATTTCTCAGTCAGGTCCCAAAGACACCACTGCACTACATTGCTAAAGAGTGGTCGAGGACCCTGTATCAGGACAGTTAGTGAAAAAACTAGGCATTCTGAGACATGGATGCACACACCACAATACGTCACAGGACCAAGGGAACAAACAGCACCATCAAGCACCGAAGAACAGCCATTGCAACAACCGAAACCTGCCTTTGGAAAGAAAATTCCGGTAAGGACTTCTACTGCATTTGCCAAGAAGACTCAGGCCAGGATTTGGCTTCCCTTTCTCTGGGTTGGGGCCGAGGAGGGAGTGGGGAACAGTAACACAACACACTAAGGTCTCTCCAACTGTTCTAGTAGTCACCGGTTCAAGTCCCAGGTTTGTCACTAACTAGCATGTGACCCCTAAGTTCTCGGAGCATCACGAGGGATAATATGCACCTCACAGAATGGAGCAAGAATTGTATGTGAAAGTTTTTATGAACAGTAAAGGTACCACACAAATGAGATGTGTTTCCTATATTAAATGAACCCCAACTCTAAAAAACAACAATGTGCCCCTGGCCGGTATGGCTCAGTTGGTTGGAGCATCATCCTGTACACGAAAAATTTGGGGGTTTGATTCCCCGTCAGGGCACACACCTAGGTTGCGGGTTCAGTCCCCAGTCAGCACGGGTATGGGAGGCAACCTATCAATGTTTCTTTCTTTCCTTTCTTCCTTTCTTTCTCTGTCTCTGTTTCCAACCCCCTCCTCTCACTAAAATCAATAAACATATTTTTAAAAATTTAAAATAAAAAACCAAAAACTAAAAAGGACAATGTGACATAAGTTTAATAAAAATCTGAAAAATAGATTGCATGCAGTCACTCGACATTTAATTACCTCCTGTGCACCAGGCTTTGGAAACAAAGGCCTATTGACATAGAACACAGTCCCCACCCTCAAGGATGCTTGTTTTTAGGACGCAGAGAGGCTTGGAGAAGTAGACAGAACAATGGCAGTTAATGCTTATTGAGCTAGGGAACCAGTCACTGATCTGATGTCTACTCACCCCAAGCCTTTCCAAACCCTGAGCTGGAGGAACATCATTAATTCCTCTTCTGAGCTACAGTTCTTCGGGACTTTGAACCCATGATGGCAGTTTATTGTAACTTTGAAGTTTTCTCTGACGGGAAAGACTGAATGGTTTGGAACTGAAATGGTTGGCAGTGCAGAAACCCAACATCCGTGTCTGTCCCAAAAGTGGAATCCAGAGAAATAAGAACATCCAAAACCTAGACAGAAAGGTCTTATGGTCGAGAGGCATTTCAGCTATATAGCCTTTCTCAATCCTAAAAACAGAATGCACTTTGAAGTATAATTTCTCCGGACTTTCTTGTACTGATGTAACTGCTTACATGGGAGGAAGTCCACACTCGGGACTTACTTCCCAATGGCCCCGTTACCGGTCACCTGCCTCAGCTGAAACAGGCGCGAACCAGCCCTCCTCTGGCACTCACGTCTGACCTGCACTCTTTCGCTTTCCCACAGCCAGCACCTCTCACTAGTCAGCATCTGCCGTAACTACTCCGGGATGGCAAACGAACAGGCAAGAAACTCCGAGAGTTCTAAACCGAGGGCCAGCAAACATTTTCTTAAAGGGCCACATGGTTTATATATATTTTAGCATTATATAAATACTTATATACCCACTTAGAGTGTAACCATTTTAAAATGTAAGAACAACTTTTAGGTAGTAGGCAGAAAAACAAAGAAAACCCAAACCAAACCGACAGCTTGTCTATAGTTTGCCAATTCCTAGTTTAAATTTACGCCCAATTTAGTGACGGATGATTAATATGCAGGTGTCTGCTCGCCAAGACATGGTCTTTACCTGCAAGGGGCACACACACTTTTTGATTTTTGCTTTCCTTTCTCAGTTTCCACTTTTTTCTTCAACAAGCCTTAGGACTGGCCTTAGCATCCAGTCACTATTCGGTGATAACCCTGTTTTGTTTGCCTGTTTCCTTCTTTTTCCTTTTTAAATGAATTATGGGTATGTTCTTAGTGGGTACGCGATCCAAGACTTAGGTCAATTCAAAGTGAACTACACTTGGTTTTGGTAGCAATCGAACTTCCCTGGTTGTATTTTACCTGATCTAAAATCTGAACTTGTTCATAATTTCCAATCACATTCTGAGGGGGAAGCTGGCCTGAGATCAAACTCTTGCTTCAGACTTTCCTCAAAGTATGTAATTAACTACATGTGTGAGTATCATCACCCCATGTATCGGGCAAGGCTCTGTGGGAGGAAATGTGATGGACCCAGAAGTAAAAGCCTGGCTCCCCATCTCCAGCTGGCCGCTGTGTGCGTGCCCTCACGAAAGCACCGCGAGGATGCGGTCCCCACGGCCCAAGGCAAACCCTGCTGTAGAAGAAAATTTCTACAGAGAGCTGTAAACACTGGAAGTTTCCAATGCCCACCATGAAGTCTGATTTAGAATCTGATCAAAATTACATATCCGGCGTTTGTCACAGCTGAGTACAGAACCAAGAATCACCATTTCCAACAGTGTCAGCCTGAGCGGACTGTCCACGGAAGCGAATCTAACGCAACAATTCTGGGCCCTGGGGGAGAAAGCCATGTGGTGAGGCAGTGAAGAAGAGACAAAAGCACCCTTAGTAGGATTCCCGGCAGGAACAGGAAAGAAAGAATGTTTGGAGATTGCCTGGCTCTTTGTACCCCTTGGGCTGGGTGGGGGCTCTGGTATTCAAAGTCCTCCTACCCCACCCACCCAGAGGCAAACACCTGGCATTCCATATTGGCTTGCTCCATCACCAAAATGCTTTGGCTCCAAAATTCCTTCTCTATTTTTATCCAGAATCAAAATTCTCACTCTGTCAGTGCATATGGTCTCAGATACATATCGGAAAAACCTGCCTGTTCTACGTCACACTACCGTGTGCGTATCTGGTACCCTAAACCTCTTGGAGGTATCTGATGTTTTAAAAGATGCACTTTGACCCTCAGGAAACTTGTGATGGAATTCTGACCTTTATCAGGGCAAGTTCCCAAACACAGCCTGGCTAAGATGCTCTTTCTAATTCCACAATCCATGTGGCTTTGCACACACGTTTTTCTTGACAATTACCTTTTTGCAGGAGGGTTGATGGAATAACACAGTCATTTCTAACTAGAGACTGAGGACGTAAACAAAGTTGGCTTTCACTTGACATATTCTTAATATTTCTATAATGAAATTGTGACTTCAGCTTGTTGTCTGTGTAATCTACTTCCCCGGAAGGCTGTGTCCTGCTCCTCTTACAGCCGCTGGGGCCTCCTACAGGAGTGGGCACGCAGAGAGGTCACTGAGGAAGGAACACGTCTCGTAACAACATTGATGCAGTATTGTCACTCGTGAGTTCTGGGCGGGGTGGTCCTTTACACTTTCAACCATGACGGTTTAAACTCCTAGCATTACACTAAGGGAAATAAGCCAGGTGGTGAAAGACAAATACTATATGATCTCACCTGTAAGTGGAACCTAATCAACAAAACAGACAAGCAAGTAAAACAGAACCAGAGACATGGAAATAAAGAACAAACTGACAGTAACGGGGGGATAAGAGGGGAAGAAGAGGAAGAGTCATCAAGGAGCAAGTATAAAGGACACATGGACAAAGCCAAAGTGGGTAGGATCAAGGGCGGGAGGCAGTGGGGGTGGGGGGAGGAAATGGAGACAACTGTACTTGAACAACAATAAAAGGGGAAAAAATAAACAAACAAACAAATAAATTCCTAACAATCAACAGAGGGCCTTTGGCTTCTCCCCCCATTTCTTTGCCCATCTAATTCTGAAAAAGCAGAGGCTGGAGCAGCAGAAAGAACCTGCAGGCTTCAAACGAGTCAAATGGACCTAGGCTCAAATTCCACCGCCCCCAAGCTGTGTGACCCCAGGCAAGTTACTTAACATTGCTGAGCCTCAGTTTCTTCCCCTATAAAATCAGGTTTTAACACCGACCCCCAACTGACTGGGAGTACTCAGTGATGTCTGTTCCGAGGATCCAATACTCCATCAGCCTCGCGGCTTCCTTCCCTCACTTCACTAGAGACAGGTGACGTCTTAGGGCGCAGAGCCACACCAGCTGTGCCTGACTGTGTCCTGGGCTCCCTCCTGAGTAGGCATTTTACACAAACATCAGGAGTCTGCTGAACAGTTGGGAACGCAGCTGGAGGGAGCCTACCCAACACACCCATAATATTTATAGAAAACAAGGACACAGTGCAGAGCTGTTTCACGAGCTCCATAAATTCGTATTTTAGATTTGTCAGTCCAATAATGCAAAGTTTTTCAGGTTCCAACAGTCTCCAAGCTGCCTGCAAAGTGCTCTTTGGGGAGGTAAGGAACCTAGGAAGAAAGGGGAGAAAATACACACCCATGCTGACCACACTTCAGTCCTTTGGGGGTCACCCTCTGTTTTCTTTTCCTTTCGCCTTCCTTCATTTGCCTGGCCTAACAATGCAAAGAAGCAGACCTGCCTGCCTTCAAGAACTCACAATCAAGTCCTGGCGGGGCAGCTCAGTTGATTGGAGGGTTGAACCCTTACACCAAAGTTGCAGGTTCAGTCCCCGGTCAGGGCACATGCAAAAAGCAACCAATGAATACATAAATGAATGGAACAACAAACCAATGTTCCTCTCTCCCTCTCTCTCTCTCAAATCAATTTTTTCAAAAAAGAGTAAGGAAAAAACCTCACCATCAAGCCCCCACCATTAAACTGTGCCCCTTCCCCACATGAGGTAGAATCCAGGCCTCACTGAAAACACATGGCTCTTATGAATGGACAGACACATGCACTGAAGCTTATGTCTAACTGAGGGCATTTTTGTAGTCCACTGTTTCCAAGCATTTGTTTTAGGGAAATTCATCCCAATCAACATGTTTATGTTGCACCCTGGCTACTGTGGCTCAGTAGACCGAATGCCGGCCTGTGAAGCAAGGGGTTGCTGGTTTGATTCCCAGTCAGGGCACATGCCTGGGTTGCAGGCCAGGTCCCCAGTAGGGGGGTTGCGAGAAGCAACCACACATTGCTGTTTCTCTTCCTTTCTTCTTCCCTCCCTTCCTCCCTGAAAATAAATAAATAAAGTCTTAAAAAAAAAAAAAAAAGCTTATGTTGCTTCTCATGAAGATAATGGGCAATCCAGGTAGCAGGCAACAAAAACAGAGCCAATATACCTGAGTTGGAACAAATGAAAGAGACTGAGAGACAAGACAGCACCCCAGTTTTTATGACACTTCACTGCATAAATCATTAGCCCAAATATAAAACCAAAAGAAGAAGTCTGGTGACTGTCTGGAATGATATGTTACTGCTGTTGTTTGGTCAGGATAGTTCATTGCTGGGATAGAATCCAGTCAGGCCAACATTTATATTTAATCATCCAATCACACTCAAAGACAACTTAGAACAACAGTGCAATTGTTACTTGGAGCCTACTGCTAAGCGCAAGGAGCTCTTTTTCCCACCGTGACCACGTGTACTCGCCTTTGCTCCTCTTCTATAAATAGGCCAGAGATAGCGTCCGAGGCAGTGCCTCTGACCACAAACACTCTGCGGTAGTAAGTAGCCAGAGCACTGCCAATTTGTCTTCTGGACAAAGTAAATCACGAACACGATACGTAGAAATTTAGCAATACCAGAACTAATTTTTATTTTTAACCCAGTTCTGGTTCCCCATGTTTCATAGGGGAAAGGCCCATAGAGAATTTTATCTTTAAAAAGTGGGTGACTAACCAATTTCTGAGTGTGAAGAGGTTTCTGGGACTGAGGAGGGTGACGGTGCAATTTCTCTGCCTTTCTCAATTCCCAAACTTTTGTGAAATATCAGTTCATGCCAGCACTTGACTTACGCTGTTTAAAAAAATGTTAAAGGATATTATGAAATGGAGATAAAGGCTGTGTGTCACAAAAATACACACAGCAGCACCACGCGTCCCTTCTTCAAGCTGTCACACTGCGAGCTGAAATACCGATAGACCGATCAGACACATGGATTTAAAAGCAACCACTTTTGTCAAAGGAGTGAATTAGGTCAATGCCCTTAAGAAGCTCCCCTTCGGCTCCATTTTCCGCTCCTCACACAGTGCAGCCTTTGTCCATTGTGTTAGCCACTGTAAACCGTTTGGACACCCACTGCGAGCCCTGGCTGCCTGGGTAAGTCTGGCTACAAAGAGATAACACGGGATTCTGTCAATGTATCTCTAGCACATTTAAACCGAAGAAAGCTTTGCAAAGAACCAGCTCGCTCGCTCTGCTAAACCGGGGGCTGAAATGAAGTTACTGATCACGCTTATCTCGGAGCTTAGAATATTTGCTTTCCTTATTGCTTTACGTTTCTCTACAAGGCACCTTCAGAAATAATGCTACAGATATGAGCCTAAAAGAAAACATTAACCAATAAATCCCTTGGCCAGTCTGTTTCTAGCTAACCACTTCCCCAAAGCAGTAACAGTAATGTCTCTAAAAAGTAAAATCAGCCGGAGTTATAGGGAAAATTACTTGAATGAAAGAAGGTTCACAGACATTCTAAAGAAAGAAAAACTCAGTTCTTTTCTGCATGTGCATGCCATCACGACAGGGGAAATTTTGCCAAAATTGATTCAAGATCTTTAAATGTCTCAAGAGCAATATATTACAGCTCATGTTTCATAATATAAGTTAGAGATAGGACAGCTACGACTGTCCAATGTTTTGGTAGACTAGAGCGTGCTGAAGCACAAAATAGGATAAAAATCTCACCTCTCTCCATTTCATTTGTCAAAAGATGAAGACACAGGGAGAAAAAGGAATATCCTCTTTAGCTCATCTGTAAACCACCCTTGTGTGTCACCTTTTACTTACTTTATTAAGGACAAATCAGAATGACATCAGAAAGACAACACTCGTTAAGTTTCATGAACTTATACATCAAAGCAGCAGGGTTTAGAATGGAGTCACCTTTCAGTTTCTGCACTCATTTGTAGGCTTGCAAGTTATAATTTCCCAAGCATATTAATAGAGAAAAGTGTCTAGAATCACAGAGGAGAAGATGAAGAAACTGAGAAACAGTGCCTTATGTCAATGTAAAAAACATCCAAACCTGTAAAAAAATTTCGTGAGTTTATTTCAGCCAAACTGGCAATTGCTGGGAAACAAAATCTCAATATACCGAGAAATGCAGGTTTACCACTTATTTTACACATCAGAATCCACGGAGAAGACCTAAGGAGGTTACAGGAAATCCACTGGTGACAGATCAGGGAGCGGGGAGAAAGTAAAGCAAGGAAACCCCTGGGACTGGATAAAAAGTAAAATGAATAGACACATACTTCTTGTACATTTGTGGATATAGGTTAGTTAACAGTCAACCATTAACACAGTAACAATGAGGGAGTTTGTGGTCTCCGCTTTCGTTGTGCTTTAAGGGGTCTGGACAAAAAGGAAATTACTCCCATACTCCCAAGGCATGTTATCAGCTATGTGACGGTAGATGCAAGGAGACAACAGGCTCCGTTAAGGTAAAGATTGACCTTTGTTAGGGGAAAATACCAGCCTAGGACATGACTACCTGCCACGTCCACCCTATGTGGTTACCCGTATTTTGCCGTGTATAATGTGCACATTTTTGCCCAAATTTTGAGGGAAAATAAGGGCATGCATTATATATGGGTAGTACTAATTCTATATCTATATAAATGTTTTTAATTCTTTCACTTATGCTTATGCATTAAAAATATAACTCCAAAAAGCAATACGGGTATCCATAGGCAAAATAATACCCTGGAATACGATAATTGGCTTTGTTTCTAAATATAAGTAAATAAAAAATTGAATTAAAAAATTAAAAGGAAAGGTTTTTTCCCGGAAGTTTGGGCCAAAAATGTGGGTGCGCATCACACACAGCAAAAACAGTACTTTCGGCCTCCAAGTGTGTAAGGCCGCCGTGCAGGCCTATCCTGAGCTTGTCGGGTTTAGCGTGTGGCCCTTTTTACACCCACACTTTTGTGACAGGTAGGTCTTACGGTGGCATCCATACTCCCACAGGCGACCATAAAGTCAAAGGACTGATTCTGAACACGCCCCACAGAGAGCAGTCTTAGGCTGCAGAGGCATCATGTTCGTCTCGTGGTCTTCAGTCACAATCTCGATAGGATCAATTATAACCGATCAATTATAACCGCTGCCACTGAAGTTAACACTGCAACCCCAGGAGGTGTCTACGAGCTTTGCCGGTACCTCCAAGCTCCCTACCCTGTCAGCAGCCTTGGGCTAGGAAGGCTGCGAAGGTACAAGGGGCTTTGAAGGACCTGGCTCTGGGTGGTAGCAGCTCTCTAACTTCCTGTGAGGCGAATCTGAAAGCTAGTGGTGGGGTCCAGGTTTTGCATCCCTAACGCCTTCCGCCTTCTTATTGTTCTGTAGCCACCTAATTCTCCCTATTAAATCACCTACTCCTTGAAATAGCTAGAAAATCATCAGTTTTCTTCATGGAACCCTGACTGATAGGGTATGGAATGCCCATTTTACAGCTAAACAGGAGAAAAGTAAATTGCCTAAGGCCAAGGAAGTAATGGGTAAGACAAAAGAATTCAAACCCAGGTCTTTCTGACTTCAAAGTTACAAACACATGTCCACACCATGGCCCAGCAATTGTACTCCTAGGAATTTGCACAAGAGAAATACATGCATAAGGCCACAAAACAAGGTGTAGGTGATTTTCATAGCAGCTTTATTCATAATAGAAAAAGAAACTGACAATAACCCAAATATCCATCAACCAAAGAACGGCTTAACCAACTGGTAAATTCCTATCGATGGAATACTACTCAGCAATGCAAAAGAACTAGGGAATCACGTAACAACACAGATGAATCCAACCAAGTTCATAGTGAGCAAAAAGAAGCGGACACAAAACCTTGATCTGATTTACACGGATCCTCTCAAGGCCAAGCTAAACCACCCCCCGGAGAAAGAAGTCAGAAGAGAGGTTCCCTTGCAGGTGGGGTGGTAACAGTCAGAAAAGTGGCCAGAGAGAACCTTCCAGCGTGATGGAAAGCCCTCTTTTTTTGGACCTGGGTGGCAATCACACAGGTGGACACACTCATGTGTAATTTCACCTACCTCTGGGACTACACACAGTTGTGGCCGTGCGACTTTATAGATGTAGTAAGTGTCACTGAATTGTGGGCTTTCAGACCGTTGGTTTTATGTTTCGTGTATTTTATCACAATGAAAAAAATTACTAAGCTTTCCACTTGAGATTTGTGCATTCGACTGTATGAAAATTATATGTCAAGGAAATGCCATAAAAATAATAATATAGAAGAAGCTTCAGGATGCGTAAGCAGACTTGGGAGGCCCGACTCTGGATACCACTGTTTCTATGGGAAAAGTTTTCCAAGTTTCAGATAAATTTTTTTAACCTCCGTTCTTTGGTAAACTGAGTCAACCTTAGCCGGCCTCTTCTTGACTCTTGAGTCAAGACATCGGCAAACTGCACTTAAGTATCAGTAGACTGACCATTTCTCCCAGACCTTTGATTAAAATTCAAATTTAGGCTCTGCAAGAGGGCCACCGATAATCAAAATACACTAAGAGCCTCTTCACTTCAATGTGTCGCCACTTGCCTGTTTTTAGGCTCTAAGAATAACACCAGAAGGAAGAATGCAAAAGTTTCCAGTTCCATTTCTGGAAAATTTCAATGGGTGTCTCAGATGCCACAAATCACTCTCCCCTCTCAAAACTCACCCAGACACTAAACAGACCAGCTGGAGGTAGGCAAAGTGCTCCGCCTGAAGTTGGGCTGAAAAACTCAGCTATGCCTGAAGGGCTGCTGGAACTCGGATGACAGCGCCTGATGCTACAACAGTGAACAGCAGGCTCATCTTCCATGAATCTGTGAAGAATACACCAGAAAGGGCTCCCAGCCGGGTCGACAGGCCTGCCCTACCTTCCCTGCTCATGCTACAGCCATGCGGTCCTTGGGAGAGGAGACCACGGGAAAAGAAGGGAGTGTCAGAGTCCCCCAGGATGCAGCTTTTACTGGGAAGGGTGGAGGGGAAGAGGAAGGACAAAATGATTCTAGTGAAGCTTAAGCAAGATGGCTTTGGTTGCTGGCTTGGGCTGCAGAGGAAGGAAGAGAACCCAGCACGCCCTGTGCTGGTACATTATTTAAGATGCAACTGAATAATAGATCTTTCCATCACTTCATGAGCTAAACAACTATAGCCACTCGGGTTCTCAGTTCGCCTTCGAGACAAATGCCTTCCAGAGAGAATCCACCGGATCTCTTTTTAAAAGAAAAAAATAAAGAAACACAAAAGTTGCATATAGCGTATGGAAGCACTTTATGATGACAAGAATCAATAGAAATTATTTAGAATGTTCTCTAGGCTTTACAGCCAAACCCTTAGAGCCCTCAGAAACTTAAGTGCTGCAAGAGACTTCAGAGACCCTCGACTGTAACAACTCACTTCCCTACGAAGAAACAGAACTAGAACGGCATGCTTCGGCTAAAGTCGCCCAGCTAATCGGAGGGAGAGCTGATGTGCCACTACAGAAAGGGTCTGTATGTAATTTTACACTACCTTTCCTTTACAAACTTTCATCTGCTCACTACAGAAATGTCAGGAATCCGCTCCTCTAGCTTCGCGATGCATCTTCAATTCTCACTAGTTTGCGCAGCAAGGCTTCCCCAGTCAGTTGGAAGTAGCATGTAGTAACGTGACTGGTGCCCTGCCTTCTGGGGTTACCAAGATGACTCAGGCCAGGGAGGGGTTCGCAGCTGACGGGAAGTGACTGGAAGTGACTGGCTGTAGCAGACGTGATAAGGGCTCCAATAAACACTAGCATGTGCACACTAACCACTCACAGGCAAGAAGGCAGTTGAGTCAGCCTGAGTGAGGAAGTTAGCTAAGAGAGGAAGAGGCTTCTAAAAATGAGCTCACCACCAAGTTTGTTCCAGAGAACCGTCCTTTTCAAAAACAGAAGTGATTAGTTTTGCTAAATTAATTCCCTCATCTAAGTTCATTCTGCTTTGCCAGATATATTTGGCAACGGTGCTCCCAGGACTGGGAATGGGCTGCTGGTTTCTCACAGCACACATTCGCTCTGCTCCCCACTGTCAAGCTCCGTCCACCTGGGGACCTAGAAGAGTTCATTAATTGCTCCTGATGACTAGAAAGCATGATTTCCCCTGTTCACCTTCAACTCAAGTGACACAGTCTAAAGTACCTGCTGTGTTCTCTCATCTCCATCAAAGCTTTCTTTATTACAATGGCAAAGCTTTAACTGGCTTTTCATCATTATCTCTTCATTACAGCTTAATAACTGTTACCCACCAACAACTATCCCAATAATTCTCTCCCACAATGCATTATGTCTATTCCCTCCCAGCACCTCTGACTTGTGACTAATGAGATTGTCACTAGCTATAAATATGTAACTACAGTACGTATTTAGTCTGGTGCTTAAGCAGGGTACCTATCAGAGGAGGCACACTATATAATTAAAATTTCCGAAGATGATGCCATTTTGTCTTGTGAACATGTTTATGTTTCAGATGGATAATTAAAGTCCACAATAGAAATAATTACCATATTAATTCTAAATCCACGTGTACCTATGCATATAGGGAAAGTTTAGTAAACATTTGTATTCAGGGGTGTGACATGAAATCTTTGCCCTGATTTATGGCATAATTAAAATTTTTTTGGTCTGTCCAGCTTCCTAAAACATAAAGATGGATTTTACTCATGAGAATCTACCAACAGTACACTGTCTCCACCAGTATCATTCCTGCAACCCTGAATCTTTGCCCCCCAACACACACATGCATACAGTGTTGGGGGAAAAAGAAACATAAATAGAAACTATAACCCATGAGCATTATAATTAGCTACATATTAGTCGGAAAGTTAATGTATCGTGCTATGTTTGCAACTTACAATGCTGCGTGAGTGATGAAGGAAAGTTTCATTATGTTTTTCAGGTTAAAGACCTGATTTAACTTTAACCATCTGGTAGAGGCATTAAACAAATATCTGTACTGATTGAAAATGACTAAAGTACAAGTTACTAATGGAAGGCTTAAGATTTGGTGTCCGTGCACAAACAGAGTCAGGGATTGGGTGACAAAAACAGAGTATTTCCTAGTATATCCTAGTTATTTTTACATAGGTGAACTTCACATCGATCATTTTGCTAGATCAAGGCAGGGTTACTCTTTTCCTATCTCAAGACTTCTAATTCCTATGACAATCCTGGGTAAAGCCTACTTTACAGACCACTGTAAGCTGCACTTTTGAAGTAAAATACATTTACACACGAGGCTGTCTGGTCCTCTCCATTCTGCAGCGTTGATGGAGGGCAAACGAGATGCCTTTGATAACACAGTGACGTCTGTCAGCAGTGCCCTTTTCATCCTATCCTACAAATGTCATACCAGCGAACCTTCAACATTGAACAATAGCTTGTGGGAAGTGGAGAAAGGAATGAGAATCAGGCATTAAACAGCTTCACAAAATCTGCAGCACCACTAAGAGAGCTCAGTGGGCAAGAGCAAGGTGCATGTTAGGGCATGAAGTCCATCAAATTCAGTTGCCCTGGCTCTCTGGCCCATTCGTTCTGTGCCTCTTTCCTGATGGTGATGTCAAGGTTTACCTAGCTCTCCATAACTAAACGTCACCTCGTATTTTAACCAGTATTTCCCAAGTCTCATATTTGAAGGGCTGCCTTCACAATTTTTGACCTATTCTCAAACTACTCATCCTGATAATTGACTAAGTTTTCTAAAAATTCAACTGTTTTACTTAATAGTTATTTTTGCCTCATTCTAAGTCATCTGTCCATGCAATAAATGAGTTAGGTGGCCAGCTTTATTCTTAAAGTATAATATCCATGCACAGTAATTGAAAAATAGGGTATGTCCTTCTCTGCAGCACCTGTCTGTCTGTCTGTATAGCCCAGTCTGGAAAACACTATTTGGGAGCCAGCAAGAGGCAGGGAAAATGATTAATCAAATTCTTATGTATTGCCCTGACTGGTGTGGCTCAATGGGATGGGTGTTGTCTTGCAAAGTGAAAGGTCACGAGTTCGATTCCCTTTCAGAGCACATGCCTGGGTTGCAGGCCAGGTCCCTGGCTGAGGGTGTGTAGGAGGCAACCGATCAGATGTATCTCTCGCGCATCCGTGTTTCTCTCCTTCTCTTTCTCCCTCTCCTCATCTCTCTATAAATAAATTAAAACCTTTCTTAAAAATTCTTGGGTATTTTTTCAATATGACAGTACTTAGTCTCTCTTCTGAGCTCACAGGTTATCGAGGCTGATGAAGCTTTGGCTGCAATGGCTGGCTGGATGATGGAGGCATTGGTTATTTCAAAGCCAAAGGGAAATGGGCACCTTCACTTCACAGGTCTGCTGGGGCCCTAGCAGTCCGTCACCAAGTTCTATGCTGAGAAGAGCATTTCCTAATTCAGTTAAGAAAATGGGAGCAGGCACTTTCCAACTCAGAATTCTGCCTCTCCTGCAATACTGTAGGCAACGTACAAGCCTCATCACTGCTTTCCTGGGTGACCTTTAAAACTAGAACTAGCTCTGGCCCGTGTGGCTCAGTTGGTTGGAGCGCTGTCCTGCAGACAAAGGGTTGCAGGTTTGATTCCAGGTTGGGGCGCATGCCTGGATTGCGGGTTCAATCCCTGGTTGGAGCACCTGCCTGTACAGGAGGCAGCCAATTGATGTTTCTCTCTGGCATGGATGTTTCTCTCCCATTCTCTCTCTCTAAAAGCAATGAAAAAAAAAAATGTCCTCAGATGAGAAAAATAAAAAAACTGGAACTAGCTATAGTGAGTATTGGATGTTGGGATTGAGAATCTGATAACTTTTATCATTGCTGTTACATGGTCTTTAAAAAATGTCTAATGAGAATACCACCTCAGATCCTCATAAAGGTGCTATATAGGCATCTACTCAGAAGGATCATCGTAAAAACTCTTGTGGGGGTGAAGCAGGTCCTAAGTAGCTTTAGGGAAGACTTCTTTTTTAACCTTAGAAAAGTTCACATAACCATTGACGTTTTTAACCCACAAATGGGTGTTAAGTGGAATCTCTGAGTCTTTGTTTCCAACCCATAAATACCTTTGGATTTAGGATCAAGAGAGATAATCACTCTGCCCCACCCACCCAATTTTCTAGGGAAAATGCCTCTCAATAATACCAAGGCTGGCCAGCCCAAGGCCTTTTGACCAGCAGCTTCTGGCCCCTTGATGACTGCTGAGGGTCTAATTAATCCATGAGGCATTTTATAGGAAGTCAGCTCTCAACCTAGATAAATTAATCTGGGGCCACAACTCCTTACTGGGAATTCTTTTGGGGATTAGGCAAAAAAACCTCTCTGACGGCTCACACTCTTGGTAGTAGTGTGTTGAAAGTTTCAGCAGTGATTACTAACCCTTCCTACCTCTTCACCCCACCCCAGGCACACCCACACCTCACGCCACTCCCAAACCAAATCTGCATGACTTTTTAAACTACCAGTACTCAGGCCTAAAGTGGCCCCGCCCTAGTTTCAAGAACATTATCTGCCTCCTCCTAAGAAAATCTTCAGGAGAGAAAACCTTTGCAAACTCAAAAGCCACTGGAGGAAGTTTATCATCTCCTTTGCATTCCCAGGCACTTCTGCAGAAGATAAATGGTTGGCCTGTGACCTTTTGTCGATGTACAAAAAAACTAGATCAAAAGTTAAACAAATGTAGGCAGAAGTCCTAGCAAATGGAATTCCCCTGGGAGTGATGTAAAAATTCATTGGTCATAAGCCTATGAGTGCCTCAAAAATAGTAATATTCCCTGTGTGGGGTGGAGCATTTACTAAGAAACTGGTAGGTCATTAACACAACAGGGATTTCTATGACAGTCTTTTCATCCCTAACATTCCTTTGCAGGCATTCAAGGCCTTTCAAGAGAGCATAATAACTCTCTTTACCCTGGACACCCACCTGGCACCTCCTATGTACACTTCCAGATTCCACATCCCTTATCAGCCCAGGATCCAATACTTACATAGTTTTCAGCACTCTTTGTGGTTCATCTTACTAGCTACCATCTCCTTAGCACCCACCACATGCCGGGCATTATTTCATTCAGTCCTCACTCAACCCTATGACATGATGGCCTTGTTAGCCTCATTTTTTATAGTGGCTTCCACTGTAAGGTTTCTGTTCAAACACCACCCTTTCTTCCCAGCAAGAATCCCTAGGGAGTGCGTACAGGACGTGTGTGCCACACACTCCCTCCCTCTCTCAGCCACAGGTATCCCAGCAGAGCAGGCTGCAGAGTCTAAAGCACAGTCCTCAATTTTCAGGTCTAACAGACTCTTCAAGGCAGAAATTGAGTACCACTCCTCCTCACGGTGATGCGCGCAGTAGGTGCTTATTTAAGTTATTAGAACTTATTAGCTGCCCAGTCCTGAAAAAAAGTTGCAGGCAGTATTTCAAGGAAGAAAATTCCCCTTCATCAGTCTCTGGCATCCGCTCGGAAAGAACTCAAGGAACGCACCAAAAGCCACTGCCTTCTTAGCAAAGCAACAGCCCCTCATCTTCCCAAAGGGGGAAAGCTACAGCAACCTGTCCGTATTTCTAATTGGTCTTGGCTGTGTGCATGCTTCCCCAGCAGGACTGGGGCAGAGGCACCCTCTTATCATTCGTAGTCCCCACACTGAAGCGAAGTTGTTCATGAAAAGTTACTGAATAATCAAATTTCATTCTGTTAGCTGGGATAGGAACTGGCACTTTGCTACAAATGCAACTACTCTTACTAATTTCTCACTTCAAACATCTCCTTCCCAGGTGTGTATGTAGACGTTACCCACCGACTGTCTCTCAAGGGAGTGACCCTGACAAAGGCAGACCTGTTCTCCACAGTGACTGTCAGGGCACCCAGCCCAGACCACCTACAGCCCCGCAGAAGAGGGCCTCTCTCCCTCTCTGCTGAAATCCCCCGGGGCTGAGAATGGGAGTGTGTGATCGCAGGGCAGTTTCTTTGGTGGGAGGTGGGAAGAGTCTCTGCTGGGAACCGCGGGGAAACCGCAGCCATTACTCAGGGCAGAGAGCTGCCAGGGAAGCAGTGTTGCCTTTGAAGTGAAGCGAAAACAGAGGTGGGAGGCTGTATCCCATTACTAAGCTCTGGAGCGCTCACTCCCAAGTTCGTCCACACTCTGAGAATGTTAGCACCCTGCAGTCAAAACTCTGATTATTTATAACTTAAAATAAACTACTGTGTACAAGCAGAAGCTTGACAAATGGAGACATAAAAGAAAAGGAACTAAATGACAGGTAAGATAATGCCAGAGTAGAAAGCATCCATTACTTTTTTGTGTGGTTCCTCCCAAAACTCCATCTCCATTTCCCACTGAAGCCAACTTTTACTTACATTGCAGAGGCAGCTGATTTAAAGGGAAAATAAAGATCCTGGCTTCTAAAGAGCTGTCAGTTTGTCTCAAGCACACAAGCCTGTAACCTTGATAAAGTAGAGGGTGGTTTCAAACAGAAGGAATACACAAAGGCACCCATCAGGCGACACGACAGGCTGAAGAGATGCCTGCCTCCAAGGTAGCAGGGATCCAGGACAGAGTGCAAGGCAGTTCCCCCTACTCGTGACTTCATCTGAAACCCAAGTGACTTGAGGGGAGGGGGGAGGGGAAGAGAGCGAGAGAGAGAAAGAGGGAGAGAGAATGAATATCCAGGCGCCCAGGAGGGCCAGCCTAACCCCCCTGCCCTCAGCTCCTCCTCCGGCTGGGAGAATCCCAGCTACCTACAGCACATCAAGAAAGCCCAAACTAGCGCTCCCAGGCTCACTCGTGGCTACCTTTTTCCTAACCAATTAATGCAAAAGGACACTTACTTGGTGCCAACCTGACAGCTCCCGCCGGGGTGGAAACCCGCGATCTGCTCGCATTAGCATCTCGGGCGCGGGTCCCGCGTGGGCCCCGCTCCTCCTCCTTCTCCACGCTGCGGGTCAGTCCTCGGACCTGCTGCCCGGGTGCCGGCCCGCGGGGACCCACCCCTTTGTCCCTCCTCAGGCGGTGGCAGCGTCGGTCCGCCCCCCGCCAGAGCTCAGCGCCTCTGTCCCCGCCGCGCGGCCCGGGAAAGTCTCAAATGGGCCGCTACCACCCCCGCGCGGCCGGGGGGAGGCTCACCGGCGCCGCGCCCCCGGGCTCCCGCGGTAGGCGGCGTCACGCGCGCCTCCCGGCTGGGGGCGGGAGACGGCGGCGGCCCCAGGGAGACCCCGCGGCCCCGGCGTCCTGCTGCCCCGATGCCCGCACCCTTACCCACCCCGGCTGGCACGGTGGTTCGCTCCGCGGCGCGCACTGGGGCCCCAGGTCCGGCTCCGAGCGCGCGCGCCCGGGGAAGCGTTGCAAACTGTGAGTACGCGGTGAGCTGGGGGCCGGCCTGCTAGTCTGCGGGTGCTAACCTGGAGGTCGCATGGACGTCCTATACCAACACTTTTTGGAGAGGTTTACGGAGCCTCTTCAGTTCTCTTGAGAAAGAAAGAACCGGGGAAACTCCAAAGTTTTGCGTACAGACTGAGGCCTGCCCTGCCAGCCGACACACACACGGCATTCACTTTGGCCCACATTCCTCTGCTCAACACTGATTGCCCGAATTCCAAGGGCATAAGATGTTGGTGTTAAATAATAAAACATGAATTTTGAGGAAATATACATCTGGTTATGTCTCTGACACATTTCCAACAACTCCAAGAGATTCAGACTCCCCTCCCTGCATGAACTTTTAAAGGCTCCCAGTCGGTCACAAATACTTAATGGCAGGGTTCACCGGATTCAGCTCAGCACACTTACTCGTATTAGAAAACTCTAGGTACAAAGAATTGTGCAAGATAAAGAAATGCTTCCTTGTTTTAAGGGCATGTAAATTACTTGGAGAATCAGAACAGGTGTGCTGATTAAAAATAATACCTTTGGATTTGAAATCTAAGGAAACCACGTTATGGGAGAAAAACGTGCGGCCCACCCTGCTCTTCTCTTAAATTGAAAAGAAAAACTCCGCCCAGGCTCCCAAGTAGAAAGTCAAAGGTAAAAGGTCTGATAGGATACAGATGTAGGGCTCTCTCCCTGAAAAGTTGCTTCACTTCCTGCCTCATCAAAACAAGTTTGGCAGTTTATGTGGGAAAACAAGTCCAACAGATGCCTCTCGGGAAGTGTCCGGCTGCTGGCCTCCTTCGCAGTAGCGAAGCGCGCGCGTCTGATTCGGGAGCACTGGGAGCAACATTTCCCAGCTTCCTTCAGGTGCCCCAGAACCACACGTTTCGGTAGTATCCCTGGCGTAGGGTGTTACTCTCCTCATCTATGCGCCATTTAAACAGTGTTTCCAAAATTAGGTGGTGCTGACTAATCATAACAATGACAGCATTTGTGAACTGGGCACACCTTAGTGATGAGATGATACCACCAGCACTTAAAAAGGAAGAAAGGAATCCCGAGTGTGGCAATTACATCTGCCCAATTATTCCTTTTTCTTTCTTTCTTTCTTTCTAGAGTCGTGCTGTTCCATGTGATGGCCACTTGGCACACGTGGATGTTTTATATGTTTAAATTTAAATTAACTAAATTTAAAGGAAATGAAACATTTGGTTTCTTAATCACACTAGTCCCATTCCCAGGGCTCAGTCAGTAGCCACAAGCAGCTGATGGCTGGCACACGGACGGGGCAGATACAGAGTACTGGACCCTCGCAGAAAGTCCTAACCAACTACACTGCTCCGAATGAAGAAATACTCAGTAGAAATACCAGTGTCCGGGCACAATAAATAGTTCCAATTCAGATCGTTGTTGAAAACACACGATTCAATCGATACAGTAGCATTGCCAGTGGCAGTATAGACCAATACAACTCTTTGCAGAAGCAATTTATAGGCTATATTTTTCACATGTGGAGTTGTACGTTTAAATTTAAACCCTACTCCTAGAAGTTGTTTCTCCAAAGAACTTCTACCCAACAAGAAATTACTGAACACCTTCTGTCAAGCCAGAACCTCCTGATAAAAGACTCAGGCTCTCACCTGAGGGAGCTCAGTCTTCTGCAATAGACAATCAGTAAGTAACAAAAAACGGAAGGAAGGGAGGGAGGGAGGAACTGGGTAAGTGGTGAGATTCCTGGAAGGCTTAGGGTGGTCTGAAGGCTTTCAGAAGAGGTTTCTCACCCAGACTAAGAGGATGGGGTTTACGGAAGGCTTTCTAGAGATGGGGTTATTTACATATTCTAAAGGATGGGCATGAATGAGTTTGTGAGACAAAAAGAGGGGGGAAAGCTTTCCATGTAAAGGGAATAAATAACAAGCGAAGAAACAAGGAATGAAGAGACCATGGACTTGCTCTTGAGGGGCCAGGAGGTGAACAAAGCAGAAAATGAGATTAGACTGGCATCTTATACAGATCACTGTCAGCTTCTTGGAAGACGGGTTTATCAGATGGGAGTTGAGGGGAGGGTGTCAGTAAGAGTGACAAGACCAGCCAAAAAAAAAAAGCATTGATGTGGCAATTCGGGTAAGAGATGATGTGATGTGTTAGGCAGTGTCAGACAAAAGGGCTAATTCAACAGAAATTAAGGAAGTATAATCAGCTGACAGGATGACTGCCTGATTATAAATGAGACAAGGAAGAGAGAAGTGAGTGTAAGGTAACTCTTGGGTTTCTGGCTTAACTAGGTAGATAACAGTGCCTTTTTGCCAAAATAGAGAACAAAGGAGTGGGAGCAGACCTTGGAAGGGCTTGAGGAAGAATGAAGAATGTAATTAAGGACTGATGGAGTTCCCAGGGCGATGGGTCCTCCAGGTGGAGATGTTCAAGTGGCTATAACGAGCTGGGCACTGATGAGCTCTTGGGTAGAGAGATCTGAGATGCAGGAACAGATTTGGGAATCATTAATGTGCCAAGAAAGCTGAAGTCTCACAGAACTAGAACAAATAATCCAAAGATTTATAAGGAGCCACAAAAACCTTCTTTGAGAACGAAGAACAAAGTTGGAGGAATCATACTGCCTGATATCAAACTACACGACAAGGCGCTAGTAATCAAAACAGCATGACACTGGCATAAAAACAGATACAAGAATCAATGGAACAGAATAAGGAGCCCAGAAATAAACCCAGGCCTTTACAGTTAATTAATATTTGACAGAGGAGGCAAGAACATAGAGTGGGGTAATGACAGTCTACTCAATAAATGCTGTTGGGAAAATTGGACAGATGTGTGTAAAAGAATGAAACTAGACCACCTTCTTACCATGCACAAGAATAAACTCAAAATGGATTAAAGACTCAAATGTACGATTCAAAACCATAAAAATCCTAGAAGAAAATACACGCAGTAAAATCTTGGCATTTCTTATAGCAATTTTTTTTTGATACGTCTCAGGCAAGGGGAATAAAAGAAAATGTAAACAAACGGGACTGCATCAACCTAAAAAGTTTTTGCACAGCAAAACAAACCATCAACAAAATGAAAAGTTAACCCACTAAATGGGAGAATATATTTGCCAGTGATATATCTGATAAGGTGTTCATAGCAAAAATTTATAAAGAATGTGTAAGATTCACCAACAATAACGAAAAAAGCAATCCAATTAAAAATAGGAAAAGGACCTGAATATATGCTTCTCCCAAGAGGGCATACAGATGGGCCACAGACATATGAAAAAATGCTCAATATCACCAATCATCAGAGAACTGCCAATTAAAGCCATAATGTGATATCATCTCACACCTATCAGAACCGCTATCCTCAATAAATCCACAAATGACATGTGTTGATGAGGATGTGGAGAAAAGGGAACCCTGTTGGTGGGAATGTAGACTGGTGCAGCCAGTGTGGAAAACAGGATGGGGTTTCCTCAAAAAATTAAACATGGAACTGCCTTAGGACATGGCAATTCCACTTCTGGGAATATAACCAAAGAAACCCAAAACTCTAATTCTAAAGAATATATGCACCCCTGGGTTCACGGCAGTATTACAACAGCCAAGATTTGGAGGCAGCCCAAGTACCCATCGGTAGATGAGCAGATAGAAAAGCTGTGGCACGTTCACACGGTGGAATACTACCTGGCTGTAAAACGGAAGGAAATCTTACTATTCGTGACAGCATGGGTAGACCTGGAGAGTTTTATGCTAAGTGAAATAAGGCAGTCAGAGAAAGACAAGTACCATATGATCTCGCTTACATGTGGAATTTAATAAATAAAACAAACAAACGAGAAGCAGAACATAGACACAGAGAACAGACTGACAGCTGTCAGAAGGGAGGCGTTTTTGGTGGCTGGATGGAAAAGGTGAGGGGATTAAGCACACGAACTCCTGTACACAGACAACGATATGGTGACTGCAGGGGGCGGGGGAGAGAGAGGACAAATGACGATGGAGACTTGACATAGGTGGCAAACACACAATGCAGTGTACAGATGATGTGTTAAGGAATTATATGTATGAGACTTACATGATTTTATTGGTCAATGTCACCCAATAAATTCAATAAAAATTTTTTTAAATAAAGAAAGAGAGCTACAGGCATAAAAGGGAATGGAACCACAAACACACCTCAGAGATATTGCAGGTTCGGTTCCAGACCACAAAAATAAAAGGAGTACTGCAATAAAGCGAGTCGTAATCCTTTTGCTGGTGGAGCGTCTTGCCTTGAATTTTTAAAAACACATCTGCGAAGCACAATAAAGTGCAGGGCGATAAAACAAGGTATGCCTGTGTTCAGAGACACCCTGTAAATTGAAGCAGGAGAGGACTGAGGACAGGACGCATCCTTGGGAATGCCAGCATTTAGGGAGCAAGCTCAAGTCCCTAGAACAGACACCAAAGAGAAACTGCCAGAGAGGGGGCAAAACCCCACTGGAGCCAAGTGTCCAAAAAGTCAAGGGAAGAAGGAATTTCAAGGAGGGGAGAAGAGCCAACAACAAGCAACTTCGCAGTCAGTTAAGGTCAGAACAGAAGATGCGCATAAGAACAGGACCTCTGCTCACCTTGGCTAGAGCGGTTTCGATGGACAGAGGGGACTAGAGGTGACATTACAGTGGGTGACTGGGCAGTGAGGCAGCACTTCATTGTGTGCCTATTCATAAGAACGCAGGGCGGAAACCATCAGTGTCCAATGGCGGAGAACTATAAAACGACAGCAAATCAACTTAATTGGCATCGCAAGCCATCATTTAATATTCTAATAATGTAGCCTGTACAGCAACAAGGAGAATGACATGATAATCAATGAAAAAGAACACAAATCTTTTCTATGATGGCAACAATGAAAACTATAAAAAAGATTTGGAAAGTATGTAGCTATATAATTTGATGAAAGGATAGGGTTGTATGCATTTTGTTTTAAAGTTGTAGCTGTCTGTGCAATGGTCAATTTCTAAACACAGTGTATGAGGTCTCTGAAACAACTTGGTCGGAAAACGTCAAATGTGATAAACTTAACACTTTTAATCAGATTTCCTCAAGAACGTTAAGATTTGGGGACACACACATGTGTACATACACATATTTGTGTATAGAGGTCTGTGCAGAAGGTGTCCAGCCATGTAATATGAAAAATAGAAACATTTATTGAAGAAGATACAAGACACGGGAAACATTGTACACAGGACAATGACACCTTAGTCCCCTTCAAAGTAGGCACCTTGGGACCTCACACAGTTCTCCCAATCGCCATCAGCTGCACCATCCTATTTTCCTGAATCTCATCATTGGTCTGAAATCTCTTCCCTTTCAAAGGTGATTTTAGGTTTGGGAAAAGCCACAAGTCACAGGATGTCAAATCTGGGCTGTAGGGGGTGAGTCACCTGGGTGATTTGATGTTTCACCAGAAAACTCTCCATGAACCATGATGCATAAACAGGCATGTTGTTGTGATGAAGCTGCCAATCACTAGTTGCTCATAGCTGTGTGACCTTAGTCATCCATAGTTTCCACGGAGGAATGTTCAAGCTTAACACAAAATTTGGTGCAGATTCGTTGCTGTACTCACTCAGTCATTTTTAATGTGATGGCCACACAGTGCACATGCTCACTCAACAGCATCTACCGCCCCACTGACGAGTACAGTGAAGTTGTCATTGTTCACACAGGTGCATTACAGTCCACTCTCCTTGGCTGCCAGGTTACACTGATGTCATGCAAACATTCCTTGGCTGTTCTTATTATGTCAACAATGGCTGGACTTTTCCCGGACAAACCTTGTGTGTGTGTGTGTGTGTGTGTGTGTGTGCGCGCGCGTGCCCACAGTATGATTATAAAGTCTCATTAAATGAGAGCAAAGGAGTCTGGCATTGAAAAGTTTACAGGTCAGCTGAGTCCTTTAGTTGCTTTGTATACTGAAGGGCAGGCTGGAGTCATGAAGACACTCCCCTTCAATGAACATGTCTTGAGCGCCTACCATGTACCCTGGGGTGGGCACAGAGAAGAAAAAGGCAATATACAATGAAGGGGGCTTGCTCACAGTGTGATAAACATGAAGACACGTAAACACATGATGACAAGGCACGAGAACTGCGCGAGTACAGGTATGACTAAAGTGCTGAGGCAGCAGCTAAAACTCTGCCCAAGGGAGGGGCACTTTTCAAGAGAAAAGGCCTGGCATTTCCTCATCTTCCTAGTGGCAGCCTCTTCTCTCCTGACCCCTCTTACCCTTCTCAGTCCAAACAACTGTATCAATAACCCAGCACATTCACCTAAAGGACTCCTTCCGCAAGCAGCCAGCCACCCCTCAGACCCTACAAAATAACACCCAGGAGACAGACATCAAAACTTCTGATCCGCCCTGCCTGGCCAGTGTGGGTCAGTTGGTTGGAGCATCATCCCATATGCCAAAAAGTTGCAGGTTTGATTCCCAGTCAGGGCACATGCCTAGGTTGCAGGTTCAGTCCCCAGTCAGGGCGTGTATGAGAGGCAACCAATCAATGTTTCTCTCTCACATCGCTGTTTCTCTCCCTCTTTCCCCCCCATCCCTTCCATTCTCTCTAAAATTAATAAGCATGTCCTTGAGTGTGGATAAAAAAAATAAAACAAAATCTCATTAAAAAAACTTCTGCTCTGCCCCTCATGCCTTCACTTTTAGTTATTTTTTAAAGTATATTTTATTATGCTATTACAGTTGTCCCAATTTTTCCCCTTTTGCGCCCCCCCCACCAGTTCCACCCTTCCCTCCAGTGATACCCCCAAAGTTCATGTCCATGGGTTGTGCATGTAAGTTCTTTGGCTTCTACATTGCCTATACTGTTCTTAACCTCCCCCTATTTTCTACCTACCCAATTATGCTTCTAAATCCCTATACCTTTTCCTCATTCTCCCCCTCCCTGCCTAGCTAATTCCCTCCAAATGATCTCTGTATCTATGATTCTATTCCTGTTCTAGTTGTTTTTGTTTTTTAGATTCAGTTGTTGACACTTGTTAGTCTGTTGTCATTTTAACATGAATAGTTTTGATCTTCTTCTTTTTCCTAAATAAGTCCCTTTAACATTTCATATAATAATGGCTTGGTGATGATTAGCTCCTTTAGCTTTACCTTGTCTGGGAAGCACTTTATCTGTCCATCAATTCTTACCGATAGTTTTGCTGGACCTAGGATGTAAGTCCTTGCTTTTCATCACTTTGAATACTTCTTTCCAGCCCCTTCTTTCCTGCAAAGCTTCTTTTGAGTAATTAGCTGACAGTCTTACGGGAACTCCTTTGTAGGTAACTCTCTGCCTTTCTCTTGATGCTTTTAAGATTCTCTTTACCTTTAATCTTTTGCATTTTAATTATGATGTGTCTTGGTGTGGTCCTCTTTGGGTCCCACTTATTTGAGACTCTCTGTGCTTCCTGGACTTATATGTCTATTTCCTTTGCCAAATTAGGGAAGTTTTCTTCAATTATTTTTTCAAATAAATTTCCAATTTCTTGCTCTTCCTCTTCTCCTCTGGCACCCCTATGATTCGGGTGTTGGCTGTTTTGGAGGCGTCCCAGAGTCTTCTTAAACTCTCTCTTTTTTTTGTGAATTCTGTTTCTTCATTTTGTTTTGGTTGAATGTTTATTTCTTCCTTGTGTTCCAAATCACTGATTTGAATCCTGCTTGCTTCCCTTCGCTGTTGGTTTCCCACAGGTATTTTCTTTATTTCCCTTAGTACAGCCTTTGTTTCTTCCCTTATGCTTTTGCCATTTTCAATGAGATCTTTAAGCATTCTGACCACCAGTGTTTCCAACTGTGCATCTGATAGGTTGGCTATCTGTATCACTTAGTCCTTTTTCTGGTGTTCTGTTCTGTTCCTTTATTTGGGCCATATTTCTTTGTCTCCTGATTTTGGCAGCCTCCCTGTGTCTGCGTACTAGATAGAGCTGCTTTGATTCCATGTTAGTGCACCTGTTAGGTCGTATGGGGCGGAGCCTTGGACATTCACCAAAGGGGAGCAACTGTGGCTCCATGTGTGGGGGAGGGGTCAAAAAGGGGACAATGACGCTGCTGGCTGGCTTCTGGGAGCTTGCCTGGCTCACACCCCATTTCCAGTCACTTCACCCACTTCCCATATGAGACTGGCACCCCACCAGCTGCTGTCTTGGTTGTGGTTCCCAGGGTGAGTGGGTTTGCATATACACCAGTAGTTTACCACCAGAAGTTATGAGGCTTTATATTTTTCCTCCTGCGCTGGAGCCCTGGGCTGCGTGGTCTGGCTTGGGGCAGGCCTCGCTCACTCACAAGGTGTACCCCTGATCTTTATCCACCCCTCATGAAGGTGGGGCTACCGCTGCCCCACCTTGCTGCCTCTCGGCCTCTCCATCCCTGGCTAGCCGCAGCCACACGGAGTTCTCTCCTCCCTGACTTCCTGTCTCTGCCCCTCCTACCCATCTGGACGAATATAGCTTCTTTAAATCCTTGGTTGTCGGACTTCCATACAGTTCTGGGTGTTTTTCTGGGTGATTTTCTGGCAGTTCTGGGTGTTTTTCATTTTTAAGTTAGTTATGTTCCTTCTTAACACTTGTGCAATGAAGTGAAGCTTGTCTACCTACGCCTCCATCTTGAACGGAAGCCTCATGCCTTCACTTTGTTATTTAATATTACTCTTGCTCATTTTCAAAGTTGAACTCCACCTGTATGTACCTGAGAAAGGCCATGTGAGCACACAGCAGGAAGGCAGCTGTCCACAAGCCAGGAAGAGGGCCCTCAAAAAGAACCAGCACCTTGATCTTGGACTTCTCAGCCTCCGTAACTGTGCAGGGAAAACGTCTGTTGTCTAAGCCACCCAGGCTGTGGTATTTTGTTACAGCTGCCTGTGCTAAGACTGCCTCTAAATCCTGCATGAGCTGACTGGCTGCCTTCTCCATCCTCAGCTCACCCTCCACTCTCCCAAGCTTACTTCCTGGGGCCACACTGGCCTTTCTTCATGGCTGTTGCTGTTGAGACCCTGCCAAGCTCCTTCCTGCCCCAGAGCCTTGGTTCAAGCACTCTGCCTAGACCACAGGGCCAGCTCCCGCTTAGATTTCTCCTTCCATCTAAAGTAAGAAGCAACCCTTGAGGGGGCTACCAGGAGGCAATGCTGTCAGGAGAGAGCCAAGTTTAAGTTAAAGCGAAGAGATGAGTCCAACTGAGTATTTTGCTTATTGAGGAGTAATCGTTTGAGAGCACAGTGCACAGGTGTGAAAAGATGGGGCCAGTGGGTGGTCTGCTTAGAGCACGAGAAACCTAGAGGGATTACAGCAGAAAGGGAGAGTATCGCAAACAAGCAAATGAGCCTATTACCCACAACTCCCGCTTTTTAACTTTATTATTATTATTATGACTATTGGTGATACACTGGAATGGCCGTTATTAGCACTACAATGAAAAGAAGTTAGAGTAAGTGCAAAAGTGATGAAAACAAAGAGATCAGACTTAGAGGGAGAGAATGTTCTCAGTTCTCAATGGATGGTGCCTTCCATTCACCCCCTCCTCTCCCTACCGATGGCACAAATCCCAAACCCAGCATCCTCTCTGTGGTGTTTCTGGGCACGTGATGGAGTTAGCTGGCCACAAAGCTGACAAAAATTTAGCTGTGCAATTCAGAGTCAGCTGTGGGTGGATGGATTATGAGTCTGAGGAGGCCGTGGACTGGTGTTGGGGGGAGTTCTGGTTGGAAGGGCTGGCCGCACCTTTCGGAGCACAGTCCGGTGTAGACAGGACCCTGCTAGGGAGAGAGCTCTGCCCTGAACAGGCTGCCCTGGGTCCTCAGAGGCACTGTGCTCCGCGCTTCCACAGCTTTTCTAACGTTACTGCTGCTTGCACTGCGGTCCATATGAAACCCACACTCTTCTGGGGACAGGCGCCACTTCTTAACCCTCCATTCAGAAAAAAGATGCTGATAAACAGTGATCAATTAAATGAATGTTATGTACCAAAAAGCTTTCAAACACTCTTTTATCTCACTTTTTTAAAGATTTTATTTATTTATTTTTAGAAAAAGGGAGAGGGAGCAAAACATTGGTGTGAGAGAGCAACATTGATCGGTTTGCCTCTCACACACACCCCAACCGGGTACTGAACCCACAGCCCAGGCACCTATCATGACCGGGAATCGAACAGGTGAATTTTCGCCCTGAGGACTGGCACCAAACCCACTGAGCCACACTAGTCAGGGCTAGTTCATTTAATGTAAATCCTGACAATGCCCCTGCCTGTTTGCTATTACCACCCCACTTTAGAGATGAGGAAAAGGAGCTTCGGAGAAGACAAATAGAGGGGCCTCACAGAGCAGACGGTGGATGAGAATCCACACTCAGGTCTGTTGTTCCAAAGCCCCTTCCCATCACTGCTCCCTGGCCCCTGTGCTCACTGCCTCTGCGGCTGTGAGACAACTGCATGGAGTGGGGGGCGAGGCGGGCTTTGTTTGGTACTGTTGTTTCCCTTTGATTCCTTTTTTTAACTGATGGATTTTTGAGAAAGAGAGGAAGGGAGCGAAACACTGATTTGTTGTTCCACTTACCAGTATTTATGCATTCATTGGTTGATTCTTGTATGTGCCCTGACAGGGATGGAACCCGTAACCTTGGTACATTGGGATGATGTTCCAACCAATCAAGCCACCAAGCCAGAGTGCCCTTTGGCTCCTTTAACAGAACCCAAGAGGGTTTTTTCAGACGCAGCACTTGAACAATGCTGCGGCATCATGCTTGTGAAACTCCCCCTGTGCAACACTATAAAGGTAAATGCCCCAGATGCCATTTGACTCCAGCCCATGAGTAAGTTAGAATCCTTGATTCAAATGCTATTCTGGAGTCTACCTGGATTTCAGAGCTCCCTCTCCCTAAATATGGACCTGTTAAAAAAAAACATAGTAAGTTCACATTTTCACGAAGTCAAAAGGCCCTCCTCTGACAGGTGTGGGAGGGAATCTGAGGTGACAGAGGCCCAGGGGATTGTCTGCATCAGGCACACTGTCCTCCAGGGAAACCTGTGCGCCCTGACACCACCTGAATTGCTTAAAAAGAGAACGTATCACCAGAATCCTCTAACCCTCAGAATTCAGTATCCCTGATGGACACAGATTAAAGTTGTTGAAGAGTCTCCTAGATTTTCAGAGAAGTCTCAGAGCTGAAAGGGGCCTTAGAAAAATGCTGCAAACAGATAGTGTTCCAGGGTAGCCATGCAAATGAGCACGGCCTCTTAAAACAAAGGAAGCTGCGCCTGGACAGGGCACTTCAGGAGGCATTCAATAAACATGGCAAGTGTGGCCGGTAGCATTTCTGTTTCTATAGGACAGAGCCCTAAATTTCTCTGACGATAAGAATCACTTGGCACATCCGAGACCAGTCCCCTGAGATTCGGATTCCGTGGGTGTGAAAGGGGCCTGAGGAGTTGAAGTTTTTAGCATTCACCCTCAGATGAGTCGCATTATGAGGGAGGTTTGGGAAATTCTGCTGAAAAAACCATGTTAAGATTCTCTGACACAAGACAGAAAGATTACCACTTTGAAGGAAAGTAAAACATTCTGAAGGTCAGAAAATAATTCTCTCTTTGCAGAATGTTGTCTTTGGTTTAGAAAAGAAAACGTCTAGTCCTACAGTTCTTTTTATTAGGTTTATTTACATATATATTTGTGTATAGACATAATTTGGATTTCAATAATTTTATATAAATGATTTGTTTATTTATACCCAAACCATACAGTAGATCATTAAAATGTAGCACTATGCAATTAAAATGTCACTATCCAGAGCAAACTCCTATTCGTAACTGGAGAAGTATCCTTTCAGGTACCTCCCGAACAGGTAAGCATGTAGATGTCGTATGCAATGTCATACACTTGGGCTGTACCAGACATGCTCTGCCTCTAACTGTTATTGTGCATAAGAATATTGCTTGACCACTTTTTCACGGCAATATATAGAGCTATAGCATCATTTTTACCCGTACAATATTCCATTTGTATGAATATAGCACTATAACCTGCTAAATAAATTCTTGTATTTAAAATTCTTTTCACAATTGGTATAGGGGACAAGAAAAAAATCAGATGTATGAAACTTGTAAGGTTTATTTTGCAGTGATAATGAGGAAGCAAGTAGCTTGTGAGACTTAGGCAGAATTTATAAGATGTATCTCATGTAGATAGTAAGTTAGTAACTGTGAGATGTGTTAAAGGTCAACAACAACTGGAGCATTTGTGTGTTAAATATAGATGAAAAGAATGAAACAAATGACAGTGTTACTTAAAAATAGAATGAGACAGGAGGAGAAAGTAAATCTTAAATAGTAATCATAGTTATAAATTATACTTAATTTAATAAACACTTCATGTATAATTATATTTTAGATATGCCAATATAAAATATTATATAACTTATCATTTTATTGTTAGTGATAAATATTTTCTATTTAATAACATACTAATATCATATAAAGCTCAGCTCATGTCACCTCCAGATTGATAGCTATGTCATCCCTAAATTGGTCACCCACTGGTGACACCCAATACGTCCAAAGCTAGCCCCAAATATCCTGTGTGCCGAAACACAGATAAAACACAGATTGCTGGTGAGCCATCGGCCAGGCGTTCTTGCCCTGCATTCCTCTTACAGAGCAAGCATGAGTTGGCCTCAGATACCTTCTGTCTGCTGAGAGCCTCGTTCAACCTCAACTCCGGTCTTTGTGAGCGCACCCTCTTCGGGGAAAGCAGACACCGCAGAGACACAGGGCATGTGAACACTGCAGGCACAGGCTTCCACAAGGGTGGCCCTTGTGTCCAATGTGTATCCCCACCTAATTGTATTAATGTGCTCTAGTTTCCTTCCCCTTGCTTCTTGCTGGGTGTTTTCACGTTGAAATAACTGAACAAATGGTGCAAGTGGGCCAGCTGATTTTGGTCTCTGAGCATCTGTGTCCCATGACGTCTGGGAAAGCCCGCCTGGCTGTGTCCTTGGGGGCCAAGATGCATGGAGCTCATTTGCACCACTCCTAGAGAAGCAGGCAGGGCGTGGAGCCACACGGAACATAATCGGGCTTCCAAAAGGTACATCCAACTCTCTGCTAACCTGGGACGTGAGACCAAGAATAACACAAGAGTGGAAACGTTCATTCAATTTCAGGAATATGGGGCTTTCAGCTTTTCCTGACTCTTAAAATTATTATCTAAGTCTTTAAATAAATCCATCAACATTTATTTCCAAGAGATCTAGAGCTCTTCGAGATTTACATTCTGTGCACTAAATCACATAAAGCATTTTTCTATTATTTTTCTGAAGAAACCCTAGCTATCTGCCTCTGCTAGAGCCACCTTCCAGTTGATAAAGTATTTTGATTCTTATTCTCAATCTTCAGAAAGCGTCCCTTTTTCTTACTGTGTGTGTTCTGCTGAGCTAAAGCCATCAGAAGAGACAAATTTAACTTTAACATACTAAGGAGCCTCTTTTAAAGTGGGTTGGCAGAGTTCTTTTAGTAACCAGACTTACCATCTGAAATAAAAATAATTATATATTTTTTTGATTTTTTGAATATCAATAATTGTATTACAATACCAATGTCAAACACTAATAATAATAAAATAATTACATGTTCTCAAAAATCAATAATTATTTCACATAGCACTATACTTATGATTAGGTGGTGAAATCCTACCCAAGGTGTTTTGTCTAATCTCACTATACAACTAGATTACCTGAAAACAAATTAAAAATTTGGCTGAACTGAAAACTGCTGTCACCAACTCAACAGATAAAAATGTGATAACATACCAAAATCAGGGCTCCAATGATGACACCCATCCCAACCAGAAGCTAGTTGCAAATTCTTTACCTCAGTTTTCTGTGGTTACATGGGAAACATACAGGCTTCCCCACCCAGCCCCAGCCCCAGGGGCCCAACACAGGCAGCCGCTGAGCACTGTGACTGCTGACTGCAAATTAGACTGCACCTCCCAGCCGGGGAAGCGCTGGACACCACGAGGATTTGCTCAGGTGGTGCGGTGCCAAGCCCATAAGGTACCTGAGACCAGTCCCTGGACCCTGAAATGACTGGAATAGGTGGAGGGAAAGGTGTTGGAGAGAAGGGCAGGTGGTGGCAAGGAAAATAAGCAGGGAGAGTCGCAATCCCCTAGTCATCTTTTAATTCTGAGGTTCTGGATTGTCTTCAGCTTGCAGGAGGATAATTACGTTCGTGTTTCAGAAGCTAGCTTTGAGTGTTACTCATCTGCGTGCTATACTTAAAGCGTTCAGACACCTCCGATTTCCAGAGATAGGCCTGGGGGCCGACGCTTGTCTTGTTGATTTCATGGGTAAGCCATGTACTCTAATTTTTGTTTGGAAAACATGTTAGACTGTAACAAAAACATTCGGAAGTAAGAATAAACTCATTCTATTTTTATTTTTCTTCCACTTAAATTGTGTGCCAATTTCTCATGGCAAAAGTCTGCTGGAATTGCTAAAATGACAAAGTCTCTATAGACAATTATTTGAAGCAATGCTATTTTATTTTAAATACTTAGGAAAATATGGAACTATTGTGTGGTCCCTGACAAAACCACTAGTCTAAAATCCCTCTGGTTAGAAATTAAGTTGTTGAAATCCCTGAATGCTGAAAAAAATCCCAAGTAAATGTCCTTATAATACAAATGCAAGGCTCATATTTTTTACAAACACTTAGGCAGGTTTGAAAAGGAAATTAAGAATAGGACATCTATAGCCATGGCTGGTGTGGCTCAGTGGATTAAGCGCTGACCTGTGAACCAAAGGGTCACTGGTTCAATTCCCAGTTAGGGCACATGCCTGGGTTGCAAGTCTGGTCCCCAGTAGGGGGCATGTGAGGAGCAACCACACACTGATGTTTCTTTCCTTCTGTTTCTCCCTCCCTCTCCTCTAACAATAAATACAATCTTAAAAAAAAAAAAAAGAATAGGCCATCTATACTTAGATAACCTGTGTATTTACAGGGTTTTTTTTTTTGACATATATATATTTTTTAATTTTTATTGTTATTCAATTATGGTTGTATGCCTTTTCTCCCCATCCCTCCACCTCACCCCAGATTTACAGGTTTTTAACATTTTAATAGCAAAATGGAACATCATCTTGAAAAAATATAGTCTATTTCTTTCATGAATTTTAAACATTTCATAATTTTCCACAGTCTTCTTTATATTTTATTTCATTTTTTAGATTTTATTTATTTACTTTTAGAGAGAGAGGAAGGGAGGAAGAAAGAGGAGAAAAACATCAATGTGTAAGAGATACATGGATCAGTTGCCTCTCTCACACTTCCCAACTGATGTCCTGGCCCCCAACCCAGGCATGTGCCCTGACTGGGAATTGAACCAGCAACGCTTCGTTTCACAGGCAGGCGCCCAATCCACTGAACCACACCACCAGCCACCAGAGTCTTCTTAAACATGTAAGATAGAACACTGTAATATAAGAATATCTTATTCAGAAACTCACAAACCTCAAACTAAAAGGTTAGCTAGCAGCTTCGTCCCCCAATCTCCACACCACTGATTTTCCCAGTGAACCACAAGGAAACATTGAAGAAACAAAAAAAATGCTAGAAGCCAGTCAAGCACTGGGCGAAAGGGCACAGCTATGAAGTCAGAAAGACCTGTGTTTCAGAAAGTCTCAGTCCTTCTACTTCGTGGGTTTAACTTGTGACATTGCCACTATTTGACTGTTTTTGACCCATAAAAATGGCCAGTTTCCATGATTCAGCCTAATGGCTATAAGATTTGGGCAGCTTGTCTAAACTCTCCGAGCTTCCATTTCTTGATCTGTAAAATGGTGTTATGTGCAGTATTGTGAATCCTCAAAATTAATATGTTGACTGTCCAGCAAAGCTGTCATTTAGAACGGAAGGGCAGATAAAGTGCTTCCCAGATAGGGTGAAGATAAAAGAGTTCATCACCACCAAGCCCTTTTTATATGAAGTGTTAAAGGGACTTATCTAAGAAAAAGAAGATAAAAACTATGAACAGTAAAATGACAACAAACTCACAACTATCAACAAATGAACCTAAGAAAAGCAATGAAAACAAAAACTAAGCAAACAACTAGAACAGGAACAGAATCTGAGAAATGGACATCACATGGAGGGTTTTCAGTGGGGAGGGGGAGGGGAAGAATGGTGGGAAAGGTACAGGGAATAAGAAGCATAATTGGTAGGCATAAAATAGATGGGGAGAGGTCAAAAATGATATAGGAAACAGAGAAGTCAAAGAACTGGTACGTACAACCCATGGACATGAGCTAAGGCGGGGGAATGCTGGAGGGTTGGGGGATTCAGGGCAGGGGGGGGTGAAGGGGGAAAATTGAGAAAACTGTAATAGCGTAATCAACAAAATATACTTTAAAAAACCAACACGTTGAAGTCTTAACCCCCAGCACCTCAGAATGTGACTTTATTTGGAGATAGGGTCTTTACTTTACAGAGGTAATCAGGTTAAAGTGATGTCTTTAGGGTGGTCTCTACTCCGGAATGACTGGTGTCTTTATACAACGGGGAAATTTAGACCCAGTGAGACACTCAGAACTAAGACAGCCATCTACAAGCCAAGGACAGAGGCTGGAAAAGATCCTTCCCCCATAAGCCACAGAAGGAACCAACAACTTGGTACCAGACTTCGATCCTCCAGAACTGAGATGATAAATTTCTATTGCGTAAGCTACCCAGTTTGAGGTACTTTTATACCTAAGCCCTAGAAAACAAGTACAAATTGGAATTATAGTTGGACCGACACCTCAGAACATGGGTATGAGAATTAAATAAAGACAACGCAGGTAAAATGTTTAGCACAGTACCAACCGTAAGATAACAGCACCCAAATAAACACAAAGCTTTTGCCCTGGCCGGTGTGGGTCAGTTGGTTGAGTGTCATCCCATCGACCGAAAGGCTGCGGGTTCAATCCCCAGTCAGGGCGCATGGCTGGGTTGTGGGTTTGATCCCCAGTCAGGGAGCGTACAGGAGGCAAGCGATCGATGTTTCTCTCTCACATTGATGTTTCTCTTCCTCTTTCTCTCCAACCCTTCCCCTTCTAACAGGTGGTAATAAAAATAAATATAAATAAATAAATAAAAAACATAAAGCTTTTGTTGTTATTACTGGAACTGCAACGGGGTTCTCACCACAAACACAAAAGTTTTCTTCCAGCCCTAGTGCGGCCAGCATCTCTAGGCCCTTTGATGTCCAGTCTCTTCTCCACGAGTTGCTTCTCCCCTTTGCCCAGCGATATTTCACCTTCAAGTTTCCTCTCAAATATCACCTCCCACAGGAGGCCTCCCCTCACTTGGTCACTGCCTAAGGCCTTCTGCTCACACACACCATCAGGGGTGCATGCAGCCCTTTCCACACAGTAATGCAATTACTGATTCCAAGTTAGAGTCCCATGTCCCCCAGGACAAGACTTTATATTCCTCTAGATTTCCCTCAGGCAGTGCTGTGTGAGATGCTCATTCAATGTGGAAGAACCTCTTCACCACAGCAAGGGATGCTGGCCACACACACCGTGTACAAACAAGCCCAGCTCTAAAGCAGCTGTTAAATGTTAGTGGTTCTCCAAGTGTGGTCTGGACACCAGAAATGTCAGCCTGTTGGGCACTTGGTAGAAGCGCAAATTCCTGGACCTCACCCCAGACTGACTGAAGCAGGAACTCTAGAGTTGGAACCCAGGAATCTGGTTTTTTTTAATAACCCCTCCAGGTGATTCTGATGAGGCTCAAGTTTAAGAACTACTGTTCTGGGTTTCTCCAATTCACTATGAGGAGCTTTGGCTGCTGGTGTGAGCTCCTCAAGCATCACTAGGGACTAAGGAGCCCCTAAGGGAGAGAAGGCTGTGGAGGGGCTCCCAGGTGCACGGAAGTAAAAGTTTTAAAGCTTTCAGTTACAACTCACTTTTTCTAAGCCCATGTTATGGGATGACTTGGTGATAACTCTAAGGCACCTAAATTGCCTCACAGTGAGAATCCGTGTTAGGAAGTGAGTTTCTGCCCAAAGCCTTAGCATCCTTTCTGAAGGCAAAGTGGTGAAGATGATTTTGCCATGTCAGAAAAGTGGTCATAAAGCCCCCTGAAGTATCAAGAAACAAATGCTAGGCAAACATTGCTCCCCAGACTCCGAGATTGAAAAGGAGGGCAGGACAGGTAGAGGCCAATGATCAGAAACCTCAGGTCAAGGGCAGCTTCTTAGGCACCCTCCTCTACCCATGCCCAGCATTGCTAATGGATCCCAACATTCTTGCTCAACAAACTTGACCTATGAATCCGTACTCCAGGCAGCCACTACCAATGGATTAGAACTGGCCCTTGAGAAAAACCTGTTTACTATCTGAGTTTAGGTGTTCAGTCTCTAAATTCTATAGAGTTAGTACAGAAACCAGCTAGTATTATGGCAGTCTCACTGAACTTGGCCGTCAGGGGCTGTGCAATCTTGGGGAAATCATTTAACATCATTGAATCTCAGCTTCCTTATTTGCAAAAGGGAGCTGGTAATCCTCTCAGGGTTGTTCTGAGGATAAACAAGATGAGTGATACGGGTGAAAGCAACTTGCCCTGTGCCTGGCAAATAAAAGGCTCTTAATAAATATTTGCTGGATCTGAGACCAGGGTGATGTGGGGTGCTCTGGAAAAAATCCTCGCCACCCAACACTGCCAGAGGCTAGTTCATCCGAGAAAGGCAGCCTTCAGAGCTTTGGAATAAGGCACCGACTTGGGAAACCAAACTGATGTGGACAGGTGTGTGGTTGCCAGCACAGGAAATGAGAACCAGGCAGGTATTTGTCAGGAGGGATTCTGCTTGAGCCAGAAAATGCCTTCCCTCCAACTGATGGTGTCAGCTTCAACCTCACTTTGCCATAGTCCACGCTGTCCCTCTACTTATTTGACTTGGTCAATAGGTCCTACCCAGAAATCTCTTAGGATCTGGAGCCTGTGTTTGGAACCTTTAAGAGCTCCATAGAGGTCTATCTCATAAACAAATGCAGCCCTAACCCTGTTGGATCAGTGGAAACTGAGGACCTTCCCGTTCGAGTGTCCCCATTTGTACAACTAGACTCCAAGAAAGTCCTTGGTAAGTGCCCAGTGCCTGCTGTATGTTAACTCATTTAGCTTTACATAAACACCCTTTGTTACATACAGATGAAGGATCTGGGGCTCAGAGAAATTAAGACATGTGTCCAAGGTCACACAATCAGAAGGCAGGACCACTGGGATTTGAACAGCTGTGTGCCATTCACCTTCCACTAAACTCCAGCTCAGACATGTAGCGGGAATCCACCTCAGCAAGGACTTAGGCAGGAATGACGAAACAAGTGCACAGAAAAAATTCCAACCGCCTTCCAGCCAGCCATCACAGACGGTCTATAATCAGGGGTTAAAGTATAACTAAGAACAAATACATCCCAGCATCTGTCAAAATAAAATTTAATACCTTGTAAATCTCATTTAATTCGTACTTAGAATTGAATCAGTAAATAGATAATACTCGCTCTTAATCTTTCACTAAAAGCTTGTACATAATTAATCTTTAGAAGCCCGTGTGACTGATTTCTTTTACATAATTCTGCTACCTCAAAGATGATGAGAAAAACGTCTCCTACTAGGATGACCTATAGCCATAGACATCAAAACACCTTGGTAGGCCTTGGTAGGAGTTCAATTTAATATGCGTTAGCCAGGAAGAACCTCAATTAACATTCACCCAAACTTATCAATTCAGACCATAAATGCAGGCAAGATGTTTTAGTTCTTTGGTAACTAGGATGTTATAATTACACTTTCTTTGATATTAAGCAATTTCTTTATTAGAAACATTGAAAATGGTGGCCTCGATGACCTCAAGGATATGAAATAATTTACATTAAATTTTGGTGGGGGAAAGATTGTTACTAAATTGATGAAACACACACACACAAAGCAAAGCAAGTACCTGGTGAAGCAGGCTGTCCGCCAGCGGAAGTCTGTGTCTCGGGGAGCACCTGTGGCAGGAGGTGTAGCTGGGGTGCCAGTCCCACTCACAGGGAGAGGACAATAATGTGGTACTCCGCACCCTGAAAAACACAGTGTTGTTAAAAATCCAACACGGTCATTCCCAGCTTTCTAAGATCTTGAGAAATGCGCTGAAATTCACCTACTATACAATTCACCCATTTACAGTGTGGCTGTTAGTATATTCACAGAGTTGTCCAACCAGCACTGCGACCCATTTTAGAACATTTTCACTATTTCCAAAAAAGTAACCCCTTAGATACCACCCACCATCCTCTAATTCCCTCTCCTCTTCACATCCTGGCCCTAAGCAACCCCCAATCTCATTTTTGCCTCTGTAGATTTATACCTCATCTGGAGATTTCATATAAATAAACTCATATAATGTATGATCTTTCGTGCCTGCATCCTCTGCTTAGCATAATGTTTTCAAGTTTCATCTGTGTTGTAGCATGTAGCAAAACTTCACTCCTTTATATGGCCAAATAATATTCTATTGCATAGATACATCTCATTGCATTTATCGCTTCATCAGCTGATGCACATTTGGGTTGATTCCACTGTTGGGTATTATGCACAGGCATGCACAAGTGTTTACGTGGACATTTCCATTTTTTCAGATCTATATCTAGAAACAGAACGGCTGACCCTAATGTTTTCAGTCTTCGAAAGCTGGAGAAAATGAGTGCCCATGTAAAACTGGGCACCCTCAACCCACCTGACGGTCATCCTGAGGGACAAGATCTTATAAAAATTCACTTTTCAGGTTAAAGAAAAATACTCAGCAGGTACGAAAATATTTAGAGAAAACTTTTCTCTTAATTGTGGTAAAATACACTTTACATAAAATTTACCGCTTTATACTGTAGAGAAAACATTTTCAACTAAATGGGAATTCGTTTTTCACAGCATTTATTAACACTGGTTCATCTTTATGTGTGTGGTTTGCCCGCAAGTAGAAAAGACAAATATGGGCAAATACTTTCCCTCTTTACACCTTATCCTAAGAACATCCAAGAAAGAGCCCTTCTGGGCATTTGTGTAATCCTGCACGTGCCTTCCCGACAGCACCAGGAAAGCAGCTCACTCCAGGGCAGGGGGTGGGGGCCAGCCCTCGCGGCCTCACGCAGGGCAGTCGCAGACAACTCTTCCAGTGGGAGGAAGAATGTGGCGCCTCACCACTTCTGCGCCTACTCTTCTGCTTGCTAGATAAAGTGGTATTGTGCCATGTGTGCAAAACACTCCCCACACAATGAAAGAGAAAGAAAAGATCTTGTCGATTTTATTTGTACAGGCAGGGGACACATTTCCCTTCTCCAAGGACCAGCAGGAAATACAGGCACTGGCTAAAGCGAGGCCATCTGGCCATCCTACAGAGCAAGCAACAGGATCAGAGCCCGCCCCGTACACGGTTTCTTTTATTACTTCCAAAGATAAATAAATGGCCAGCAAATCAAGATGGGCTTGGTTATGCTTTTGGCCTTAACATGAACTTTTTCTACAGGTATCAGCTCCAAAGACAGCATGCTTCTTTTATTAAACTGGCTTGCCTTTTAATTAAATCCATTTTCTGCACTTCTATGACACCCTCCTTTTCCCTTTCCTTTATAATATTCCTGAGGTTTTTGACATGTGTACAAACCACCGATAACAAGCAGCCATTTCTAATGTACACCTGACTAGAGCCACTTTTTAATTAAGAAAAAACTTGGGCCCTGACCAGCGTGGCTGAGTTGGTTGGACATCATTCCTCAGGGAAAAAGGCTGCCGATTCAATTCTCAGTCAGCGCACATGCCTAGGTCGTGGGTTCGGTCCCTGACTGGGGCACATGCAAGAGACGACCGACTGATGTTTCCCTCTCACATCGATGTTTCTCTTCCTCTCTCCCTCCCTTCCCCTCTCTCTAAAAATAAATAAATAAAATCTTTTTTTAAAAAACTTTAAAAAAAAGAAAAAACTTGGCAGGAAGAACTCAATTACATTCTTGGTTTGCAACAGTATCAACAAATATGTAAAATGACTCTCAGGTAACATGGTTGAGAGCTAGAAAACTACAAAATTTTATAAGGAAAATCCATAGGCAGCTCAGCATTTCTGTGTTTGGGTGTCAATTTCTTGTTCATGTATTTCTTTTCTTCACTTGTGACTACACTAAAACAGAGTAAGCATGGGCAAATGTTTGCTGCACACCTACTATGTGCCAGGCAGTGGAGTAAATATGCACATATTTATAAACCCTTCAATCTGAGCTTCTGGGAATTTGCAACATTCAGCCAGTTGGTTGGTAGCTGGTGGTTTGGGCTTATCACGGGACTGTACTGTTTGCAGAGTGTAAGGCCAGGCACAGCCCTGTTGGCAGACAAGAAAAAGTACAAAAGGAGAAGAAAGTTGGTACCAAATGAATTCCAGGACGTTTTGAAAACTGAATCATGACCTGACATCTAATTATGTTTTTTTTTCTTAATTTGAGAGAGGAAGGTGGAGTGCGAGCAGGAAATAAAGGGAGGGAGAGAGAGGGGGAGAGAAACATGGGTTTGCCATTTATTTATGCTTCATCGGTTGATTCTTGTATGTGCTCTGAGACCAGGGTTCAAACCCGCAACCCTGGCGTATGAGAAGGACGCTCTAACCAACTATGGGAAGGATGCTACCCAGTCAGGGTCCCAATTATATTTTTAAAATGAAAAAGTGGCTGCTGTTGAATTCTATGAAGTATTACAAGGTCAGCAGGTCCTGAAGTAAAGTCATTTCTTTCAATCTGGTTTCGTTATAATGTTGATTTTCTCAAAAATCAAATCTGCCCTGACCAGTGTGGCTTGGTTGGTTGGTTAGGCATCGTCCACAAAGCGAAGGGTCACTGGTTCGATTCCAGGTCAGGACACAAACCTGGGTTGCAGGTTCAGTTCCCAGTCAGGGTACATTTGAGAAGCAACCGATTGATGTTTCTCTCACACATCAATATTTCTCTTCCTCTCTTTCTCCCTCCCTCCCCCTCTCTCTAAAAATAGAGAAATAAAAATTTTTTTTAAAAAATGAATTCCCAGTCAGGGCCTCTGTTTTTTGGAGTTTGCATGTTCTCACCACGTCTAAATGGGTTTTCCCTGGGGACTCTGGTTTCCTTCCATTTCCTCCCACATCCCACAGATATGCATGCAAGGTGAATGGCACGTCTCAATTGTCCTAGTCTGAGTGCATGTGGGTGTGGGTGGCCCTGCGATGAAAGGGCGTCCTGTCCAGGGTGGGTTCCCACCTTGCAATCCGAGTTGCTGGGATGGGCTGTGGCCACCAGTGACCCTGAACTAGAGCCAGCAGATTAGAAAAGAATTATCTTGTTGTTATTCATCTCTCTTAAATGTCTGGATAGTTCACATTTATTTCAATGTTTAGTACAATATTAGAAGAATTTTAGATCATTATTGAGAAGTCTCGTAGTTTTTTTTTTTTTTAGAAAGAGGAAGGGGGAGAGAGAGAGAGAGACAGAGAAACATTGATGTGAGAGAGAAACATCGATCTCTTGCCTCCTATAACCTGCAACCTAGGCATGTGCCCTGACCAGGGATCGAAACTGCAACCCTTCTGTGCACGGAATGACCCTCCAACCCACTAAGCCACCTAGTCGGGGCAAGTCTGGTAATGTTTTGTGACCAGAAATATGCCAAAGGAACTTAACTCCTGTTTATGTCAATTAGCCTACGGTAAAATTGGTTTTGTTACACATAGTTTCGCTTAAAGTTGCAGTTTCCAAAAACTTATCTATGATATTAAGTGCGGACTTACTGCATATTGTAGTACTCAGAACACTTCTTAAAAAGAATGAAAGAGATAGTATTCTTGGAAAAAATATTGGCTTCACTATTTACTCCCTCAGCCCAACAGAAATGCTCATGGGCAGATTCCCCTCTGCAGAAGCACAGCCAACTGTCTACTTTCTTACCACCGAGATCTCTAACTGCAGGGAGGGGAGGTATTGGGACTCAAAGACCTTAGGAAGATCTTAAAGTTCAAGGTCAAGGCTGTGATGAAAAGCATTCCTATAGCTGCTTGCTCTGCAAAGAGCGCTTCATGGTCTGAACCATTAGCATCATCTGGATGATCCATTGGCCTCATCTGAGCTGACATCATCACCTGGAAGCATATTAAAATGCAGAGTCTCAGGCCCCACTGTAACTACAAAACTAAAATCTGCATTTTAACAGACCGAGTCTTATGTACATTCAAGTTTGAAAAATAAGATATGAAGGTGCCTCTGAAAGATTTAGAACTGATTAATAAAATGAAAGCAGAAGATAACCCATCCTAGCATATCCAGAAGGGTGACCTGACTTCCTGCTTAGCGAAGGATACAAGGAAGACCCTGTTGTCCTGTGGTACAGTGCTGCTAAGGGAATGTTCTCTTTAAAAAAAAAAGGAACATTCCCCTGCCCTTAGTAAGGATCATGATGGAATGAACACTTAGACTTCTGTTTGGCTTGACTTGGGGAAATGAGGAGAAGCAGAGATGGTTCTAGGACACTTACTCATTGAAAATGCTGGAAAAGGTTATCTCCAAACAGACATGAATAATTTGGCAATCCACCCATCTGAATCATGTGAGTTTGTTTAGTTAGGGTGAGTCCCTTGATGAATGACCCTGAGCCAGAAACTATGAGCATCCAGCCGCTGTCTGGGGGCCAAGCCCTCGATCATGACTCAAATGAGGCCAAGTCTCACACTTGTAAAATTTGATGGCTAAACAAAAATTAAGGAATGGTAAAATATACAGGCCACATGTTGCAGCTCTCTGGTTCTCCAATTATATGTCCTCATCTGTCGAGACATTTCCTTCCTGCTAAGCCCAGACTTGGCTTCGGGGTCCTCCCAAACTTGACACTCTAAGCAGCCTACATACCAACTGGCTCTGGTGCGCTGTATGAAATCTGTTTAGCGTCCCTGACAAACCACTCTTCCAGCTCTCATCACATTATTCTAGGGCAAAGGTCCAGGGTTACAGCGTGTCCGGTCTCTAGGGGCTACCTGAACAATCACAATTTCATCCTTACAACGTTTTCTATAGTTCCCAGTAAAGAACCGTAACCCACGTGGACCCTCCTAGAGTCACCACATGTCTCTGGTCTCCTCCACAGATATAAACAATTCCTTTTACCTTTTGTAAAAGATTTTACTTATTTATTTTTAGAGAGAGGGGAAGAGAGGGAAAGAAACATCGATACGCGAGAGATGCGTGATCAGTTGCCTCTCCTAGGCCCCAAACTGGGGACCTGGTCTGCAACCCCCGCCCCTTCCCCGACTGGGAAACAACTGGCAACCTTGCCATTCGCAGGCCAGCACTCAATCCACTGGGACACGCCAGCCAGAGCTCCTTCTATTTATTTTTTAAAAGATTTTATTTACTTATTTTCAGAGAAAGGGGAAGTGAAGGAGAAAAAGAGGGAGAGAAAAATCAGTGTGGGAGAGATACAGCAATTGGTTGCCATTCACAGATGGGGACACAGCCCACAAGCCAGGCCCACACCCCAACAGCATATCCAACAGGCAACCTTTCAGTTCGCAGGCCAGCACTCAGCCCGCTGAGCCACACCAGCCCGGGCTCCTTTCACTTTTTACGAGAACAGTACCATGGCAGTAACAGTAGTAATAATAATGATGCTGTCTTGGGATTCCAATCTAAAGCATTCCTAAAATTTCTGAAAGAATTATCTCATTTATTTCTGATAAAAACTACCTTTGACAGACGGGGAAAAAAATCTACCTAAATCACATGTCTCAACAACAGCGCTACTGACATTTGGGGCCGGATAATTCTTTGTAGTAGGGGACTGGCCTGTCCATTTTAAGGTCTCTGGCCTCTACCTACCACACATCAGTAGACCGACCCCCCGCCAAAGATGTAAGAAAAACGTGCCCAGACCCTGGCAAATGTCCCCTGGGGGGCAAATCCCTACGCCGCCACCACACCCCCACCACACCCTCACACCCCAATTGAGAACCTAAATAATTATAGTAATTACCTTAGGGATATTGGACTTTGGGTGATTTCCCCCCTTATTTTTCTGTATTTTCTAAATCTTCCATAATAAATGTAAATTGTATATATTATTTCTTTAAAGTAGTGACTTCCTACTTTTTAAAAAGAAATATTATTAGTTACACAGATACCTTGAGTTGATCCTTGGGTGGGTTCCAATGTGTGGCTCACTCAGTTTTGAAAATTAAATTCAGTCTCTAAACATACCACCACACAGGCACCTTAAAGTAAGCTTCTCTTCAATGTGCAAACGCTACAAGAGAGGGACTTCTGGGGGAAAAGGCAGGACTGAAGCCTCTAATCATGAAGAAAAAAATGTCTAAACCCTTCTTCAACAGGGTAAAACAGTGGGGCTTTAGAAAAAGATGTAAAATAAAAACTGCTGTTTCAAGAAAAGTATTTGCCTGAAACATAGTCTACATATACACTTTAGTCAGAGAAATACTTGGATTGTAGAATCAAAAATAAGGCACATTTACATTGCTAGACCCTGGGGGAAATTTTCAAAATCAGAAAATTAAAATATCTGGATGTAAAAATCAGCTCTAGACTATCACACCAGGAATTTTCTAGAGTATTATTACCATTAATTTCATTGCTGGCTATTTTTTAAATCCGTATGGGAAGACTACAGCTGCCAAGTCCTCAATGAAGAACTCAGCATTTATTGCCCGTATGACAGAGATGACCCTCTTCTCCATCCGGGCCCCTGAACACCCACCACGCACCTTCTGGCCTCCTCTGCTTACCCAGGGTGCTTCCAAAGGTTCACATGTCTTCTGCTCTCAGGTAGAAGTTCTCTTTTGTTAAGAGGGGTGATGCCAACTGCTGCTTCCAGAATAGCCATGTATTTTTTGTACCTCATCTTGTCTCTCTCTCGCACTACAAGGTCTTGCAAATTTGCGTCACTGTTCAGCTGAAGCAGCTGAAGCAATCTGCAATGCTGGAAGCTGGAAGCCGCTGTGCCTTTAGATGCTCTGTGATCCCTAGCCAGGACTGTTAAAGTCTAGGTGGGGGGTAAGGGTGGCAGCCAGGCAGAGGCCAAACCACAGATAAATAAAGAAAAGGATCACTCAGATTTCCCTGCCATGGCAGTATTATATAAGGCTAAAGAATTCTGAATAAAGCGCTAATGAAAATATTTGCAGGACAACTGTGTTTCTAAACACAGCAGTCAAAGGTACACTCCCCGATTAATCTGCACATAAATCTTTGAGGCCAATAACCCTTCAAGTACTAATGGCGCAGGAGGTGATTTATCTCAAGGTCTGCTAATAATTGGTCCAAAAAGCCTGTGTGCCACTGGATGAACTAAAATCAGAAGCAGATTTACTCATTCTACAAAAAACCTCTCTTTAAAAGGCTGCACTTTGACAAATGAAGGAGGTCCAGTTGTCATTTTATAGCAACACATTTCTAAATGGTAATAAGCGCTTTGCTTGAGCCAATAGCAAAGATTGAGAATCAAATGTGTTTTGGATTGTTTTTTGTTGTAACTGTATTTTGAATACCTCTAGAACCCAACATGGGTGAGCTCTGCTAGCATGAAAATACATTGTCTGGAAATGAACAGAACCCACCCCCTTCCCCTTTTTTGTAAGTGCCTCCCCTCAGCTTTGATAACCTTTCTGGCCCGATGTCCGTGGGGTACAGTTGGATGGCCCAGCACAGCGGCCCACCTAATGGGCCATGGTACACATGACCTAGACTGGGTTGACCAGTCATCCCTGGGATGAAAATATAACATTCAGAGAGAAATGCCCTCTCGTTGGAGTTGCTAACCAGGGCTGAAAGGAGTTAGGGCTGCCGGCAGTCATGCTCCTCCTCTAGCAGAGAGGGCTCATCACTGGATGAAAAAACAGTACGCTGGAACTGTGATGACACTGAGTTTCTGGATCCACCTATTTTGTGAAATTTGGTTTTAGTTACATTTCTGTCACTCCGAAGGAGTCCTGACTTATACACCTCCCTGACCTACTTACTCAAGCTATTTTTTCCTACTCAATGTGCTATAGGAGTTACACTGCTCCTTGTCTAAGCAAGCCCCTGTAGAGAGAGGAAGCAAAACAGAAGAGGGAGTCACTATGGACTACTTCTGGTTAACTTAGATACCCAGTCAGTAGGTGTCCCGGGCCCTGTCCCAACCCCCAAATCTTGAACATTCTCTACAGATTCTCTCTTTCCTCACTTGCAAATTTTATTTTTCTTTTATTTTCTTTCAACCTGAATGACCTAAATCAGTGGTCTCCAAAGTGGGGTGCACACACCAACAATCTTTGGGGTGTGGAAAAAAATATTCAACCACCTATTTCCTTTTTTTCTCTCACTGATTAAAATTTTAGTTTGAGTATGTTTTTAAAATTCATACATACTTTGAAAACTAATATATATCAAATTACATCAAGGTGTATAATTTATAAATTAATAAAGTCATATACAGGGCAATGTTCAGATAGAAGTATGTGAGCAAAAAAAGCTTAAAAGCTTGGTAGCCTAACCCTTCAGCTGCTCCCTAAGCCTCAATTTCCCCACATATAAGACTAGCAGCCCAAACAGATGAATGCCCAGTTATGTTCCAACCACAACAAAAGACTAAGAGCTCCCACTTTACTTGGCCTGATTGTACAAATAATCTGACCACAATCAAGTGGTGAAAACAAGGGATAAACCATTTGGATTGGGAGTATTTCATTTCCAGAGCATTCATGACTATTACTCCCACTGGTTGTGCTGCAAACAACTGGTACCAGTTAGTCACAGGAATTCTTTTATGGGCTGACCTCGGTTGGCTACAGCTGCCGTGGCTGAGAAAAGCCCCAATACAGCCCTCATTTAATCACACAGGAAGATGTAATTATACTTACACTACAGGCTTTGTTCTAACAAATTGTATTTCTAATGACGCGTGATGAAAATTACTATACAATCCTCTCAAATAAGCAATGAAGCCAGAGCTAAGAAAAAATATCCAGTTAGACTTGTTACCCCCTGGAAGCTGTTTTACTACAGTGAAAGTGACACAATACTTTGGAAATGGCATGTTTTGAAGTTCCATTTTCTGTAGAATTTTTTATGCATTTAACATACAACTCTCACAAACTGGTTCCTAGCGATGATCTTGTACAAAATTAAAATTGCGTCTTTCATTAGGAAAAGAATTCTGCCTCAGCAGATAATTAGAAAGATCTGCTTTTCTCCCATAAATGAGATTGTTTGGTTTCCTAATTTATTTATTCATATTTTTAAATTGTCATCTTTGTATGAACTCCTTCATAATTCTACATAAGGACAATAACACGGGGGGGGGGAACCAATCAAAATATCCCATCCAGATATGTAATCATATGGCATTTTCTTTATAATTCTAGAAGTTCTTTAGAAATATGCATTAATTTGGTTAATTACCTGAGTTCTAGAAGTTCTTTGCAATGGCAACTCTCTGATTAAAAATTACTTAGCTATTTTTTAAAAAAATTTAATTCATGATCCGAAATGTCTTTTAATGCCGGATGCTCAAAATCTGTGTCTGAATGATTTAAACAGTACATAAAAATTCATAGGCCAGACTGACGTTCTCTTTGAACTGATTATTTCTACTTTGTTTCTGTCAGAGGTAAACAATGGGCATCCTTCTCCACTGGGTATTTTAATGGCTCCTGTGCTTTAGAACTATAAAAGTGGAAATGAACTAATGCCACAAACAGGCTATTTTACAGGGTGTGGTCTGCTTTTCAGGGAGCTGGAAAAAGCCTTACTAAAAGTAGGAGAGGCAGGAAAACAGCTACTTGTCTCTTTCTTTTTAAGCTCTACTACAAATAAACCAGATGACTTTATGCAAGTCATTTCATTCCCTGACTTAATACCTTGATATATAATATATACTTATATATTCACTACTCAGGTGACCCATCAGAACACAGTAAGAAGGACAGGCTATATGATGTAAAAGAATTATTAAAGAGTTCAAGAAGATTAGTTGTGGCTCTCCTAGATTCCAGCCCTTGTAGCCCAGAAGAGCCCCTTCCCTTCACAGCTGGTGCCCAAGCAAACCAACTCTATGTGTGACTTAGGGAACGACAGCTGTGGTTAAATGGGAAGGCTTCCTTTGAGTCCCACCTCTGCTCAGTAACACCTGTGGCCTTGCACAAGTTACCTGACCCTTCTGAACCTCTTTTGTCCTCTGTACAACTGGAATAAGACCCCACCCCAGGGGTGGTTTTAATAATAAATGAGATGAGGTATACTCATCAAGGATGGCATCTCCTCATCTCTTCCCTACCTTCCTCCCATCTCTCCCATCTGTCCTTCTGTTCCCAATACCTCTTCAAGAATTCTTCCTCAATCCTCACCTCTCTGCAGGCAAGTACAAGGTGCACTTGAAACTTAACCCTCCCTTGCAGCTACAACTTCATCCAACACACAGGGAAAGAACCGGAGAAGTCCAAGGCCAAGTGGTTTTGTAGGAAAAACAGAGACTGGAAACAGGCTGGCTGAAAGGCATAGGGACCCAGGGACTGGAGTGAGTGACAGAAACCCTTAAAAAGGAGAACAGCCCTGACCCTTGTGGCTCAGTTGGCTGGAAATCATCCCACAAAGCAAAAGGTCCCTGGTTTTTTTCCTGGTCAGGACACATGCCTGGGTTGCAGGTTCAGCCCCTCATAGGGGTGCATGCTGGAGGCAGCTGGTGGCTACTTCTTTTATGTCAACATTTCTCTACCTCTTTTTCTCCCTTCCTTCCCCTCTGTCTAAAAATAAAATCTTTTTTTAAAAAAGAGAGGAACATAGGGTCTTGGAGCCCAGCTCAGGTGGTACTCACCAACTAGGGAGGTTCTCCCTTATAATTTTTCCAGATTTTTAACCTCTGCCACATGATAGTTAAAAGCAAAAATTACTACATACAACTAGATGCCAACACACTGGACAATCTACAATGGTATCTGAATCGGAAAGGAAGAACTAAAACTGTCATTATTGGCAGATGACATGAAACTGTATATAGAGAACCCTAAAGATTCCACCAAAAAACTAAGAGAACTGATAAATTCAGTAAAGTAGCAGGATACAAAATAAATATCCAGAAATCAGTTGCACTTTTATACACCAATAATAAACTATCAGAAAGGAAAACTAAGAAAACAATCCCATTTACAATTGAATCTAGAACATAAAATACCTAGGAATAAATTTAACCAAGGAGGTAAAAGACCTGCACCAAAGAAAAAAATCAAACAAGATACAAATAAATGGAAACATACACTGTGCTCATGGATAGGAAAACTAACATTGTTAAAGTACAATGTTAAAATGTCCATATTACCCAAAGCAATCTATAGATTCAGTGCAATTCCTATCAAAAATACCACTGGCATATGTCACAGAACTAGAACAAATAATCCAAAAATGTATGTGGAGCCACAAAAAACCCATAAAGACACAGCAATCTTGAGAAAGGAGAATAAAATTGGAGGAATCGTGCTACCTTGATATCAAACTGTACTACAAGGGTATAGTAATCAAAACAGCATGGTACTGGAATAAAAACAGACATACAGATCAATGGAACAGAGGAGAGAGCCCAGAAATACAGTCAATTAGTATTTGACAAAGGGGGCAAGAATATACAGTAGGGTAAAGACAGTCTATTCAATAAATGCTCTTGGGAAAATTGGACAGAAACATGCATAAAATGAAAGTATACCAACCTTCTCACACCATGCACAAGAATAAACTCAAAATGGATTAAAGACTTAAATGTAAGACTCAAAACCATAAAAATCCTAGAAGAAAACATAGGCAGTAAAATCTCACCCATTTCCCATAGCAACATCTCCTCAGGCAAGGGAAACAAAAGAAAACATAAACAAATGGAACATCAAACTAAAAAGTTTTTACACAGCAAAGGAAACCATAAACAAAATGAAAAGACAACCTACTGAATGAGAGAACATATTCACCAATGATATATCTGATAAGAGATTAATATCCAAAATTTATAAAGAACTCAACACCAAAAGAACAAACAATCCAATTTAAAAAATGGGCAAAGGACCTAAACAGACACTTCTCCAAAGAGGACATACAGGTGGCCAATACTCTTATGAAAAGATGCTCAATGTCACTAATTGTCCGAGAAATGCAAATTAGAACCACAACGAGGTATCACCTGACACCTGTCAGAGTGCCTGTCCTCAATAAACCCACAAATAACAAGTTTTGGTGGGGATGTGGAGAAAAGAGAACCTTGTGCACTGTTGGTGGGAATCACCAAGCAAGCTTCCCACCAAGGGGTCGCTGTCCTCCTTATCCTGCCCCTCATAGGCTGGGTTTTCCCCTGCACACCCTCATCCAGAAAACAGAAGTGAGTTAGCTCCTAGAGTCACTGAACTTCCACACGATCCTAATGGTCCAGGCCCTTAAACGCCACAAATTCTGGCTGGTGCTCAGTGGATTGAGCACCAGCCTGTAAACCAAAGGGTCGCTGGTTCGATTCCTAGTCAGGGCACATGCCTGGGTTGCAGGCCAGGACCCCAGTAGGGGGAGCGTGAGAGAAACCACACATTGATGTTTCTCTCCCTCTCTTTCTGCCTCCCTTCCCCTCTCTCTGAAAATAAACAAAAAAAAACTTTAAGAAAAAAAAAGTCACAGGTTCTTAAGTCATTTCGTTTTATATTTTTCTATAAAATATTTCTAAATTATCTACATTTATCTTCAGTTTAAAACAACTCTTTTATATAAGTGGTTCTATTTTTTTCTCAAATTACAGCTTGAAAGTATCATATATTTTAGGATGCCTGTTACCATCATTTCGTCATTCTCATTATATTATAAACTCTTATAAAAATAAATAGTGAATTTGAACTTAATGAGTCAGCCCACTTATACCCTAAACAATATACATTTTTTGTTTGAGCAGTTCAGCCACCAGACACCTTTGAAATAGCAAAACATGCCCTCTGCCACTGGTTCAATGCGCTACAGGTAAAAGAAGGCAAGGCAAGTTTCTTGTTAGTCTCAGTAAATTTTAATTGACTTCACGTCAATTAAAAAAATCACGTTTTGGAAGGTCTGTCTCCCTCAGTATTCTGTGGTGACCTAAATGGTAGGAATGATGGCACATAATGTTTGTACTCTAGTGCCCTCCTTGCTCAGGAACCAGCATGCAAGAGGTACCCAGTAACATGAGGGTCACTTCATAAGTAAGAGTCCTCAAGGTGTACTGGCTAATTAGGGTCCTGTACCCCAGAACCAGGCTGCCTGCATTTGAATCCCAGCTTCACAGTTAGCTGTGTGACCTGGGCAAGTCTTTGAATCTCTCCAGGGCCTCAGTTTCCTCATCTGTAAACAGGGGATAATAGCACCTACTTGTTAAGGCTATGAAAGAATCATATTGAATGAATATATGCAAAACCCCAGTTTTTCTATGCTCCCAAGTGGACCATTTTGATCTTCCAAGGGTCCACTCAGATCTCCTGGTGGCCCTTGCCCTTTGGCAGCTGAGGTACTAGTAACCTTTGACCCACCTTCTGGAGGAGTCCCGGTGTGGCCCCCCGCCTGACCAGTCCTTCCAGCCTCCAGAAGGTAACTGCACACTGCCCAGGGCATCGTCGTTTGGACCTCCCACTTCTCCCTGTTCCAGTTCCCCTCGTACCTGCTGCTGGGCCACACTGTTTTCCTTGAGTCACTTCTCAGTACCTAATTATATATGTGTGTTTACCTGTTTATCACCTGTCTCTGCCTCTAGACTGCAAGCTCTACTCTGAAGGCAGAGACCTATGCTGCTGACATTGCATCCATTTCCTGTTGAGTTTTCTAGTGCAACCTAATACTAATTCATTCATTCCCTGCCCGGACAACCACTGAGCTCCCTGTCAAACACTCTGATTGGCATTGGACATATGAACAATACCAAACCATCTCTGTCCGAGAGAATCACCCAGCAAATGAAGTGACGACTAACTGCAGCCCATCATGCTGTAAGAGAGATGTGTGACCACGGAACAGGACCAGGACAAAGGAGAGAGAGGACAGCTCTGTCCCAGGATCTTGGCTTCACAAAGCCTTCACAGAACAGGTTCTTGAGTTAGGTCTCAATAACAAACTGACAAAAGGATCTGAGGCATCTCCGAAAGAGGGAAAAGTAACATCAAGAGCCAAAAAAGCAAAAACAACAAGGAGTGTTCTCAGACTGGTACGCAGAGCCAGCTGGCAGGAAGGCGGAGCATGGTGCACCTGTAAGCCCAGGGCTGGAGGGAGGCACGGATGCCATCTGACATGAGGCCCTGCACAGACTGGGGAATAGCAGATGTCATTCCCTCTGGCTAACACAGCCCTCCGAGATGATACCACACCATTATTTATCGCACATGTCCACTGTGCCAGCCACTGAGGTAAGTATCGTACATGTATTACCCTGTTGAGTTCTTACATTAACCGTAAGAAATAGATGTAAATTCTTTGTTTTCAGATGAAGAAACTCAGGCACCAAGTGACTAACTTATTTGCCCGCAGCCACTCAGGTAATAAGTAGTGGAGGTATGATTCCTACCCAGGTTACAAAATTCATGCGTGCTGATACCCACAGAGCCTCGGTAGGGGTCCTGGAGCCCTTAGCATGTCCTCATTGCAATGAAATGCAATTGCCTCTTTACTGTCTCCCCGGAGAACGTGGGTCTCATGAGGGCAGAGACTTTGCTCGGCTAATCACATATCCCTAGCACCTGGCACAGTGCCTGGCGGAATAGAGCCATCAGCGGTGCACGTTAAGAGGAAATGAATGCATGAATGAACATGGCTTTGACCTCTGCCAGTGTGTACTTGCCCTTCTTCTCTGTCCCTGTGGTAAAGGAATGCCACTTGTCCTGAAACCAGGATCTGAGTGCAGAACCCAAGGCCACTTCTGCCCCACCCCCCAGCTTTGGTCAGAGGGACCAAAGTTCCTGCAGCACAGCCTCAGCAGCTGCATGGACAGACCCTTCCCCAATGTGCGGTGTCCACCACCACCCTCTCTTTCCATTCTCATTCCTGTCTGTGTGCAGAAGAGTTAACATCCTTCAAAAGGCCTGCTCACAAGGTTGGCCCTTGGCTGACATCTGGGAACCTGGATGTTGGGAAGGTTCCCACCATTCCCAGGACTGACAAGAGTGGCTCCCTGTCCTAAACTATTTGCACAAACAATGCAGTTTATGATAAACACCTGCTTCCTTCTGGGAGTCTGAACGTTGGGTACATACTACACAGAGCATGCCAAAGTAGTTAAGTCCCCAGAACAAACCATGGGCACTGAGTCTAATGAACTTCCCTGGTCAGCAACATTTCTCACATGTTGTCACAACTCACTGATGTTGGAATTAAGCATGTCCTATGGGACTCCACTGGGAGAGGATGCTGGAAGCGTGTGCCTGGTTTCCTCGGACTTTACTCAGTGCGCTTTTTCCCCTTGCTGGCTTCACTGTAATAATCACAGTGGTGAGTACAACTACATGTGAAGTCCTATGGGTCCTCCTAAAGAATCATGGGACCTGGGGGGGGGGGGGTAGGACTCCAGAGATGCTGTGTCTGCACAGAAGCAGGATTGTGAAATACTTCCTGTCTGTCCAGTCCTGAGGAATCACACCCAGGGCCTGCAGGGGCCAGGCAGGAATGGAAAAGTGTGCGACCGGCTGAGAGGGATTGGGGACAGCAGGAGCATCTAAAGCAGGCAGCTGCTCTCAGCTCCTGACCACACCAGCAAGTCCCAGGCAGAGCTGGGCAGTTGGTGCACAACCACAGATGTTAAATCCTTTCACTCTGCTAATGACAAGTGCCCCCAAAGGATAACAGAGAACCCCCTGGGGCTTTGCACTTTTTCCAAAACCCAAGAGAAATGCCTTACATCCACAGATACAATGAGGATTCCTTTAAAATAAAATATACAATAAAATATGGGGGGTTTTGTCCAGACTTTGTGAAGCCACATCAAGAGTGGGATACAGCTCAATTTCAGACAATCCAACAGCAGTGGGCTGCTACCCTTCTTGGATTTCTTTTGCATAGCAAACCTGACCTTCGTAACGTGGATTGTCAGCGCCCACTCTCGAAATCGGCTTATACAAGTTATGCTAAGGAGACCAGACACACGGCAGCACAGATATTAAAGCTGCTGGTTTACAAAGCTTGGCTTGGTTCCAGGTTGATGATGATTAGCAGTGACAGGCAAGAGGAGGGAGAGTGCTCAGGCGTGACTCCAGGGCTGTCTTATGAAGGAAAGTCCACACTTGACCCTGTGGCCCTAAGCAGCATATCCTTCTACCAGGTAATGCTGGCCTCCCTAGAAGTAAGTGATGGAAAGGTGAGGCCTGCACAGCTACCACACCCACTATCCAGAGGACAACCCAGCCCTCTCTGCAACCAACATCTCAGACACGTCCTCACCCCCGTTTACAGTGAGTGGGGCCCTCACTGGCCTTGGTGTCCTCATAACCTCTGTCCATTCCTTCCCCATCTCGGAGGCTTTTCTTCCTCCAGCCGCCCCTCCCAACCACATCTCTACATTTCAGTCCTCAGCACTTGTGTATGCACCCCCCCAACTGTACCCTCTTCCCTGGTGTCACCAAGCTCCTACACGCACGTGATGCCCAGGCCAACCTCTAGCCTACCCCTACCCCCACTCTTGCTCTGGTCCTACACTTCCAAACGCCTCCAAACTACGGGCTCTCACAGTGTGATGCCCAGACTCACCTGGGTACTTCCAGAGATTCTCAGGGGCAGATTCTCAGGCCCCCACCGGAGACCTAGTGAATCAAAAACTCTAAGAACTCAGGGAGTGAGTGCTTTAACAAGCTCTCCGGGTGATGCGGATGATGGTTGAGAAGCACTGCATCACACTCTTCCACTTGCCTATCCCATGTCTGTCTCAAATGGAAGTAATGTTCTTTTTCCAATCCAGCTGATTTCCCTGTGTCTCTTAATATTGCCTACATTGACCAGTAATACATCAAAATAGTGCAACCCAAGCAAAATATAGTGGGCCTCCAAATGTAATAGGTATTTTAAAAATCCATGATTAATTTGTAAATGTAGAGCTTCATTTACATGTAAAGCTACATTAAATATAGAGAAGTACATATGTGTAGAGCATGTAGTGCTACATGCACTAGGCCAGGCCCTAAGGCAAATAAAATAATTTTCTGCATGGCTACAGAGAAAAAAAACACTTCCAAGCAGTTTGAAAGAAAGAACAAAAATGTACTAACACATGTAAAAATGTTCAGCAGTCTACCTTCTTTTTGGAGTACATAAAAGTAAAATAAAGAAGACCCTAATAACATACATAAACAATTTATTAACATGATTTTTAAATTATATTATTGTATATTTTAATAAGTAGAATGTACCAACACAATAGATGTTAACCAATACAATATCAAACACCGTTTTGTAAAGTGTTTAAAATGTCCACCATTGGTATCAATGGATTTTTTTTGTATGTTATTAACATCTGAGACAAGCATGCTTTTTTAGTGGGCATTAAATCAGCAGGTACAAAAATATGTCCCTGCCTACTTACTTCCCCTCACCTCCAAGAAGCTATGTGTTCGTTGATTCTTAGGAACATAAGGCATTATAATACAGGCACTGGGCCAGGCCCTAAGGCAAAAAAAAGATGAGCCAAAACTGAAATCAATTTCAAAAGAGCAATGGACTAAATTTACATTTTCAGTATTCTTCTATACCACTGAAACTAGGGAATCTACTCAAAAGCATTTCATCTTTATCTAGTCGTTCCTTAGAAAAGAATTTTTTAAAAATCAGGAAAGACTAGCCCGCGAAAAGATGTTCAACGTCAGTAGCCGTCAGAGAAGTATGAATGCAAATCACTTCAGGACTTCTGATCAAGATGGTGGCGTAGGCACACGTGGCTCATGTCTTCGAACTACATCAAAATTACAACTAAAATACAGGACAAACACCACTCAGAACTGTCAGAAATCAAATGGAATGGAAGTCTGACAACTACAGAATTAAAGAAACCACATCCATTGAGACTGAACCTGCAAGCTAGTGCCATATCTGACACTCCATCAACCTGGCTAACACTGTTTGACCCCAGAGACTCTGCCCCACCCAACTCACAGGCCCACCCAAGCTGCTTTCCCATATGAATGGCTGGTCTTGTCTCATGCTTCTCAACTTCCTAAATCCTATCAAACAAGCAACAGCTGGCCTCAGTGAGCCCCAGGTACAGCACTAGCAGCAGCCTGCCTAGATTGACAGCGTGGCTCCACCTGGGAACTCCCATGCCCAGCACAAGCAGCAGCCATCTCAAATGTTTTATAGCTCAGGTAGGGTGGCTCCAGGCAAAACACAGGTGGAGGCTGACCTTGGCCTGCACCACCCAGGAAACACCAGGACCAGTGCACCCAGTGGGCTGCTACAGACCACATCGGAGATCCACCACTCTGCCCCCACAGAGCTGATCCTCCACAAAGGGCAGAGGTTGGTGGTAAGTGGTCACAGCCAATCTTTGCAGCTGACTGGCCTGGGTAAATCCCTCCCACTGATCTGCCAACAGCAAACAAAGCTCGAGAGGAAGGTGTACTCAGCCCACATGAAGGGACACCTTGAATACCCAGTTTGGGTGATAGGGGAGTCTGTGCCCGCAGGACAACTACTCCATTAGGCCACACTGCCAATGCAGGGAGTCAAAGTAGCTCTACCTAATACATGGAAACAAACAGAGGGAGGTTACCAAGATAAGGAGACAAAGAAACATGGCCCAAATGAAAGGACAGACGAAAACTTCAGAAAAACAGCTGAATGAAATGGAGATGAGCAATTTATCAGATGCAGAATTCAAAACACTGGTTATAAGGATGCTCAAGGAACTTAGTGAGGACCTCAGCAGCATAAAAAAGATCTAGTCAGAAACGAAGGTTACACTGATTGAAATAAAGAACAATTTACAGGGAAACAACAATGCAGTGGATGAAACCAAGATTCAAATCAATGATACGGAACATAAGGAAGCAAAAAAAAAAACCAATCAATCAGAACAACAAGAAAAAAGAATCCAAAAAATGAGGACAGTATAAGCAGCCTCTGGGACAACTTCAAGAGGACCAACATTTGCATCATAGTGGTGCCAGAAGGAGAAGAGAAAGAGCAAGAAATTGGAAATCTATTTGGAAAAATAATGAAAGAAAAATTCCCTAATTTGGGGAAGGAAATAAACATGCAAGTCCAGGAAGCACAGAGTCCCACACAAGATGGATGCAAAGAGGCCCACTCTAAGACACATCGTAATTAAAATGCCAAAGGTTAAAGATAAAGAGAGAATCTTAAAATCAGCAAGAAAATAGAAGTTAGTTACCTACAAAGGAGCTCCCATAAGATTGTCAGCTGATTTCTCAAAAGTAATTTTGCAGGCTAGAAAGGACTGGCAAAAAATATTCAAAGTGATGAAAAGCAGGGACCAACAGCCAGGACTGCTCTACCCAGCTAAGCTATCATTTAGAATCGGAGGGCAGACAAAGAGCTTTCCAGACAAGATAAACTAGAGGAGTTCATCATCATCAAATCATTATTACATGAAATGTTAAAAGGACTTATTTAAGAAAAAGACAAAGATCAAAACTATGAACAATAAAATGGCAAAAAATAAAAATCTATCAACAACTGAATCTAAAAAACAAACTAAGCAAACAAAAAGAACAGAGAGCCGTGGATACAGAGAGTGTTGTGATGGTTGCCAGATGGGAGGGGCTTTGGGGGAATGGGTAAACAGGTGAGGGGATTAAGAAGGACAAATAGGTAGTTTCAGAACAGCCATGGGGATACAAAGTACAGTGTAGGGAATGGAGTAGCCAAAGAACTTATTCATGTGACCCATGGACATGAACTAGGGTGTGTGGATTGCCTGAGGGGTTGGAGGGTGCTGGGTAGAAGGAGGAAAATGGGGGGAAATCAGGAGAACTGTAACTGGATAATTAAAAAAAAAAAAAAAACCACTTCACACCAACTGGGATGACTAAAATAAAAACGGATGGACAGTAAGTGTTGATGAGAATGTGGAGAAACTGGAAACCTCATACAGTGCTGGCGGGACTGTAAACTGAAGCAGCCACTTTGGAAAACAGTCTGGCAGCTCCTAAAAATGTTAAACACAGAGTTATCATATGTTCTCCACTTGTAGGTGTGTACCCAAAAGAAACGAAAACTTATGTCCTCACAACCTGTACATCAATGTTCACACAGGCATCAATCATAATAGCCAAAAAGTAGAAACAACCCAAATGTCCATCAAGATAGGACTAAACAAAATGTGGTACACATACAATGGAATATTATTTGGCAACAAAAAGAATACAGCACAGATACATGCAACCATGGACACAGACCTTGAAAACATTAGGTTAAGTGAAAGAAGCCAGACCCACAGGTCCCCATGTTACATGATTTCATTTTCTGGGAAATGTCCAGAATGGACAAATCTATAGACTCAAAGCAGATTAGTGGTTGCTTTGGGTGGGGGCCACAAGGGCTTGGGAGTTGCCAATCAAAGGATGTGAGAGGTTCATGGAGGAGTTCTGTTCTTTTTAGGGCAATAAAAATAAAATCGATTGTGGTAAATATACCCAAAACCAATAAACTATATGCTTTAAGTAGGTAAATTGTATATGTGAATTACATCTCAATATAATTGGGTTTTTTTAATGGCCTAAAGCTAGAAGAGAAATTAAAACTTGGTTAGCTAAAAAGTGTTAGATACCTCAAATCTGTAACTTTTTCTGTTTCCTTCTCACTATAAATCTCTCCCAAATGATGATAGCATTTTATTATCATTTGACAATTTACAAGCACTTTTACAAATAAGGCCCTTTGGAGTCCTTACTATAATCTTAGAAGAAGATAATTATCTTCCCCTAATTTTATATTCCAGGATGTAGCAGCTCCCAGGTTAAGAGGTTTACTCCTGCTCCGTCGGTTGGTTATGGTAGATGTGAGTTGTTCCTGGGCCCTTTCTCCTACACTGTGGAGCATCGCGCGGCCAGGTAGACACTGTCAAGCCACAGACAGCACCGCTGACCAATCTCAGTAGAGAGAATGCACAAGCCTTGATTTTTCTGGGAGCTGAACACTAAAGCTACATTCAAGTCAAGTATAGTCACTCATCAGAGGTCTTGTGGTACCTTACATTCCAAAAGATACTGATAAATACACAGATTCGTGGGATGAAGGGGAGTCAGCATGCAGAGATTTATCATTCTGCATGGAACAACCATGGAAAGAACTGCAGTCTAGACTAGGAAGTCCTAGGTTGTCTTCAGTTTTCTCATCTGTAAAATGAGGGTAAAAAGAAAAACCTCTCTCAATGTCACTGTGCAGATTTAATGAGAATATACCTGAAAATACTTGATTTACAATAGGCACTCAACAAATGTTTGTGGATGATAATTGAAGCAGTCCAGCACCCTGATCTCTCCTACAGAGCCCAGTGGGTTCTCTGGGACATGCGGACTTCTGAACCTCAGATCTTGACAATGCCGATCAATATCAAAAGGTGTTGGCTCGACTTGGCACACCTGTGTACCTTCAGGTTAATTTTCCAACATCTTAGTTTGTGTGTGTGTACGGATGTTGTTTTTCTGAGCGACTCCTAAACCTAAATACATATTGGAACCACCCAAGGTGTGACTAAATCCACAGATTCCAACCAGAGATTCTCACTCAGTCAGCCTAGAGTAGTTGAGACAGTTTCCATTTGTAGGTATGTACCCTAAGTGATTCTCAAGGCATCACTGAATCATTGATATAACTAATCACTGGATGCTGTCTAAGGAATTCTTTTCTCATGTGTGGACTACAAAATAGCATTTGTTCACCAAATAAAACCCTGAACTCTGTAGCTATTTCAGAAGAAAACATAGTAGACGAGGGGAAACCTTTTCTCTTTTGCCTTAGTAGAATGAAAAGGAAAGAACAATATACAATTATGGGAATACAAGAATCTCCTGAAGTGGGAGAATTTTTCTGCCAAACCCTGCCCATCTGAACGATCTTCATTCACCCTTTCGAAGGGACTTTCAATCAAAGGAAGCTGTAAGTTCCTTCCTATAAGCTGATAGGCCCATCGTGATGAAAGTCATACTAAGAAAAGTCAAGGGTCTTAGAGAAAAAATAAGCTGGGAAGAATTTGAAGAATTTGCCACTATTTGGCTACTTACTAAATCTTCCCATTATCGCTGATAGCTTGTGTATTTGGAACCACATTCCCGATCTGTAACAATTACTCTCTTAGATCATAAACGAAACAATTTGCATTAGTTCACCAATTCACATTTATGTTCTCACCAAAAAGCATGTTCTCAAACAAGCTGGACAACTGTACGTGGATTCAAGCAGACGACTTTCATTCTTACAAGGTTTTGCTAATTTATACAAATATTTTTACAACTAGAAAAAATGTTGTTGGACCATTAGACTCACTTAACATTAAAACTGAAACAAAAGACACTGGGGCACTTTAGAAAACTGTTTCAAATCTCCCTGACGTCTTGCAGTGCCCTCGTCCTATATACCAAGGACCAACTTTTTTTTGTAAGCTTTATTCTGACTATTTTCAAACATGAATTTGAGTATTAAAAAAAAAAGCGCTAAACGCAACATAAATAGGCCGTCTAAAATAAAGCCAATCAAAAGCACGGAGATAGATTTTACCAGGCTTAGTAAGTGAGCCCAGTCTGAGCCCTTGACTGCTCCAGTCCTCTCCAGCCGAACCAAGAAGGAAACCCGCAGGGCTCAGGGCTGTGGCTATTAAAAGAAAGCACGGGCACTCTAAGAATCTGGAACTAGCGCGCCTCGTCCACCAAGCCAGAGACCAAGGAATCTCCAAATGTTTACATTTTGCTAACATGATTTCACTTTTACTTTACATTCCTAATCCACCTTTTCTGTACCCTACAAAAAAGTATTAAGTCGTCAGAAGCTCAGGGGCTGGAATGAAGGGGAAATGCTGTATTGTTTAATGGGGACAGAATTTCTCCTTGAGCCGATGAAAAAGTCCTGGAAACGAACAGCGGTGATGGTTACACAAGATTGTGAATGTAGTCAGTGCCACTGAACTGTATGCTTCAAAACGGCTCAAATGGTAAATTTTATGTTGTGCGTATTTTATCATAATAGCAACAGTAACAGAATCAAAGTATGGAGAAACAAACAACCCACAAGCTAGTGTGCTAATCGCACCTGCAAAGCTTGCAGGAACCCTGCCACCCCGGGGTGGGGGGACTGTGACCACTAGCTGTGATGCGCCTCTCCCGTGTGGCACAGAGGTTCAAACGTAGGACTGGATGCAAATACATTGTAAAATCTCTTCCTCACACCGAATGGAAAACCTAGACTCGTGCTTCTGAAACGTTAATATGCAAACGATCCCTTTGGGATCTTGATTCGGCGGGTCAGGATGGGATCTAAGATCCTGTATTTTTAACAGGTCCCCAGGTGATGCCGCTGCCTGACCGTGGACTTCACTTGGAGCAACGCGTCCTCGGAGCACTTGAAAGTAAATGTCACTATCAGTTTAGCCATCTGGAACTAGGTCTTCTCACCAGGAAACAGAGGGCTGATCGTATCTTTCAAGCAAATTGGTTAAGGACTTAACTTACCAACCAATCGCCGTAAGTAAAAATGCCTTGAGAAACTTGGACAGTAGGCCTGACCAAAGGGGGCTTCTAGGAGTACCCACCCATACGGGGACGAGGAATCAGCTACCGACGGTAAGGATAGTTGAGAGAGACAGAGAGACAGAGACAGAGAGAGAGACAGAGACAGAGAGAGAGACAGAGAGAGAGAGAGGCAACTTTGCAGAAAGACCTCGTGCAGACTCCAAAACAGTCTTGAAAATACCCTTCTCAAGCGCGAAGAATGCCTGGAATTCAGTGGCCTTTATCCAACATAAAGATTTCCAACTTAGTTTTGACTGAGTTCCCTATAGCAAAATCTACAATGCAGCCCTAGAAAACTGACAACGAACGCCCAGCAGCCTGTTCACAAGCTCGGCCCTCCCTTACAAGTGGGTCAGAAAGTGCAACAACGAAAATGCGGGGTCTCCAAAGTTCTGCGCGCTGCGGGCTGCGCGGCACCTCCGGGACTGCGGTCAGTCTCTCAGGTATGTGGAGTTTTCAAGCCTCGCAGCTGAAACTCAACGGGCAGGTCAGGCAGCCTTACCTGCTTTCAACTAACCCTCCACCCGCCTAAACCAAGCCACCCGCTCCTGCCCCCTCCAGGTAGTACTGCCAACGCTGGCAGCGCCAAGAGAAACTCAGAGGCCCTTTAAATCTGGTTAAAGAGAAGATCAACAGGAAGTGAGACAATTCCCATCCCTTAGGGGAGATGGCGCAAGGCCAGACAGGAAAAAGAAAGTGGCTCCCAGGTACCTGTAGTCGCCCTAGGTGCGTGCGTGATCGAACCCACTTCCAAACGATTACCCAAAAGAAACCCTATGATGCAATGTCGTCCCCCAGGGGGGTTGGGGAGCAAATACAGCTAAGTATCCCCCAGAAGGGAAACAAAAAAATAATAATGCTTAATAAAGTGGACACCAAGGTAATCGGAGATGGGGTGGGGGCATTAACTCGCATCTACTCGCGCTGCCCCTCACCTCCGTCCACACGACGGATCGAGGGCGCAAGCACTCCGCCACACCCGGCAACTCTCTCCCTTGCCAAAGTTGGGGCAGGGAGAAGGTTTCCTGGCGACGCCAGAGCCGGGGCTGCAGCGCCTGGGGCGGCTCTATTTCCGCGGGGCGGCTGGCAGCGCCTGGACGCTCCCGGGCGCTCCCCAGCCAGGGAGCTAGAGGGCGGAGGGTGCGGTACTCGCCTGGAGGCGGGGGGCGGCTGCAGTCGGCGGAGTCGGGCGCGGGAGACTGGCGGCTCTCGGTGGCGCTGGGGCGCGCTCCCACGCGGCGCCGGCTGCTGGGCCGCTGTCCCCTGCGCTCCCCGCGCGTCGCTGGCGGCGCCTGGCCCGAGCCGGACAGTAGGAGGCTGCCCCAGGAATGGGCGGGCTTAAGTGGCCTCCGCGGCCGCTCCTGTGTATTATTGTTACTCGGGCTATTTCCTGTTTGGAGGTTTGGGAGAAATAAAAATATATATATACCCAAGGTGGGGCGCAGAGGGCGTAGGGCGGCGGCGAGCTGGAGAGTGGCGGCTCAGAGGGGACGAGGGTGGGCAGCGCCTGTCACCTGCTTCCTCGAGACCCAGAGGGAGGACACTCAGCTTACGCAACGTTACTTGGGGGTGTCGAGAAGGACCAAGGGGGGAACCTCACACACGCCCCGGATCGGCGGGGCAGGGGCTGCGGCCGCAGGGAGGGCCTAGTCCCCCCCAGCCAGCGCGCCCACTGCCCTGCCCCTTCCCTTGTCTGCAAAACTGCGTTGAGCTTTCGTCCCGCGCACGGCGAGCGGAACACGTTGTACTTCTTTCGTTTTTTCTGACGGGGGTAGAACCCACAACCTTCGCAGACCACGAGACGCTCTGACCGAGGGAGCTACCCGGCCAGGGTCCTGCGCTTTCTCAATCCGTGCTCAGGTCGGCTTTCTAATCGTCTCCTGGATTGCGCGCTTGGAAGGCGGTAGCGCTGGCACTTTTCAAAACAGTACAGGAGGGATGGTTGTGGCCCATTGTGTGTGTGTGTGTGTGTGTGTGTGTGTGTGTGTGTGTGTGTGTGTGTGTGTTTGGTGGTGTTGGGGTCTTTGTTTCGCTGGCGTGAATGGATGGGAAGCAGGTTAAAGATGTTGGTGGAAAGTTAACATTTAGGATCAGCTTCCGTTCCCCTCCCCCACAAGCTCACCGGGAGCCGGGGTCGCCGGGACGGAGGCCCTAATCCGGAAATACCGGTTCCTCCCGCTGGGACAATAGGTGAGAGTGGGAGTGCGAGCCGGGGAGCCTGCTTAGTCACAGCCGGAACGCTGCCCGGCCGGCAGGGCAGTCTTCCAGTGCCCGAGCCTGCACCTGGCAGGCAGGTGCTCCTTTTCTTAGTCCGGCTAAAAATCCTGGTAAGGTGATGGGGACTTACTGTTTGAATGCGTGCGGAGTTTCAGTTTGGGATGATGAAAAAGTTCTGGAAATGGACGGTGGTGTTGGTTGCCCAACAATGTGGATGTACTTAATGCCACTGAATTGTATGCTTTAAAATGGTCACTTTTATGTTGTGTCTATTTTAAGAAATAGTCCTGGTAAGGGCATGCCCTCATTCATTCTAGACAACTTTGCTTGCGACTGCCAAGCCCTCCGCCCCGCCCCCCTCCAGGAACCTTTGCCGGAAGTAGTGGAATGAATAACTGTGCTTCTTAGAAAACTCAGGTTCATTTACTCTAGACGTCTGAGGGTACCTACTAACAAATCATTCCAGGAAGTGGGTAGACGGAGCCTAGAAGACAGTACAATTTTTAAAAAGATGAAGAGTAGTTTGTCAAAAACAAAGTGCTAGCAAGATGATTCAAGGTGTGTATAGTGTGCCACTGTTTACCTGAGAAAGTAGGAGCTGGAACATTCATGCGCTTGCTTTTTTTTTAATGGAAGGATACATAACATGGTTATGTACGGGAGCCAGGGAAAAGATGGGAAGCTCAAGAATAGGAGCTAGCGTTCTCTGACTGTATCTTGTTTTGGAGATTCGACTTTGGAATGATGTAAATTTTACACAATTATGAAAAAATCAAAAATTTAAAAAGCAAAATTCAACAAATGAATGTAGTTCTCAATCCGGTGCCCTACCCATGTAAAGGGAAATTATGTCAGATGACTTTAAAACACAATTACTTGACTCTACGTCCCTCAGGTGTATACTCGAAGGATGCAGAGAAGGTTAAAAACAGACTGCTCTTCAGTAATCACAGTGTTAGTAGTAATTATGTTAATGACGTTAAGCATGAAGTTTTTCAGTATAAAAGAGATAAATACAAAAATGAAAGAAGTTAAGCAATATTACATTAGAATTAGCATTTAGAACTACTTTTTCTTGAAAAAAAATTCAAGGTCTATTTACTCAAAATGCCCAACAAACAGGGACCAACCTGGTAAGTGGTCACTGCAACAAATTCTAGGTGGCCTCTGTCTGGTTCATGCGGGAACGACCTGAAATAGCCTTATCTCCTACCTCCCCCCAGTACTTTTCTGTTAATGTCAATACGGGAACCATGGAAATTCAGGTGCCCATACATCACTACCTCAAGGGTCTGTGAGTTAATGCTCCATGTTCTAAACTTCTACCAGTGGAGGTTGAAAGCTGATAAGTAAATATTCCTCCTTTGCCCCACCAAGATGAACTATCCTGAGACTCAGTTTACGTTATTTCTCAGAAACCAAGTCACACAAAATGGACCGATCAAGTGCCTGAAGCAGCAGCCTACTAGGTGAGGCTCCCTTGAACGGGTTCTCTCTGCGTCGCGGCCCCTCACTTCCTTCCCTAGCTCCTCAACAAAGCCTGTGTCCCTAGTCTCTGCTTCCCTGGAAACCCAAGCTAAGACCTGTATAAACTTTATCTCAGAATAACTAAATAGTTGGTGAGAAAATTATTGTAGCCAATAAATAATGGATGGCAAAAGTTGAATATCAGCATTTTCCAAAACCCTAATAAAATAATGGATCGAGGCAGTGGTCATCGATGGCCACTAACGTCATCGAAAAGATCACCAGACATTATGTGCCATCTGATGGAAACATACAACACAATGACCCATTCTTGTCCCCCCACAAGAACCCTGAGTCCGATCAAGCTTCTAGATCCAACTGCCAGCTTATAGGACCTGTCGGAATAGAAGAATGTGTTAAACGACACTACTGCTGGGGTATGGTCTACAAAATCCAGAATGTGGGGAACTCAGAAAGACAAATGGCCCACTTTCCTCGAGTAGCAAGGCATGAAAAATGATGCAGGGGAGAAACATTTAGATTCAAAGACTGTAGTGTCAGGGAAATACAATGGGTATTTCTTGTTTTGGTCCTGATTCAAACCAACCAACCTCTAAAAAAAATGATGAGATATGTGGGGAAAACTTGATAATCCCAAAGTTAGTAAAAAATTAGGTAAAATTTAAAAATGTTAATCCGTGCCACTGACTTAATCTCATACACAGAGTAGATGTTGCTACTGATGTGTTTGGGTGGCTTACTTATTTTATATCTATACATATGAATCTGTGCATATACACAAAAATAAAATATCTGTTTAATTTCTTTCTGTGTGTGAAATGAACATTTCAAAGAAGACTTGGGTTTGGGATTTTCTTCAAATGTGTGCAGGTAGGAAGAAAGGGACTTTGGCTGGCATAGCTGGTACCTGACCTTATCTTTGTTCTTTCCACCCACTCTTTTCATTCTGGGTACATGCTGTATGTATTCCTTTGTGCTTTCCTGTAAGCAGCAAAACAGCACTTTCGGTAACTAATAAACATTTCCACTCTGAAGACTAAACATTTCAAAATCTGCTCGGAAAAATAAGAAGAGACGCCTCCGTGGGCCACAGGGGTAGAGCTGTGGAAAATGGGGCAAGAACTCTGGGTTCCGACTTGGAGCTCAGCAGAGCTTCCCTCCCCGCTGCTGGCACCAAGGCAGTCCCACAGAAACCATCCTGCCTGCCCCGGAGACAAAGCCCTATTCTGCTGCCTCCTGTGACAGGGCGCTCTTGTGTTCTGTGCCCTGAGCTTCTGAAACTGATACTTGTGCTTCACCTGCACACTGGACAGACAGGATAGGGAAGGGGTCAAATCACAGTCTAAAGTGGGGCACTTGCCTCAATTCCACAGGCGGTTTCTTTACTGGTAATAGGTGCACCGCCACGCCTCAGAGGGAGCCTTGTTCCTAGCCTTGACTTTGCCATGTGCTGCCTTTGTGATCCTGAGTTTTGCCCTTAATTTCTCTGACTCTCAACCTCGGTCTCCTCACTCTTTGACCCAGCAACTCTATTTTCAGGTATCCATCCCTCCCACCCCCCCCAATACTCACACAGTATTAAAAGAAATACATTCAAGAATGCTTATCCCTCTATGTTGGAATAGCAAAAAAATAATAATAATTAAATGGCATAAAGAATGGCCGGATAAGCAATGGTACATTCATACAATGTGCCAAATGTATTTTGGTCCCATTACACAATTTATTGATAAAACATGACCAGCGCTTCTGAAGATGCCATATGCTTCCAAATCCTAACCCTCTCCTCTCATTCATTTCAAGGTAATTACTACCTTAAATTATGCAGTCAATTTTTTAAAGCTTTTACCAAAACATGTAATCTTCCTAAACGATATTGTTTGGATTTGCTTCTTTTGAGCTTTATAGAAATAGACTCACACTGTATGTAGTTTTCTGCAGCTAGCTCTTTAAATTGCAAATTATTTTTCTAAGATTTATTCAGGTTGTTGAATATAGCTGTATTTCATCCAATTTTACTGCTATGTTACATCCCATTTCCATGTGGGGGTTCTAAATTTCCCTTTGGATAAAATGATGCGCACCCTCAAGCAGACATTTACTTTCCTGGTGAACTTTGAAGAGGAGATGTCAGGTCGTCGGAGGATCGGAATTTGTAGAGAACAGGAGTGGTGCTTCTTTCCCCCACCAGGGAAACACTTCTATCATCCATGTCATGTGGAGGCTTTACCTTCTAAGTATGTTCGAAGTTGGTCACTGTACTAGTCTTTCCACTATGTTGCATGTTTGAAATTTTTCCTATATAAAAGTAAGGAGGGACCAAATTGAAATGACATCTGGATGTCTTCTTGGCTTTGTCTGATTTGGGGGCAGGGTTACAACTTTTTAAGTATATCTGCTGACCGACTCTGAGGAATGCTCTCCATCAGTTAAAAACAGTAAGCTAGTCTCTATGAACCAATATGCAAAACTCTCCAAGACATGTTGCTAAGGAAAGGGACAGGTTGTGGGACAATACATAACGCACGAACCTGTTTATACATCAAACACACACACGTATACGCAACTGAGTAGAAAAAGAGCTGGAAGGGTGCACAGCACCACGGCAGTGGTGCTAAATGGAAACGTGAGTAGGAAAGGCTATAATTTAGGGGCATTGGGAACAGTGGTGAAGACAGACCTGCCCTTTTTGGGCACTTTTGAATTTAATGGAAAACAAAAGTAAAACAAATGCATGAGGTGGACTGGAAGATCTACCAGATACCTTCTGGTTGACTCTGGTCCTAATGGGATGGAGGACTTCTGTCTTGATGGAGACTTGATGACAGGTCTTGGTCACAGTGCCCTGGTGCTTGCTTCCTGAAGACTGAAAGGGGACACTGCAGCCCTCAGAGACAGGCCGGCCTTGGATGCATGGGTCATGTGAGTGCTGAGCGCTCTTAGAACACTCTCTACCCTGGCCTCATCCCTACTCACACCTGTCAGGTGGAGATCCCCCAGTAAGAATCCCAACAATTCAAACAGGATTCTTCTGCCTGTAGCTATCAGTCACAGTGTTGGGGAGAAGAGCAAGAGGAGGAGCCAGAGACAATCCCTTCTCCATTCTCAGCAATTACTGGGTAATTGCTTTGACCCCCTTTAACCAGCTCTATGGTCCATGTTCTTTGGTGTGACACCTTAATTCTTGCAGTTTGTAGCCCCCTGTCTAGAGCCAAGGGTTACCTCTAGATTCATCGTTTCTGTGGCCAGAGCTTTGGAAGTTTTTGCTAAGAAACTATCAGTTCAAGTAAGTGGCATACTGCCTGCTCTATGGCATTCAGCGTGACTTGTTTGGACTTTGACAAACAGCTCATAAAGAAATAGTACTTTCTGTTGATCACTGTTAGCAGTCCAAAGATCATTGCAGTTTTACTCAAGCCTCTGGTGAATACTAGTTCTAAACGCACACAAAGCATAGTTTTGCTGGACCTGAGATTGCCTATGAATTGCCAGGGATAAAGATGGAGATAGAAATATATAGATGTAGATATATAAAGATAGAGATATATAGAGATATATAGATATGGATAGAGATAAATTCATCCAACAAGTTTGTAGAAAACCAGGACATGATTACATAGAGGGTCTAATGTAAAATTCACCTTTCTCCTTATGATTCTTAAAAAGCTGAAATAATAAATAATAGTTCTGTAATAATTATAACTAAAATTGTATAGACCAAGGTGTATGAGACACTCATGGAAATTAGAAGCCAAGATACAGTTGAATTACGCGTGTGCTTACTATGCATTGGGTGGTAATTAAGAGTGGGGGTGATGGAGACATGACTGAAATAATGGGCTTTCATTCGAATGGGTGCTGATTTGCATAATATGCCTGTGACACTGAACTGAGGTTATGTAAGCATACTAATTGATTAAGGGATTCTTCCCACTTAAATCAACTGCCACAATTTAAAACCACAACAGACTCGAGGAGAACCAAGATGGCGGCGTAGGTAGACACACTGCGCCTCCTCGCACAACCAGAACTGACAGAAAATCGAACGGCAAGGATGTCCGACACCAAGGAAATAAAAAATAAACATTCATCCAGACCGGTAGGAGGGGCGGAGACAGGCACCCGGGCAGAGAGGACTCACGTGGCCGTGGCCGGACTGAGACTGGAGGAGTGTGGGACGAACGGGGCAGGCAGTCTGACCACTAGCAGACCCTGCGGCTCCACATTCGCACACAGATAAACTGAGAGGGCCGGACTCAGAGTGGCAGAGAACGGGGCAGGCAGAGCAGTGGGTAGCACCCCGCGGCCCCACACTCGAGCACAGATAAACCAGACAAACAGTAGGAAGCGAAGCAGACCACGCAACCCAGGGCTCCAGCTCAGGGAAATAAAGCCTCAAACGTCTGATTGAAAACGCCTGTGGGGGTTGGGGCAGCAGTGGGAGAGACTCCCAGCCTCACAGGAGAGGTCATTGGAGAGACCCACAGGGGCCTAGAGTGTGCACAAGCCCACCCACTCGGGAACCAGCACCAGAGGGGCCCTATTTGATTGTGGGTAGCGGAGTGAAAGTTTGAAATCGGGAGGAGAGTGAAGCGGGTGCCTTTGCTCCCTCTCAGCCCCTCCCCCACGTACAGCGTCACAGTGCAGCAACCAGCGTTACCCCGCCCCGAGGAACACCTAAGGCTCCGCCCCTTAAAGTAACAGACGCACCAAGACAAAAAAAAAAAAGGTCCAAATGACAGAACACTTCAAAGCTCCAGAAAAAATACAACTAAGCGAGGAAGAGATAGCCAACCTATCGGATGCACAGTTCAAAACACTGGTTATCAAGATGCTCACAGAATTGGTTGAATCTGTTCGAAAACCAGATGAAAAAATGAAGCCTATGCTAAGAGAAACAAAGGAAAATGTACAGGGAACCAATAGTGATGCGAAGGAAACTGGGACTCAAATCAACGGTGTGGACCAGAAGGAAGAAAGAAACATCCAACCAGAAAAGAATGAAGAAACAAGAATTCGGAAAAATGAGGAGAGGCTCAGGAACCTCCAGGCCATCTTGAAACGCTCCAACATCTGAATTATAGGGGTGCCAGAAGGAGAAGAGGAAGAACAAAAAATTGAAAACTTATTTGAACAAATAATGAAGGAGAACTTCCCCAGTCTGGCAAAGGAAATAGACTTCCAGGAAGTCCAGGAAGCTCAGAGAGTCCCAAAGAAGCTGGACCCAAGGAGGAACACACCAAGGCACATCATAATTACATTACCCAAGATTAAAGGCAAGGACCTACATCCAAGATTACTGTATCCAGCAAAACTATCATTTAGAATGGAAGGGAAGATAAAGTGCTTCTCAGATAAGGTCAGGTTAAAGAAGTTCATCATCACCAAGCCCTTATTATATAAAATGTTAAAGGGAGTTACCTAAGAAAAAGAAGATCAAAAATAGGAACAGTAAAAATGACAGCAAACTCACAGTTATTAACGACCACACCTAAAACAAAAACAAGAGCAAACTAGGCAAACAACTAGAACAGGAACAGAACCTGTTAGAGATGGAGATCACATGGAGGGTTGTCAATAGGGGAGTGGGAGGGGGAGGGGGGGGAAAGGTACAGAGAATAAGTAGCATAGATGATAGGTGGAAAATAGACAGGAGGAGGGTAAGAATAGTGTAGGAAATGTAGAAGCCAAAGAACTTATAAGTATGACCCATAGACATGAACTATAGGGGGGGAATGTGGGAGGGAGGGGGTGGGCAGGATGGAGTGGAGTGGGGGCGGGAATGGGACAACTGTAATAGCATAATCAATAAATATATTAAAAAAAAGAGAAAAAATAAAATAAAACCACAACAAAAGCCAGGGTAGGTGAGGGTGTGGCGAAACTGCTACATTGGTGTCGCCATTGTAAGCTGTCCCTGGCTTTTGCCCTGGCTGGTGCGGCTCAGTGGATCGAGCACAGTCCTGTGATCTGAGAAGTCGCCGGATTAGTTCCCAGTAAGGGCTCATGCCCGGGTTGCCAGCCAAGTCCCCAGGTGGGGGCGTGCAAGAGGCAACCAACTGATGTTCTCTCCCTCTCTTCCTCCTTCCCTTCCCTTCTCTCTAAAACAAACAAACAAACAAACAAATATTGCTCCTGCCTTTCAAAAAGCATTCTCATAAAATGCATCAAGACATAAAAAACTGCCCAAATCTGACCCTGGGGTCCCTATCATAAGCCCTAACCCAAGAAAAATATATGAACAAAACTTTTCTTTCTTTTTTTTTTAAAAAAAGATGTTTTTAAAAGATTTTATTTATTTATTTATTTTTAGAGAGAGGGTAAGGGAGAGAGAAAGAGAGGAAGAGAAACATCAATGTGTGGTTGCCTCTCATGCACCCTCCACTGGGGACCTGGCCTGCAACCCAGGCATGTGCCCTGACTGGGAATCCATCAGGTGACCCTTTGGTCTGCAGGCCTGTGCTCAATCCACTGAGCTACACCAGCCAGGGCTGCACAAAACTTTTCATCAACACATTATTCATAAGAGCAAAAAATGGAAAACTGAAAATATTCTGCAATGAAGGGAAAGTTAAGTAAAGTAAGTCCTGTTCACTAAAAGGAACATTACGTGGGGTATACACATGTTAACTATGAAGTATGCAGCAATATTTATTCAGTCAACACATACTTATTGAGTCAGCTTTACTCTATCATGCTAAGCACAAGGGACACCGCAATGAACAAAGAGTGGAGGTTTTACCCTCACGGAGCTTGTGGATAATAGGTACTTACCATGTAATTATTCAGTGTAAGTGACAGAATACAAAATTCACATACGGTGATCACCACTCTGCAAAAATGAAAGGCATAGGCCGAAGAACGAGAACAAAACTAAACTAAAATGCAAACCAGGTTTTGACTGGGGCAGTGAGAGCACAGAGGGTGCCCACCTCCCCTTGTCCACTGTACAGATTGCATTTGGTGTTTTTTAAGTCGAAAATACTGTTCGCCACACATTACTGGTGGCAATGTGAAATGAGTCATACATTCTGGAAAATAGCTTGATTTTTAAGAAAAATACTAAAATAAACATGCAGCTATCATATAACCCAGGAATTCACTCCTAGGAATTTATTCCAAAGAACTGGAAATTTACCTTCACAGAGAAACTTGTACATAAATGTTTATAACAGCTTTATTGGGAATAGCCAAAAAGTGGAAACAACCCAGAGATCAAAAAAATTAAAATACTGTGAGATGCATAGAAACATCAAGGTACTATTGCCCTGGCCAGTGTGGCTCAGTTGGTTGGGCATCATCCTGCAAACTGAAAAGTCACAGGTTCAATTCCCAGTCAGGGCACATGCCTGGCTTGCGGATTGGGTCACTAGTCAGGACGCATATTATAAGAGGCAACCGATCTATGTTGCTCTCTCCCATTGATGTTTCTCTCCCTCTATTTCTCCCTCCCTTTCCCTCTCTCTAAAATCAAAAAGCATGTCCTTGAGTGAAGATTATTCTTTTAAAAAGATATACAATTGTTAGCTGAAAAAAGCAGAATAATGAATGGTCTGTATAAAATAGCTACAGCTCTGCAAACACATGAACAGGGCCTGAAAACAATTGTGCAGAAAGGAAAAGTATTATGAGAAGCAGTAGGATCTGAGCTAATGCATTTTTATTTTTAACCAGTTCTATTAATGCTGTTGGTTCAAAGTCTTGTAACAACGTGTACCAGTACTTTTAAGAGACTTGGAGGAGTCTCCTCCTCTGCCAAGTCCAAGAACTCTAGAGAGAGGCACATGGTACAGGAGTCAGAGCATACACGTTGGAGTCCCACAGACCTGGGGGTACATCCCAGTGTGGTCACTTTCTAGGTGTGTGACTGAGGGAAGCTCACTGGACCTACCTGAACCTGTTTTCCCTTTTAAAAATGAGGGTAACAGCCCTGGCTGGTGTGGCTCAGTGGATTGAGTGCTGGCCTGTGAACCAAAGTGTCACAGGTTCGATTCCCAGTCAGGGCAAATGGCTGGGTTGTGGCTGGGTTGCAGCTGGGTCCCTGGAGGGAGGCGTGCAAGAGGCAACCACACATTGATGTTTCTCTCCCTCTCTTTCACCCTCCCTCCCCCTCCCTTTAAAAATAAATAAATTAAAATTAAAATGAGGTTAACATTACCTGCCTCATAGATTGTTGCTAGGGTTAGAAATTATATATCTATATACACAGAGAAAAAATCTAGAAGGATACTGTATGAGGATTATGATCAGCTACAAAGATGAGTCTCAACCATAGTGGCCAAAGAAGATAGGCCTTCATTTGTTTCATATCGCAAAATATCTGGAGTCACACAGCCCAGTTTTGGTATAAAGACCCAGATTAAAGCAGGGGTCAAGGCTTTTCCAGTTTTTTACCCCTGGCATTCTTGCCTGTGGTTTTAATTCTCATAGATCCAACATGGTCCCTCCACCTTCAGGCACCTAGTGGATAGTGTAGGCAAAGTCCATGCCGGCTGTAAGCTTTTCCGCTTCCATTAGTCAAAATTGAGTCCTAAGGCTATTCCTAGTTACACATTCAACATATACCCACGTACATATTCTAGCCTTTAAACTCTTTATAGAGAGAGCACAGTGCCACATGACATGTGCTCAATAAATGTGTTCAATTGAAAAACTGAATTGTCTCCCCATCAAGGTAGGATTTCCTATATGAATAAGTCAAAAACAAGTCAAGAATCTTAAATTTATTTACTTAATATGACTAACTGCTCTTGTCAAGAAAGTTCCGTGTTCCTTCACTAGTAACCACCCACAGTGAGAAAAAAACAACAAGCGACTAACCTGGCTCCCCAGTCATCCTATGAGCCGCATTGTCCAGGTTGCTTTGCCTTGCACTTGATAACCTGAAACCTAGGAGACAGACCCCAGAGGTAGTCCAGTGTGCGGCCTCTTTGGAGAGCATGGTCCGCACACTCCCTCAGAGGCGGAGGACCTGCAGGTGCCACGTAAAAACTTCCAGAAGAACCACGTCTCGGGTGTGGGTCTGACCACGTTAGGCAGCCATGAATGTGAGAGATTGCATTGAGAACTGAAGAGTCACTAAAACGAGGTGCTGAGTTAATTAGCCTTACCCATGTTTCCCAAGGTAACAAGGCAACAACCCCCTTAGGATCCTGGGTAACAAGATCCTTTCAAATTCACTTGGGAGGTATCGGTTGCCTGCGGCCTGCACCTGCCTTGCTGGATGATTCATAGGGTTTTTGCCTTCTGGTTAGCCAGATAAAAACATCCAGCAGATGCATAGTAGTTCTTTCTTGTGTGTTTTCAGGTCGCACTGATATACCCTAAATATCCCCCAACGTAGTACCTCCTACTACAGACACACCCACTGTGTGTGGAAGGATATGTTGCTGAGCAATTCATTCCTGCTCAGATCCAGAGTCTTGATTCATAGCATCGTGGTCACTCATGAGATTGGTTCAAGCAATAGCTTGCTTTTTGGAATTATGCAGAAGAAGTTCATATAGGTCCACAATTCCTTAGCTGCAATTCTGAAATTTCAGAGTTTTGCCTCTGAAACCAAACGTTTGGTGCTCAAACTAATTTGGCAGTAAAGCCTGACCTGAACTGATGATGTCAGTCTATTTATGATCCTTCCTTATTCTACTTGGTACAAATAATCATACACTTCACTGGGGATATATCCATGGGTTTAACGATGCTTTACCACCCTGGACTCTGCCGGAAGTATTAAGTCACGCCATAGTGTGTACACCGTATTTCTGAAAAACTCTGAATTCCAAAACATGTGACCCAAGGGTTGCAGATGAAGCACCGTGGGCCTGTAAAATTAAACCTCAGGGCGATGCACAGTTATTGATGGGCTGGTCATTCAGCGTGTCACGTTGCACTTGCAGCACCGTGATAGACTGTGGAGTCTCTGCTTTCCCTGCCCAGACATACAATATATCTAACCCTAACTACTGCATGCTCTATCAGCCTTGGGGAAATTTCTGCAGATTCCTTATACACACTCTCCAACCTTTGCACTACCAATTTGCACTGACTCTGTCTATATGGACAAGGGCTGCCCCTCCTATGGGCGGAACAACTCCACTTCCTCTTACTGCTTTTCCTGTTGTAAGCAAACAGGCATCCACCTAAGGCAAACATACTCAAGCTTCTCTGCAAATTTCCAGGAAAAGCAAATTAGAAGAGTAACTAAAAGAACAACACTTTTATTTTGTGCATCCTAATTTCCTTTACATGGCTGGGGCGTAGGACTTGGTTTTGTGACTCTTGCACATATTACCACAGCAAGCTCATTTTTCAAATATCCAAAATGATCACAAATGTGGCTGGTGGACAGGGGTGGAAGATAGAGACACTCCATGAAAGGGGTCAGCTGTGGGGAGACTGGGGGCCTTCTAGATCAGGGACATATTTGAGCAGAGCTGAGTGGGGAAGAATGTGGATCTCACAGAGTCAGCAGAGAAGTCTACTGTCGCTGGAGTGCGGGGAGATCGGATGGAGACGGGATGGAAAAGATAGACAGGTGCTAGGTGTGGAGGCCCTGAACCTGTAGGTAAGGAGCTGGATTGCGGCCCTGCATGTCTGCTCCATGCAGAGACTTTGGGGAAGGAGGAGACATGCTTCTAGATTGCATGGCTTCTTTAATTATTGTCATGATTTGGATCTTTCATTGAATGGCAGTCAGGTGCAGACTGCAGAACATGTGAAGGCGTCATGGATGACAAACTCATTAGATCGGATGAATGGATTAAGGTCTGAAGGCATTTCTGCTGACCACATAGAGGAGATAGTATACAGCAGGGACATTTCCCTGTTCTCTGTACCCGGAAACATGGAACGTACTCAATAATGTATGACTGATTGCTTCTGTCACAGGTGAAACACATACCAATAGGCCAAAGGGCATTTCAAAAAAAAAGCTCATGACTTCTTACTCATATCTGGTGAAAGAAATTCCTGTAACCCAAAAAGGAAGCTCAGGCTTCACAGACTCATAAATTTGCCTTCACGACCACCACATACTCTTTGGTATGGGATCCCAGGACAGGTATAAAAAATCCTTCCAGGATTAAGGTCTTGTGCTTAGCACTAAATTTTCTGTGTTTTCATGGATCTGGGTTGGCCTCTCTACTAAATGAATTACTTCTGGGAGAAAGTAATTCTCCTTTGTACTCTGAGGTGGGGGGTGGGGGCGTGGGTTTCAGCTACAGCAAACTTACTGTGTCGATGCTCACCGGGGCTGTGAGGATAGTCTTACTGTTTTCAGGGCCTGGAACGTGCTTCCCTGAGCTCAAAGCCTGTTCTCGCTCTTTTTTCTTTTTTCTTTTAAAGATTTTATTTATTTTCAAAAAGAGAGTAAGGGAGGGAGGAGGAGAGGGAGAGAAATATCAATGTGCGAGAGAAACACTGATGTGCAAAAAAGACATTGATCAGTTGTTGCCTCTCACACACCCCCAACCAGGGACCTGGCCCGCAACCTAGGCATGTGCCCTGACCAGGAATTGAACCAGTGACCTTCCAGTTTGAATGATAACACCCAACCCACTGAGCCACACCAGTCAGGGCCTGTCCTCACTCTTTTTTCCGAGTTCTGCTCGGAGGCTACTGTGTTAGAGAAGCCTTTAACTATTCTATCAGGAAGAGCTCCACCCAACAAGTTCTGGAAATGGATGGTGATGCCCATACCACGTGAATGTAATGTCACTGAATTTGTACACCAGAAGTGGTTAATGTGGTAAATTTTGTGTTGTGTATATTTTACCACAATAATAATTTTTTAAAAAGAGGAAGAGCTCTACCCAGCACACTCTATTCTTCTCACTTGCTTCCTTTTCCTTCTTAGCATATCAATACCCGGCACTGTAGATTCGTATGTCTGTTACCTGCATTCCCCTAGAAGAAAGGACGCTTCGGGAGAGCAGGTGTTTCACTTGCTTTCTTCACTCTTCCATTTGTGATGCCCAGAACAGTCGCTGACACACTGTAAATACTCCTAACGATTTTCTGAAAGAATGAATGAAAGCAAGCAAGTCAGCTAGGTCTCAAACTAGTACTCCCACCTGTAATTTCTCTCCATCTAGCCCAATTCAACGTAAACATTGACCCTAGAGTTACCTGGGTTATCTTTTTTAAAACATAGATCTGGTATCATTTCCATACCCCAAAGTTCCCCATGTTTAGAAGAAAAACAAACACTACTTTTACAAAGAGAAGAAATAATAAGTGCTAACCATGAAATGTTACATACATAAACTATGAGAAATAACTTCCTATTTTCTCTGCATGCCAAAGTCTCATATAAGACTTAATGAAAATATCAGGTCATAAGCAAACCAACAACACCCTAAATTCAACAAAATAAAACAACAAAATTCCTCAAACTAGCCGTTGCTTTATACTGACTGTGGCAGAAGGTCTAATTTTTTTAAATTTAATCCTCACCCAAGGATATGTTTATTGCTCTTAGATTAATCTGAGAGAGAGAGAGAGAGAAACATTGATGTGCGAGAGAAACATTGATCAGTTGCCTCCTGTATGTGCCCCGACCAGGGGTCAAACCCACAACTTAGATATGTGCCCTGAACAGAAATCAAACCTGCAACCTTCTGGTGCACGGACGATGCTCCAACAACTGAGCCACCCAGCCAGGGCAGTCCAAAACAACAGATGGCATGATACCTTCATTTCTTGAATGTAACAGTTCCAGTACAATAATTAAAGAAGCCATGCAATCTAGAAGCATGTCTCCTCCTTCCCCAAAGTCTCTGCATGGAGCAGACATGCAGGGCCGCAATCCAGCTCCTTACCTACAGGTTCAGGGCCTCCACACCTAGCACCTGTCTATCTTTTCCATCCCGTCTCCATCCGATCTCCCCGCACTCCAGCGACAGTAGACTTCTCTGCTGACTCTGTGAGACCCACATTCTTCCCCACTCAGCTCTGCTCAAATAGCTCCCTGATCCAGAAGGCCCCCAGTCTCCCCACAGCTGACCCCTTTCATGGAGTGTCTCTATCTTCCACCCCTGTCCACCAGCCACAGTTGTGCTCATCCCTCCAGGCCTTCTCTTCCAACCTCCCCCTAAATCAAAAGCAATTGCTAATTTCCTTGAGCTCCCATGGAATATTGTTTTAGCCTTTCTTGGAGCACTATTTTGGGTTTCGGATCAAAGACACCTGTGCCTCTGTCTCTCTTTCCAACTGTCAACTCTGAGAGGAGTGTGGCAGTATAGACAATCGTGGCTCAAGACAAGTTTGTTGGAATTGATTTCTTGTTACGTGTGCCTCCAGGACACTGCACTCAACACATTTAGGCACTCTCTCCAGGCTCTTTCCCAACTCTAGGTATGGAGGCGGGGGGCTGTCATGCCAGAACAGGACAGAGCCGACTGTGACTTCGCGTTAGGTGCCCATCGGCAGAGAGAAGGGGAGGACCTGTGTGTGTCCACCTGACTGAGCCCTTAGGCCTGCTGGGTTTTCTGAGGGAGTCAAGAAGGCCGATGTGTCCTGCGTGCCATCGCAGGGACAAACGGCTCCTGAGAAGCGGACCCTGAAACTGGGGAAGGCGCAGCTTTGCTGGTGTTTGGCTTCGAGTCAGTGTGGACAGACAAGTCACTTTCGACCCACAGGGAACCCTTCTGTCTGGTCCACGTCACCATAGACATCTATCCGTCTCGCGTGGGAGGGGCCCACCAGTGGCCGGTGGGAGATTTGATGGTGACGAAGTGGAGACTCAAGGTGCAAGCTGCAATTTCTCATGCGCAGACCTTGGCGGATTTCTAGGGTAGGAAGGCGTGACCACGAGCTCAGGTGGAGCTCTTTTTGACAGAGTAGCTAAAGGCTCCTCTAACATAGTAACCTCAGAAAGAAGCATTGTTTAAAATTTGCCTAAGTTACTTGAGAATTATCACAGATAACAAAATTAAAAACAACAAAAAACCCAACTGTCCAAAACAAATACACTTCTATTGCTGTACGTACAGCTTTCCTAAATCCTCTTTCTCTTCCCAGTACTCCCGACAGAGCCTCACCAACCCTGAGCTGGAGGAATGTAGGAAGTAGCAGGCACCGTGATAAATCAATGACCCTGAGAACTGGGTTTCTGTCGCAGCTTTGCCTGGGAGTGGTTGGGTGACCTCAGTTCACCTCTCTGGGCCTCAATTTTCTTATCTATACAACGAGAGTTGGCCTAGAGTAGAGTAAAACACTAGTTCTAAAAATGGCAATGGATGCTCCCCAAATCGGGTTCCGAATCCAGAGGTCTGGGGAATTCTGAGCCAGCCAGGCTTCTCCACGGAGGGCTTCTCAGATGTGTGCGCTGTGACTTTTCACGAGGGAGAGACAGTGCTGCGTGCCCTAGATTTCCTTGGCCACAGGATTCTTTTATCCCATAGAGCCTGTGGGACTCACTTGGGAAGAGGCTGGAGTAGAGAATCTCCAAGTTCAATTTCAGAGCTTCTCTTCCCTTCCAAGCCTGGCCTCACTGTGAGTTCCCTGGCTGTTCGACGTTGACGTTGTTTCACACACGTCCCGTCGTGTTCCCTTGGCTTCGCTCCTAGTGATCGTCTGTCTCCTCAGCACACATAGAACACACTGGCTCTCTTCATCTCCCTGGAAATCTAGATCCATCATTAATTGTCAAACAGTAACAATTATATGACTATTTGAAAAAACACAAGTATTATTATGGGAAAGCAGAAGAAAATAAAAATTCACTCTCATCCTCACTACTCAAATAATACTAACAAAGCATTAATTAACAGAGGACTCTACAACTGGCAATATTTTGTGTATATATCTATTTATTTATTGCTTCAATTACAAATGTATATGGCAAAAGTTTTAACACAGATTGAAATTTTAGAACTCCTATATTTCTAAAACTTTGAGTGAAGACCTACTAATTAGGGTAATTGTGATATTTAGGTGGAGGGAGTTATTATAAGTTGAATTGTGCCAAAATGTGTTGAAGTCCTAACCCCTAGTACCTCCGAATACGGGCTTGTTTGGAAATCCCGTCAATGCAGAGATGATCAGGTAAATTCAGGTGAAGTCCTCCTGGAGTGGGAGGGTGGGCACCTATGACTGGTGTCCTTAAAAGAAGATGGCCATGTGAAGACAAAGACAATTGGAGGGAAGAAAACCAAGTGACAAAGGAGGCGGAGATTGCAGTTGTGCGGCTGAAAGCCAAGGAACGACACGGAAGCCAAGAGAGAGGCGTGAGCAGATTCTCCCCTAGCGTCGTGTAAAGAGCACCTGGCCGCAGACGGCACAGGCACTGGGGCCCGAGAATGGAAAAATACGTGCGAGCCAGGAAGCCAAGTTAAGACCAGGTGGCCAGAAGGAACATGGGATGAATTGCAAGAAAAAATGTCACCGCCTCTCCACTCCATGTTCAAAAAAATGCAGAATTTTATGTCCCTACTAACAACTTGTTTTTCTTACCCTAACATGGAAAATTCCACAAGCCTGCCTTTTTCAAAAAGCCTGCTTTTTGGAGCAACCCTGCTTTGTCCTGAGCTTATAAAAGCAGCCAAGCAGAGCCAGCCCCCAGCCGGTTCAGAGGACCCATCTTTCTTCTGCGCTGCCTCCCTGGTGCTTGAGCATAAACTTAGTAAAACCCGTCTGGAAATTTCTCTGGGGTTTACTCTCTCAACTTCTATCTTAGGGAACCCAAGAATTCCAATGCCAGTAACAAGCGGCTGAATGAAATCTCCCCTGGATCAATGGAGCACCAGCCTGGATACGTCTCACTCCCAACCAGGTGTCAAGCCACGCGAACCATTACCTAGTGTTGCGAGTGTATGTTCGTGACAGTCTTTCCTGTAACCCAGGCTTCAGTCACCTCAGGGAGTGTCTGACCTGGGCCTTCAGAACCGAAAGGGCTGAGCCACCTGTTTGACAACCAGTCCCACGGGTGCCAGCAGCACCGAGAAATAACGGGGAGCCCACACAGGTGACTATGTTATTCACTCAGACTTTATTAATGTAGGGTTATTCGGTTTTTATTAAAGTAGATTCAACCCAAATTTATACTAACCTGATAACAATGGTAATTATTTAAAAACAATCAGTAATAATGTTGCATGTGAGAATTGGGGGATAACGAACCCCAGTCCCAGAGTTTCCGTGTGCAGGTCCGGGACACAGCACGGTGGGCAAGGGAGCCGCCAGCGTCTTACACAGAAGCACCTCCAGAGCCAGGTGGGCAGCAGGGCAGGCAAAGTCCTCAGGCCAGCTGGGCAGAGCCTCCGGGGCTGATGCAAGGGAGATCAGCATGGTGTGGAGCAGCACCCTGGGGTGTGGAGCGCAGCTGTCTCAACGGTGGTTTGCAACCTGCCTCAGTCATACCCTTGAGTTTTGTACTCCACCTTCCTGGGTCTCTTGACAAGTGTCTTGGCACCCCCGATGACAAGTGGGGACTTTCCCCAGGAGTCCATCTATGGGTGGTCCCACTCTGCAGACATGGCTGTCCTGATCACATGTGTAGGTATCTTAGGTGTGTCTGTCTGCTGGCCAGATGTGTCTGGTGTGACTTAGGTAGCCTCCCTCTTGAACCAAAGTGTCATGGCTGACTGGCAGCCATCGTGGTTGACATGAGTCAACCACGTTGTTTTATATATACATGATGTCATTTTGATAGGAACAATATTATTTTATCGGTCCTGCTCTCCACACCTAGCTCACTCTCTACCGCTCCAGTTCCTCCTACCCACCACTTGCTTAGGACCGGAGGATCTATTTAAAATGCACCGCTACTAGGTAGAATGATCTCCAGGGTACATTGTACAGAAAACAAACAATCAAACAAAAAACAAACCCAAAATGCAGAACGGTTTATACACTGTACTACTGCCAATGAAACAGGGCCACCTATGAAATCTGACAAGCTCTGGGGAGGCCTGCCTGACAGGTTACAAACTTAGAGACCTAAGTAACCACGAAGGGTGGTCTGAAATTAAAACCTATTAACTAAAAGCAGGTCACAGTGGGCAGTCATCGCCCTAGGCTAGAATCTTCTGTGACAAAAAGTCAATCTTTGCCTTAATTGAGCCTGTCTATTGTCTTTTTGCACGTATGATAAGGTACCTTTGGAATGTCAGGTAACTTCCATTTTTTCCGAATCCCCTGGGCACAACCGCTGCACCAGAGCAGAGACCACAAATCCCTTCGTTGTCACTGTTATCATGTTAATTGTTGACTGTTTACTATCCTGTACTCGCCTGTGTAAAAGATGCATGTGTATCATTTTACCTTTTTATCCAATCCCGGAGTTCCCCCCCCCACCCCCACTCCCACCCCTGCTTTACTTTCTCCTGCCTCCCTAATCTATCACCAATGGATTTCATGTAACCCCCTCATGCCTCCTCTTTTGACTATAATGTATAAAATGAGGTGCAAAACTGCCATTTTCCGGAGCATTTTCTCAATCCATTGAGGTTTTACTTCCCGGCAACTGTCGTCAATTTAGCTCAAATAAACTCATAAAAATTTTTACAGGTTTGGACACTTTTATGTTGACTCTACCTTTTATAATTTAAAAATCCCTCTCATATATGCTTGTACAAGTAGGAGAAGGTCTCTGTAGGCCTATAGTACACACGTTTCATAGTGCATTTTACTCACTTTCTTTTCTATTTCTTGTTTACTTTTCTACTTCCACGAGGCCACGACTTCCTAGAGGGGAAGGAATGTGTTTGTTCACCTTTGTACCCTAGCATGTGGCTTGGATCAAGTAAGAAATCACAAGTCAGTTGAATAAATGAAAAATAAAGGCAAAAACACTGTGCCTAACAGTTTCCTTGCCTCAGTTAAATTTACTAACCCAATTTTTAAAATATAAACACAGATCCTTCAAGGGTGTATGTCACTTCCTACCTCTTTTTTTTTTTTTTTTTTCAAACCAGGAAGAGCCAGAGGCAAAAAAAAAAAAGTCAAGAAATTTTACACACACACATACACACACCCTCCAAACATCTAATTAGCACAAAAACAAAACCAATTTACAAGCCCTGGCTCATCATCTTACTAGCTATGTGCACTGATCCTATAATTTATGGCCAGTAAACACTGTTATTATCCTTCTCTGGGCATTAGGCAACTCATGAAAGGGTTCCAGCAAATTTTCAACACTACTGACACTCATGACTATTAATATTATTAATACTGTTTATTTTATTTTAACGGCCCGTCTTCTAAAAGCATGTATCCGATCTTAGAGAAGAGTGTGTAGGATTGCAGCCAAATACAGCCCTGCGCTTTCTGCAGGAGTCTCCCGCCTTCCCAGTTCTGACCTGCTTCCCAGAGCCCCTGGGAATCTCCCCTCCTTTTCCAGCTGCCCTAGCAAATTCCTTTTCTGTCAGGTCCCCTCCTCACTGACACACCCCTAGTGCCAAAAAGGAAGTGTCTGCCTGCCCAGCCTCCCACCTCCGGGAGTTTTCTCGGGCCCCAGTGGCAGCCTGCGGGGTGGGGTGGGGAAGCAAAAAAGGGATGAGGGGGTATTAGTATTGCCTGGCTCCACTTCCTCCATCTCCTCCCCGCCGGTCAGGAGCACTTCCTTTCACCAGAGGTGGCTCCAGGCTCTGGGAAATGTTGCTCTCGTAACCCCCTTATCTGAGCAGGAAGAAAGGAAAGGTCTAGATTCTCCTCCTTTTCGGAACCCACCCTTTTCTTTGGTTTTCTCTCAGCACCTCTAAGGTCCTTGATTCACCTCCTGCTGCAGGGCTCAGATTTTAGTAAACACAGAAGCCCCTGGGGATTTGGTCAAAGGTGTAGATTTCTGTCCTGCCCCTGGAATTTTACCTTTTTTGGATGGCTTGCATTTTTTACCTTGGGCGTGGGGTGGTCCAGGCAAACCTTTCTCAAACATTAGTGAAAAGATCCTGAGAGAGGGAAAAGCATCCAAGGCCAGAAGCTGGGGTTTGCGTCCTGGGTCACATCGTGGTCACAAACTACAAAGATGAGGACCCGGTGAGCTGTGAGGGGGGAGGCAGAGGCCCGCTGACATTCCAAGGAGTGTCTGGAAAGGTGTTCACAGTGATGTTTTTATGGCATCCTGCAATCTATCAACTTTCCCCTTGTTCTTTTCTAAAACCACTGGAAGATCCCACACATTAAGGCTGCTCCAGCTTTTCGAACCATGAACCAACAGAGGCAGGAAGCCCTGATCAGAAGCCTTGTTTCGACACAACGCAGGCTGGAGCCCTCTACCCATCCAGATGCCCCACCCATAGCCCGAGGCAGGATTCATTCTCCTGCTCCCTACTTCCTCCTCCCAGGGTGAGGCACACATCTGGTTAGGTCTTTAGGAAGGCCCATTGTTTTGTGGATGGCACACCCTGAGAACAGATGAATGAAAAGGCCCTTCTCTTTTCCCTCCTCCTTCCCCTGTGCCATACTGAGGGGTCCTTTTGGGTTTCAAAGGACTGGCAACTAGATCTGGAGGAAACAGGACAATGCAGGTCATGCACTAAATTGGATGGAAAGAGCAAAGGGCCCTTACAAGGGGAAGAAACAAATGGGAAGTTCAAATGGGGAGAGGGTCCTTGCGGACAGCTAGGAGGTGCTGTGAGGGGCCCGTGAGGGTCTGGAATGGAGTCTCATGCCAATTCTAGAAATTCAGGAAACCGGGGGGGATTATGGGATCACTAGTAGGATAGCATAGTGTGGTGGTTCCTGTAGGGCTTCGGAACAGGCCGCCCCAAGATGTGCCTCTTGCAGATGTGTCATGCAGTGTTTTTGAGCTAAAGGCAACTATAGCCACAGGCTCAAGAGAAACTTCTGCCCCTCTCTTTAACTGCCCAACAGCGGTATCCAACCTGTGGTGGCCTATGGGCCGCATGTGGCCCATGATGGCTAGGAATATGGCCCAACACAAACTTGTAAATTTACTTAAAACCTTTTTATTTGCTCATCAGTTTTCATTAATGTTTGTGTATTTAATGTGTGGCCCAAGACAACTCTTCTTCCAGTGTGGCCCAGAGACACCAAAAGGTTGGACGCCCCTGATAGAACTGGAATAGGGAACTTGTCCATATATATAAGCTATTATCACAGATAACTTCATTTTTTTTTTCTTTTTAAATCCTCACCAGAGGATATGTTTACTGATCCAGAGAGAGAGAGAGAGAGAGAGAGACAGAGACATCCATGTGAGAGAAACATTAATCGGTTGCTTCCTGTACGCACCCCCGACCAGGGATCGAATCCACAATCTATGTAGTATGTGCCCTGAATCAAGCCCACAACAGGTATAGGATGACATTCCAACCAACTCAGCACCTGGGCCAGGGCATCACAGATAACTTCTTTAGACCTATCAACAGGGGAGGGCAAACTTCCGTTTACTAAACATCTGTTCTTCATAACACCTGCAATGACCCTGTGAAGCCTTCAGGTGCATTACCTCATCCCTAGCTCAGGATGTCTTCAATCCTCCTCTCTATCTCTCAGCCTCTCCTGCATGTGGGTCTCTCTCTCCTGTATGTGGGGTTCCCATACATACAGGGGTGAGCAAGAGTAGGCTTATAGTTGTGAGCACACAAAACAGTTTATTCTTGTGTTATTATTTATTCATTATTGTATTATTTATTCATATTACAACTCTAAACCTACTTTTGCCCACCCTGTGTGTATTAAGTTTGGTCATTTTCACTTGCCAATCTGGCTCACATCTACCTGATTATTAGACTACGCAGAAGAACCTTGAAGGTAGGGAAAAATTTGTTCCTCCCACACATTCTCAAACTTAAAAAAGTATGTATCTCAGGATGCCTGATCCTTATAAAGGCAGAGACAGGATTGTTAGGGCAGTCAAACTACTCTGTACGATACTATTGGAGGGGAGGAAAGACTTTCCCTCTACATTCCTAGGTTTGATGGCTGGGTCCATGAAATACACTGACACCCACAGGCAGATTAACAGGAGAGAATCTATATAAATTTATTAATATTTAATATCACATGCATATGGGCATCACAGGGAAAAAGTGAATACCCCCCAAAAGCAGTGATAACTGAGAGTTTAGAATTCCTATGTTCCTAAAAGTCTGAGTAAAGACCTAGGAAGATGATAACGTCCTCATCGGGGGAGAAGACGGATGCAGGCCCCTTAGCGGGCAGTAAATGTTTTCACCAGAGGCGAATGGGCCCTTAGAAGGGCGGATGGGAGATACGACAGTTGGTGAGGAAAGTCTTTGGGAGCCGATTTTCCTGCTAGGGACAGACGTTTTCCTCCACAGGTTAAACACATCTTCCGTGAATGGATCAGTAAACCTGTTCTGGTTTATTGGTTTAAATTCTGATTCTGGTTTATTATCTTTATAAGAATGGAAACAATCTGTTTCTTTATCACTAAAATTTGTACCTTCTTACCAATCTCTCCCTATGCCCCCCAACTCCGAGCCCCTGGCAACAACTTTTCATTTATTTTGAATTAAAAAAAAATTCGGATTTCTGGCCAATATAGAGGCATAGGTAGATATACTTTGCCTCCTTGCACAACCAAAAGGAGGACAACAATAAATTTAAAAACAAAAAATAACCAGAACTGCCAGAAAATCGAATTCTAAGGAAGTCCAGCAACCAAGGAGTTAAAGAAGAAGCATTCATCCAGATGGGTAGGAGGGGAGGAGACAGGCAGCTGGGGCTGAAAGGATGAGAGGCAAGGCGGCAGCTGGAAGACCAAGCAGGCAAGGTGGTGGCTGGCGAACTGGGTGGTCCACATTCCAGTTCAGATAAACCAGGAGGAACAACCTGGGAGCAAGACAGACCTCTCCACTCAGCATTCCAGCACAGGGTAATACAGTCTCTCTCAAAACCTCTGGCAGTAAAATCCTGTGGGGGTTGAGGCGGCAGCGGGAGAAACTCCCAGCCTCACAGGAGAGTTCATTGGAGAGACCCACAGGGTCCTAGAATGTACACAAACCCACCCATCCGGGAATCGGCACTAGAAGGGCTCAATTTGCTTGTGGGTAGTGGGGTAAGTGACTGAAAGCCTGCAGGTAGCTAAGCAAGCAGCATTGTTCCCTCTCAGATCCCTCTCCAATATATAGCATCACTACGCAGCCATATGGGTTGCCCCGCCCCAGTGACCACCTAAGGCTCTGCCCCTTACTACATAACAGGAACGCCAAGACAAAAAAAAAATGGCCCAAATGAAAGAACAGATCAAAGCTCCAAAAATAGAACTAAGCAATGAAGAGACAGCCAACCTATCAGATGCAGAGTTCAAAACACTGGTACTTAGGATGCTTACAGAAATGGTTGGTATGGTTGCAAAATGGAGGGAAAAGTGAAGGTTATGAAAAGTGAAATTAAGAGAAATGTATGAGGAACCAACAGTGAATGGAAGGAAATGGGTCTCAAATCAATGGTTTGGAGCAGAAGGAAGAAATAAACATTCACCCAGAACAGAATGAAGAAACAAGAATTCAAAAGTACAAGGAGAAGTTTAGCACTAGGAGGACAACAATAAATTTAAAAACAAAAAATAACCAGAACTGCCAGAAAATCAAACCTCTGCGACAACTTTAAACATTCCAACATCTGAATCATAGGGATTCTGGAAGGAGAAGAGGAAGATGAAGCAATTGAAAATTTATTTGAAAACATAGTGAAGGAGAACTTCCCCAATCTGGTAAAGGAAGTAGATTTCCAGGAAGTCCAGGAAGCTCAGAGAGTCCCAAAGAATTTGGACCCAAAGAGGCACACACCAAGGCACATTATCATTAAGTTACCCAAGATTAAAGAGGAGAGAATCTTAAAAGCAGCAAGAGAAAAGGAGAAAGTTACTACAAAGGAGTTCCCAGAAGACTATCAGCTGATTTCTCAAAAGAAACCTTGCAAGCAAGAAGGGGCTGGAAAGAAGTATTCAAAGTCATGAAAGGCAAAGACCTACATCCAAGGTTACTCTAGCCAGCAAAGCTTTCATTTAGAATGGAAGGGCAGATAAAGTGCTTCCCAGATAAGGTCAAGTTAAAGGAGTTCATCATCACTCAGCCCTTACTATACGAAATGTTAAAGGGACTTATTTAAGAAAAAGAAGATCAAAGCTATGAACAATAAAATGACAACAAACTCACAGCTATTAACCACTGAACCTTAAAAAGAACAAAACAGAAACAAATTAAGCAAACAACTAGAACAGGAACAGAATCACAGAAATGGAGATCACATGGAGGGTTATCAGTGGGGGAGCCGGAGGGGAGGAGAATGGGGGGAAAAGGTACAGGGAATAAGAAGCATAAATGGTAGGTACAAAATAGACAGGGGAGGTTAAGAATAGTATAGGAAATGGAGAAGCCAAAGGACTTACATGTATGACCCATGGACATGAACTAAGGTTGGGGGGCAATGCTGGTGGGAGGTGGGTGTGCAGGGCACAGGGGAATAAAGGGGGAAAACGGGACAACTGTAATAGCATAGTCAATAAAATGTATTTTAAAAATTAAAACAATTCTACTTATATAGTTCATATATAATTGACACCATACAGTATTAGTCTTTCTCTGACTGGTTTATGTCACTTAGCATAATGCCCTACAGGTTACCTATGCTGTTGCAAATGATGAGATTTTTTTTCTTTTTTAAGGCTGGCTAATATTCATATACATATATGCCACATTTTCTTTATGCAGTCATGCCATCACCAGGCATTTAGGTTGTTTCTGTACGTCGGCTGTTATGAATAATGCTGCAGTGAAGATGGGGTACAGGTATCCTATTTGAGAGAATGGTTTCATTTTCTTAGATACATACCCAGAAGTGGAATTGCTGGATCATATGGTAGTTCATTTTTAATTGTTTGCCACATCGCCATCCTGTTTTCAACAGTGGCTGTACCAGTTTACGTTCCCATCAACAGTGCATGAGGGTTTTCTTCTCCACGTGTTGATGACGCCATTCTAACAGGTATGAGGTGATGTCTCCTTGTGGCCTTGATTTGTGTTTCCTTGATGAGCAGTGATGCTGAGCACCCTTTCACATTCCTCTTGGCCATTTGTATATCTTCTTTGGAAAAGTGTCTATTTAAGTCCTTTGCCTATTTTTAATTTAGGGTTATTTATTTGTTATTGAATTCTATGAGTTCCTTATGTGTTTTGCATATTAACCCCTTATTAGATATGTGGCTTGCATGTATTTTCTTCTATTTTGTAGCCTGGCTTCTAATTTTGTTGCTGATTTATTTTGCTGTGCAGAAGCTTTTTCGGTTGATGTACTTCCACATGTTCATTTTTGCTTTTGTTGCTTTTGTTTTGGTATCAATTACAAAAATAGTCATTGCCAAGATAGATGTCAAGGAACTTACCCCTTGTGTTCTTTTTCTAGGAGTCGTATGATTTCAGGTCTTAGGTTCAAGTCTTTAGTTCATTTTGAGTTGATTTTTGTATATGATGTAAGATAGGGGTCCAGTTTCCTTCTTTTGCATGTGACTGTCCAGGTTTCTCAGCCCCATTTATTAAGACTGTCTTTTACCAATTGTAAGTTCTTGGCTCTTTGTAATAAATTAAATAACCATATATGTGTGGATTTGTTTCTGGGCTCTCGAGTCTGTTCCATTAATCTCTATGTCTATATTATGCCAATACCATAAAGTTTTGATACAGCTTCGTGGTCTGGTTTGAAATCAGGAAGTGTGAGGCCTCCAGCTTTGGCTACTCGGGGTCTTTTCTTGTTCCACACAAATTTTAGGTTTGTTTCTTCTCTCTCTGTGAAAAATGCCGTAGCAAATTTGATAGGGATTGCATTGAATCTGTACATCACTTTGGGTAGTATGAACATTTCAACAATATGACTTCTTCCAATTCATGGACATGGAATAGCTTTCCATTTATTTTATTTTATTTTCTTCAGAGAGAGCGGAAGGAGGGGAGAATGGGAGAGACACATCAATATGAAAGAGAAACATCGACTGGTTGCCTTTTGTTTGCACCCCAACCAGGGACCTAACTGGCAACCTAAGCATGTGCCCTCCCTGGGAATGGAACCAGTGACCTTTTGCTTTGCAGAATGACAGCCAACCAACGGAGCCACACCGGTCAGGGCAGCTTTCCACTTCTTTGTATCTTCAATTTCTTTTACCAATGTCTCATAGCTATCGGTGTACAGGTCTTTTACCTCCTTGATTAAATTTATTCCTAAGTACTTTATTCTTTTTGATGATGTTGTAAATTGATTGTTTTGTTAATTTGTCTTTTTCGATAGTTCAGTGCATAGAAATACAATAGATTTTTTAATATTGATTTTATATCCTGCAGCTTTAATGAATTTGTTTTAGTTCTAACAGTTTTTTGTAGTTTTTAGGGGTTTCTATATATGAAGGGGGACCCAAACAACCCTGGAATTTATAAAACATTTTGTATTTATTCTTACATGTTTAAACTTCAGTCACCTTAAAACTCCATCTGATGCAATACACCTATCAAGAAAGACATTTTCTCCACTGCTCAAAACAGTGTTTGAACTCATTGATTTTGATGCTTTTAGTACTTCTGCCATTTTTTGTTTCACCTCTTCCACATTGGAAAAATATTTTCTTTGAGTACTTTTTTCATCTGAGGAAACAAAAAAAGTTGCTCATGGTGAGATTGGGTAGGTAGGGAGGGTGGGGACAGGGGTCATGCTGTTTTTGGTCAGAAACCGCTGAAGTCTCAGCACGGTGTGGGCAGGTGCACTTGTAAATCACCCATCATGAAATGGGCAAATGTGTTCAGTTCAACGTAAAAATTCACTGAGGCTGAACACAGCCCTCAGAACGCCAGCTGGTACGCTGATACAGATGGGTTCCTAGAACATTCACCAGCAGGAGAAGCCTGTACTATTGATACAGGGAGCCCACCCTCCAGAAGATAGTTCTGGTTTTTGTTTTTTGGATCCCCCTCATATAGTATCATGTGATCTGCACACAGTTTTAGTTTGTCCTTTCTGATTTGGATGCATGTTATTTCTTTTTCTTGCCTAGTTCCTGTGACTAGGACTTCTAATATGATGCTGAATAAAAGTGGTGAAAGTGGGCATCATTGTCTTGTTCCTGATCTTAGAGGAAAAGTTCTCAGCATTTCACTGTTGAATATGATGTTCACCGTGCATTTGTCGTGCATGGGCTTTACTGTGTCGCGGTACATTCCCTCCATACCCACTTTGTCAAGAGGTGAAACATTCTGTATCCTAAATGATGCATCCAGAGATCGACAATTGACTGTGAGCTCAGAGTCTATTTCTATAGCAGACATCAGGATATACGTGATCTGTTCCACATATTCCAAAGGGGCCATTAATCGGAATCCTTAGGATGTCATGGCTAATTAAGTCAAACCAAGGATTTTAAGGCATTTCTTACTTTAATGTAGCTTACAAAATGAGACTGTCATAAATTCCTGGTTTTGAACAGCATGGTAAATTCACATGAAATTTCATACCTGTGCCTCTCCTTCCCGTCTGGTATGTAGGTGCTTTCATTTGCAAAAGATAAATCCGTGCCAAGAATTCAACTGGACACCACTTAAAACTACTTTAACCTTAGCGTGTACCCTGAGGGTGGGAAATCAGCTTTCCACGGCAACCCTGCATGTTCAATCCACACAAATTTCAGATTTATAAACATGCTCTTTCTCTAAAGGTGGTAATATAGGGTTAGTAGAATTCAGGAGCAGGTAGAGTTTGAGAAACGTGTTGTAAACCTACTATTTAACCCAAACTATCAAACTTAAAGTTGGCTGAATTGTTTTTAGAAGCTATGGAGAAGTGGAGTAAAAATAAGCACTGCAGGGAGCGTGAAACATTGTTCTATGGAATCAGAACCCATCACCAAGGTCAGAAAATCAACATTTTGGACCAAGTTTGAGTGAGTGGAGGATCTCACAAAAACTGCTTTAGGGGAGGACTCCGAATGTGAATACGACATTGTGCTGCACACGTGGTACCAATACTTGTCGCGCACGGAGTGCTTTGCATGAGGGCCGGGGCGCCTCGAGTTGGACGGGTACCTCCAATTCACACAGGAGAATACTGGGGCTAGTTTCCGCAAGCAAGTGGCAGAGTTTGGATTAAATTGTAAAAAGTCTTACGAAAACATGCAAGTTTTCGTACACCACCCCAAGTGCTTCTCTGTATCTCCAGAGACAAGTCTCTGTCATTCGAGTTTTATTTTCTAGTGGTTGAGGGTCTTTCCACTCAGGAAGCTAAACACGACAGAGAACTCTCTGAAGCTACATCACACATTTCCTTGCCTCCGTTGCTATACCGAATGGGGACATTTTCCTGAGGTCCCCCTTTCGCAAGGGTGATACCTTCAATGTGATGATGCTCCCAGGGTCTGAGGGTGCGGGGGTGGGGGGATGGTGGGAGCTGCTGGCCCCCATTGTAGTGCTTTTTCCGGTTTGCCTGCCACAGTATGCTTTTTAGTTGTCCCCCTGGTGGCTGTTCTTGCGCTTGTACTCCTTCCACCGCCTTAATGGGAATCTCCCAAGGCCTTAGGAACTAAATAATTAAACCAGTTACAACTGCTTGTGAAGTACATAGGCTGGAAAGGCCAGGCCATAAGGAAAGCATCAAGAGCACAGCTTGCCTGATGTCCATTTTTATTGTGGGGCCCTGATTAAACACCTCTTACGTTTCATGTTGTGTCCCTAACTTCCATTTTCATGGTACAGCAGCCTGGTTAAACGCCCACGTTTTATGTCGTGTGCAGACAGATGAATGAGCGCACGGGTTACCTGCATTCCAAGTGAGGTAGGTACAATGACACTTTCACTGAAATAAGACTAAGACACACAGACACGATTTTATATTGATTCTGACCTACCACACTTAAAGTTCCTGCCAGACTATACAATCATTTTCTGTCTGAGGGAAAGAAATATTTTAAATACTGATTGAGCATTTGTATACGTTGTTTTATTATTGTTCTATAATGGAATGTTTTTGGTTCACCCACTGCAAAACACTTTGCTACACATTTCCATAGATTTGTCAGTAATAAATCTTTCTTTATTAAGAGAATAATGATGTAACTTTGGATGAGTTATACGTTCCCGACGGTGTTAAAATGGGGCCGTATGGTATAGTAGGCTGTCTTAGTTCACGCAGGCTGCTATAGCACAACACTATAAACTGGTGGTTTGTAAAGAACAGGAACTTATTGTCACAGTTGTGGAGGCTGGGAAGTCGAAAACCAAGGCCCCAGCAGGCTCAGTGTCTGGTGAAGGTCCACTTCCTGGTTCAGGGACAGCTGGGCCGCACACAGTAAAGGGGTACAGGAGCTCTTTGGGGTCTCTTTGATAAGGGGACCAATTCTATTTATGAGGGCTCACCCCTTAAGATCTAATCACTTCCCAAAGGCCCCACCTTCTCATACCACCACTTTGGGGATTAGGATTCAACATACGAATTTTGGGGGAACATAAACACTCGGTCTGTAGCACTGGTTAGCGTAGCACAGGCACAATAAAGGGTGGCGATTATTTGAACATGAATTCAGTGGACACTCAAGTAGTGCTAGTAACCATATGTTTTATTCTATAGCTTAAAAAACTGCTCATTGTCATTCCCTCATCTACCAGAGGGAACTAAAGCTAGCCTGTTAGGCAGTGAGTGTCTGAATTGGGAATCAACTATACTCTATCCAGTTCAACCTTTTCATCTCACACACGGGAAAACAGAGGCCCAGCGAGTTCGTGAAACTTGCCCAGAAACAGACAGCACTTCGGGCTGAGCCCAGTGTAAACCCGGGTTCTTTGCATTAACACAAACATCTCTTCCATTTGTGTGCCCTTCACAGTTTACGAGGAGCCCCCACGAGCTTATAGAGATGGCTTTCTCCCCCTCTGGTCTTAGGGAGATTTTTGCATTCTCAGACCTGTGTTGCAGCAGCTGATTCTATACTGACCCTAAAATTTAAAAGAGATTTAAATACACACACACACATACTTAAATGTGTGTATGCACATATATATGTATGTATGGGAGAAACAGGACCCTATCTTCGAGTCACCCCTTGCAGGCCACACACACCCTGGCAGACACAGAGCACAAGGAAAGAATAGTCTTCAGTTCGAGAATTCCCAAGTTGCCATTGACACTCCAATAGAAACAGGCTCAGAAGTGTTTATGTTTTCAAGAGGCGTGGGAACATCTCTAGGCTCCTGTTTAATGCGTCTCATTTTGAGACAGAATGGTGAGATCGGCACTCCTCACGCAGATTTGCAGCAAGTCCTTCAAAGAACGAATAGTGAGCCCGTTTATTTCTGCTCTGAGAATTGTTCCTTCTTATTATTTTTCTTTGTTGCAAGGTTATATTTAAAGGTATGGGTTTTAGGCATTATAAAGATACGGGATATCATGTGAGAGAGGAACTGAGACAATAAATCCAAAATCACTATGAAAATTCAAAATCCGAAGTCAGGGATAGAGTGGGAGGCGATGCCACTCTCTCCCTAGAGCTGTCACACACGAAGCAACTGTCCTCAAAAGCAGGGATGGAATGACCTAGACATTCAGCTGCAGAAGGAGCTGGGGTCTTGGCCTTACGGCTTTCAGTGTCTTTAGAATTGGGCTGGGCATCAAGTGTCTTTTCCAGAATAGGCCAGAGAAGATAAGTCCAATTTGGTTTTCAAGGCTTTAGTCATCTCTGTGGCCAGCAGGTCATGGAGGGACACACCGTCGTGGGAGTACACCCAGTTTTTTCCAGTCCAATCGTAGCGCTTGGGTCCACTGCAAGACAAAACACACACACGGTCCGTCCGGAAGACGGCCCTTTAGGAGAGACTGGTACCATAGACGTTACCACCAAAAACTGCAGTGAGACTCCAGAAAGTAATACTCAGTGAGGTATATATGTAACTCCTTGTCTCAGGGTCTTTCTATTTAAGAATAGTTACACAGTTCACCTTCTGGAATGATTCAGAGAATAATTCTCAAGACCTCAAAATATCTGAACTCTACTGATGAGTCCCTGGGTACCGCACTCCGATCTGTTGCTTTTCCTGACTCGTACACGATACCTGCTACATCAGAGCGGTGCTTTTATAGTTATGATCATTCTCAGACCATCGCGATGCTCTGTCCCTTGCACATACTATCATCATTTATGTATATTCACAGTGGTGCGCAACCAGTATGTCCAGCTAGTTCCAGAACATCTCATCACTGCAAAGGATAACTCCACGCCCACTGGGCAGTGTCCTGTTCCCTTCTCCCCCAGCCCCTGGCAACCGCCTATATAATTACTTAAAAAATTTTTTTTTTAATTCAACTTTAAATCTCTGCAAGTTTGATGAGCTAGTTCCATCACCTCACGCTCATCTCGGGAACGAGAGTGGTGCCTGCACCTCGTGCTGGGACTGGTGTGCCGCCTGGACACGGGTGGAGCTGGGTTTGGCACATCGTGTTGTTCCAGTTGCACACTTAATGTGCCCATTACTATCACCTCCTCTCAGCCCCACGGGGGGTGGACGGGCCAGCAGATAATGAGGTGACCGATGAGCACTTGAAGGAGGTGGGAGCAGAGGACACCGGGAGCCCACGAGAAGGGGCACCTGTGCGCTTAGGGAGAGATTCTCCAAAGTCCAAGAGTGGGAGGAGTTTGCCAGGATGGAGGAAAGCTTCGGAGTACATCTTCTGGGGCATGAAAACATCAAGAATTTGCCCTGCCTGGTGTGGCTCTGTGGACTGGGCACCAGCCTGCAAACTGAAAAGTCGCCAGTTTGATTCTGGTCAGGGACATGCCTGGGTTGCCGGCCGGGTCCCCAGCTAGGCATGTGTGAGAGGCAACCAACTGACATTTCTCCTGTACCTCAATATTACTCTCTCTCTCTTTCTACTTCCCTTCCCCCTCTCTGCAAATAAAATAAATAAAATCTTAAAGCAAAACAAACAAAAAAAATCAAGGATTTCTGTATCATCAGCCAAACGCTGGGGCCCGAACACTTTCCTAACAGTGGAGATGAAAGGGACGAACCAGAAGGACGGAGGCCTTTGCTTCCTGTGCACAGACGCTGAACACAAACCGTCCGGGCCGTATGAACAAGGCTAACAATCCAGACCAACTCCGGAGAATGGCCCTGGGCCCGACATACTACCAGCACGCCTGGCAGAGCGTGAGGAAGCGCCAGGCCCCTCCACTGTTCCAGGGGCTCTGAGCACAGGCCCTGCTGTCCAGGGCTGCACCCAGGCCCCTCCTTCATTCCGTCCTACGGCCTCCCCAGGGGGCAAGGTGGCCGGAAAAGGCCACTCTTTTCACAGGACTGGAAAAGTTGTCAACTGAAAAAAGAAACAACCACTCCCCACCTCCCTGCGCGCCCCCCACAAATCTCACAAATGCAGTCCCATAAAAGATGAATTTGGACCAATGTGAAAAGTAGAGTGGGATATAAAATTTTCATAAGGACATAGTATCTGTGATAGAAAATGGCTCCCTGGCAGATTTTCTCTCCAGATTCCCATAAATTACAGATTTAAAAAAAAAAGGAATTTATTATTATCCAGAAGTATATGCTTCTAAACATGCCTGCGGCAGGATCATATTGCTGGTGGGTGTGTCCAAACACAACAGGGAATTCTTTTAGTGGAGCCGTCACGGTTGGTTCTGGTGCCCTACCCGGTATTCACAAAACCACCGATCCCCAAGGCTCCGGCCGTACTTGGGCGGATCCACCCAGTTTCTCATACTGGTTCCCCTGGAGATGAAGGGTAAGAACGTACTGCACTCACGCAGGGCCACAGTGAGGGTTAGGGCAACTGTTTCAGGGCAAAGAGAACTGGCTCACACAGGGTGAAACGCCTCCACTTCAAATAAACTGAGTCTAAAAAGCAATTACTTTGTGAATAAGGACCTTGCTAGAAATGAGTGATTTCTGGAGTTGTTTTGTTGAATTGTCACACAGTCCCTAGTGGGGTTAGAATGAAGGAGGCATAATACTTAATTGACAAATAGTATAATATTAAGCACCTAAAAATGAGATCAAGGTTGGGGCAGGGGAAAAGTTAACTTTAAAAAAAATGCAAACCCCATTCAGCTTTCAAAGAATTCTGTGTCTAGTTATATTTGGGCCCTTCCCAATTCAGAGTCAATACATTCTCTTTGGAAGTGCTAATGAATGACCCACAAAGGCTGGTCCAAGAGTGTTTTGTGGGCATCTCCCTTTTATTGTCTTATAACCACTTCAACAGCAGCTGGAAGGATGAGGGACCCTCTCTCCCCGCATGTTCTCAGGCCTTGGGACGCAGCACAGCCGTCTCCAACACAATGTTTTATTCCACTAGATAGAAAGCACATCAGTGGAAAAGCCATGAGGATTAAATGCCTGGAATAGCAGCTTAAAACTCCCACCTCCACAGAGAACACAGCCCAATTCTGCAACTGGAATTCAATTAACCTTTAACTGAGACGCTCAAAACAAACTAGAGGTCAAACTTTAACTTGCTCTGAAGACAAAGTGCAGCTTGTTCAGGTGCAGCAGTATCAAAAGTGGCTTTTTAAAAGGCGGGGCAATGATTTAATAGAGAAAAACTATCTAGGCCGGGTTCTGAAAAGTTATTAACTTTTCACTTCAGATCTTGTTAACAGCCCAGTATCGGCTTATAGCAGCCCACTGATCACCAGACAGAAGTTACATAACCAAAACAAACTTTCCCACTGAATGAGACATGCGGTCAAACATCAGGAAAGGCCCATTTGCATAGACACTAACATCGCAGGGGGACAGTTCTTAAACGGTCCATAATGTCCTGTTCCAAAGAAGCTTAACGACGAGAGATTTCGACCTCGGAACACACCTGGATGGCGAAGACAACCAGATTTGCTTGTTTGGGGTCTGCTTGTTGATCACGTAGGTTCCTAGATCTCCACCCAGTTTAATTGTTAAAACACCACTCTAGGGGATCAGGTGGGGGGAAAAGCACAAGGAAAATAAGACAAAGTTATCACTTCGTCATAATTGCTTCATGTTTTGTTACATCTCAACTCTATGCCTTCATACAAGTACACAATATACATCATAAAGAAATGTCTTTAACTTAGTGTTTAGAAATTGATCTTGCAGACAGGACATTGCTCTCAGAATGAGACTATGGTTAGTTACAACATGTATCTCATACTGCTTCTCATTCCCTGTGAGTTCGGCGAGGAGAAAATAATCATTCGGGATGAGGAAACAGAGGCACGCGGTGCTGAGGGGCTCGTCTGAGGTATCACAGCTGGCAAGGGGAAGACCGCATCCTGACCGCTGCCTTGTTTGCCCACTGCCAGCCAGAAATACTAGAGGGTATTAAAAAAAACTCAAGACACCAACTCTCCTGGAGTACCACGTTGGCCCAAACACGGGACAGGACAAGTTCATTACTAAAAACAGGGAAAAAGGTAAGAAAGAAGGAAGTAATCAAACTATCTGCTTTGCCTGTCTTAGCTGAGCAGCAGCCTCAGCTCCGCTGGTAGAAAGGCAGACACTCCAGACTATGGTTTTTATTTCCAGGCCCTTCCCATGTATCTCATAAGCTTCTCAGACACTCCTCTCCAGCTTTATTTTCCTCTACAGGAGCCGAGAATTCTTCAAAAGACCAGTTGGTCCAACTTTGCTCTATAAATGAATAAATGCCCATTTAAATTTGAAAACACCCTTTCAACAAAGGAGCCCTTTAGTCCCAAGGCCTGAGGTTTCTTTAGAATGCGCAGGATAGATATTAAAGAAACAGCCACTCCACTAAGTGCCCTTGAATGGTGCTTGCTGGTGGATGGGGGAACCGCTTGCTGTTCCCCATCCCTGCATCACCCGCAGAGGTACACGGCGTCCTTTCTCTGTGCCTTCTAGAGTCTCTGTCCAACCAGGGGGCCCTGAATGGTTCTTACATTTTGTGTTTGGTTCACAAAGAGCTATTGAAAAGATGGAGAAAGTACCAGTAATAATATAACTTGATAGGCATGAAATGGAAAGGATGCTGCTGAATTATTTAATAACTTTTTTCTGATTAAAAAAAGCAGGGAAACTATAGAGACATTGGGAATACAGGTGACATAAATAATGTGTACCCTCCACTACTTTAAGCACCTTGAGAACAGATTTGTCTGTTCATTCTAGCATCTTCAGTGTCTAGCACATCCATTCTTCAGACAAAATGCTGGATGGATACAACATCCACCTGTGGTTGAATTAATGAAGTGGATGATGACCAGGTACTGTGATAACTTGTATGAAAGTTGATGGCAAGGTTATGCAAGGCAGAAATTCTCCACACTCACTCCCCCCAGCCCCCTCTTCCTGTTCATTGTAATTCGATTTTTTCCCCTATGGAGCTTGAAGCTGTTTCCAAAGGAAAGGGGCAAGAGCAGGAAGGAAATGACTAGCTGCCTCACTGGCTTGCCAGTTCTTACTGCTTTTGGAACTGTCTGTAATGGACCAGATGAAAAGGGTGTTTGTTCTTTACTGCTATTCCTCATGCAGCAATCTGAGTCTATTTGGGGAGTGTGGGCAGACTGAAACGCAGGGCGTGGGTGGTGGGGGTGAGAGGATTAGAGACAGCCAAAATATTTAGCAGCTGCTGAGTCATGGGCACTAATCAATCAGAACAGACCCCGGCCACAGCTGCTGAGGTTTATTAATTCCCACCAGTCAATGGCAGTGCTACACAGGTGGAAGCAAAAAATAGCGATTTCTGTTGTCAACAATTGATTTATAGAAATAGACATACATGGGGTAGCTCGTTAAGTTAGGGACTTCATGTACTGCATTGGCCCAAAAGTTACATTTTTTCTGTATAATGGCTCTAGTAGTGCCTAATTGTCTTTAACTTCATTTGAAACAATTGTTAGATTGTATTGTGACAGGTGTCATATCAGCGTGCATTAAAAACATCAAAACATCAAAATTGGGTGAGTTTTTGTGTAGCCATTTTACTATTGAAGATGGAAGAAGATACGCAACATTTTCGGTGTATTATGCTTTATTATTTCAAGAAAAGGTAAAAATGCAACTGGGAATGCAAGAAAAGATTTGTGCAGTGTTTGGAGAAGGTGCTGTGACTGATAGTACGTGTCAAAAGTGGTTTGCGAAGTTTCTTGGTACTCTTGACATTCTGGCCAAATAATTCTTTGCTGTGGAGCTGTCTATGCTTTGGAAGAAGTTTAGCAGCAGCCCTGGCCTCTTTGCACTAGAAGTCAAAGGCAGGAGATAGCCGACATACTCAAAATATCCAAATCAATAGTTATTGGTGAAAGTGAAAACTGTGTCTTTTATGAAAAAAAGGTAACAGACTTTTGGGCCAACCCAATATATGTGGTTTCCCACGCTCCTAAAACAGACACCAATTTACCCTTAAGGAATAAGAATAATAAAGATGAAGCAAGTGTCCATAACCTGAAACCCAGAGGTGGTCTTCAGGTTTACAAACAGCCTCCACCCTAAAGCTGAAACTAGGTAGACCGGGGTGTGAAGTTTTTCTCAGGAGAGGGTGGAGAGCAGTCATTTTTCCCGGGGTTCCTGGCCTCAAAAGGTTAAGAAACCTGTGCTCTACAGCAGTAATGCACCAACACCACAGTTCATGAAGAACATGGCAACAAGCAAATTCTCATTAAAAAAAAAAAAAAAGAACAAATGCATGCATTCTTGGGTATATCTGGACCAGACAACTTGGTCAATAGCAAGTTAGCAAAGTATCTATAAATGCTGCGTAGCATCAATGAAAGTATGTTTTAGAAAAATTACATGGGCCCCATTTCACTTACATAGTGACTCAACATTTATTACTGGGCGGTGTTCCTCCAGGCATTGGGGTACCAAGAATGACCAGTGTCCCTACTGCCAAGGAACTCAGTCTAGTCATGGGAACTGATGTGCAAACAGACAATGAGAATAAGGGGTGATCAGAGCTCCACAAGAGTCATCCTCCGAGTGTTGGGTGAGGAAGGACCAGTGGTGTCTGCCTGGAACACCTAGGAGGGCTTCAGAGAGGAGGTGACATCCAACTGGACTGGACCTTTAGGGGTTCAGAACAGGCCACCCCAAAACGTGCCATTTTGGCATGTAAACTGTTTTGAACTGATGGCAATTGACCCGGTGCCCCCAAGAAACTTTTACTTTTCCCTTAAGTAGTTTACATTTGGGGCCTTGCCCAAATAGAAATTACTACCATAAATAACATTTTATGACCTAGCTATATGGCAGGGCAAACTTCTAATTACTAAACATTTGCTCTTCTTATCGTCCTGCGATGACCTTCCTCCCCTCTGAAGCCCCAAGGTGCCTTGCCTCATTTTAACTCAGAGAGCCATCTATGCCTCATTTTAACTGTCTGTTCCTGGATCTCTTATGTATGTGGGGTCTCTGACTCGCTCATATATGTGGGGTTCCCATGCACATGTTTGTAATGAAACTTGGTTATTTCCTCTTGTTAATCTGTCTTATGTAGATTTATTAGATCAGCTGAAAGAACCTAGGAGGGCAGGGTAAAATTTCTTCCTCCACCAGAACCCTGAAAGCAGGGAGAGACTGTATTCCAAGAAAGCTCAAGCAATAGTGTCACAGGTGTTCTATTGCCTATAATGTACTTCAACTGATTTATTTTATATGTAAAATATGTAAATTAGCCCCTGAAAGACCAATCAGAAATTCACACTCTAGGGTAGTTAACATTTCAAAGTATTTCATCGGAAGTCCAAACTACAGAGGCAGCTACTCAATTCCTTTAGTTTTTTACATCTACACTACAGAATTTCCTGATTAGCACATAACTTGCTAGAAATAATTTTTTGCTGGTGAGTAAAATGGTACTCAAGGTATATGGACTGGCTAGAAAAAACAGGTGACTCTTCCCTTGTAGGAGTGGGTTACATTCAGTCACAGGATCTGGAAAGCTCAGGAGCTGAGTCACTCTTGAAAGAGACACAGAAGGGAGGACTGAATAAGGTCCTGTGACCCACCACTGAGCAGAAGCTTTTGTTGCTGGATTCAATGAGGTCAACAGAATCCAGCTGCTAGAATACCGGCACATTTGCTTCTAATGAAACATTTATGCAAAGTACTTGGGCCAAGGTGGAGCTTCAGCGATCCTACAAGAACAGGGGGTGTGACTGTTTTTGTGACATATTAATAAATGTTTGCACATGTGGCAGGGTTTAGCCCGGGATTTGGTTTTCCTCCAATTACAGCCCTTGGTAGCCAGAGGAAGAGAGGACCTGTAACTCCCCCACCTCTAATCATCCCACAGATGGTCGGGTTGGCCAGGCCGGTTTGTAACGGTTCCCAGGCAGCTCTGCCCTCTGAGGCTGTCTGCATAGGCACTTCTAAAACCCTGCCTGGCACTGCTGCATTTTCCGCTGCTGACGGTAGTCATGAAAACCACCTGGAAGGCATTCATTCCTTTCTTGCCTCGTTGCGTCTATGTTTACCAAGTCCCTCACTCTCCTTACAACCAAGCTTGACACCTCCAAGACTCTTGAAGGTGTTCCATCTGAGGGAGTCCCTTCTCTATCCAACACCCCAACAGCCATATCTAACAGTATCTCTATCACTTTAGTCTGACAGCTGGTTTTCCTAAATAATTCCATGGTCTAACCCAAGATGCAAACTTCCTGACATTTCCCAGTATTAATTAATTGCTGTCAAGAGGATTAACCTCTGACGGGGATTACTCCCAATGGCAGAAAAGAACTGCTCCCTAAGGCCTAAGCAGTAATTCTAAACCCAAAGGCAGGCCTTTGCTAAAGTCTGCCACCTGGTGGCCAGTAGATACCGACCAGCACTCTCTTGGCTTCCAGGATCTGGGGCTCAAGTTTCATCCAGCCCAGAAGTTCTCACCCAAGTTGCCTATTAGAATCAACTGGGGAGGGGATTTTAAAACTTTAAAATCCTGAATGCCTTGACTGGGCCACACCCCAGACCCACTGAATAAAAAGTCTAGGGGTGGGACCCAGCGATGCTCATTAAATCTCAGGTGAGCTTTTAAAACAGACGCTTCCTATGAATGCACCCTGGCCTGCTGTATGAGAACCTCCCGGAGTGGGGCCCATGTCAGTGCTGTCTGGATGGATATTTCTCGGGCAATATCTACCCTCTCAGAACTAGTGGTCTAGCTCAGTGTTCCCCACGTCTGCCTGAGGTGACAAACCCACGCTCAGTCTCGATTTATCTTCATGGGTACTGAGTGAAGCTTGAGAATCTGTATTTTTGAGCCAAAATGATGATCAAAGAGGCTGAGTGACCCGCCCAAGGTCACAAGACTGGTGGAGCAGGGCTGGAACGTGAACCCTATCTTTTGGTCTCACCCTTAACCACATGCTCTTGGATACTTACCTCTGCTATAGGGGAATTCTTTACTTTAGTGAGCTAAAGTTGTTAGGGAGGAAACAGAAAAATGAAGTAAGTGAAGAGGTACCCCAAAGGAGACATCATAGTCTTCGAATGTGTAAGGCTCGTCTGCAAGGTCTTCAAAAAACTCTGCCAAGGAGTCCAGGGTCTCCTCTGCCAGTCTTTCGTAGGTGGCCTCGTCCAGGGGCCTGCGGGGCAACAAAACCACCCAAAACAGGCACTTACCAAATGTTCCATGTCATTAACACCAAAACACACTTATTTGTTTAGATTTATAAAACTGATGGAAAATAGCTAACATGTACTGGGTAAACATTAACCAGCATAAAGGGCTAACAGACAAGTAATAAGCCTTTCTTCCCAAATAGGTAGCCCCCATCCTCAGAGTCAACCACGACGGCAGTCTCTTCTGTATCTTTCGAAAAATTTTATGTTCTTTTTAATATACAAATGAAGCACATTTGGCCCTGGCCTGGTAGCTCAGTTGGCTAGAGCTCTGTCCTAATATGCCAAGGTTGCTGGTTCCATCCTTGGTTAGGGCATATAGCAGAATCAACCAATGAATGTATAAATAAGTGGAACAACAAATTGATGTTTCTTTCTCTCTCTAAAATCAATCAAATAAAAAAATTAAAAACCAAAACAAATGAGGCACATTATAGTTCTCACAAATACATCTTGGAAAATTTTTCATATTAGCACATATGGATTTTCATAATATTTTATGTTATTTATTCAACCAGTCCCCTTTAGCTGGAGGTTGTGGTTTCCACTGCTTTTATCATTAAAATTTATGTCTGGCAGACCATAAAGTGGGATAAAATATTTGCATTACATCTGAAAAGGGCTTTTTTTCTAGAATATATAAAGAACTCTTACAAATCAATAAGAAAAAAAACCCCAACAGAAACATGGGTAAAATACTTGAACAACCTCATTTAAAAAAAAAAAAAAGATATCCTCATGGCCAATGAAGGTATGAAAAGGTGCATAACTCTGTTAATCTTCAGAAAAATAGAAACTAAAAAATCACAATGAGATACCTCCAGGATGGTTAAAATAGAAGAGACAGATATGTCAAGAGTTTGCCAGGAAGTGAAGCAACCAGGGCTTTCAGATACTGGTTGCTGATGGGCCAGTATATGGCACCATCACTGTGGAAAACCTTTGGGCAGTATCTACTAAAGTTGATTACATTCACATTTCTTCAGTTCCAGTCTTGGATGTACCCAACAGATATGCAGACCAGACTTCCAGTCAAGATGGCGGCATAGGTAAACACAGCTCAACCACATCAAGCACAACCACATCAAAAATACAACTAAATTACAGAACAACCATCACTCAGAACTGTCAGAAATCGGGTTGAATGGAAGTCTGACAACTATGGAATTAAAGAAACCACATCCATCCAGACTGGTAGAGGGGTGGATACACAGAATGAACTGGTCCCACACACATGTGTGGTGAATAAAGTTCAGGAGGGATATCTTGAGAGCAAGGAGTCCCTACCTTACACCCAGGATTCCAGCCCAGGATTCCAGTGAGATGAAGATAATTCCCCATAACATCTGGCTACAAACACCAGTGGGGACTCAGTGGGTGGAAGAAAATTCTGGAGTCCCAAGCAGATCCTCTTAAAGAACCCACACACAGACTCGTCTACTCAGACTCACTCCCTCTGAGCTCCAGCACAGGAATAGCAGCTTAGAAAGCACCAGTGGTATATAGGGAGGAAGTGAGGGGTCTGGCATTAAGGCAAGAGCTAGGGGACAGCTTTCTCCCACACAGAAAGGCCACTGTCCCTTTTCTGAACCCTTCCCCCACAGAACCACAAAGCTGCAGGTGGGTGCCATATTTGAGACTCCATAAATCTGGCTAATACGGTTTACCCTACCCTGCCTTACCCTTGGGTGAGGTTCTGTCCCACCCAAGCTGTTAACAGATTTTTCCATATGAATGGATGGTCTTGGCTCAGGCTTTACAATTTCCTAAGTCCTCTCAAACAAGAAACAGTCATCTCAGTGAGCCCCCAGCCCCTGTATCTCTTGCTAAGTGGCCCCAGGCATGGCACTACCAGCAGCCAGCCTAGATTCACAGTTTGGCCTTGCCTGGGAATCTCCAAGCCCAGCACAAGTAGCAACCATCTCAGATTGCTTTATAGCCAAGGCAGAGTGGCCTCAAGCAAAACAAAGGTGGAAGCTCACCTTGGCCTGTGCCACCTGGAAATGTAGAGCCTGCAAACACAGAGCCTGCATACACAGTGGACAGTTACAGACCATGTCAGAACACTACCACCCTGTCCCTGCACAGCTGATCCTCCACAGAGGATAGAGGTTGGTGGTAAGTGGTCGTAGCCAATTCCTGCAGCTGACTGGCCTGGGTAAATCCCTCCCACAGATCTGCCAAGAACAAACAAGGCTCAACTACAAGAGGAGTGTATACTCAGCCGACATGAAGGGACACCTTCAATACCCAGTTTGGGTGATAGGGGAGGCTGTGCCTGCAGGACACCTACTACATTAGGCCACACTGCCAACACAGGGAGTCAAAGTAGCTCTACCTAATACATAGAAACAAACAGGGGGAGGTGTTTGTTTCTATGTATTAAGACAAGGAGAAAAAAGAAACATGGCCCAAATGAAAGGACAGACGAAAACCCCAGAAAAACAGCTGAATGAAATGGAGATAAGCATTTATCAGAGGCAGAATTCAAAACACTGGTTATAAGGATGCTCAAGGAACTCAGTGAGGACCTCAGAAGCATAAAAAAGATCCAGTCAGAAACGAAGGATACACTGATTGAAATGAAGAACAATGTGCACACAGCACATTGCACACAACAATAGAGTGTTGTGTCTCACACGACTCCACTCCAGGAAGACAAACAACCCAATTAAAAAATGGGCAAAGGACTTGAACAGACACTTCTCTAAGGAAGACATACAGAGAGCCCAAAGACATATGAAAAGATGCTCAGCATCACTAGTCATCAGAGAGATGCAAATTAAAACCACAATGAGGTACCATCTCACACCAGTCAGAGTGTCCAACATAAACAAATCAACAAACAAATGTTGGAGAGGATGTGGAGAAAAGGGAACCCTAGTACAGTGTTGGTGGGAATGCAGACTGGTGAGTCCACTGTGGAAAACACTATGGAATTTCCTCAGAAAACTAAAAATGGAATTGCCTTTTGACCCAGCAATTCTACTGCTGGGATTATACCCTAAGAGCCCTGAAACACCAATCCAAAAGAACCTATGCACCCCAATGTTCATAGCAGCACAATTTACAATAGCCAAGTACTGGAAGCAACTTAAGTGCCCATCAGCAAACGAGTGGATCAAAAAACTATGGTACATTTACACAATGGAATTCTACGCAGCAGAGAGAAAGGAGCTTATACCCTTTGCAACAGCATGGATGGAACTGGAGAGCATTATGCTAAGTGAAATAAGCCAGGGGGTGAGGGACAAATACCACATGATCTCACCTTTAACTGGAACATAATCAACAGAAGAAAAAAAGCAAACAAAACATAACCAGAGACATTGAAGTTAAGAACAATCTAACAATAGCCAGAGGGGAGAGGGGAGGGGACAGTGGGGAGAAGGGTTTTCAGGAACTACTATAAAGGGCACATAGACAAAACCAAGGGGGAGGGTGGAAGCAGGGGAGGGAGGTGGGTTTGCCTGAGGTGGGGTAGAGGGGTGGGGAGAAAATGCAAACTAATTGAACAACAATAAAATAATTTTTTAAAAAAAGATCCAGTCAGATCTTTAAAAAAAAAAAGAAACGAAGGATACACTGATTGAAATACAGAACAATTTATAGGGAAACAACAATGCAGTGGATGAAACCAAGATTCAAAACAATGATATGGAACATAAGGAAGCAAAAAAACCAATCAGAACAAGAAGAAGAAAAAAGAATCCAAAAAAAATGAGGACAGTATAAGCAGCCTCTGGGACAACTTCAAGAGGACCAACATTTGCATCATAGGGGTACCAGAAGGAGAAGAGAAAGAGCAAGAAATTGGAAATCAATTTGAAAAAATAATGAAAGAAAAATTCCCTAATTTGGGGAAGGAAATAAACGTGCAAGTCCAGGAAGCACAGAGTCCCACACAAGATGGATGCAAAGAGGCCCACTCTAAGACACATCGTAATTAAAATGCCAAAGGTTAAAGATAAAGAGAGAATCTTAAAATCAGCAAGAAAATAGAAGTTAGTTACTTACAAAGGAGTTCTCATAAGACTGTCAGCTGATTTCTCAAAAGTAATTTTGCAGGCTAGAAAGGACTGGCAAAAAATATTCAAAGTGATGAAAAGCAGGGACCAACAGCCAGGACTGCTCTACCCAGCTAAGCTATCATTTAGAATCGGAGGGCAGACAAAGAGCTTTCCAGACAAGAAAAACTAGAGGAGTTCATCATCACCAAACCATTATTACATGAAATGTTAAAAGGACTTGTTTAAGAAAAAGATGAAGATCAAAACTGTGAACAATAAAATGGCAAAAAAAAAAAAAATCTATCAACAACTGAATCTAAAAAACAAACTAAGCAAACAAAAAGAACAGAGAGCCGTGGATACAGAGAGTGTTTTGATTGTTGCCAGATGGCAGGGGGGTGTAGAGGGTGGAAGGGTCTTATTTAAGAAAAAGATCATACCTATAAGTGGAATCTAATCAACAAAACAAACAAAAGAGCAAAATAGAACCAGAGACACGGAAATAAAGAAAAAACTGACAGTAACCAGAAGGGAGGAGGAGAGGGTACAGAAAGCGGGGAAAGAAGAGGAAGGGCCAAGTCAAAGAATACATATAAGGGACCTGTGGACAAGAATAATGTGGGGAGGACTGAATGTGGGAGAGGGGGCAGGGGCCGGGCGGGGAGAGCAATGAGGGAAAAATGGGGACAACTGTAACCGAACAATAAAAAAATTTTTTTAAATTAAAAATTAAAAAAAGAAAAAGATCTAAACTATGAACAATAAAATGGCAATAAATACAGATCTATTAACAATTGAGTCTAAAAACAAACTAAGCAAACAGAAGAACAGAGACAGAACCATGGACACAGAGAGCATTTTGATGGCTGCCAGATGGGAGCGGCGTGTGGGGGAACGGGTGAAGAGGTGAGGGGACTAAGAAGTACAGATAGGTCGTTACAGAATAGCCGTGGGGGATATAAGGTACAGTATAGGAAATGGAGTAGCCAAGGAACTTATACACATGACCCATAGATATGAACAATGGTGGGGGGATTGCCTGAGGGAGTAGGGGATATTGGGTGGAGGGGGGCAGAGGGGGAAAAATTGGGACAACTGCAATAGCATAAGCAATAAAATATAATTAAAAAAAAGAAATGCATACTTAGCAAAGACAGACTCATAGGTATAAGAACAAAGTGACAGCTGAGAGAGAGGAGGGGATGGGGATGGGCAAAATGAGGAGAAAATTAAGAGATACAAACTTCCAGTTATAAAACTTATGGGGATGTAATGTACAGCGCAGGGTATACAGTTATAACTTTGCAGGGTGACTTAGAGTTATGGAGGTGATCATTTGGTGAGGTGGATAAACGTCGAATCACTATGCTGTACACCTGAGACGAATATTGTATGTCAACCATACTTTAATTAAAAAAAAATGCATTCCTAGGCTCACCGAAAGACATGTACCATATTAGAATGTTCACAGCAGAAGTACCCCACAGCCCCAAACTGAAAACTGCCCAAGTACCCACGTGTAATAATACGACAGATAAACTGCAGCATATTCATACAATGGAATAATACGTAGCAAAATAAAAATGCCTGTTAACAATATGGACAAAATCTCACACACATAATGGTGACTGAACAAAGCCACACACAAACATATTTATATTTGATGATACAGTTTATACAAAGTAACACACCAGGCTAAATTAATCCAGTCTATTAGAAATCAGAATGGGAGTTACTCTGGGGCAGGGAGGGGTTAATAAGTCGAAGTGAGCGGGAGGCTTGCTTTAGGGGCTGGTAACATTCTATTTCTTGAGCTATTTTTGAGTTACATGCTATGTTCAGTTTTTGAAAATTTATCAAGCTGTACACTTATGACTTGGAGACATTCCTATATACTATTTTTCAATTGAAAAAAAGTGCTATAAATCCTCAGAGACAGAAGGCAGAATAGTGGTTGCCAGGGGCTTGGGGAAGGGAGGAATGGGGAGTGATTATTAATGCCCAAGCTGTTTCTTCTTGGAATGATGAGAATGTTCTGGAGTCAGTGGTGAAAATTGCACAACCTGGTGAATAGTCTCAGAACCTGAAAATGGTACATTTTAAACGGTAAACTTTATGATACGTGAATTACAATACGAATACTACTCTAACAAACATCCTTGAGCTTTTGTGTATGAGCTTTTGTGTCCCTATGCAGATATATGTGTAGGTCACAAGATGCAGCCGACAACTCCATCACCCGAGAGCTTTCAGGAGGCCTAAGGTCAGGCGCCAGTGGCTGCTGGACAATTCCTGTGAGACACAAAGATCTGCAATACACCCAGCCCATCACCTGCCTCAGGGGTAAGAGGTGGGGAAGGCTCAGGACTGATTAGGAGATGGTGAGGGGCCTGGCTGGGTGTGCTAGAGAGAACCTGGAGAAGAGGCTGACATGTGTCCCAAGGAGGGTGGAAACATAAAGACACACCTGACGCAGGTATAAAGTCCAAAGTCAAGAGCTCGGCAGGTGTGACCTTACAGCAGCCAGTCAGGCCATAGCAGAAGTGTGCTGTCCTACTCATGGCAGGACAAAGGCGTGCCTCCCAGAGGCCAGAAGTAGACCCTAAAAAAGAGAACTGGACTTGGGGCATCATGCAGGGATCCCACTGAATTTAGAGGACCAGCTGCAGGGGTGAGGGGACAGCAGCAGAGTCTATGCAGGGAGGAGCTGGAAATGGGGCCACCAAAGCAAAAACCTAATGAAGGCAGCAGCACGCAGCACTGGCCCAGAGGCTAGGCGCCCTTGAGGCCCTGTGTTAACCTGCTGCCTGGGATAACCTGGAAGGCCAACAGCGTGCTTACTGAGCCTGTGGTCGTGGGGACAGTCAGAATGCTCCTGTGTATGGGTGGCTCCTTGCTCTCAGTTGGTGCGACATGAAAACAGTGAGCCGGGAGAGAACTGGCACGTCTGCAGGGGGATGGAATGACATGAAGCACTTGGGGGTTAAAGGCTGCACACAGATGGAAAAGCCAAAGGAGGATGTAAGGCTTTGAACAACACAGGCCTCTCATTAAGCCAAAAAAAGGGATCTGATCCTCTTGCAGAAATCAGATTGAGAGAGCTGTGCATGGGGTGAGGATGCAAAAAAATAAGGCAGCCTGGGGCTTCCATCCACGGAGGAAAGTTGGATGTGGATACTGGCCACGGGACTGACTGGGAGTAGAGATGAGAAGCCTATTAGGTTTTTGAGAAAATCCTGTTATCAGAGAAAAATGAGTCTGGCCTACAAGAGCCTACTGAAACCTTATAGACATGACAGCCTTTGAAAGCCTAAACTGCTCTCGGCAGGAAGTGGACTGCAAAGGCTGCCTGCCCCCGAGGAGGACACACTTCCCACTGCCTGCCTCCCCTGGGGCCGAGGTGGGTAATGGACAAGGAGGAGACTCGCAGGGGGCAGAAATGGGGTTTCACGGAGGAACGTGCCCCTCTGCCAGTTGTTCCAGGGCTGCCCAGGGGAACTCCGTCGCTACCACAGGCCAGGGACACATCTCTTTTCTGAGTAGGAGTTGTGGGAGTAGTTAACTTGCCTTGCCCCACCTGTGTGTGTGGGTCTATGGGTGTGTGTTTGTGGTAGTGTGGGAGTGTGTAAGTCAGAGAAGCCATTCCCAGATGTGAGGAAGAGGACCGTTACGGCACCTGGAAATCTTGGCCTTTGATGTGAATGAGTGACCACATGGGCTGTGGTTGCAGCCTTGGGGCTGGAGGCAGTGTGTGTGGTGTGTGGAAGGAGGGGCTGTGCAGGTATCAGTGGCCGAGGGTAGACCGGAGCGGTGCCTGGCAGCTTTCCGCCAGAACCCATCGCCTTCTCTTCCAGGGCAGCTACTGGACCACATATCCCAGCCTCCCCTGCAGCCAGCTGGGGCCAGGGAACCAAGTCCTTCCCTCTAAAATGTGAGGGACAAGTGCCACTTCCAGGCCTTCCATGCTCTTGTACCTTTCTGTGGAATAGAACCTGGACAGGGTGACCTGGCCTTGACCGTGCAGAGCACAGTAAAGCACTGACAGGTGACAGGAAGGTGGAAGGAGGCTGGCTCCCTGAATCATTTCGCAGAGGCCTGGACTGTCCAGGGACACAAACCACTCCTGGTCTGGGCCATTACAGTCTGGGCCTATTTGCTACAGAAGCTTGGCTTGCCCTAACTACTAAGGTATCAAAGAGAATAATAACAAAACTCTGGAAACAACCTCAATGTCCACCAATAGGGGATGAGTTCAATAAATTATGGTACAACCATAAAATTTAATACTACTTCATTAAAAATAACATGGTCGACAGTGATGTGGAGAGATGTTTATGAGTGATGCTGCTAAGGAAGAAAACAGGTTCTGCATGGGATGGTCTTTTTTTTTTTAAGGTAAATGTACTGCATTAAAATAAAATTTAAAAGGGGAAAAGATAATAGAAGTGTGTGCATGTGTGTGTATGTTGGAGAGAGAGAGTGAGCTGATGTGGAAGGTGTTTATCTTACCCTGGGTTGCCCAAAGTTCCTGTTGTTCTCAAGTTCATCAAACAGACACTCTGCTTTTTGACATTCAGCATTTGGTTGAGGCAGTGGAGGCTCAAACTCTAAAAGCCAAAGTTAAGAAGAACATTACGATTTTTCAGTATATTACAGTCCATTAATGAAAGTTTAAATATCACCATTTTTGACATTCGAGAGTAGCCATGTTAGAGTTTTCTAGGAGCATTTCTTAGGAACTTTTTCACCTCCTTTTAATGTATTACATGGAATTCTCCCAGTCTCTAAGCCCGTGCTGTCCAGTATAGTAGCCACCAGCCACATGCGGCATTTAAATGTAAATGTACTGCATTAAAATAAAATTTAAAAAGTTCCTTAGTTGCATCGGCCTCTTTTCAAGGGACCTGTGGTCTCAATGGCTAGTGACACAGACATAGAACAAACCCATCATCACAGGAAGTTCTAGGCTGTTAGCACAGGAGACGCTGGGAAGCATCAGCAATGCTTCTAGCTTTTGAAGAAAAACAAGCAACAACACGTAGCAAGAGGCAGCAGTGGGCTGCCGTCCAGAAGAGAGGTTCTGACGGCGGACAGCTGTCTGACAGATCTGATTAGTTAACATGATCTGCAGGAGACAATGTGACCTATTGATTTCTTTCAATACATAACTGCTGAGCGTCCTGACCTATTGACCAACTAGCTGAAGGGACGGAGAAAATAACGGGGATGGGGGTGGCGGGGAAGTGAGTAGAGAGCTAGAAAAGGGGACCTCGCAGAGGGATCTACCCCAGTGCACGAGAGCACGGAGCCTGTGAAGGGAGAGAAAAGCCGGAGTGGAGATAGCAAGGGAGGTGAGAGAGGGGCGAGGGCTACAGGGCCTCAGTTGGACTTAATCCTGGGGAGGCACCGAAGGGCTTTAAGAAGTTGGTGATATTATTTACATTCTCCAAAGGTCACTCTGGTTGCTCTTAAAGGGTCAGAGGCTGTCAGTTTTGGCTCGTGAGCCATCATCAGGCCCAAGGCAGAAGGCACGGGGTTGAGAAATGAGTAGAGAAGGAAAAGGGGAGAGGGGGTGCAGAGCGCAGGCGACATGTATAAAAAGGCTGGCTCTGAAAGAGAAGCCAGAGCAGCCGCGGTAACCGCAGTTACAGCCACAACACACGCTAGACTGTTCACAGTCGGCTGAATATTGTTCTGTCTTTACAGAAACTAACTTGTTCCGTCCACTGTCTCGCGCGTGCAGCCGGAGCCGGAGCGGGCGCGGGCGCGCGTGCGCAGAGCGTCGCCGGCTGCGCGATCTCCCTCCGTCTGCGCGCGCGCGCGCGGCCCCGCGGCTGCCTGCAGATTACTCACCGCATGGCTGGACGCGCAGGCCTCGGCGGTCCCAGCGCGCAGGTCTCCGCGGCCTCTGAGTGGCATGTTTCTCGCCGGCCATGGGGCCCCAGCTCCGGTGTGGACCAAGCCGGGTGGCGCAGAGCGGGGTAGGAGGCCAGCAGCCGAGCGGCGTCCAAGCGTCCACATCCTCCCTGCGATCTGCGGCTGCTCCGCCCTCCCGCCCGGGGACGCCGCAGCGACACCCGGTGGTTGGGGGCCGCAGGCGCCCTGGCTCAGCTCAGAGCTCAGGGCCTCTCCTCTGTAGGCTGTGTGAAACGGACAGAGATTAGACCTCACAACCGCCCAGCTTTGCGCTTTTTTGTGTGTTTAACAAAAATGGAGAGACCACTTTGTTCAAAGCACGGATTTCCCTCTTGGGCAACATAGTGAATGAGTAACCAAGGTTCCTGACCACGGAGACCTTAGCTTAGTGACCCATTGCTGCGGAAATTGTATACAGGATTTGGGAGTGCAGTCTTGCTGGGAACTGGCAGGATTCAGGTGTTGAAGCTGCTTGGCGGCCAGTACAGGTTATAACAGTTAAGAGTGGGCACACAGAACATAGACTGCCTGGTTTATATCCAGACGCTGCATACTTGCTAGCCTCTGTAATATGGGTTTCATAAAGTTTGTATTTCATAGGGTTGTAAAGATAAAGTGAATTAATCCCCCATGTAAAGTTTTGGTGGACAGGCCCTAGACTCTGAGTGCACAGTATTAATACATTTTATTTTGTATTGTTAGTCTATTACAGTAGTCCCAATATTTCCCCCTTTGCCCACCTCCGCCCATCCCAGCCCCCCACCCCACTCCCACAGTCAGTCCCCACACTGTTGTCCATGTCTATGAGTCATTCATACATGTTCTTTGACTAGTCCTTTCCCTTCTTTCCACCATTATCCCCCCACCCCCTGGCCACTGTCAGTCTGTTCCATGTTTCCTTATCTCTGGTTCTATTGTGCTCTTAGTTTATTTTGTTCATTAGATTCCTCTTGTAAGTGACGTTGTACGGTATTTGTCTTCGACCGCCTGGCTTATTTCACTTAGCATAATGCTCTCCAGTTCCATCCATGCTGTTGCAAAAGGTAGGCATTCTTTCTTTCTGATGGGTAGTAGTCCATTGTGTAGATATACCACAATTTTTCCATCCACTCATCTGCTCATGGGCACTTGGGCTGTTTCCAGCACTTGGCTGTTGTAAGCAGCGTTGCTATGAATGTAAGGGTGCCTAAGTTCTTTTGAATTGGTGTTTTGGGATTCTTAGGGTATATTGCCAGCAGTGGAACCACTGGGCCAAAAGGCAGTTCCATTTTTAATTTTTTGAGGAAACTCCATACTGCTTTCCACAGTGGCTGCACCAGTCTCTGCACTCCCACCAACAGCGCTCTAGGGTTCCCTTTTCTCCACATCCTCACCAGCACTTGTTTGTTGATTTATTGATGATGGCCATTCTGAGAGGTGTGAGGGATATCTCATTGTGGTTTTAATTTGCATCTCTCTGATGGCTAGCGATGTTGAGCTTCTTTTCATATGTCTCTGGGCCATCTGTATGTCCTCCTTGGAGAAGTGTCTTTTCAGGTCCTTTGCTCATTTTTTCATTGAATTGTTGGTTATCCTGGTGTTGAGTTGTATGAGGTCTTTTTATGTTTTGGAGATCAGACCCTTGTCTGATGTATCATTGGCAAATATGTTCTCCCATACAGTTGGTTTCCTTTTCATTTTGGGGATTTTTCTTTAGCCGTACAGAAGCTTTTTGTTTCTGCAGTCCCATTTGTTTGTTTTTTCCTTTATATCCCTTGCCCTAGGAGATACATCGACAAAAATATTGCTACATGGGATATCTGAAATTTACTGTGTATATTTTCCACTAGGGCTTTTATGGTATCACAACTTCTATTTAAGTGTTTTATCCATTTTGAGTTTATGCTGGTGTGTAGCGTAGGTTGGTGGTCTAGTTTCTTTCTTTCTTTTTCTTTTTTTTGCATGTACTAGTCCAGTTCTCCCAGCACCATTTATTGAAGACACTATTTTTACTCCATTGTATGCTTGTGTCCCCTTTATCAAATATTAATTGACCATAGAGATATGGGTTTATTTCTGGGCTCTCTGTTATGTTCCATTGATCTGTGTGTCTGTTCTTATGCCAGTAACAGACTATTTTGATTACAGTGGCGTTGTAATAAATATAGTTTTATGTCAGGTATTGTGATCCCTCCAACTTTATTCTTCTTTCTCAAAGTTGCTGAGCCTATTCAGGGTCTTTTTGGTTCCATACAAATTTTTTGAGTATTTGTTCTAGATCAGTGAAATATGCCATTGGTATTTTAATAGGGATTGCATTGAATCTATAGAGTGCTTTGGGTAGTATGTACATTTCAATGAAGTTAATTCTTCCAATACATGAACAGGTATATGTTTCCATTTATTTGTGTCTTCCTCAATTTCTTTCTTCAGTGTTTTATAGTTTTTTGAGAACAGGTCTTTTAAAAAAATTTTTTAAAAAGATTTTATTTAATTATTTTTAGAGAAAAGGAGGGAGGAGGAGAGGGAAAAAGAGAGGAAGAGAAACATCAATATGTGGATGCCTCTTACGCGCCCTCCTACTGGGGACCTGGCCCACAACCCAGACATGTGCCTTGACTGGGAATCAAATCAGCAACCTTTTGGTTTGCAGGCTGGCGCTCCATCCATTGAACCACACCAGCTAGGGCTGAGTACAGGTCTTTTACCTCCTTGGTTAAATTTATTACTAGGTACTTTATTTTTCTCATTGCTATAGTAAAAGGGATCTTTCCCTAGTTTCTCTGATAGTTCATTGTTGCTGTACAAAAATGCCATCAATTTATGAATATTGACTTTGTATCCTGCTACTTTGCCAAATTCACTTATTAGGTTGAGTAGTTTTTTGGTGGAGACTGTAGGGTATTCTATGTACATGATCATGTCACCTGCAAATGATGACAGTTTTACTTCCTCATTCCCAGCGTGGAGGCCTTTTATTTCTTTTTTTCTTCTCTGATCACTGTGGCTAGAACTTCCAGTACTATGTTGAACACAAGTGGTGGAAGCAGACACCCTTGTCTTATTCCTGACCTTAAGGGAAAAAAGCTTTTAGTTTTTGCTCATTGAGTATGATGTTGGCTGTAGGTCTCTCGTATATGGCCTTTATTATATTGAGGTATGCTCCCTCTATTCCCACTTTGCTGAGTGTTTTTATCATAAATGGGTGCTGGATTTTATGAAATGCTTTTTCAGCATCTATTGATATGATCAGGTGGTTTTTGTCCTTTGATTATGTGGTGTGTTACATTTATTAATTTGCTAATATTGTACCATCCTTGCGTCCCTGGGATAAATCTCACTTGATTACGGTGTATGATCTTTTTAATGTATTGATGGATCTGTATTTCCAATATTTTCTTGAGGATTTTATGTTCATCTGAGATATTGGCCTATAATTTTCTCTCTTTGTTGTGTCTTTACCTGGTTTTGGAATTAGGATGATACTGGCCTCATGAAAAGAGTTGAGGAGTCTTCCTTCTTCTTGAATTTTTTGGAATAGTTTGAGAAGAGTAAGAGTTAGTTTTTCTTTGAATGTTTGGTAAAATTCACTTGTGAATCCACCTGATCCAGGGCTTTTGTGTGCTGGGAGGTTTTTGATTACTGCTTCAATTTTGCTAGTTGTTATTAGTTTCTTCAGGCTTTCCACTTCTTCTTGATTCATTTTTGGAAGACTGTATGTTTCTAGAAATTTATCCATTTCACCCAGGTTGTCCAATTTCTTGGCATATAGTTGTTCATAGCAATTTCTACACTCCTTTGCATTTCCATGGTATTGGCCCTTACTTGTATTTCGTTTCTGATTTTATTTATTTGAGTCCTCTGTCTTTTTTTCTTGAGGAGTCTGGTTAGCAGTTTGTCAATTTTGTTTATCTTTTAAAAGAACCAGCTCCTGGATTCATTGATCCTTTGAATTGTTTTTTTTTTTTTTTTTTAATCTCTGTGTCATGTAATTCTGCTCCGATCTTCATTATTTCCTTCCTTCTACTCTCTCTGGGCTTTGTTTGTTGTTGTTCCTCTAGTTCTTTTAGATGTAGGGTTGGGTTGTTAATACATTTTAAAAGAAAATTTTACTTAAGTTGTACGTTGCAAAGGAATACAAATCATGAAAATTTTCTTCACATTTTATATGTGCTTTAGAAAACGCCAAATATAGGTAGCATAGAATACCATTTTTATAGGGAAGGTAGTGGATAGAGAAAATGGGTAATGACTAAAATTGTTCCAGAGTCACCTTGGTACTTTGTGAGTAGTGGAATGTATAAATATGTAGAACACTAAATTACAAGTGTTACAGACGAACATAAACTAATGGGTGTCAGCATTGAGTGGGAGAGTATGTACAACTAAGGGTGGGGGCAATCAAGGAAGTCTTCATGGAAGAAGTGACATTTGCACAGGGTGTTGAATAATAGGGTAGAAGGGGTGAGATCTGACTGGCTATCTGGTAGTCCAGGGCATTCTTTTGGATGAGAGACACTCTCCTGCATTTGATTAATTGTAAGTAGTCATTTATTGAGTGCCTGCTTTGTATCTGCCAAGCAGGCATGGAGAAACTATTTCCCCACTGCGCAGTGTCTGAGGATGCGTTGATTGTCACGTCAGTGCTGGGATAGGCAGCGTGTGTGCTTTGGCATCTAGTGGGTAGAGCCCAGGGGTGCTGTTAGACATCTGGCTGTGTACAGGACAGGCCGCCTCACCGTGACAAAGAATTATCCAGCCCCCAAATGTCAGTTGTGCCAAGGCTGAGAATCCCTTACCAAAGCCACACCAGAAGAATCCACTGAGGCAAAGGAAAGTGTTTTGGTTGTTGGCTAGGGCCCCAACCCTGCCACGCAAGCAGGAAGGCCCTGCCTCACATCCTCAGAACTTCATTATATAGTTGGAGAATTGCATTGTATCAGCCAGCATTCTGAGCACATTCTGGCATAGAAAGGGCCTGGCACTTGCTCCAACTCCCTGCAGAGTTGGTGTCGCTGCCCTATCTTTTCAGCCAAGGAAACAGGCTCAGAGTAGCAGGGCAGAGAGTGGTAAGGCCTCACCAGAAGCTGTCCTTCTCCAGATCCTTGGAGGTGGTCACAGGGAATCAGGCACATCTGGCAAGAGACTGGGGCACATTGAGGGACTCATTAGGTCCCAGCACCTTCCCCTCACCTAGGTGGCTTCAGCCAAAGGGCAGGTGCTAGGAGGTGGTGTACAGGCCAATCCAATGCCAGTCTGGCTGAGGGTGTGGATAATTTCTCCCCAAACTCATATTCCCTGCCCTGCTCTTAGGGTACTTTGATAGGACTTATTCTAGGGCAGTGGTTCTCAAAATGTGCAGACCAGCAGCTTCAGCATCACCTGGGGACATGCTAGAGATGCACATTCTCGGGCCTTATCAGATTTTCTGGATCAGAAACTCTGGGGGTAGGCCAGCAACCTGTGTTTTAACAAGCCCTCCAGGGGAATCTGGCGCACCCTTAAGTTTGAGGACCACTGCAGTATGGTACTAAGTTACATCTTGGGCAAAATTGTAAATTGAGCCAACCTGGCTGGGTTGAGTTTTCTAAATATAAAAATCTAAATCTAAAATGTGATTCAAGCCCTGGTTCATGTGGCTCAGCGGATTGAGTACTGGCCTGTGAACTGAAGGGTCACCAGGTCGATTCCCAGTCAGGGCACATGCCTGGGTTGCTGGCCTGCTCACCAGTTGGGGGCGTGAGAGAGGCAGCTGATCAATGCATCTCTCACATATTGATCTTTCTCTTTTTCGCTGTCTCCCTCCCTTCCCCTCTCTCTAAAAATAAATAAATAAAATGTAAAAAAATAAAATGTGATTCACACCATAGCTGGGATGTGGCCCTGGTTCCCATGGCCCAAAATCGTCGCTAGTATTTTGGCCATCACACATGTATTCTAGGCAGCAGCATAGAGGGATGGTGTACTCTCCCTTTAAAAGACACATTTTGAAACTTCGATTTAATACTTTCACTTGCACCTCATAGTCCAGAACTTAATCATGTGACCCTATCTACCTGCAAATAGAGTCATTTAGGTGAGCAGCCAATGTGTCCAAATAAAATCTGGAAGTTGTATTGTTAAAAAAAACAGGAGAATGGATATTAGGAGGCATTTAGATATTTTCCCTTTCCAAACTGCATGTAGTTTCTAGAACAAGCAACGTTTTCTTTTTGCTTTGGGTTTTCCCTCATTTTGTTCCTAGGTCTTTGATTTCTTTGCCCGGTATGGAAGATTGGGCTTCCCAAAGAGGGCCACACCAATGTTTATCCTGCCTCACATGGTCTTTCGGGCTTTGACATTCCTCAGAAGTGATGCTGTGTCACTTTCAATTCTAGGTCAAAGAAAGGATATAGGTTTTTTTTGCAGGGGGTGGGGGATTCTCTCTCTGGGCATTCTTGCTAGGGGGACCATTCGTCATAGTTGAGGAAATCGAAGCAGCCCAAGCAGAGAGACCACACAGAGAGGAACTGAGGCCTCCAGCCAACATCCAGCATCAACCACTAGACATGTGAGTGAACTGTTCTTCAGATGAGTCCAGCCCCAGCTGGACACCAGGGAACAGAGACACACTGTTGCTGCTGTGCCCTGTCTGATTCCAGACTCCCAGACTCTGTGAGCATAAAAGATGTTGGCTTGGATTTCAGCCCGTACAGGGGTTGGCAAAAGTAGGTTTACAGTTGTGAGTAGGTGAAACATAGAGTTTATTCTTGCATTATTATTTATTAATTATTGTGTTTTTTCCATACGAACAACTGTAAACCTACCCTTGCCCACCCATGTGTGCGTTTGGGGAATCTGTTTCACAGCCGTACCTACAGGAACACCTGGCTGTCTCTACCTCCTCTCCAGTAACTCCGATGGCAGACTTGGCCTCCTCCACTGTCTGTTCTGAAACCAACCTCTCTGTCCCCATGACCTGTGCTTCCAAGTCGTCTTACCTAGCTAGTATCTCTATCACATAATGGATATTCTGTTGATGACTGAATGAATGAAAGAAAAAAATGAATGATGCTCTTTGGTGGTCTCCTACCTCTTCAGTAGTAGTGACTTTCCTTGCTCACTACCAACAAATAATGGACCAACTGATACTGGCCAATAATGGTTTACAGAGTAACATCTGCGTTGAGATATTTATTTGCATTTTCCTTGGAGTCTCAAAACTTTCAACAAATGGTCAAAAACTTAAGTCCCCGAGTTCTCTCTCGTTCTCCCTTGGCGCCCGGCTTCAGCTCAGGGCTCTAACTCAGAGCCTAACACTTAATTTGCTGCCAGGAGGTGACTTCAGCTTTGGGGAAAAGCAAGCCCATTACGTTTGCTTGGATTGATTGATACGAGAAATTGCTGGGAATGTTCTCTCACATTTGCTAAGGGCAAATTTTCCTATAATGAGGAATGAGAAATAGCGGTTGTCCCAGGAGACTGATTATGGGACCAGAATATGAATCCCAAGATCTTGATGCATGATCTTGACCTTAATGTAGATTAAATTCATAAGATAGTCAGCAAAACTAATCAATCAACAGTTTCAAAATGTTTTTTGATAATAAACATGAAACATGTGCATTACTTAATTAATGTGCTAATTATTGAAACTTTCAGTAGCCACACGCACACACACACACACACACACAGGTTGTTTGGATTTATTTGCTGAGAAAGGTTTCCTGCAGGGACCAAGTGTGATAGTGTTTGATCCTTGATCTGACAGATTAAGAAAACTTCAGGCAAAGGACTCTCACTGTACAAAAACAGCACGAGAGAAAAGAAGCATGTGACAGATCTGACATTGTACTTAGAGAGTGATTTTTCTTGTTGAATTTGGGTTACTATACTAACAGCCCTCAAGGAAGCAGCCCGATATAGCAGAAACTGGGGGACTCAGACAGATGTATTTGCAAAGCATGATTTTCAAAAAGTTAATCTCATACAAATATATGCTGAACACGTGTCAAAGATTAATTAATTAGAGAGATGCAGGGGCTGAACTGTCCTCCCCCCCAATTCACATGATGAAATCCTAACCTCGAGAAGTGCTTCAGAATGTGACTGTATTTGGAGATCGAGCTTTCAAAGAGGTGACTGAAGTTAAATGAGGTCATCAAGCTGGGACCCTAATCCAATGTAACTGGTGTGCTTACAAGAAGAGGAAGAGCCATAGGGCTGCACATGCGCAGAGATAAGACCGTAGGAAGCAGCGAGAGGGCGGCCAACTCAGGTCAAGGAGACAGGCCTCAGAGGAAACCAACCCTGCTTACACCGTGATCTTCGATTCCAGCCTCCAGCAACCAGTCTGTGGTATTTGTTATGGTTGCCCTACGGAAGTGTAAGAGGGAATCAGGACAAAGGCAAAGCTGGTTTCAAAGAGGATGGAAGAGACTGATCTATATGGTCAGTGATAATGAGAATTCTGGAGTGATATTGCTAAGTTAGATCACAACTGGTTAGTCCAGGTCTGTATAACTACGACCTTCGGAGTTACCTTCTTAGACAAGAATCATTTGCATCTTAGTTTTCTACAAGGTGACGTTCTTGAGGCCTCCTTAACGGCAGGTAATAAGTCAAACGTAGTCACGTTGCCCTAGAACAGAGTTTCTCAACAGCAGTGCTGTTGACACTGTGGACCGGCCGACTCTTCCTTGTAGGGGCTGTCACGAATCTGAGATGTTCAGCAGCATCCCTGGCCTCTATCCACTAGATGGCAGTAGTACCTGCTCGCGCATCCAGTTTTGACCATCAGAAAGGTTTACAGACCTAGCCAAAGGCCCCTTTTGGGGGTCGAGGGGCGGCCTGGGCGGCGGTGGAGGGAGGAATTGTCCTCACTTGAAAACCACTCTTCTAGTATAACTTTGAATTAAACACTCAAAGCCATATTTTTGTCTTACTCCCAAGTTTTAGGTAAATGCTAAGAGTGTTCAAATCCCTGCTCTGCCCCTTGCAGTGTGCCCTTGGTCTAGTTTTTAACCCGAGTTTCAGTTTCTTCATCTGTAAAACTGAGCAAATGCACCTTTACTTCAGACGGTTGCCTGAGGAGTAAGTGAAACTCTGTGTGCAAAACACAGATCCTAGAAAACTCAAGCTCCACCCTTGGCCTCATGGTCGGCCCTGCTACCTTCTATTAGGCATGTTCACGCACCTGTGGCTGGCAGGGTGGAGAGCCCCTCGGGGCCGCTCAGACAGGAGGACCACAGGACAGGAGGACCGTAGACATCCGGGTCTGTGCTTCAGGGGACTGCGGGCTGGTTGGGATCGATAAGAAGCCGGGTCCCTGCAGCCGATCTGGGCACCTCCCCTCACCACAGCGCGGAGCAGAAGAGTGGGTGGTCTTCCCAAGAGTTAGGTGAAGCAGGGGGGCGGGATTACCAACCTTTTACCTTTGGCCCTCCCCACGTGCCAGCTCTCGCCCGTCGCCCCGACCGGATGCAGCTGTCAACCCCTGCGCTGCTTTCTTTCTGCAGGAGTCGGCAGCCTTGCTCTCGCCCTCCGCTTTAGGCAATCAGTGCGGGGTGTGGGCTGGGACTCCATCTCAAAGTGTAACCGGTGTCTTTGTTGCTGTCCTCCTACTTCTCATTTTCAGAGGTCAGCTTGTCGATGGATCGGCTGAATTGAATTTACATGCGCGCTGTTAAAAGTATTTTGGGCTGCGGTAGGAGTTGCGGGGAAAGGGGCTTCTGTGGTCTCCACCTCTTCACTGAAGGAGACAATGGGGCCTGTGCCTTCTCCGCGGGCTTCTCAGCTCCCCCTTTCATTCCAGCAGTGCCCGCTTGCCTGAGTGAAAGCCACGTGAACCAATGTGAACGATTCATTATGTGAAGCTATAGGAACTGTTAGGGAACTATTCTGTGACTTGCCAGGAAGGCCAAGGGCTGCCTGGTGCAGGAGGGGGGCCCTGGAAGAGGGGGCACCGGGCAAGGGCAAGGGAACTGGTCCGAGACTCACCAGCACCGTTGGTTCACCCTGAGCAAGCAGACCCTTAATCTTCCTGGGTTTCGCTTTAAAAATGCTGTCCTGCTTTCCACATAGATTGTGAGAATCAAGTACTCATTTTTTTTAAGTGCTGGCCAGGAGGCAACCATTCGATATTTCTCTCACACATCTGTCTCTTTCCCTCTTCCGTTCTGTCTAAAAAAATCAATAAAGCATATCCATGGGTGAGGATTAAAAAAATTAAAAAGCATGAGTGGTACTTATGAGCTATGCTATTCTGACTGGGGACTCGAGCACATTTCTTACAGAAATGGTGCCACTGGGTGGCTCATTATTCACCATTTAACAATTAATGAAGCCCTACTCTGTGCCAGGCACTCATCTAGGTGTCGATGATACAACAGAGAAAAAACAGGGGGAAATTCCCTTCCTTCTTACATTCTGTTGTGGGGAGACTGAGGAAAAACGAAATCAGTAATGTTAGCTGGTCATAGGGGGTAGGAGAAAATAAAGCAAGGCAGAGGGAGAGAAGTGTGGTAGCCAGTCCCAAATGCCCCCCACCCGCGTACTCCCACCCTTGTGTATTCCTCTCCCACATTGTCTCAGGGTTGGTCTGTGTGACCCACAGAATGTGGCAGAAGCCAGGGTATGTCACATCTGAGATTAGGTTTTAGAAGACTGGCTTCCTTCCTGGGTTCCCTCTCAGATCACTCACTCCGGCCAGGGTGTGAGCCCCTGGGACAGCCTATGGAGAAGCCCACATGGCGAGGGGCTGAGGTATCCAACCAAAAGCCAGCGAGGAAATGAGCCTTGCCAACAGTCTCCACCCCCACAAGAGACCCTGAGCCAGAGCCTCCGAGAAAGCCTTTTCGTCAGTGCTCCGAAGTTGAGACTAGACTGAATGTGCGCTCTGCTGTGACTACCATCACTGGCACTGTGCCGAGGGCTTCACGTACACTGTATCGTTTAATTCTTACAGACATACTGACAGTTATTATTATTTTAAAAATTATTTATTTATTTATTATTAGAGAGAGGGGGAGGGAGGGAGAAAAAGAGGGAGAAAAGTATCAATGTTGCCTCTCACAGGCCCCCCCAACTTGGGTCCTGGCCCTTAACCCAGGCATGTGCTTTGACTAGGAATTGAACCAGTGACCCTCCTGTTTGCAGGCCAGTTCTCAATGCGCTGTGTCACACTAGCCAGGGCTTTTGACACATTTTAAGTAACAGTAGTACCGTAGAGTTAACTATAGGCGCAATGTTGTATAGCAGATAGCTAGAGCTTATTTACCTTTCCTGACTGAAACTGTGTACCTGTTGAACAGCAACTCTCCGTTTGTCCCTCCCCCAGCCCGGCAGCCACCATTCTACTCTATGAGTTTAACTACTTTAGAGACCTCATATAAGTGGAGTCATGCTTATAAGTGGAATACATATACAAATCATGTATTTGTCCTCCTGTGACAGATTGAACTTAGCATAATGCCCGTTAGGTCTAGCATGTTGTCACGTATGGCAAGATTTCCTCCTTTTTAAAGCCTGAACAGTATTCCATAGTGTGTGCACACCACGTTTTCTTTACTCATCTGTCACGGATGTTTGGGTTGTCTCCCTATCCTGGCTGCTGTGAAAAATGCTGCAATAAACATGGAAGTGCAGATATCTTTTCCAGATCCTGATTTCAATTTTTTTTGTATATGTCCAGAAGTGCAACTGCTGGATCACATGGAAATTCTACTTTTCATTTTTTGAGGAAGCGCCATACTGTTTTACATAGATGCTGCATCATTTTACATTCTCACCAATAGTGTACAAGGGTTTCCTCTTCTCTACATCCTCATCAAGACTTGTTATTTTTGACTTTTTGATAATAGCCACCCTAGCAGATTTGAGGTGATATTTCATAGTGGTTTTCATTTGTGTTCCCCTGATGATTAGTGATATTGAGCATCATCTCACGTATCTGTTGGCTGTCTGTATGTCTAATTTGGAGAAATGTCTATTCAGGTCCTTTGCATATTTTTAAATTGGGTTATTATTATTATTCTTTGCTACTGAGTTGAAGTTTCTTACGTATTTTGGATATTAACCCCTTAGCAGACGTACAGTTTGCAAATATTTTCTCCCGTTTCATAGGTTGCCCTTTCACTTTGCAACCTGTTTCCTTTGATGTGCAGAAGCTTAATAGTTTGATAGACCTCCATTTGTCTATTTTTCTTCTTTTGTTGCTTGTGCTTTTTAGTGTCATAATCAAGAAACCATTGCCAGGACCCATGTCATGAAGCTTTTCTCCTGTGTTTTCTTCTAGTAGTTTTAGTTGCAGGTCTTATAAGTCTTGAATTCAGTTTGAGTTGATGTGAGGAGAGAGATAACTTGCAAGCACACACGAAAGCCACATAAGTGCACCAATGGGGTAATTACAGGGTGCAAGAGGAACACATAGGGGTGTTGAGGACATGAGTCCATGAGACCTGCGACATGAAGAGTTGCCTGGACAAAGGAGGTCAGGGAGGAAAGAGTACAGCAGAGGGGACAGAATGCACAGACCCAGAGCCTAGATGAGGAAACTGCCAATGCTGGGCAGTCTTATAAACGGGGTTCTCAAAATAGAATCAAGCTTGGCTGCGTTGATCCCAACTCCCTGGGGAGCAAGGCTGCCATCCACTCTAAGGCTGCAGTCTTTTCCTTTCTTCCTTCCTCTCTCTCTCTCTCTCTTCTTTTTCCTCTCCAGGTTACACATTTCTATACCTCACAGGTCAGATTGGCTCCAGCTCATGTTGTCTCTTTGAATGAATGCAAAATTTTTGCTCTTTCCCTGGGGCCACGGAGCTGCGCAGAGGCGGAGGCCTGGGTGCATTCAACATTCGCTTCACCCCAAACCCGCCGCCAGCACAGAGGAAGTCCTTGCTGCTGCAGGGGTAATGGACGTAAATGCTGCATTACGAGAGGTGCTCAAGACCGCCCTCATTCACCAAGGCCTGGCGCGCGGGATTCGCGAAGCTGCCGCAGCCATAGACAAGTGCCCAGCCCACCTTTTGTGTGCTCTCCTCCAACTGTGATGAGCCCAGCCTGTGATGTAGGTCAAGTTGGTGGAGGCCTTTGTGCCAAACACCAAATCAACCTAACTGAGGTTGATGGCAATGAGAAGCTAGGGGATGGGCAGGCCTCTGTAAGGTCGACAGAGAGGGAAAACTCCCTAACGTGGTTGGTTGTGGTTGTGTGGTGGTTAAGGACTATGGCAAAGAGTCTTGGGCGAAGGATGTCACCGAGGAGTACTTCAAATACAAGAAATGAACCAATAAATTTGGCTTTTGTTTCTCAAAAAGAAAAAAAATGAATACAAAGTCTTCAACCTTCGTGCATTTCCTTAATTCAGAAAAGAACTCTCTTGTGCCATTCTGTGCCCCTCTCGCTCGCTGATTCTATCTAGCTCTGTCGTATTAGCAAGCCATCTAATTACTAAGTTAATTAGAGGTGGGAGCTGTCTCTTCTCAGCAGTTTTGCCCTATAGGCCGTGGGGCATTTTCATGCTCCTGCAAGGAAGACGTGGATTTAAGCCAAGGGCACACACCCAAATGCTGCAGGGGCCCGGCAGCTGCTGGAAGTGAGCCACAGGCCCTATGGAACACACGGTGCTCTTGGGCCGCCTTGTGCATTCCCGCTTCTGCTGGACACACGGTGATAAGCCCGAGCATTTCACTGCTCTTCACACTGATATAAGAAAACCCACAGGGAGTGGGATGATACGCAGCAACCGTCACTGGCCCTGTGCTGTGGTGATAGTGGGAAGGGCAGGGAGGAAAGTGGAGTGCAGAGAAAATGCTTGTATCCGGTGTGACAGCAACTCAGCACAGTTGAATAGTGAGAATGCAGACCTACTGTTTGCAGATCTCCCCACAGAAGCCTGAAATCTGGAGGGTTTGGTGTATATGAAATTGAGTAATTTTAATTATTAGAAAATAATTTCAAATTTTAAATATACTGTACAGGCTCCTGTAATGCACGTCACACAAAATATACTGATGTGCTCATTCAGAGCTTCTAAATCTTGGTTGGAGAGTAAGATCACCAGGGGAGCTTTCAAAAGTCCAAGTCACACCCCTGGCCAGTTACATCAGCATCTCGGGAGGCAGCACAAGTCATCCGCATTTTTTTTAAATGTCCCAGGTGACTCTAACGTGCCGTTAAGATTGCACACGAGTGGGCTTGGTGAATGTCAGTGTGACCTCTGATTTATTACAGCATGTTTTGGCAGAGTGCTCTGCCCCACCTGAGGCCTCATCTAATGTTAATTGGCAGGGGTGCTGTATCACCAGATGTCGAGTGTCTTGGATGGGACCTCCAAAGGCAAACATCAAGTTCTCATCCGTTTCTCTTGAGGGCCCCAATCTTTGTCATGGAATGTGGGTTGTTATGGTAATGGCAGAAGGGGTCACTGAGAAACTCCTACAGAATTTTATCTGAAATGGTTGTAAAAGCTCCTGACATAGTCCACACTACCTGGCTGTAACTTATCCTGTGTACAATTTGTTATTCGGTCCCTGGCTTCCTGCCCAGATGTTACACGATAATGACGAGGCATGATACATGTGCAGTCACATTGCAACCACGTGACATGGCCAAGCTGGTGGGCGCACAAGACATCATCTTCAAGGGTGGAGGGATGGGGAGAAAAGGCATACGACTGTAATTGAATAATAAAAATTAAAAAAAAATCATCTTCAAGGTCTCAGAAGGACTGAGTGTGGCAGGCCCACCAGTTACCACCGTGGTGCACAAGCGAACGACAGTGCTTGATGTTCCTCCCCCACCCTCAGGTGGTGTTTCCCGTTCTTCCATCCCGGACTCTGGACTCTGTTGTCTCTCTTGGGTCACACATTTTGGGTAGAATTCTCTCATACCTCTTAAATCTCTGCTACCAATTCTTATTCTCTACTGAGTTCCAGACCCACATTTCCAATAGTCTGTTAGACACTTCCGCCTGACTACCTTAAGGAAACCCAGACTCAATGTGATCATTCCTGAGTTTGCTATTGTTTTCTTTTCTTTTAAAAAAAATTTTTTTTCCTCTCTCTCTTTTTAAAGGGTTTATTTATTTATTTTTAGAGAGAAGAGAAGGGAGGGAGGAAGAGAGAGAGAGAAACATCAATGTGCGGTTGCCTCTCACACGCCCCCCCACTGGGGACCTGGCCCGAAACCCAGGCTCGTGCCCTGGCTGGGAACCAAACCAGTGATCCTTTGGTTCGCAGCCTGTGCTCAATCCACTGAGCTACACCAGCCAGGGTGAGTTTGCTATTGTTTTCAATAAATTTGTTTCTCTCTCTCTTTCATCATTTGCTTTGTTTTAAAATGGAATTTACTGGAAGGACACATAAAGGAGGAATGGAGAAACCAGGGCTTGGAAGGATAAGAGCCCAAGAAACATGTTGGTTAAGCCAAAGAAACACATGCCTTTTAAAATGTAGCCTTTGGATGATTCATTTACAAATTCCTCCAGTCCCCATGAGTTTCTGCTCATGATTCAAATTCCTAAAAGATATAAACTTATTGGTCTACCTTGGGTCACGTGCCCGCTGCTGACTTTGACTCGGGTGGTGGTGGGGGTCCAGTGATTGGAAACCCCAGCAGAATCAGAGAAAATGGGATGGAAGCAGTCCCTCAGAGTGCTGTTACCGGGAAAAGTGGGAAAACTTCCAAGGTAAGGGAAAAAGGATTTTATAGAAATTGCCCCTTTTTATTGATTTAAATATTGTACAAGTAGCACATACACAAATGCGTTTAAGAAAAATCATGTGACGAAGACTGTCGTACACTACTTGGCTTCTCATCCTGCTCTCCTCCCCAGAGGGAAGTACTACCAAGTTATGATGTATCTCTATAGGCATTTCTGTGCTTTTGGGTATATATGGAACTATAGATGTACATATATGTGTACATGTATACACATTAACATAACTCATTTTCTTCTCACATGAATGTAATTTAGTTTACAGGTCTTTACCATTTTAAAACTTACAGCTCTACCTCATTGCTGTTTTAATAAGAAAGGTAATTCATGATCAGTATTTAGCAACTCAGAAGTTAATAAGATGAAAAGTAGAAATTTCCCTGTCTACAACCCACATTGCCCCAAACTCCTGGCGTTGGTCCCTGGAGGTAACCCCTGTTAACAGCGTCTTATTTATCAAAAGAAATGCTCTTAGGTAGCCGGGGGGCCCATTTCTAGCACTGCTTCCTTTTCATGTCCTGACAACGTTATGATGCTGGTTATTTTGAGTGTTAACCCACGCCTACAAATATTATGGCAAAATGAGTGGCATCAATGGATGGATGATCATCAAAATTTTTGTTAAGAAATGTGGTTCTTTATAAGTTACTGTTAGCCAACTTTCTCCATCTTCTAAACTTTCTGACTTCCATAATACAATTATATTTTCTTTCATATAACAGAGGCCATGACAATTTTTAAAATCAGCATATTATAGCTATCCTTTCTGTCCATAGATCTGACGTGGAAACCTGGCGTTCAAAGATGTTTTTCACTATTCTGCTAATGGGAAGGAAATAAAGTAGGATCTGGCATGTCAAAGTCCAGTTTTGATGAGTATCTCCCTCTGGACCGGAACAGGCTGTGTTAGTTACACAGCAAGTTAGTCACTTGCAAGCTTCTTTGTTTGGATTCTGGGGAGTTTTCTTTGTCCCCATAGCCTATTTTGCAGATAGAAGGGAAGTTAGAATTGAATGAGTATGGGCACACCTGGTTTTATTGAGCTTTGCTTTACTGTGCTTCACAGATACTGCACGTTTTTACAAATTGAAGGCAAGACCCTCTCTGAGCAAAGATTACAAATCTTTGCTTTCGTATGTAAAGGGGTCCCCATTCCCTTGGGCATGTTAAGGACTCCCCTGCTCCCCAGACCATACAGAAAAGCATAGTGGAAAGCAGAGAGAAATAAAGATTATTCTGTGTTGGTTCTGGGACAGCTAAATGCTTGATGTTCTGACCTATAAATAAAGCATGAAGATGTTTCTAGTAGCTGTACTCATTCTAGACCCCCAGCTTTCTCTAGCTGAGCTTCAGGGACGAATGCCACATGAAGTGTCATGAATTGGCACCTGGCCGCTTCTAGACAAATGGTCCTACTTCTGAGACATGGGGCTGCGGCTAAGAGGCTAACTTAGCAGTGATTGCTCTTTGTGTGTCAATCTTATTGAATAATCTTGAGGTCAGTCAGAATGGGCAGAATTTTAGCTGATTTACTGTGATGAAAGCAAGGAGGGGATCTCTAAGGTTACTCTGTGGGGGAAGACCTAGAATTCCCATCTGCCCAGGGAATGGTCCTGGCCCAAAACACAGAGAGGCAGTCAACCCCTGTTATGTTGTTCTTGAGGGAATATAGCTTTTTCTTTTATGGAAGTTGGGCTCTTGTTATGAACACTAGGTCATTTTTCCTTCCTCTTCCCCTCCAGTCTGACCCTCTCTACATCAGTCTCCACTTATTGGTCCACAATTGAACCATAAGCTCAGAACCAGGCCTATCACATGGTAGACACTTGCTTGACCAACACCCGCTGAATTGACAATAAAGAATTCACAATCACAGTAGACACTTTCCAATCAGGAATTCCTCTCCATTTTGTTGGGTGCCAGCCTGCAGGACTGGGAAAGGGCGTTGTGTTTACTTGCAATGGCAAAATGTGTTGTCGCCACGGTGAGTAATCAGAACCGTAGGCAGGCAGAACGCAAGGGCAAGAGAGGAGAAAGAGGGAGGACAAATGGGTATGTCTGTAGCTCGGCGTTTGCTGTTGGAACACACTGTATAGTACAGAACCCCAGGGGGACGGCGGTTGAGAATTCCCGCGGTGAGCGCCAGTGCATGCTGGCCCCTCCCCTGGAGGGTGTCGTGGGGCCGGCTGGCGCGGAGGTCTGCGGGCGTGATGCAGGGCCCGTCGCTTATGCACTCCGACTTCTCATAAACCCCTGCGGTATGCTTTAGTAACCGACAGTACAAGTGGACAGAAAATCAGGACGGACCATGTGTTGGACCATAAAACCAGTCCCAGTCCATTGGATTTAAGTCATACAAAGCATATTCTCTGATCACAATGGAATTAAATTAGGAAGCAGTAACAGAAAAATTCTTGAAAAATCCCCGAATATTTGGAAACTAAATAATATACTTTTAAATAGCCCATAGATCAAAGAAGAATTCAAAAGGGAACTTAGAAAATAGTTTGAACCGAATGAAAATGAAAGCATGACATGTGAAGTTTGTGCCACTAAAACGAGATGCGAGAGGAGATTTGTAGCACTAGAGCCTGTTAGAAAAGAAGAAAAATTTCAAGTCAATGACCTCAACTTCCACCTTAAGAACTTGAAAAGGACAGCACATTAACCCCAAAGTAAGCAAAGAAAGGAAATATGTTTTTAAAAATGAGATGTAATTGACATGTGACATGGTATTAGTTTTAGGTATACAACATAATGATTTGATATTTATATACATATATACATATATATAATTGATTATCACAAAATTTAGCTAACATCTATCACCTCATGTAGACACAATTTTTTTCTTGTGATGAGAACTTTTAAGATTTACTTTCTTGGCAACTTTCAAATACATAATAGTTTCATTAACTGATGGCCGTGCTACACTTTACATCCCCAGGACTTACTTATCTTATAACCTTTTGACCCCCACTCATTCACTCCCCTCCCACCCCAACCCTTCACCTGACATCCTGCTTCTGGCAAGCGCCAATCTGTTCTCTGAATCTATGAGTTCAATTTTTTTAGATACCACATGCAAATAAGATCATACAGTATTTGTCTCTCTGTCAGGCTTATTTCATCTAGCATAACACGCTCAAGGTCCATCCATGTTGTTGTAAATGGCAAGATTTCCTTCTTTTTTATGGCTGAATAGTATTCTGGAGTGTGTGCATCTGTGCAGCACATTAAAAAAGCTCCATTCATCCATCAGTAGACAGTTAGGTTGCTGTCATGCCTTGGCTATTGTAGATAATGCCACCCTGACTGTGAAATAGTGATTTTGTTTCCTTTGGATAAATACCCAGAAGTGGGATTGCTAGGTCACATAATAGTTATATTTTTAATTTTTAAAGGAAACTCCATACTGTTATTCCACAGTGGCTGCACCAGTTTGCAATCCCACTGACAGCGCACTAGGGTTCCCTTTTCTCCACATCCTTGCCAAAAGTTGTTATTTATGGATTTACTGATGATGGCCATTCTGACAGGTGTGAGATGGTATCTCATTGTGATTTGAATTTGCATCTCTCTGACAATTAGTGATGTTGAGCATCTTTTCATGTATCTATTGGCATCCATATGCCCTTTTTGGAGAAGTGTCTATTCCGGTCCTCTGCCCATTTTTTAAATTGGATTTTTTTGTTATATATTTTGGATAATAACCCCTTATTTGATACATGGTTTGTAAATATTTTTTCCCATTTTGTAGGTTATCTTTTTGTTTTGTTGATTGTTTCTCTTGCTGTGCAGAAGTTTTAAGATGTAGTTCCATTTGTTGATTTTTTGCTTCTGTTGTTTGTGCTTTGGTGTCATATCCTGGGAATTACTGCCAAGAACAACATCAGGTAGCTTTTCCCCATGTTTTTCCCCTAGGGGCTCTGTGGTATTAGGTATTATGTTAAGTCTTTGATCCATTTTGAGTTAATTTTTGTGTGTGGTGTAAGTTAGGTTTCAATTTTATTTTTCTGCTCGTGGTTATCCAGTTTTCCCAACACCATTTATTGGAGAGAATGTCCTTTCCTGGCTGGGTGTTTTTGGCATGCTTGTCAAGTATCAGGTGACCGTCTATGGATGGGTTTGATTCTGGGCTTTCTATTCTGTTCCATTGGTCTGTTTTATGCCAGTACCACACTGTTTTAACTACTACAGGTTTGCAGTGTAGTTGGAAATCAGGAAGTGTGATGCTTCTGGATTTTTCTTTCTCACAGTAGCTTCGGCTACTAGGACTCCTGCGGTTCCATGCAATTTTTTTGAACATATCCTCAAGATAGTATTGTCACATAAGAAAACCAAATATGAAGCTTAGGACTGGATCACTTGGCCCTTTCTCTTCTTATTTTCTCCCAGTTCAAAATGCTAGCATCTCTTAATAGCCGGAATTCTTAGATCTACAGTTGGGCTCAATGCATTCAAGCCTCATTACAATCCTCTTCATAGTTTTAGCCTTTTTTTGTGGAAAATCTGTTTAGTCTGCCCACCAAAGCCACACTGCTTCCTGCCATATTGTGATTGTGACTTTCCCTGCCCTTCTCGTACTGTGCCCTTTGTGGAGTCGATGACTGCCACACTTCTTACAGAAAGGCTGCTGGGGTTTAGGACCCCTCACCATGTTTGCAAGAGTGCTGTCAGCACAGAAAGCTCCATGCAAATTTTAAGATAGTTTTTTTCTATTTCTTTGAAAAATTGGTGTTTTGATAGGTATTGCGTTGAATGTACAGACGTTGGCTAGTATTAACATTTTAACAATATTCTTCTATGAGTATGGAATACCTTTCTATTTGTTTATGCTTTCAATTTCTTTGAACAAAATTCTGCATTTTTTGTTGTACAGGTCTTTCACTTCATTAAATTTATTCCTACGTACGTTATTGTTTTTGATGCATTGTGAATGGGACAGTGTTCTTTATTTTTTTCAGATGTTTCATTGCTAGTGTATAGAAATGCAACTCATTTCTGTATATTGATTTTACATCCTGTAACTTTCCTGAATACGTTGATTAGTTCCAACAGCTTTTTTGTTGTTGTTCAGTCAGGATTTTCCGTATCTAAGATCATATCATCTGCAAAAAATGACAATTTTCCTTTCCAGTTTAGATGCCTTTATTTCTTCGTCTTACCTAATTGCTCTAACTAGGACTTCTGGCACTGTGTAAGAGTGGCGAAAGCGGGCACCTTTGTCTTGTTCGTGACTTAGAGGAAAAGCTTTCACTGGTGAGTGTAATGTTAGCTGTGGGTCTGTCATCCATGGCCTTCGCTATGTTGAGCTGCGCTCCTTGTACACCTAATCTGTTGAAGGTATTTTTTTTAATTATAAAAAAGATGTTGTATTTTGTCAAATGCTTTTTTTTGTATCTATTGAGATAATAATGTGATTTTTACTTTTTATTCTTTTAGTGTGGTATTGCATATTTATTGTTTTGAATGTTAAACCATCTTTGTATCCTGGGAATAAATTCCACTTGATCATTCTTGAATTCAATTTGCTAATATTTTGTTGAGAAATTTTACATGCATATTCATCAGGGATATTGCTTTATAGATTTCTTGTAGTGCCCTCATCTGGCTTTGGTATTGGGGGAATGCTGATCTCATAGAATGAGTTTTGAAGTGTTCCCTCTTCATTTTTGGGAAGAGTTTTGAGAAGTATTAGCATTAAATCTTCTTTAAAATTTGAGGGAGAATTCACCAGTGAAGCTGTCTGGTTCTGGAGTTTTCTGTGTTGGGAGGTTTTTGCTTACTGATTTAATGTCTTTATTCATCACTGATCTTTCCAGATTTTCTATTTCTTCCTGACTCCATCTTGGTAGGTCGTATGTTTCCAGGAATTTATCCATTTCTTCTAGGTTATCTATTTTGATGGCATATAATTGTTTATAGTAGCCTTTAATGATCCTTTGTATTCCTGTAGCATAGGTTATAATGTCTCTTCTTTCATTTCTGATTTTATTTATCTGAGTCTTCTCTTTTTTCTTTGTCTAGCTAAAGGTTTGTCATTTTCATCTTTTCAAAAAACCAGCTCTTAGTTTGGTTGATTTTTTTCTATGGCTTTTCTGGCCTCTTTCATTTATTTCTGCTCTGATATTTATTATTTTGAAACTTCCTTCTGCTAACTTTGGGCTTAATTTCTTCTTATTTTTATAGTTTCTTGAAGTATGAAATTGTTTGAGATATTTTTCCTCCAGTTTTGAGATATAAGTGACACACAGCACTGTGTAAGTTTGCAGTATACTGCATAATGATTTGACCTATCACCCTGCATTGAAAAAAAGCTTATCAAAATTGATGAATTTTTGTGCAGCCATTTTAATATTGAAGATGGAAGAAAATATGCAACATTTTTGGCACATTATGCTTTATTATTTCAAGAAAGGTAAAAATGCAACTGAAATGCAAAAAGTGATTTGTGCAGTGTATGGAGAAGGTGCTGTGACTGACTGAATGTGTCAAAAGTGGTTTCCAGTTTCTTGGTACTATTGACATCTGGCCAAATAATTCTTTGCTGTGGGGCTGTCTTATACATTGGAAGATGTTTAGCAGCACCCCTGGTTTTTAACTACTGGAAGCCAAGAGTGGGAGATAGGAGATAGACGACATACTCAAAAATATCCAAATCAATAAAGTTATTGGTGAAAATGAAAAGTGTCTTTTATTTTACAGAAAAATCATAATGGAATTTTTGGCCAGCCCAATAGTTTAATTCCTGGCATGAAGCTGTCCAGTGTTCCCAGCAGCACTTATTGAAGAGACTGCCCTGTCCTCACTGTATTCTTGCCTCCTTTGTCATAATTTAATTGACCATATATGTGTGGGTTCATTTTTTGGCTCTCTATTCTGTTTCATTATCTGTGTGTCCATTTTTATGCCAATACCACACTGTTTCGATTAATATAGCTTTTTAAAATAGTTTAAAATCAAGATGTGTGATACCTCTAGCTTTGTTGTTTCTCAAGATTACTTTGGCTATTTGGGGTCTTTTGTGGTTACATACATATTTTAGGATTGTTTATTCTATTTGTTAAAAAATGTCACTGGAGCCCTGGCTGGTGTGGCTCAGTGGATTGAATGCTTGCCTATGAATCGAAGGGTCGCCAGTTCGATTCTCAGTCAGCATACATGCCTGGGTTGCAGGCCAGATCCTCAGTAGGGGGCGCTTGAGAGGCAACCAGACATTGATGTTTCTCTCCCATTCTCTCTCCCTCCCTTCCCCTTGCTAAAAATAAATAAAAATTTTTAAAAAGGTCACTGGAATTTTGATAGTGTATATCACTTTAGGTAGTATGGACATTTTAGCAATATTAATTCTTTCATGGGCACAAGATATCTTTTCATTTGTTTGTGTTTTCTCCAATTTCCTCCACTAATGTCTTATAGTTTTGAGTGTAGAAGTTTTTGTTTAACTCCTTGATTAAATTACTCTATATATTTTATTCTTTTTGACGTAATTATAAATTGTTAATTTTTTTTCTCATAATTATTAGTGTATTGTGTATAATCAATCAATTCTTATATATTGATTTTGTACCCTGCAACTTTAGTGAATTTACTTATTCTAACAGTTTTTTGGGGAGGCATGGAGTCTTTAGGGTTTTCTCTATATATACTAAGATCACCTATTTCCTGGTAGTGCTATTTCTCAGAGAAAATTCTTCTATGTCCAGTGGGGGTGGTAGAAGTCAAGTTGTCTGCATCTAGGAACTGTGTGGAGGAAGAGGCCTGAGGGTCTCATCATGCATTTTTCAATATGCATACTTATAGCCCCAAACTGGAAACTACCCAAATGTCAATCAGCATTTGAGTAGAAAATTATGGTATAATCTATGCAGTGGAATACTACTCAGTAATTTAAAAGAATGAGCTTCCACTGCACACAAGAAAATGAATGAATCTCATATAGTGTCAAACAACAAAAAGCCAGGTTAAAAGTATGTATAATTCCATTTATAAAATGTTCAAAAACAGGCAAAGCCAATCCATTATGATAGGACTCATAATAATAGAGACCTCTGGGGCCCTGAGGGGGAAGGCATCCATCCACCCATGACATCGATAGGGAGGGGCATGATAGGGCCTCTAGGTTAGCTGGAAGTATTTGCTAACTGTTCTAGGTGCTGGTGACGTGGGCGTATGCAGGTATAATACTCCACTGAACTATACAATTAATAGTTGTGCACTCTATTGCATGTGCATTACACGTCAATTATTTAAAAAGGGGAGAGCACATTGAGGTTTTCGGAGATGGGTGAAAGAGCTACAGGCTGCCCCAGGGTGCCGGTGGTAGGAGCGGAGGTTGCGGATCATAGACAGCTTCGTGGCATTGACATAGCATTTGAAGTAAGCCTTAAAACAATGATCCTTGACATTTCTCAGGTCAAGGTCACTTTGAATTAGACTAAAATTACTATCTTTCTCTTTTAATGAATAAAAAGTCCCATCTGCATGCCTTACTTGTGAATATTATTTTATGGTCCTATTAATATTCACCTATGACCCTCGTAGGAATCAATGGGTCCTGGGCTACGGATCCCTGCTTAGATAAATGGGTAGGTTTCCAAATGGGAGGGGGAAGGAGTGGGATTCCAGCTAGGTAAACCCCTGTGGTGAGGGAGCGCATCTGCAAGCACATAGGAATACGAGGGAGACAGAGGCCAAGAAGCCTCAGAAATCCATTTCAGCAGAGTTCCCCGCTGACATCCCAACCCAAGATGGGTTCCCAGCACCAGCCCTGAAGGTAAAATTACTTAATACGGAGTAGCCATGGCTACAGGCGACATTTATAAAAGTTAATCCATATCTGCTTATAAGAAATCAACTTGCTTTAACTTGGAGTATTTTACACTGAGCATCTTGTCAGGAGTCTTTCTGCAGCCTGGGTCATTCTGCTTTCTGATGATTTCTTCCCCCGCAGTGTATGATTATGCAGCCCCTTAAGTCTGTGCCGCTTGCGACATTCATGAGATGGCATAGATGCATAAATTGCTTAACACATTCACTGTCTCTCTCTACTGAATACACTCCTACGTGGCAAATTTATTTCTCACCCCTTTGACATCAGAGTTGGCAATGTCACTTGCTTTGGCCAGTGGGATGTGAGCAGGAGCTCTGTAAACCGCATTTAAGCTCAAGTTTTTTTTTACGAGCTCCCATCTTAGTCACACTACCCCTTTTTTTCTTCTGCCATACCAGTGACATTTTCTAGGTAGGGACTCCTTCAGATCCCCATCCAGAGATTTTGGGGTTGTTTGTTACCAGAGCAGAACATAGTACAAGCTGGCTGATACACCAGGACACTTGGGGAAGTCTCGAACAAGCTAAGCAGAACCCGCTATTGAGTCTTTTCTCAGGGCCCGGAGAATTTTCTCTTTATTTTTTATCTGTCAGGAGAGTTGGTTTAGTAAGGGTTCTGCAATATCTAAAAACGGGAGGCATCTAAGTTATTTCTTTTTCATTAATAGAAAGAAGACCATAAACTATTGGAATTATGGTACTACCACAATTGAGAACAAAATATTTTATTTTTCTCAATAAAACTATAGTTTACAATAGTATTTACTAAATAAATTATATAATTTCTCTTTTACAAGCAATAAACTAAATCACAAATGTTTCAAAGACAACGTGTATGTACACGACATAAGGCCTTTTGTAAATAGCTCTGCTTTTCTCCCTTCACTAGTGAACAGTGAAAAGATCTTTATAGAGGCTAGTTATCTATAAAGTAATGCAGACCTATTATACTGATCTTTAGATAAAACCAATTTAAACTTTTCATGACATGGCTATGATTATAATTTTGCAAAAAGAGCAGGATTTATACTTTATATACCATTTTGCACAGATGGATTTTTAAAAAATATATAAGCAGATTACATGTGTTGCTTAAATATAATCACTGGATGCATGCAGAATGAAATAATGCAAGTATCAATAGGAAAATAGCACTTTCAAGTCCAAAAAAAGTGATTGGCAATGGTATAGGAAGCAGCTTAAATATGGTTCATGCAGTTCTTCACAGTTCGGCAAGCAACAGCAAATGAGAGGAGAGTGTGTTATCACATCTGCTGACCAGCCCACGGACCGCGGCGCCCCTGACACCCCCAGACTCCTAAGTCCAGTTGATTATTGTTCTGTGTCACGGGGCTCAGCCAAGTTCCTTTTGGAAACTCTGGAATGGAGGAACTTCTCTCCTGCGACTGTGTTCGTGTCTCAGCCATCTGCTTAGGCGGCCACCACCGTTTGCACTTACTGGGGGGAAAAAGAAGAAAGCAGCTGTGAGACTTAGTTCTGGCATTGGTTTATCACTGCCCCTCATAAGCACACACACAAGTCCGTTATTTCTCCCCGTGACTTGGGCCTGGGAAACGTGCAGGTTGAAGTGGCGGTGGATTAGGCTGGGGTTCTTCAGTGATGAGTATAGCATATGCTTCTCTGGCAGACCCACGATAGGTTATTGATGCAGTTTACCGAGTCCCTAATAAATCACAGCACTGTGCTGGACACTCAGAAGGAAGCCGCATCACCTAAGATGCACTGCTGCCCTCCTCCAAGTGCACGGGGCTTGGGGATGTGCTGTGGTATATCAGGTTTGAAGCCAATGAAAAGAACCTGGGTGAGGTCTTGAAGTCATCGTGAGTGCTGTATTCATTTTCAAACACGGTGCATGTGGCTGGGCAGTAAAAATACATCCAATAATTACTTAACATAAAATGATAACCATTTAAAATCAGAGGCAGTTAATTCAATCTGTGACAGTTACACTAAGATAGGTATGGGGACGCAGTCCCATGCTCAGTCTTTGGAGACAGACACAGTGGGTTAAATCTATTGATCTCCTGATTATTACAGCTATAAAACATGCAAGTTACTTAACCCTCTTTGCACTGTATTTGTCTTATCTCCAAAATGGGGTAGTTGTATATATATAGTATATAAAACATAAGGGAGGGCAGACCTCCCCCAAACTGGAATTATCTTCTGGAGGGTGGGCCCTTTGTAGTATAGGCTTCTCCACTAGGTGAGTATTCTAGGAACCCATCTGTATCAGCATACCAGCTGGCATTGTTGTGAGAGGCTGCATTCAGCTTCAGTGAATTCTTTTGAAGACTCTTTCAATGGGTTTGCCCATTTCCAGGTGATTTACAAGTGCACCTGCCCATACTGCACTGAGTGTTCAGCAGTTTTCGACCAAAACAGCATGACCCCCGTGCCCCAGCCTCGCCATTCACCCAATCTCACCCCAAGCAACTTTTTGTTTCCACTTCCCTGGAAGAAAAAAGTCCTCAAAGGGAAACATTTTGTGTATGTGGAAGAGGTGAAAGAAAAACTGGCAGAAGCACTAACAGGCATCAAAATTGATGAGTTCAAAAACTATTTTGAGCAGTGGAGAAAAAAGTCTCAATAGGTGTATTGCATCAAATGGAGAGTAGATTGAAGGTGCCTGAAATTTAAGCATGTAAGAATAAATACACAATTTTTATAAATAAATTCCACTTTGGGGGGTTCTGTGTGTGTGTGCGTATATATGATCACTTCGCACAGTGCCTGGCAGGTGCTAGTGCTCCCAAAATAGTAGTAGGGAAGGCTGGGGCTGGATCACTTCATTTGGAGGCTGAAAAGGCTTGAGTAGAAGTTTGAAATGACTCCAAAAATCAGAAACTATGTCAAATAAAGAGAATTTTTTATATGGGATTTTAAAAAGTTTATTTATTTTAGAGAGAGGGGGAGGGAGGGAGGAAGGGAGCGAAGCATTGTTAGAAACATTGATTGGTTGTCTTCCACACGTGCCCCAACTGGGGACCAAACCTACAACCCAGGCATGTGTCCTGACCAGGATTCGAACCAACGACCTTTTGGTTTGTGGGATGACACTCAACCAACTGAGTTACACCAGCCAGGGCAAGATGATTCTATTTAAAAATGAGTATTTTATCGTGTAATTTGAGCCAATTGTAGTTGTCTTTATTAACTTACTACTTTGTTTAATAGATTGTTCCCTCTTATTAATCTGTTAGGGAGGTTTCCCTGCTTAGATGTACAACATACTCAAACCATGACTCAGACAATATCTTTCAGAAACAGCTCAAGTGCTTGGTGTTCTGAGCTACGGCAGCAAACGGGAAGTTGCCCACATCATCAGGACGGGACGGATGTTGTGAAGGTTGAGTGTGTATTAGGCTGAGTGTGATAACTTTGATGTGTGGTACATACCAATCAGTGATATAAAAAGTCCCACATAAAATGATAAGGTCCTGCTGATTAGATTTGAGTCCTGCTTTCTTAAACCAAAAAACAAAAGTGAGCGATAGTTCTGCTCTACCGGTCCTGCAGATCACAGCTGGAGTTCTGTATCTAGTTTCTAGTGCCAAACTCTGAGAGGGACACTGATGGACCTGAGTCATGCCTGAGAAAATCCACCAGTGAAGGGCTCCCCAAACCCAGGACTCTGTGGAAATGGTTGAGGACCTGGGCATTTTGCTCTAGAAAAGAGGAGTTGTAGAGATGGGACAGAATAGTTGTCTTTGAGTATCTACAGGTGCTAGCAGTGCCTCAGGTACGAGGTTAGTCCCAGGACACCTGAGAGTGTGACACTGTCATCAACAGTGGTGGCACAGAGGGCTGTGATCCTGGGGAGGGACTTGGAATACCAGAATGTGTGAAGTGAGTAGAGGGGTAAAGCTTCATCCCCCTGTCTCCCCCCATCAAGCATCCCGATACTCACTCTCATGCCCTCCCCAGCACATGGGTCTGTTTTGCTATCTGCTGTGTGACCCAGTGGGTGAGACAAGTGAATCCCAGACCAGAACCAGGACAAATGCGTGGAAGCCAGTTTTGCTTTAACCTGGAAGTGATTTCTAACCAGAGTAAAGAAATGAGGGGCAGCTGCTGTCCCTGGTGGTGGGGGTGAGGCTGAGGCCAACTGGCCTCTGGGTAGAGCCGAGGCAGAGAGCTGTGTCCCTACACTGCACCCGGAAGGCACCCCATAGGTGGTGGCCAGCAGGGAGGACTCTGCAGTTGCGGCTGGGCTGTGTCAGATGGTCACCAAGTTTCGTTTCAACCACAAGATTCTATTAAATGCTGTTTGCAAATTTAAAAAATATTTTATATTTATTATTTTTTAAGTATAGTTGGTATACAATATTATACCAACTACAGTTATATTACAGTTGTTAGTTATATCAGGTGTACAATATAGTGAGTTGACATTTTTATACCTTGCGATGTGATCACCCCACCGACACTAGTAATCACCTGTCACCATGCACACTTATCACAATACTGCTGACTGTATTCCTCTTTTGACCCGTCCCCTCCTCCTCCTCCTCTCTGGCACCTATGCCTTTGGTCTGTGTCTATGAGTCTGTTTCTGTTTTGTTTGTTCATATGTTTTGATTTTTCTTTTAGATTCTACATATAAGTGCAACCAAATGGAACTTGTATTTTTCTGTGTGACTTCTTTCACTTAGCATAATACCTTCTACAATAGGCCCACCCATGTTGCTGCAACTGGCAAGATTTCATTTAATTGCCGAGTATAATAGTCCGTTGTATATATGTACAGCATTTTCTTTATCCATTCATCTATCCACGGGTACTTAGGTTGCTTCCATGTCTTGACTACTGTAAAAAATGCTGCAATAAACATAGGGATGCATATATCTTTTCCAGTTAGTGTTCTGGATTTTTTCAGATAAATACCCAGCAGTGGAATTGCTGGGTCATATGGTGGCTCTAGTTCTAATATTTTGAGACACCTCATACTGTTTTCCATACTGGCTGCACCAATTTACAATCCTGCCAGGAGTGTGCCGGGGTTCCTCTTTCTTCACACCCTCGCAAACTCTTGCTTGCTGATTTATTGATGGCGGCCACTGTGACTGGTGTGAGGGGATACCTCACTGTGGTTTTGATTTGCATTTCCCTGAAGATTAGTGATGATGGATATCTTTTCATATGTTTGTTGGCCATTTTTTTGTTTGTTTTTAATCCTCACCAGAGGACCTGCTCATCAGTTTTTAGAGGGAGGGTGAAAGAGACAGAGATCTCTGTGTGAGAGAAACATCGATTGCTCGCCTCTTGCACATGCCCTGAGCAGGGATTGAACTGACAACCCAGGTATATGCCACGACTGGGAATCCAACCCAAGACTCTTCAGTGTATGGGACAATGCTCTAATCAACTGAGCCACAGAAGCCAGGACGCCTGCTGGCCATCTTTATGTTTTCTTGAAGTGTCTTTTCATGTCCTCTGCTCATTTTTTGACCAGATTGGGGTTTTTTTGTTATTAAATTATATAAGTTTCTTATATATTTTGGATATCAATTCCTTATTGGATGTATAATTTGCAAATATATTATCACATTCAGTAGGTGGTCTTTTTGTTTTGTTGGTAGTTTCCTTTGCTGTGCAGAAGCTTTTTAGTTTGATGAAATCCCATTTGATTACTTTTGCTTTTGTTTCCCAAGCTTGGGGGACATGTCCACAAAGCAATCACTCAGATTGGTATCAAACAGTTTCCTACCTATGTTCTCTTCCTGGAGTTGTCTGGTTTCAGGCCTTATAGTTAAGTCTTTAATCCATTTGAGTGTATTTTCATATATGGTGTAGAAGAGAATGGCCCAATTTCACGTTTTTGTATGTATCTGCACGGTTTTCTCAACACCACTAGGTGAAGGGACTGTCACTGCCCCAGTGTATATTTTTACCTCCTTTGTCACGGGCTAATTGACCTTCTAAGTGAGGGTTTATTTCTGGGCTCTGCATTCTGTTTCCTTGATCTATGTGTCTGTTTTTGTGCCAGTACCATGTTGTTTCTATGATTACAGCTTTGCAGTACAGTTTAAAATCGGGGTGTGTGATACCTCCTGATTTGTTCTTTGTGTTTTCTTTCAAGATTGTTTTTGGCAGTTTGTGGTCTTTTGTGGTTCCATATACACTTTAGGGCTCTTTTAGTTCTGAGAATGTCATTGGTATTTTGAGAGGGATTGCACTGAATCTGTAGATTGTTTTGAGTAGCATGGTTACTTTAATGATATTAATCCTTCTAATCCACGAACACAGGATACCCTTCCATTTATTTGTTTCCTCTTCAATTTCTTTCTTCAATGTCTTAAAAGTTTTTGGAATACAGGTATTTCACCTCTTTGGTTAATTTATTCCTAGGTTAAATACTGTTTGTAAATTTATATTACCTAATAACTCAGAATATTGTAAAATGTTAGTTCCTAATAAATAAGTCACTCTCTGAAAAATAATATTTTGGTACCTCATAAAATTGGCTAAATTTACAATTCAGTAAAAAAAAACACACCCCAAAACAATGAACAATAACGAGTCATTTCCTGCTCTGGTCGTAAAAGTCCTTTATATTTACTAAGTTGTTGTTTTTTTTTTTTTAACTGAGGATGTTATCGTTCCTGTAGACATATACAACCTTCCGCTCTCACCCCCAGGGTATAAGAATGTCAAAGCTGGGTGCGAACTGCCAACTGTACGTGCATGCTGTGATGTAATCCTGGGGTGACACAGCTGGCTACACGGAAGTGCCCATTCTGCACTGATGTGTAGTTCTAATAAAGCAAGATGGCCTGACAGGTCTTAATTAAGTGTTTTGTGGGATCTGCAAGCACAGTGTCTTCAGGCTTACTATAAACATGGTCACAGTGAGACGTCTGCAGAGAACACTTTTATCTTTTGTATAAAATGTACTATAATTTTCCTTCAAATTATAGTCCACAAGTCCATCAATAAAGGGACAGGAGAGTCAGCTGCCTGCCCTAGGAAGGACACCGGAGAGCTTGAGTTCATTCTTTAAAGTGTGGCTTATTTGGAAGTCCCTCCAGCTCCCCATCACCAAGATGGACTCTTCAGGTATCACTGCCCCAAACATTAATCACTTCCCGGAGTGAACTGAGATGCGACCCTCTGCTGACTTCGTGGCTTTAGGAAGAGAAATGGGAACCGGTGCTTTGGCAAGAGAGCCCAGCCAGATATCAGAGATGGGACGGCAGACCGTCGGAATGATATTTCGGCTCTGTCACCAACTGAACTGCCGTGTGTACACATACGCATTGTCCACAAAGGTGCCAGCGTGGCTTCCTCTGCGTGGCGTGCTCTGAGATCCAAGATGTGTTTTAAATCCTGAGACCTGAAGGTGAAGGTGTGATAATATTGGCATAAAAAATATGAGTATTTAGGTATTTCCGTGACCTTAATTGCTAGTGTTATTTATTCCACATGGGAGTCTGTGTGTGGTGGAGGGAAACCAGGTGTATTTTTACTGCCACTTAAAGTCAAGTGCTTAATTTTTCAAGAGAAACTGCGCAATAATGTAAGCACGTGGTTAGAGCCTACAAAGCTTTTTCAATATTAAAATGATTTAAAACACGAACACAGAAAAATAAAAGAATATGGCAAATCAAGAGCAGTCTGTTTGCTAACCACGAAGCCCTTTCTGAGGGTGTTCTGCATATAGGGAAGCCAGGTATCCCCAGGGGACCCCCAAAGTGGAGTATTTCTAGGTGGTCTTTTCAACTTGGAGGGTCTAAATTCACTTTTCTGAGCCACGGGCAGGGTATCAAAGGTAAGAGGTTTCTTTTCAGAGGTCTTATTCCTAGGGTCATTTCCCACTCCACACCCCTTTCAATCTTTTCTCTGACACACATACCCCTCAACCCACCACTTAACAATTATATTTAGTCAACAGAATCTCCTTAGACCCAGAATGTGAAGGCACCTTAGGGCAGAGCTGAAAGGAGGCACAACTTCACCACCCGCCAAGATAATCAGCACTAAACCGGCCACGAGGTCTCCCCATTCCTCCAGCTCTTAACCCTCAGGGGTGATGTTCTTTTCTAACAACTACCTCAGGGTTCAGCCCTGGGACCCCACGGAAACAAGATCTTTCCCTTTCTAGTGTCTCAGCACCTCCTTATTTTGGTTTCCAGTTGAAGTTCCTTGCCAAAATACCTGCGAGGAGAGCGTTTTTTCTCCAGGCTATTGCAGGCAGTAGGTCCTTTCTTCCCTTTTTTTATACGGCGCCCCTGTTTCCATCAGCAACGCCCGACTTCTGCTTTTGCCAGCCCCACTGTTTCTTTTCTGTTTTATATTGTCCTTAGGCTTTTGTTCCTTCCCTTGCCACGAGGGCACATCGCCTCGCCCCGCCTCGCCGCTCACTTCAGTCTAAACGCCGCCATCACCACCCACGCACATTAATGCTGCACAAAGCCTTGCCTCGGCTCCCGAGTCCCCTCTTTCTCTGGGTCACTGGCTTGCCCCATGTCTGAAATTCAGGGAGTGCTGAGGAAGCTGCCACCATTGGGCTCAGGAAGTCCCGAGTCTTTTTCCTTTTTCCTGAGGGTCTATACTTACATTTGATTATTTTCATCTTCACCTCAAGCTGGGGGTTACTTTACAAGGCATAATCAATCCCTTAGGGACAGATTGGAGTGAGGGATTTCCCTTTGTCCCATAGCAGCAGGAATCCAAAGCTCACCATTTTCTTAGGTGGTGGAATGACTACACACACTAGTGTAGAAACTGGGACACGGGGCATGAATAGAGTCAGACCTCACCGCTATGGGGTCTCAGAGATGGAGGGAACTTAAAGAAGCCTAGGTCCAAAGTTCCGATGTTTGCACTTAAGAAAATTTAGACTCAGACTCAGAGGTGAAATTACTCTTTCCCAAAGGCCAGGGACTGTGGGCCTTTAACTAGCAATCCTCGAGGCAGCAGGTGGGACGTGGAAGGTCCTCACGGGCACGTGCAGTTCAGAGGAAGACAGGCATGTTGTGCCCGATCCGGGACAGTGTCTGCTGAAGTCTGAGGTGGTGGCAGCCTGTGGAATGCCAGGCCCCTGGCCAGCCTCCGCAAGCCCTAGCAAAGCGGCCCATACCGACCAGCAGATAGGTTACTGACGAGAACAGACCCGAGAAAAAAGCTGGCAGTCATCTTGGACGTCTCACGGGATGGATTTAGGATTATGGCCTCTCATTTCAGAACCGTTAGTGCAGAAGCACTATTTTAACATGGTTCCTTGCCTGATTAATTTGTTTTCCAAAGACCCAAGGGAAGCCTCAGGGCATCAGTGATTCATATCGGCTGACAAGTCTACAGCGGATTTGCCAGCACTCCAGTGACTTCTGCTAATTGTAAACCCAAATGGTTACCTTATTATCTAATATATCATATAGCCCTGGGGCTGCAACCGAGTTCTCTGACCCCTGCTTCCGCTGCATTAGGAAAACGTCATGGGGAGGGACATGGGCCTGGTTTCATTCAAACAGGAGCACTGCCTTCGGCTGAGGCAACTGGCTTCTCTCTCACACGTAGGAGGAAGGCCTAAGATGCCAGCAGCTCCCGGCCCTGGTCTGGAGCAGTGATTTTCAACCTTTTTCATCTTACAGCACACACAAACTAATGACCAAAATTCTGCGGCACACCAAAAGAAATAATCTTTTCTTGCTGATATGACAAAAAACAACAACAACAAACAAACAAGTATAATTTTGATTCATTCGCCCCAGATGGCTATTGTGCTGGCTGTTGTCATTTTTTAATGTGACAATCTAATGGAAAAGAGGTCAGTGCCCCTGAATAGTCAAGTACTGCATGTTTGAAAAATTCCTGCGGCTCACCAGTGTGCCTGCCGCAGCACACCAGTTGAAAATCGCTAGTCTGAAAGGTAGCAACTCAAAGCTTTTCCCCATGAAGCCTTTCCCCTCTTAGTACCTTTAACCATTAGGGGTTGAATCATCTCCCCAAATTTCTGATGTTGAAGTCCTAACCCCCAGTATTTCAAAAGGTGACAATGATTGGAGGTTGAGTCTTTATAGAGGTAATCAAGTTAAAATAAGGTCATTAGCATGGTCCCTAATCCAGGATGACTGGAGTTTGGACACAGAGTCAGACACATACAGAGGGAAGCCAGTGTGAAGACACAGGCAGAAGACGGTCGTCTATAAGCCAGAGAGAGAAGCTTGGAATGGATCCTTCCCTCACAGCCCTCGGGAGGAACCAACCCCACTGACACCTTGGTCTCAGACTTCTGGGCTCCAGACTGCGCAGTGATACATTTCTGTCGTTTAAGCCACCTCGTGTGTTATGGCAGCCCTGGGAAACAAAGGCAGTAGCCATGACTGAAATTTAGAAAATTTAAAAAAAAAGTTCAAAAAGTTCAAAAAAGCCAAAAAAAAGGTGGAGCAAAAGTTGGTTTAAGTATGTGAAACACAGAGTTTACTCTTGTATTATTTATTATTGTATTATTTTCCATATGAACTGTAAACCTACCTTTGCCCCACCCTGTGTATCTGAATTTTATTATACCGCTTAATCCCACCCCCTACAGGGGGTTACTTAAAAAGGTGCAGTTACCTAGAAGTTGAGTGGCTGTAAAGGATGACTTCTCAGAGATTGAAAGTGAAGAAAAGGCTTTTTCCAACTTACATTTGCTGAGGCTTTGTTAAAGTTGCTGCCTAACCAGTAGAAAGGAGCATTTTCTGTGCAGAATCCCCAAACTGCCAAGGAGCCCTTTCAAGGAAGCTTGAGTGGAACTGGCCTGGAGGGAGCCTTACAGCCCAGGGACGATGAGCACCTTTACTTCTGTGTCTGACTGTAACAGTAGCTTCCAGGCCAGACTGAAAGGTGGAAGATGCTGGGCCTGTCCGAGGGGGCTGCCTTTGACATGCGAAGGATGTGCCCCTGGTGAGAGGACACAGAGTGGAAACAGCCCACTGAGCTTAATTAGGCTTCAGTTCAAGGACTTCAATCGCATATCTGCCTTGGTCAGAGGTGCCTTCCTACCAGTAGGTGGCAGTAGGGTCTGCAGGAACCAGGAACACAGTCACAAGCCCAATTCACAAACTTGAGTGTGGTAGGGACCTACTGGGTTCACCTTGGAATGAAGTATGTATTTTTTTTCTCTAGAGTAAGGCAGAGCTAGCTGGCCAACCATCTTAGGACGGGATTATAGGCTGCTCAGGGCTCAAGGACCCTGTCAACCTGCTTAGTGCCACATCTCAGCCTTGGATGCGTGGCGAGCTTTTGAAAATACCAATGCTGTGGTCCACCTCAGGGGCTTTACTCTACCACACAATATGCACCCAACAGCTGACTGCCCATGTTAATACATTCATTTATTCAATATGTGGCACCTTGTTGTTGGGATCTGAAATAATTTGGAAACATCTAAGCAACCTCACAGTGACTTAGCCAGGGGCACGGCAAGTGCGTGGGAACATGGGGCCATGCATGGTAAAAAGTAATCCGCAGGCCGCTGAGTGAGGCAGTGCAGTTGGCTGAATAGTGTCCCTGAGAATGCATGTCCACCTGGATCCTTGGGATGTGACCTTATTTGGAAATAAGGTCTTTGCAGATGTAATTATATCTACAAGTTAAGATGAGGTCACACTGGATTAGAGTGGGCCCTTAAGCCAATGACTGGTGTCCTCGTGAGAAGCAGAGAGGACATGCGGTGTCATGGGGAAGAAGGCCATGGGAAGAATGAGGCAGAGATTAGAGTGTCACATGTCAAAGAACTCCAAGGGACACATGGAGCCACCAGAAGCGAGAAGCAAGGAAGGAGCCTCTCCGGAGCCTTCAGAGGGAACATGGCCGTGCTGACACCTTGATCTAGAGCACCTGGCCTGCAGAGTGGTGACACAACAGGTTTCTGCTGCTGGAGCCCCCAGGCTGTGGCTCTTTGTTCCGGCAGCCCCGGCAAAGTAACACAGGCCGAGGCCAAGCACAGGCTAAGCCCTCAGGTCCCCACTCAGGGAGGCCTTATTTTTTCCTAGGTGTGCAGTGTTGCTGCATTCTCCCTTCTTCCACACTCTCCCTGTCCCCTGCAGATCCCCGGGGAGCGAAGGGTAGGAGTGAGGACAGCCCTGTTCACTAGGCCCACGGTATGATTTGAACTTGTTTTCCCCTAAAACTCTCATTTGTTCCTAATCTGGTTCCTTCTGAGTTTGCTGTTTGTTTCCTGCAGGCCCAGGCTCTGGTAGACCCCAAGTTCACACCATTAGAGACTGTTCTTTCTCAAACACTTTTCCAAGAGTTGGAAAGACTCAGGGGACTAGCAAGCACGGGCTTTCCGTGACAAGAGAGGAAAATGGAATTGAGAAAGAGAGTGACAGGGAAAGCCTGGAGGTGGTGGGCAAGGGAGAGGGACCAGTGTTAGGAGGCAAGGAGTGGAGAATGATGGGGCTGCCCGTGGGGTCGGGCTGGAGGTGGCAGGAGACCCAGCCAAGCTGCAGAGCAGAACTGGCCTTGAAGGAGGAGGAAGCCAAGCTGGCCTGTGAGGCCACGACTGCCTGTGAAGCTAGGACAAAACGAAACAGAAAAACTGCCCCAGCCTTGCAGGCTGTCATTCCGTCGCTAACCATGGCCCTAATTTAACTGAAAAGCCAGCATGCCCTTGTAACTCCAACTCCAATTCCCTGAGCTAATCCTTAAACAGTGGTTTAATGCTGTTTGTTTAAAAAGAAAAAAAATTCCTACGGGTGGCCTCCTAATCCAGACCGACATTTTGCCTCACTAATTGGAAGTCTGCGTCTCTCGTTTCAGTGCAGAAGTCAATTCTAGGTGTGGTGGGGCTCAGGCCGAGGGGTTCAGGTTTCAGCTCTTCCACAGGAACACTGTTTGGCCAATGACTTAAGGGGGCCAAGCATTTCTGGAGGTAAAAATGGGCCCTATTTTACCCTTTATGAACAAGTGGCCAGATAGTGGAAGGAAATAGCATTTTGGTTGAATGCTCTACAAGCCAAAGGTAGCAGCATGTCCTCTTCCTGCTCTGCTCTTACCAAAATCTAACAAGAACCTAAGCAGCATGTGCTTTGGTTGGTGGAGAATCTAGTTCTGTGCTGAGAAACAACAGAACTGCCACGATGTCAAACAAACACCCCTTGTAGCAGCCAACACGGGTTCAGATAAGAAGCGATGGAGAGACCTGGTAGTTCGCATACATGCCGTGATCCTCAGTGCCAACGGGTCAAATCCAGAAATGCAGTTTCTCCGGGCAGAGAGTTCCATGGAATGTTCTAAGACCCCCGTGACCTAATTTAAAATGTTTTTCTTCTTTTTTCTCAGGCTTTTCTCATCCATAACAGTATGATAAGCTGTTAACGCAATCATTTTCGCTTCTCTGCCGCCCGCTGTCCACGATCAAAGAGTGTTATTAACCACCCCAAAGACGCAGTCAGTAATCAAGCCGTCCGACAGCTGCACGTCAGCGCACCAATCTCCAGGACCAGCGTGGCTAAGGAAATGGCTTAACTGTTTCTTCTCCTTTGCCCATAGCTATTTTTGCACTGCACACAGCTATTTTGCAGAGACACATATCTGAAGGAAAGTACATTTCATTGAGAGGATGTTAATATGGAAATTGTAAAAAGGAAGGGCATTTCCTCAGGACTAAATAATAGAGGCCAGAAAGTCACTGTTGAGTGGCAGCCATCTTTCTATTTTCTATATTATTGAAAAAGTCATCCTGTATCTCCCACTTACCCATCCATCCCTGCTACTCACCCATGACATTTTTCAGCTGTAATGGCTTTGTTAGTTGTTCCTTTCCCCGTTAACACAAAATTGCATTCACACCAGGCAACGAAGCTGCTTGAGGAACTAAAATAGCGGCTACCGCCAGTGCCTTAGAACATCAGGGACTATTCAAACAGTGGGACCCAGCCCTATAGTGAAAACTGCATGATTGCCCATTTTAAATCAATAGAGCCTGCTAATTCCTGCTGCATTCTTGTAAATACCCTAATCTATGTCATCAACTCAAAATTCAATGGAAAACAACACATCTTGGGTTACTGGATAAAATCATCTTCTAAAACACCTCCTTTGATTTGAATATTTGCGAATGATTCCAATAGGCTGCAACTCTGGAGTATAAAGGCGAACGGCCTTTTCAAAGCAGTGCTGAATAGCTAGGGGCCTGAACCAAAGGCTTTAGCAAGGACGATGGAACAATTCTATCTTTTAAGGCACCTTATCCTTTTAATGTCACGTCAAATCACAGGAAGAAGCAGGATAGCTGGCTTAATTCACATGCACATAATGTGAGTGGATGCTTAAAAAAAAGGAAATTTCAGATGTTATCTGGTGTGCATAAAGCATCTGCGTTTCAATCATCTGTTTTTAAAGGGATATAAACAGCATTGCCCATTAGGACAAATAACAGCACCAGCGGGTTAGGCTAAGAGACAAGTGCTGCATGTGAGAGGAGGAGAAACATTACAAGAGAAATGTGACTGCGTCTGTGACGACACTGAACACAGTGTCACCACGGAGCCTCCAAGTGCCCTTCGGGTAAGGACGGCTGTAAGAAGAGGACTCCGATTACGCCCAGAGAAAGGAGAGACAAAGATGGAGGCGAGGTGGTTCCCAGTGTTTCTCACTCTTTCACAGTGCTGAGGCAAAGAAAGATACTGAAGGGAGGGCCGTGGGCTGGATCCTTTCAGATGCGGAAGAGCATGCAAAATAAAAGTCTCCAGCAGGAAAACATAACCTGGAATTACAAGTTAATGGTGCAGAACTTTCTAGATGTGTTGCCATAAAATTTAAGTTTAACTACTGTGAAGGTTTATGGAATACGTGATGAAGCAGCTACATTTGGAGAAACAACTACAGCTACTCCGGACAAACCTTGTGTCTGCAGCTCCTTGTTATTTAGAATGGGTCACAGCTGGTCAGAGCTGGAAGGGGTCTTAGAGATGATGTAGTGATCCATTTTGTAGATGAGAAAACTGAGGCCCCAAAGAGTGATTAATTCAAGGGCAATGATTAATGAGAGGCAGAGACAAGCATAGAATCCAGATGCCTATTTCTCTAATTCATGCCCCATTTGGTTTTGCAACAGGTGATGGGACTAAGTTGGGGTACCAGAACAGCTAGGGGGACACTGCTTCCCGGGTCTATGAGGTCAAACTCTGTTCCCATTAAGACCAAGGTGTTATTTGCCTTTTCTTTCCTGTGCCCCGTCACGGCTGTACGGGTGGGCGGAATGACGTGCCGTACCGCAGCAGGCTAATGGGGAAGCATGTGAGACTCCGGCTCCCATACAGCCAGACGTCAGGGGCTGCAAGCATGTAAAATAAAAATAACACCCCTCTTCTCACTAAATTTATTTTTGTTCTGGACAATATAGTTATTCTTGTAGAAATTTATTGAACATTTAATAGAAGTATTATTTTGAATAAATTAATGACAAATTTAAATTTTTTCTCATTTCAGTTTCTTTAACTATGAACTCACATACAGAAAAGCTCTTTGGGAATCCTAGTAATTAAGAGTATAAAGGGGTCCTGAGAGCAAAATGGCAGTGCTAGAACTACAAAAAAAATAGGAAGGAAACAGGAACGAAAGTGAAACTTTACAAAAACTGTTCTGAACATAAAACTGCCACTCCTTCCTTTTTGGATCCGTCCATCACTTTCAAAAGCAGGATTAGAACACAGACTTGTATCAGTCATCAGCAACAAGCACGGTGACGGTGTACTGCGTGGTTTCAAGTGTGCGTAGGGGCTGGCCTGGAATTTTGGCTGGGCCTCTTACCAGTCGAGAGCTGGTCAGGTAGGCCCCGGCTTCCTTATCTGCATGAAGGGAGACTAATGCCTACCTGTGTGGAAGAGCCAGCGCAAGAAAAGCACCGGGACAGCCTGGCACGTGGTTATGTGCTCAGTTGGCTGTTCTCCTTCACAGTTCTGTGCTCCCCCAACAGTACCAAACTGTCGCCCTCACCACTCGTCTTGAACTCTCACATTCTGTATTGAAGTTTAAAAATGATCAATGCTTATTAACCCAAATTTGTCTCTGTATCCTTTCCCCCTATTTTTCATGGCATATTACCTTGTTGTCTACTTTTTTTGATGTGTCACTTAACCCCTCAGGTGTCACCTGTGTACTGCAGAGGAAGCACAATTCCTAATCCAGGAAGCAGTTAAGAGCAGTGTGACTCGGCTCATCTCCACTGGTTTGACCTCCAGTCTACTGACCGCGGGCTGCATAACCGCAGGCAAACGGCATCAATCCCACGTGCCTGATTTCCTTCCGTGTAAAAACCAAAGCTAGCAACCATGTCTGCCTCATAGGGCTGTCATAAGGATTAAATGAATTAACATGTACAAAGTATTTAGGACAGTGCCAGGCCTGTAGAAAAAGCTCAGAAGGGTTTCATAGCTTGTTGTTATTAGCTACGAAATAAGATTAGACTAGATCGTTTTTTTCTCTAATCTTGGTGAGAGGAATTTCCACTGCCTTGTTACTCCCTCCATCGCCTGACTCCACTCTCCCTTCCCTTTCTGTCCTCCAATGCTTTTGAACCACAACAAAAATTGTGCTGGGAAGACTGGTCAGCAGACCACACCGGCCAGCTCACCACTACCACCCTCTCTTTCAATTCTAAACTCCCATGATTCCTTTTTTCTCTAATTGGTCCTCAAGCGCTCTCAGTAAAACCAGCGATGAATACTACGGCTTTTCCCTCTGGCTTCTGAGGCAAGCGCCATCCTTTCCTGAAATGCTTTGCTTTCAATATCAAAGACATAAAACAGTAAAATCAGATACTAATAAAACCAAATAAATAATTAGCAGTGTTCTCATAAATGAAACCAACAGTACCAAGGAGGAGCAACCACAAGAACTAACAAGACAACTTTGCTTCCAAAGGGACAAGGGATAAGGCACAGGTGCAGCAAAGCCATCTCCCCACCTCGTGGTCTGAGGCCCACTCAGGAGGGCCGCGTGCCCTGCAGGGGCACAGCAGGTTGTCGTGAATGTACTAGTGACGTGAGCCCCCGGCTCACGAAGGTGACGTTTCCCTTGCTCTTTCGTTTCAGCTTCCTTGAGTTCTACTTTCCTTCAGAGGAATGCAAATTAGAACGAGATCTAATTTTTCACTCATCAGGTTGGCAGAAATAGGAGTTTTTATTTACAAAATGAAATAAAAATGTAATTTTTCACTGATTATATAACAATGCACTTTTAAACGAGAGGGGGATAGACTACATGATCAGTAATTCCTTCCTACTTTAAAATTCTACTGATATATAATATCTACTTTTGGATAAAACAAAGCATACCATGAAACCCCCCCAAAACACGGTGTATTTTTTTCCTATTTAATTCCCTGTCTCCTTGGTTTTAGAGAGGAATGAACTCTTCTGTGAAGATTTTTCAGTACACTCTATACCTTACTTTTATTTAGGGCATTGTGGAGAGGAGTATTGCTTAGTGAGAAAAAATTCTGTTTGCCTATCAGGATATTTAGGGGTTGTAAAAAATAATCCTTTCGTAATATTTTTGGGGGCTTCTGCTGTCTATATTTGGTCACGGAAAACCTCTCTGAGATGGAGATGTTTGGGCTGAGACTGGAGGGAAGTGAGGGAACAAGAATGGCAGAGCTGAGACAGTGTCCAGAGAGTAATACCAACTGCAAAGGTCCTGCGGCAGAAACACGCTTGGTGGGTGGGAGGACCGCCAGGGAGGCCAGTGTGGCTGACACAGCATCAGCAAGGAGACTATAGGCAGGGGAGGAGGTCAGAGAGGCAGGGGCGACCAGACTGGATAGGGCCTTGAGACCTGTCTTTCACTCCAGGGAAGATGGGAAGACCCTAGAGGGCTGTGGACGGAAGACCAACATTTTGGGTGACTATGTCCCACAGAGTACACTTAGGAAATACAGTACTACGGTGGGGAGTACGGAGAAGCATAAAATGGGGTGTGCTGACGTGCTCCTCTGAGACAGTGGTGTCGATTCACGACGTCCGGCTTGCACACTAAGAGTGATGCAGTGCACTGGCTCAGGCTTGGCACAACTTGAAAAAGCGGAAAATTCTGAATCAACGTTTCCCTGTTTCATGAGATTTGGCACAGCTGTACAAGGATATGGAGAATGAGTGTGAGGTGTAGTTTCAGGCAAATTTTACCGTCCAGCCATTAGAGTCTCTTTCTAGGCCTCATCTAACAACTCAATTAAGCCTCTAGAGACGACGTGATGGACTCGGGTGTCCGCACACACGATCACTCACGATTCTCCAAGCAGCCTGTGAGGTGGGTAGGACAGGCCTTTTTTCCCTCCGCTGGCAAATAAGGACACACAGCTGGAGGGGCTCCTGCGCAGAGCACAGGCTGGTTTGTGACAACAGAGGGAGGGAGTGAGCCAGGATTCTTGGGGCTGAATTCGGGTTCTTCCCACAACCCGATTCTGTGTTTCTCAGGCCACCAACTTTTCAAGGCAGTCTCCCCAAGTGAAGAAGACTCATGTACACAGGGATACAGCTGAGTCACAGAAGAGGTGACTTTGGGAATAACACCTAAGAGCCCCACTTTGCCTCAACAGTATGTGATCTGTTCTTTTATTACACGTGGTGATTTAGCATTTTAGCCTAGATATTCTTTTGTGTAATGTTGTACACAAATGATGGGTTGTGGAAAGATGCACTGTTTGTAGAACTGACAGGCTGCCCTGTTTCCTTTAAGGCCCAAGCGTGCCTGGCCTCACAGAACTTGTTCAGTGTAAACCAGAAGGGAAGGGAAAGAAATAGAAAACTACTTACTAAATAAACATCGAGCACGGAGGCGTTATCATCCTCTATTTCCAGAGCATTTGGCTCAGAAGTCAAGTAGATGGTCCCCTCTTCCAAGGTAAACGTCGAACTGGAAGGTAACCCTTTACTGCAAAAGTAAAGAAGAGTAACGATGAGCATGTGAGCTCCAGAACGAGATCCCAGGACACCTCCAACGGTGTGGCTAAAGAGGATGAGTGTGGGAAAGCTTTTGGGGATAAAACATTTTTTGAGTGTTTGAAGGCAATCTAGTTACACCTGGAGATGTGCTCACTTGAGGTTAAGGAATTTGGTGTTACTAACAGCGAGTTTTCTCTGTCTCCTTCAGTGGACGAAACATTTCTTCACATTTCTTAGGGGTCATCTGTGGGTCCTGTGCCTTGTGAGGGGGACTGCGGTGACTTGCAGCCACCAGTCACCTTTGACTGTGGACAGTTGGTCTCCACTGCTTATGTTCTCCTCTCACAGTGCTAGTTTATAAGACATAGCCTGTGCTTCGTTAGGGTTGATTTCTTTCTATTGTTTTTTGTTTCTATTTTCAGCAAGAAAGGTTTAATTGCAGCCATGGTTCTCAAACTTCAGTGTGCATCAGAGCCCTCTGGAGGGCTGGTTAAAGCCCCACTTCCGGTCTCTGATTCGGTGGAGGCCCAGGGTTTGCATTTCCAGCAAGCTCCTAGGCGATGCTCATGCTGCCAGTGAAAAGCCTACATTGTGAGTTGCAATGAATGACATAAATAACTAAGTGAGTCACATAAGTACATAAGTGAATTACATAAATACAGAGCTTTGCATGACGTGCTTTTAAAGGATAAGCCTACATGTACCCTTTGTAACAACAAAAGTCAGAGGAATGTAAGGAGACGGTCATATTGGAGAGCCACGTGTGAAGGGAAAGCACCTTGTTTTGTCACAATACCAGTGCTCACTGTTTAAGTAATTGGTCCATTTCCATAGTATTTATACTGGTCATTAATTTAAGGGCTCAGAAATGCACAGTCTTTCCCCCACTGAAATAAAAGTTAGTTATGCTTTTAACCTGTGGAAATTTGCCATGCAATGGTTTTGTGAGAATGCAGTATCTGCAGACAATGGTGGATGAGTGTGATATTGGTGTCAGACAAGCTGGGAGAAGAGGGGCAAACTTGGCAGTGGGCTGTGGCCTTCCCTGGGCAGTAAGTAGGGCCGCAAGCAGGACTGCAGAGGACTGGCTTCCTCTCTCACTTCCCTGTCACCAGGGCCTGCCCCCTTCTGTGCTTAGCTCAGAGCCTACCCCTTCTGAAAACCCCACCGGAAGTCATCCTCTGAGTTCCTTGTCTGAGCCTCCCAGTTGAATGGGAGATTATTGAGGGCATTGTATTCCCCTGTCCTTTCCTAGTCTGGGAGCTACACATAATTCTATTGCTCTCTATTAATTGAAGATACCTGAAACAGTTAGAAATCCTGACCTTTACCATATCAAAAATAACACTTGCGAAAAGAACTGTGTGATCAGAACAACTCCGGTTCATTTGAATTTTCTCCTGATCATCATAAAAGACCCAAAGAGAAATCTGTGAGAATGCAGACCGGTGTTAGGAGGATGCACAGGTGGGGTCTCCCATAGGTCTTCCTTTTGATGACATTTGAGCATGTGGGAGTCAAAGGATAAAACCACTTCGTTTGTGGTTTGGAGCATTTTGTCCTAAATTTTGGATACTGTGAAAGAAGTTCTCTGACTTTTCAGAAACCTGAGATGCGTTATACAGTATGGGAGGCAGAGTCTGTTCTGATTGATTTTAAAGAGCAGGGTGAACACGCCCTTTTCCCATCTAGCTGTTGACTTTATATATAAAATTTCACAGCTTTCTTGGGTTCAGGAAACCACCAGTGTTCAAGGGCTGCTATTTTGAGAAGCACGTGTAGCAATAAACATTGCTTGGGTTATTTTTTGGGTCAAGACAATGATGCAGTCATGGGCTTTATTTGACTTTTGCCTTTCAACTCTGCAGATGCCATTCCCTACTCCTGTGGGCAGAAAATGGTCCTGCCTGGTCAAGCCTTATGAGGAAGAGAAATTCTTTATCTACTTAAATATCAAAACAAAAATCAAGGGTGCTCAGAAAGTACATGATTGTGGCATACCTCTTGATTTTTTTTAACAGTCTTGATTTTTATTTCTATTTTTTTTGGGGGGGAGTTTGTGGTTTTTATATAATTAAATATAAATAAAATATTTAATTTATATTCATATAATTAAAAAACCTATAATGGCTTCTGGATTATTTTGTAAATATGTAATTTATTTTATGAGATTCAAAACTAAGTTTTCCCCTTCTTGTCTGAAGTTTTAGTTATGATTTTTATTGATTTCCCTTCTAAGATTAAGGGTATAACAGAGAATATTCTATTGATACAAGTGCTTTTCTTTTAAAAATGACTTAAATGGCACTGCTTGTAGTGTACAATGTAGCCACAACGTAATCCTCTTCTTTCTACTGTCCTTCTGTGACCCAGAGATTCACCTCTCTAGAAGTAAACCCAGTTTGCAAATATTTTTCAGTCTAACACTTTTTTATTTTGGGAAACCATGGGTAAGCTACTAGCATGTTTAAAACAAAATAAAAATAGAAAAGAAAACTAGAACATTCTTTGGGATTTAACAGGTAACTTTATGAATTATTTTAGTTGAAATGCAATATGATCACAGAAAAAAAACACCCAATTTCCTCAGTATCACATGGTCAAAATTTGATAAAATCTAATAGGCATATTAAAAGAAACATTGTTATTTACACTGTTTTCCACTTGTATTAGAATAGCTTCCTATGTGAGTAAGTAGAACATTCTGAGCATTAAATTAGAGACAAAAGTGAAACTCTTAGGGACTTGTATCAGATTATTTAAAGAACTCATAATTGAACAATGAAAAGGTAAATAACCACTTTGGAAATAGGCAAAGGATCTCAATAGACATTTCTCCAAAGAAGACATACAATCAGACAAGCAGCACAGGAAAAGACCCTCAACACCACTTGTCTTCAGGGGAGCGCAAACCCAAACCACAATGAGATAGCACTTTGTACCCATTAGGATGGCTGTGATATAAAAGACAGGCAAGCGAGTGTTGGAGAGGATGTGGAGAAATGGGAGCCCTCCTACATTGCCGGTGGGAATGTAAAATGGTGCAGTTACCTTGGAAAATAATTTTGTGGGTCCTTAAAACCATTTGAGCCAGCAATTCTGTTCTAAGAAATGTGCCCAAGGAAAACAAATACGTATGTGTCCACATAAAAACTTGTACATGGGCCTGGCTAGTGTGGCTCAGTTGGTTGGAGCATCATCCCATAAACTGAAAGGTTGCGGATTCTACCCTGGTCGGGGCACATGCCTAAGCTATGGGTTCATCCCAGGTCGGGGGACACACGAGAGGCAGCCGATTGATGTTTCTCTCTAACATTGATGTTTCTCTTCCTCTCTCTTCCCCTCCCTTCCACTTTCTAAAATCAATAAACATGTCCTCAGGAGAGGATTAAAAAAACCCCATTCTCATCATTCGCCTCTTAAAATTCCAGATGTTTAAAAAAACAAACTTGTATGTGAATTTTCACCATGGCATTATCCATAATAGCCAAAAAGTGTAAATAACACAAATTTCCACTAACAAATAGATAAATGATTCTCACAATGGAACATTTTGGGGCAATAAAAAATGAGTACTGATACATGCAACAACATGGGTGAGCCTTGAAAACACGCTCAGTGAAAGAAGCTGATCAGAAAGGACCACCTATTAATTTATGTGAAATGTACAGAACAGGCAAACAGAGACAGAGAGCGGATTAGTGGTTGCCAGGGGCAGGGATAAGGGGGGAACAGAGAGTGAATGCTATTCGGTATGGGGTTTCTTTTGGGGGTGTCGAAAATGTTCTAAAATTAGATTCTAGTGATAGTTACACAGCTCTGGGAATACACTAAAAATCACAAAGCTGTATACTTTAACTGAATGAACTTTATGATGTGAAATATATCTTAATAAAGTTTTAAAAAAAGGTTTCATGAAGTGTCTAAAGGTCATGATTTTAACATGATCTCTTACACAGGGTATTAGAAGTAACAGAAATTTGATGGCATATTTTAGAAATATCTGTTTTGAATAAAGCCCTCATTTACTTTCCAGTCGTTCAAAAAAAAATTACCTTTTTCCTAGTAGAGAAAAAAAAATTCGAGTTGACTGGACAGGAGAGTGCTAGGCTCCGAGGTTCCAGGCCGGAGGTGAAGAGACCACGTGAGCAGCGGGTGGAGCCTGGAGAGCTTCTACCACAGTGCAGGGCCAGCGCTGGCACCGCACTGACACTGGGAGGGGACCCCCTCCCAGAGGAGGCCCAGCCTGGAGGCTGCAAACTGCTGGCCCACAGTGTGGCTGGGAAAAGTGTGTTTTGCACCCAAAGAGATTTCCTGAGTTTGAATGATTGCTAAATTAATTAGGAATTCTTACAACCCAAACAAAATAAAACAAACAAAAAACACAACAGTTTTCCACCTCTTCTTATGAGAAACCAGAACAGCTGGCCAACTCTGAGCCCGCAGTTCTGGGTGGCAGTGAGGTCGTGGCTGCCCCCTTTACCCCGGGCATGGCCTCTCCAGTCTCTAGGGTCCCCACTACTCTCTTCTGCATTGCACCTGGCCTGTTCTTCTCATCTGCATCATCTCTCTCTGGCCCCTCTGTGTACTTCTCAGCCCAACACTTCACAGACAAGGAAGCTGAGGCCCAGGGAGGCGCAGGGGCTTGCCCAAGGTCACACTGTAATTGAATAGAGTTAGGACCTAACGTTGTTTTCTCAGTAAGCACCTTTTCTGTGGTCATCTCTGCTGGAATTTGCCAAAACCAAGGTAGCTAAGGCAATGTGCCTGGAAACTTGAAAATAATCATGTAAATCAGCAAAAATAGGTGCAGTATATGAAGCTTGATGGGAGCTTGGTGATCTGTGTTCTCTTGTGTGATGATGGGCCAAAAGGTTTGAGGAAGAAAAAAGTAGGTAAAATATGCTTTAAAAAGCAATATTTTTGTGGTTATATCTTATTATATTAAATTGTAAACTGGCTGTTTTATAAACAAATAAAATTCAATGATCACAGCTTTGAAACTTTGCACATTATTTGTTATTTTTCACTTAAAAGATAATACATTTATATTTCAGTACAATTTCTTTTTAAAAACTTTATTGGGGTAACATTGGTTAATAACATTATGTTTCAAGTCTGTGATTTTATAACACATCATCTGTACATTGCATTGTGTTCTCACCACCCAAAGTCTAGTCTCCTTCTATCACCATATATTTTTTAAATTTTTAAAAAATATTTTTATTTTAGAGGGGGGAGGAGAGAGGGAGAGAAACATCAATGTGTGGTTGCCTCATGCACCCCCTACTGGGGACCTGGCCTGCAACCCAGGCATATGCCCTGACTGGGAATTGAACCAAGGACCCTTTGGTTTGCAGGATGGTGCTCAGTTCACTGAGCCACACCAGCTAGGGCCTGTCACCATATATTTGACCCCCTTTACCATCTTCATCCTCCCCTCAACCCACTTCCCCCTGGTAACCACCATACTATTGTCTGTGATTATAAGTTTGTGTGTTTGTTCGTCTGTTGCTTTGTTTTATACCCCCCATATGAGTGAAATCATGTAGTTCTTGTCCTTTTCCATGTGACTTATTTTACTCAGCATGATAGTCTCAAGATCCATGCACATTGTCGTAAATGGCAGTGTTTCATCATTTTTTATGTCGTAGTATTCCGCTGTATATGTGTACCATGTCTTCTTTACCTAATCATCTGTCAAAGGACGCTTAGGTTGTTTCCATGTCTTGGCTATTGTGTATGATGTTGCAATGAACATAGGGGTGTGTACCTTTATGAATAAGTGTTTTCAAAATTTTCGGGTACATACCCAGAAGAGGGATTGCTAAGTCATATGGTAGCTCAATTCTTTTTGTTTCTTTTTTGTTTTATTTTGTTGTGTTTTGAAGATAAAGGTATATTTTTTTCCTAATGAAGAAATCCTTTACACAGGACATAAAGTATTATTTGGGCCTAAGAACCTTTATACTTAAATGTGTATGTCCATTGCTACTTAAACAATTACTGAAATGTAATTATTGTTAGAGTAGGCAGACATTACAAGATAAACCATACAACCCAAATAAATGCATCCAAAGCCTTTCTTGATGATGCCCCAAGGAATAGAGGTAAAGTATGTTCTGAAAGATTTTCACTCAAACGTCTGTTTCTCTTCAGTTTTGACATGGGGCACTAGTCCTGCTACTGCTCTGTTTTCTAATGTGCTGTTGGTTCCTGGGCGCAAGCCTATTTGGAATCAATTTTTAATTTTTCTGCCTGAAAGTTCCCCAGATTCTGTTTTGGGGGTAACTTATAAGTGAGGGCACCTTTCTTGGGAGGAATGCCCTCAAAACCCAGTGCTTGAGTCAGAGGCCCTGCCATTCTTCAGCCTCATAGCTTGGGGAGATCCCCTTCTAGAAGACTGTTAAAGACGTGACTGTGTGTAAGAGCCCGGTTACCTGCCCGGATTCTGCACCTTCAGGTCTTGCCACAATTGCCTCAGTTCGCACTGTCTGAGGGCTAATTGTGCCTCACGTGCAACAGGCACTCAGGAGGCTTAATCTGCCAGTTCCGTTCCTTCCCAGGAAAAGCCGAGGAGCCGCCAGTCCTCTTCGGCTGCTCTGCTCTCTGCAGGTCACAAACTTGTCACAGATAAGAGGGACAGGAGGGGGAATTTACTGTTTCGTAGCATTCTCTCTGAGAGCAGACAGTAATGGCTCTCTGATGCCACACAGGCCCCTCTGCCATCTACAAAACTGCTCCTTTCTGTTACCAGCAATATTAGCTTGGCTTCACTGGAGGGCGTTGACCGGGCTGGACTGCTGGAGAGAGCCATCAATAACCTTATAGCCTGGAACCTCTGATTTCTGTTTGCAGATCTAATGAGTGTTTTGTAGCTAATTTGCATGGGGGCATTTGCTCAGAAAACATACGGTACCATCCAGTTTTTTGTCTAATAGCCGACTTCTCACTGCCTTAATTTTTTAAATCAAATAACATCATAACACATCATGTAATACAGATGACCTACAGTGAAATAAATAATCTCCTGTCCCTACCCCCTACCTCACTACCCCTGGGGGCAGCTCCTTTTGTGACTTCTCTTTTTAGCTCTTCTGGTAGTTCCTGCATACCTTTTCATCATTATCATATACTTCCATTTTTAATTTTAACTTTAAAAAATTAAACTTACTGGGGTGACATTGGTTATTAAAATGACATAGGTTTCAGGTGTACAGTTCTATAATATATCATCTGAATATTGTACTGTGTTCACCACCTGAAATCAAGCCTCCTTCCATCACAGTTTATCTCCCTTTACCCTCTCCTACCTCCCCTGGAAATCGCCACGCTGTTGTCTGTGTCTGAGTTGGGTTTTTTTTTTTGCTTAATCCTTTCATCTTGTCCACCCAGCTCACCCAGCCCACCTCCCCTCTGACAGCGGCCAGTCCGTTCTCTGTAGCTATGAGTCTGTTTTCATTTTGTTTGTTAGTTTATTTTTTCATTACTTTCCACATATAAGTGAGATCATATAGTATTTGTCTTTGTCTGACTGGCTTATTTAGCTTAGCATAATACTCTCCAGTTTTATCCATGCTGTCACAGAAGGTAAGATTTCCTTTTTTTAACTGTTGAATAGTGTTCCATTGTGCAAATGCACCACAGCTTTTTATCTACTCATCTACTGAAGGGCACTTGGGCTGTTTCCAGATCTCGGTTATTGTAAATAATGCTGCAATAAACATTGGGGTGCATACATTCTTTAGAATTAGTGTTTCTGCTTTCTTTGGATGTATTCCCAGAAATGGAAGCACTGGGTCATAAAGTGGTTCCATTTTTACCTTTTTACAGTAACTCCATAGTGTTTTCCACAGTGGCTGCACCAATCTGCATTCCCACCAGCAAAGCACGAGGGTTCCCCTTCCTCCACATCCTCGCCAGCACTTGTTTGTTGATTTATTGATGATAGCCGTTCTGACAGGTGTGAGGTGATATTGTGGTTTTAATTTGTATTTCTCTGATGATTAGTGACATCAAGCATCTTTTCATATGTCTATTGGCCATCTGTATGTTCTCTTTACAGAAGTGTCTATTCAGGTCATCTGCCTATTTTTTAATTGGATTGTTTATTGTATTGGTGTTGAGTTTTTTGATGTCTATAAATTTTTGATATGAACCCCTTATCAGATGTATCATTGGCAAATATGTTCTCCCATTCAGTGGGTTTTCTTTTCATTTTGTTGATGTTTCCTTTGATGTGCAAAAACATTTTAGTTTGGTGCAGATCCACTTGTTTATTCTTTCTTTTGTTTCCCTTGCCAAAGGAGATATATCAGAAAAGATATTGCTACAAGATATGTCTGAGATTTTACTGCCCATGTTTTCTTCTATGATTTTTATGGTTTCGAGTGTAACATTTAAGTTTTTAATCCATTTTGAGTTCATTTGTGTATGGGATAGGAAAACCCCATTGTGGGTTATTTCCTCATTTGTCAAATATTAATTGACTATAAAGGTGTGGGTTTATTTCTGGGCTCTCTATTCTGTTCCACTGATCTATGTGTCTGTTTTTATGCCAGTACCATGCTGTTTTGATTACTATGGCCTTGCAGCATAGTTTGATATTAGGCAGCAATGATTCTTCCAACTTTGTTCTTCTTTCTTAAGATAGCTTTGGCTATTCGGGGTCTTTTGTAGTTCCATATAAATTTTGGAATATTTGATCTGGTTCTGTGAAACACACCACTGGTATCTTCATAGGAATTGTGCTGAATCTATATATTGCTTTGGGTAGTATGGACATTTTAATGATGTTAATTCTTCCTATCCATGAACATGATATAGTCTTCCACTTATTTGTATCTTCTTCAGTTTTTCTTTAGTGTGTTATAATTTTCTGAGTACAGATCTTTTACATCCTGGGTTAATTTTATTCCTAGGTATTTAATTTTATAAATGGGATTGTTTCCTTATTTTCCCTTTCAGATAGTTCATTATTGGTGTATAAAAATGCAACTGATTTCTGGATACTTATTTTGTATGCTGCTACTTTACTGAATTAATTTATCACTTCTAGTAGGTTTTTTTTTGGTGGAATCTTTAGGATTCTCCATAGACAGTATCATGTCATCTGCAAATAATGACAGTTTTACTTCTTCCTTTCCAATTTATATGCCTTTTTTTCCTTGTTCTGGTCTGACTGCTGTGGCTAGGACTCCCAGTACTATGCTGAATAAGAGAGGTGAAAGTGGACATTCTTGTCTTGTTCTCAATGTTAAGGGAAATGCAGTTTTTGCCCATTGAGTATGGTGTTGGCTCTGGGTTTGTCATATATGGCCTTTATTAGGTTGAGGTATGTTCTTTATTCCCACTTTGCTGAGTTTTTATCATATACAGGTGCTGGGTTTTATCAAATGCTTTTTTCTGCAGCTATTGATTATGTGATTTTTGTCCTTCATTTTTTAATGCAGTTTGTGACATTTATTGATTTGTGGCTACTGTACTAACCTTGTATCCCTGGAATAAATCCCACTTAATTATGTGTATGATCTATTCACTGTATTGCTTAATGCAGTTTGCTAATATTTTTTTGAGGATTTTAGCATCTGCATCCATCAGGGAAGTGGGCCTAAAGTCCCCTACTATGACTGTATTTCTGTTAGTCTCTCCTTTTAATGTCCATCAATTTGCTTTACATATCTAGGTGCTACTATGTTGGGGGCATAAATATTTACAAGGGTTATATATCCTTTTGTTAGACTGTTCCTTTTATCATTATGTAGTGTCCTTTTTTATCTATTTCTATAGCCTTGGTTTTAACTATTTTGTCAATATTGCTACTATCAATATTTTGCTACTCCAGCTTTTTTTCATTTTCATTTACATGAACTATCTTTTCTATCCCTTTATTTTTCATCTGTTTGTATCTCTTGTAGACAACATATATATGGGTCTTGTTTTCTTATCCATTCAGCTACCTTATGTCTTTTGATTGGAGCATTTAAGCCATTTACATTTAAAGTGATTATTCATAGGTATGTATTTATTGCCATTTTATTCTTGTAACTACGTTCCTGTTTCTTTCTTTCTTCTTAATGAAGACCCTTTAACATTTCTTTTTTTAAATTTGGTGACATTGGTTAATAAAATTATATAGGTTTCAGGTGTATATTTTATTGTATGTTCACACCACATGACAAATCTTCTACCAGCACCTGGCCTGGGGCAGGCCAGCAGAAGTCCCAAGGCTCCCTGAGATCCACCGCTGTCTGTTGGGCTCAGCCCCTGAAAGAGCCTCTGGCGGTACTTGAGTTGCATGAGGTAGGTTCTCAGTGAGATACCAGGTGGGGTGAGTGGTGTGCACCAGATGGATACAGCTTCCCACTTGGTGCCAGTGCTGTGTCTGAGGTCACTCAGTAAATGTCCCACAGTATACCAAGACTAGCTGCCACCTGCGGGGGGCTCGCACACCTTTGTGCTGCGGCAGGGTCTCAGATGGTTTTCAGGGCAAGGCCAGCAGGGTTTATCAGGCCCAAACGGGCCAAGATTTGGCTGCGAGAAAGGAGGGCTCTGTACTGGTTGTACATGCAAGGGAAAATGGCCCTTGTCTTAGAGCCACAAAGCTCAGCTTGCCCAGGATTCTCCCTGGACTTCAGCGGGGCAGAGCCACTAAGAGTCAGGAGGGTGGGGCTGCTGGGAGCCCAGAGCGTGGCTAGCAGATCTCCTGTGGGGGTGGGGTGTGCCAGTGAGTTTCAGGGGAAACGGGAGGAATGCAGTATATGAGAGTGACTCAGCACAGAGGTCCCAGCATCTGTCCCACCTTCCTTCTGCCTGAGCCCTGGGTGAGGGATAGGAATGAGATTTTGTGCATTGGCCCTTTAAGAGGGCTCTTGTGTTTCTAGCAGACTCTTTTCTCTTCCTGGAGGACAGAATACCCACTGATTTTTTCAGAGCCAGATGCTATTTGGGCACCTCTTCCTGGATGTGGTGCTCTGGGCTGCGGAGCCTGGTGTGGGGTTGAAACGCCACACTCCTCAGGGGGAACCTTTCTAGCTGAGATATCCCTCCGGGATCTCAGCCACCACCCATGGGAATGGGGCCAGCCCTTTTCACACCTCTGACCTTCTCACCAATTTCCCTGAGGCGACTTCTCTTCATCTGGTCTTCACTTGGTTATTCAGGTTGATTGTTCTATATTTTGGTTAGAATTCCAATTTGGTGCTGGGAGGACGGGACAGTAACGCCCACCCACTCCACCACTATTTCCTTAGTATGCTCCCTTCATATCTTTTGATGAGTCAGGGAATAAATGTTCTCAACCTAAGGCATCATCTATTGATTCCATATTAAGGGCACTGACCCTCTCCTACTCTGCACTTCCTCCTGACATTGGCTATTTATATTTTACTTATTTTGTTTCTGTGAATAAAATGCTAAGTAACCTATTTTATTCCATTATCCACACAGCATATTTCCTTTCATTTTCCACATTATTTCTTCTTTGTCCCTACTTTCCCTCTTCATATCTGATACACTTAAAAATTGTTTCTATCTCTACTTTGTCATGGCTGTTACTATTTATTTTCTATTTTGAAATTATAATCTAATTTTTCCTGCTTTGTCCATAAATTGGCTCCAATATTAGAAAATTGATATATATATATATATATATATATATATAGTTTACTATGACTATGTAAAATACTGCTAATTCCTGGCCAGCAGTTAGTGTTGCATTTCTTTCTCTGGGTGCAAAGAAAAATGTTCCCAACATCAAGGTTAAATGGAATCTGTCTGTCTCTCTCTTCTTTTACTTTTGTTTAAATCCCAAACCCGGAGAGTGTCTTCACTAAGAACAGCGGCCTAGATATAAGCCCTGCTTCTCCGGTTATTAGTTGTAACACCGGGCAAGTCATGAAACTGAGCTCCGGCAGCCTCATGTGTAAGTAAGAATGACCGTCCCTGCCCAGCCCCCGCCCAGGGTCATCGAGAGGACTAAGTCGGACATTGTAAATGAAAGGAAAGTCACCAGAAGGTAATGCTCTTCTGTGCAAACCACGGGAGTATTCTACACTGTGGTAAAAATCACTGTGACTTTCACCTCTGTGACTCTGCCCCGTTTCTGGGTTGGGGAGAGGGAACTTGGATGAGGTCTACTTGCGTAGGCAGATTTTTCATAAGACTGTGGAAAGAATTCCATTTCTGCTCTTCTAAGTTTAGCTACCAGAACATTAACTAATAACAAATGTGGATAGGAAGACACTACCTGCAGAGAAAACCCACAAATATAACCTGGCCTCGGTTAAAGCCTGAAAACCCTTGTTCAGTCCTAGAGCCACCTTGTCCTTTGGGGGGGGCAGACTCCAACAGGACTTGGGCATTTCAGATGTGATGGTCTCTCAGAAAAGCCCCCCTTGGGCTCGGATGGGTTACGGGGTGGAGGCTGCTCTAGGCTATGGGATCCTGAAGCCCGGGCACGGGGTTCCTATGTGTAGCCTGCCTAGTGTCAGGATGCAGCAAATCGCGTGCCCCCGCCAGCAAGGAGCATCTCCTTCATGCTGAGGTCCTTGCTGAGGGTACAGTGTGGACCCAGAGACATGGGCAGCGCTGGGCCATAGTCACTGTGTCTGGACTGCGAAACCACCCACCTTCCAAACACATCCTGCCGAACAGGAGGCTTTCAGAGAGATGTTTCTTTGTCTTTTCAGCCACGAGCACAGCTGCTGCTCTTCCTCGCTCTCTCATTTTTGCTAATTTTAGACCAGGAGGCCTTCTGTTTCAAAAGAAGGCAAGCAGGGCATAGGCTCTCTCTCTGTTATGGGCTGATGGCTGCCACATGGGTGTAGTCTTGGCTGTAACAGTGTGCGGCCAGGTCTGTTAGTGAAACTGGGCCCTAACATTGACACCAGACGCTAAGAGTACCTTTTTCTAGTTTTAAGTGTCTTTCTGGAGACAAAAACATGTGTCCTCACAGACCAACAGACCGAGTTGGATCAGATTTGTCCCAGAGGCTCGAGCAGGTGCAGTTAGCAGCTAAGAAACCCCAATCTGACCTCATGAGCACAGTGGAACCAAAATTAATGGAATTCAGGTAGCAGAGATGCTACTTGTACTGCCTGAACCCCAGTAAGAAGTGAAGGGCCCGTCGGTAAAGAAGATCCAGTGCAGGGAGCCGGCACAGACACACGCACGGCTGAGAATGAGACGCTGCCTGGGTGGAATTTCCTCCTTCTCCCTCACCCCTTCCGCCTCCCTAACCTTAAATGGCTTAGTTCCAAGCCTACTCATCCAGACTCCCCACCCCTGAATCAGAATTAATAAATATGTCCAATTTCTGCTTACCCTCCTAAGCCTTTGTTTGGGGACACTAGTTTGAGCCTTGTCTCTGGTCTCCTCATTCAGTGGCCTGATGAATAAATCTCTTTGTCTCTGAAACCTGCTGCCTCAGACTTCTGGCTTCTCTGTAAGCAGTGGGCAGCGAACTCACTGCCTTTGTTCTGCTTAGTGCTGTGGGCAGGAAGCCACGGTTGTTCAGAGAGCAGGAAGCAACTGAGCTCCCACCACCGGCAGGTTTAGAACTAAGCAGAGAAATGGGGTGAAGGCCCTCCCTTGGAGGATGGTGTGTGTGGGTGGAAAAACCTTTTCATAAAGGAATCATCCTCTAGGTTCAGGGCTTTTTTGCAGAGTTATCTTTATGAAATTTATTTTTCTTCCCAACATCCACCCAAACATTTAAAGCCAACAGTCATCACTGACTGTGATGACTGTATTACAGACATTATCTCATTTAATTATTAAAGATAACCCTGGTAGGTCAGGTCTCTTCCTATTTATTTTGCACAAATGAGTGCAAAGTGACACAAAGTGGTAAGGCACTTGTCTAACCACAGTGGATAAATGGTGGCAGACGGATTTGCCTCAAGCTATCTGATCACTGCAGAGATGTTGCCCTTTGCTGTGTTTCTGAGATACCCCCAGGAACAATGGCCCAGTTATAAAAGAAAAAAGTAGACTCCTGGTAACGATGGTGGAGTAGGTAAAGTCTTTGCTCACCTCCTCCCACAACCACATCGAAGTTACAACTAAGTCACCAAACAATCATCACTGAGAATATTCTGAAGACTCGCTGAATGAAACTCCTACAAGTAAGGACATAAGGACGAAGCTACGGTGAGATTGGTAGAAGGGGTGGAGAAGTGGAAAGGACAGGTCCCACCATGTGGCAACTAGGAATTGGGAGGGATATCTCAGCTGCACAGGCACCCCTGAGGAGTAAGGTCCTAGAATCACACCCTGCTCCCCAGCCTGGGTCACCAGTACCAGGAAGAGGAATCCCTATAGCTTCTGGCTGTGAAAACAGGTGGGGATTGTATCCTATGGAGTCCCAGGCAGTCCCCTTGAGGGGCCCACACACAGACTCACTCACTCACAGACTCACTTGCTCTGGCTCCAGTGCATGTGTGGCAGCTCGAAGGGCACTGGAGACATATGGGGAGGAATTGAATGAACTGGATTCACAGCGAGGGCTGGAAAGGCAGCGGGAAGGGAGCTGTCTCTAGCGCCAGCAGCACTGGCAGGCACCATTGATCCTTTGCTGAGCCCTCTCCTCACCCAGCTGACAGGTGCAGGTATGCACCAAACCTGAATTCTTCACTACCCTAACACTGTTTGCGCATGCTGGGGAATCAGTGAGACCCCCGACCTACCCAACTCTTACAGGAGGCACAAGCCACTTCCAGCAGCTTTTCCACATGAGCAACCTGCCTTGGCTCATACCGCAGAATTTCCTAAAATCTCTCAGAGGTTCACTAACCCCAAACAAGCAGTGGCTGGCCTTGACATGTCCTGTACCTCCTGCTAAGCAGTCCCAAGACTGCCTCAAGTAGTGACTGGGTCTCATCTTGCACTGTAACTCCCATCAGAGAGCCCTGAGCCTGGCATGAACTATAACCAGCATTTGTTTGGAATGCAGTTTCACTAAGCAGCCACAGGCCAGCCCAAGTGGTGATGCCTTGGGTCACACTGTGGTGCCCACCAAAGGCTCCTGAGCCCGACACTAGTTGCAGCTGGCTCCAGTTTATAACATAGCCTCTCCCAAGCACCCCCAAGCCCAGTACAAGTGACAACTAACTTTGCAGCTCCCACCAGATGTCCTTAATCTTACCTTTGCCTTCCCTGGAGCTCCTCCTAAGAGGCTGCAGAACCAACCCACCAGGTGGCTGGCTTCAAACCACACCTGTGTACCACTCAACCAGTCCTCATGTGGCACACCTATTGGGGAGACTTGGCTAGCACCGGAGCCCTGCCAAGGAGACCCCTGTTCTGTGGGATCATCTTTGTACAACAGCTTGTCTACTGCAGGCACAGCCAGCCGTCATAGCCACTCAGTCTGAGGATCGCTCCTGCCCACTGACATGCCAACATCAATCAGGGCTCAACTACAACAGGAGGGCACGCACAACCCGTACAAGGGACACCCCTGGAACACCCAGCTCAGGTGAACAGGGAGACTGCAGCCCTGGGCCTCACAGGACACCTATAACATAAGACCACTCTGCCAACACTGGGAGACATAGCAGATCTACCTGATACACAGAAACAGGGAGGCAGCCAAGATGAGGACAAAGAAACATGTCCCAAATGAAAGAACAGGACAAAATTCCACAAAAATAACTAAACAAAATGGAGACAAGCAATCTAGAAGGCACACAGTTCAAAATACTGGTTATAAGGCTGTTCAAAGAACTAAGGGGAATAACAGATGATCTCTGTAACAACTTCAACAAAGATATAGAATTCATAAAAAAGAACCAGTAGAAATGAAGAATGCAATTAGTAAAATAAAATAAAAAATACATGAGAGGGAATCAAACAGCAGATTAGAAGGAGCACAAGACTGAATAAGTGATCTGGATGAGAAGTAGGGAAAAGCACCCCATGAGAACAGCAAAAGGAAAAAAGAATAAAAAAATGAGGATGATTTAACAGACCACTTGTAAAACACCATATGTACCAACACTCACATCACAGGGGTACCAGAAAGAAAACAGAGCAAGGGATTGAAAACCTATTCAAAGAAATAATGACTGAAAACTTTCCTAACCTGGTGAAGGAAACAGACATACAAGTCCAGGAATTGCCGAGAGTCCCAAACAAAATGAACCCAAAGAGGCTCACACCACCACACATCATAATTAAAATACCAAAGGTTAAAGACAAAGAGAGAATCTTAAAAGCAGCAAGAGAAAAGCCATTAGTTACCACAAGGGAGCTCCCATGAGACATGAGACTGTCAGGTGACTTCTCAACAGAAACTTTGAAGGCCAGAAGGGACTGGCACAAAATATTCAAAGTGAGAAAGATCTACAACCAAGATTACTCCACTAAGCAAGTCTTTTTTTTTTTTAGAATTTATTTTTATTTATTGATTTTAGAGAGAGAGAAAGGGAGAGAGAGCGAGAGAGAGAGAGATCAATTTGTTGTTCCATTTATTTACGCATTCATTAGTTGATTCTTACATGTGCCCTGACCAGGAGTCGAACTGGCAACGTTGGCATATCTGGACAATGCTCTAACCAACTGGGCTATATGACCAGGGCATCCACCAAGCAAGTCTTACCATTTAGAATTAAAGGAGAGAGAAAATTTTCTAGGCAAGAAAAAGCTAAAGGAGTTCATCACCACTAAATCCGTATTACAAGAAATATGAAAGGTACTTCCTTAAGTAGAAAAGATAAAAAATATGAATAAGAAAATATAGGAAAGAAAAAATTGTACTGACAAAGGCAAACACTTAGCAAAAGAGTAGATCAACTATAAAGCTAGTATAAAGGTTAAAAGGCAAAAGTAGGAAAATCATGTGTAATTACAACAATAAATCAAGTGATACACACAGATACACACACAAAAGTAATGATAAAAACTTAACCATCAACTAAAATAGACTGCTATAAGTAGCATTTACTCCCAGGATGCAAAACTGGTTCAATGTCCCCAAATTCATTAATGTGATGCACCACATAAAATGACAGATAAAGATCACACGATCATATCTATAGAAGTAGAAAAAGCATTTGACAAAATCCAGCACCCATCATGATAAAAATTCTCAACAAAGTGGGGATAGAAGGTACATACCTCAGCATAATAAAGGCCATGTGTGACAAACCCACAGCCAACATCTTACTCGATGGTGAAAAGCAGAAAGCTTTTAAGATCAGGAACAAGACGAGGATGTCAACTTTCACTACTTTTATTCAACATAGTCCTAGCACTCCCAGCTACAGCAGTTAGACAAAAAAATGGAAAAGGAAGAAGTAAAACTGTCATTATTTGTAGATGACATGATACTATACTTAAAGAACCCTAAAGATTCCACCAAAAACTATTAGCACTAATAAATGAATTCAGTAAAGTAGCAGGATAGAAAATTAACATTCAGATATTGGTTTGCATTTTTATTCAATAATGAACTATCATAAATATAAATTAAGAAAACATTCCCATTTACAATTGTATCAAAAAATACCTAGGAATACATTTAACCAAGGAATAAAAGACCTGTACTTAGAAAACGATAAGACATTGAACAAAGAGACTGAAGAAGACACAGATAAGGGGAAGGCTATGCTGTGGTGTGGATAGAAAGAATTAACATCATTAAAATGTCCATATTATCCAAAACACTCTATAGATTCAATACAATCCCTATCAAAACATCAATGATATTTTCACAGAACTAGAACAAATATTCCTAAAATTTATATGGAGCCACAAGAGATCCCGAAATAGCCAATGCAATCTTGAGAAAGAAAAACAAAGTTGAGGGTAACACGCTACCTGATATCAAACTATATTACAAGGTCATAGTTACCAAAACAGCACAGTACTGGCATCAAAACAGACATACAGATCAATGGAGCAGAGTACAGAGCCCTAAAATAAACCCAGCCCTATATGGTCAATTAATCTACGACAAATCTACATAATGGGGTAGACAGTCTCTTCAAAATATGGTGTTGTGAAAACTGGACAGGCACATGCAGAAAAATGAAACTGGATCACTTTCTTATACCATATATAAGAATAAACTCCGCATGGATGTAAGACTTAAATTTAAGACTTGAAACTCTAAAACTCCTAGTAGAAAACATAAGCAGTATACTCTTTGACGCTGATGTTAAAATTTGTTTTCTCTATGTCTACTCGGGCAAGGGAAACACAAGAATAACAAATGGGATTGCAACAAGCTAAAAAGTTTCTGCACAGCAAAGACAACCATCAACAAAAGGAAAAGACAACCTACTGAACTGAAGAAGATGTTTGCCAAAGATGCATTCAGTGAAGGGTTAATACCAAAACATAAAGGAATTCAAATAACTCATCCTCCTAAAAAAAACCCCAAATGAACAATCCAATTAAAATGTGGGCAGAGGACCTGAATAAACATTTCTTCCGAGAAGACAAAAAGATGGCCAACAGACATATGAAAAGATGCACAATATCACTAATCATCAGGGAAATGCGAATTAAAACAGGGAGGTAACACCTCACACTTGTCAGAAGGGCCATCATCAATAACTTAGCAAACAAGTGCTGGTGAGGATGTGGAGAAAAGGAAACCCCAGTGCACTGTTGGTGGGATTGTAAAGTGGTGCAGCAACTATGGAAAACAGTAGGGAGGCCCCTCAAAAAATTAAAAATAGAACTACCATTTGACCCAGCAATTCCACTGGGTCAAATTTTATCCAGTATTATCTAAAGAAATCCAAAACACTAATTAAAAAAGACATGCAACATTATTTATAATAGCTAAAGCTAAGATACAGAAGCAGCCTAAGTGTCCATCAGCAGATGAATAGATAAAGAACAGGTGGTACATATATACAAAGGAAAATTACTTGGCCAAAAAAAGAATGGAATCTTACCATTTGCAACAATATAGATTTACCTGGAGGGTATTATGCCAAGTGAAATAAGCCAGGCAGACAAAGACAAATACCATATGATCTCACTTATATATGGAATCTAAAAAACAAAGTGAATGAACAAAACAGAAACAAACCCATATACATGGAACAAACTGATGGTTGCTCGATGGGAGGGTGCTGGGGGTTGGATAGAAGGGGAAGGGATGAAGGAGTGTAAATCGGCGGTTATAAAACAGTCATGGGGGTGCAGAGTGCAGCACAGGGAATGTAATCAATACTATCGTGATACCTGTATGTGGTCCCAGGTGGGCGCTAGTCTTACCGGGGTGAGCACTTTGTCTGACATAATACATACCTGAAACTAATATAATATTTCAGATCAAGTGTATTTAAAAAATAAAAATTTTAAAGTAAATAGAAAAAGTTGATGTCTCTGACTTAATCAAGACGAACAGGAATAAATAAAGAATAGTAAGAGAAACTTTGATACCCCACATGCAAAAATTAATTTGAGATGGATCATGGGCAAAATATGAAAGCTGTAACTATCAAGCTTCTAGAAGAAAACAAAGCAGAAAGTGTCCATGACCTTGGGGGTCAGGACTAGGAAAGGGCAGAAGGGAATTTTCTGGTGTGATGGGAATGTTCTTTATTTGGGTCTGGGTGATGGTTTGGAGTGTACATACACATTTGTAAAAATTCATGGAACTGTACCCTTAAGATTTGTGCATCGAACTGTATATAAAGATTTCAGTAATGAACTGCCAGCATCAAAAACAGTATCTGCTTTCCCACTCTCAACTTTAAAGTCAATTCAGATGCACACTCAGTACCTGCTTTTTCCCAGGTGCTGTGCTAAGAGCGAAAAACACGTTGACAAACACTTCAGACCCGGCTGGGTCACTGACTTAAGGAGCTTTCAAAAGTGTTAGGAAGAGATAATAAATGTTGAGAAGCAAATAACTACATATGTTATTATTGCAAAATATAAAGATGCAAGAAAAATCCACTGAGAAAGAAAATTAAACTTGACGAAGTAATTTCTATTGGACTTCACAACAATGACTTCTGCTCTCTTAGAAAACACGCTTTCTCATTCACATTTGGCAGAGCCTGATATCAGAATTACTTCTCTTCCCTAAGCTCTTATCCATGGAGTTGAGAGATAACATATTTAAGTAGGTCTCAGAGTTAAGGCTTGGAGGGGGGATAAGAAATTGTAATATGAACAGTCCACAAAACATGCCAGGTAAGTGGCATGCACTGAAAACAGTTAATTATACTCTGTAGCTAGAGAAAGACCCCCCCCTTAAACCCCAGGGGGCCCATGGCCTCCAAGACTGGGGGGAACAGCATGGTATGTGGAGGACTGAGCTGGACAAGGGGCAGGGGAGCTGATTCTGGTAGGAACTGGGCCCTCGTTAGCAGAATGCGCTGCAACTGGGTAGGCGACCTAACCTCCCTGAGCAAGTTTCTTCATCTGTAAAATCAGGACTTTGAATTGGATGAGGTCCTTCCAACTTTCAAAAACTTTGATTCTTAGACTACTTGAGCCTATTTCAACTTTCTCAGAAAACCAAAGTTTGACATCAGAGCAGCAGATCAGAAGTAGTGTGCTGAAGTGGAAAAGCCCTTTTCTGTGTGAGCAAATGGAACCAACATGGGTTTAAGATGAAATGAACAAAGAATTCCCACCCACAGCACCATTATCCCTTACACGGCACCTCAGCGACCTAACTCTATGGAGGGGGTTTGCAGTCAGGCACTCTGCAATCTCTACACTCACTGTTATCAGGACTGAAAAATCCAGAACGACAGGCATTTATTCAGACAGGTGGTATTACAGGTTGAACTGGGTCCTCCCCTAAGATTCCTGTGTTGAAGACCTTACCTCCTCCCCCCGCCCCTGACACACTTCAGAATGTGACTTTATTTGGGAATGGAGTCATGGCAAATGTAATTAGTTAATATGAGGTCCTACCAAGGTAGGGTGGGCTCTAATCTGACAGGTGTCCTTATGAAAAAAGGGGAATTTAAACACGGACGGGTACACAGGGAGAACACTACGTGAAGATAAGGAGGAAATTGAGGTGATGCTTCTGCAAGCCCGGGAATGCCAAAGACTGGGAGCAAACCACTGGAGGTGAGGCCACATGCAGGGAACAGGTCCCCCTCAAGGCTCTCAGAAGGAAGCAACACTGCCAACATCTTGGACTTCTGTGCCCCAGAGCCATGAGACAAGAAGTTCTGTTGTTTAAGCCACGAGCATGTGGCACTTAGTTTTGCCAGGCTAGCAAGCACAGGTGGCATAAACACATAACAGGAGACCTTCCTTGGCAAATGGGCTGGCTCTCTACCTTTCTCTCCCTTTCCTCAGCCCAGAACACCAGTAACCTTAGCCTGCAGGAATTTATACTTTGGGTGCCTGAAAAAAGGTACCATTCCAATTCTTTACTAAACACTACATTTTCTGCCTTTCAAAAGGAAGGCCCTTCTTTGGGAGAATCCACCAAATCTTTGTTGAGCCTTTATTACTTCCCGGGAATCTTTAGACAGCATTTGTGCCTCAGCTTTGAGACTTTACTCAGGTCCTTCTCCTATGACTGTGCTAAACCTCTGCATAAAAGTGCATCATCAGTCAAAACCCAGATGACTATCATGTCCTCAGAAGTTGCTGGAAAGAAATACGAGGATGTGTTCCAAGGCAGCTGTGCTATCACAGATGCGTATTGTACTCACAACCGTTCAGGGCTATCGGGGAACCACCAGTGGAACTGATTTTTAGTGCGCCTGTCAGCTGCAGAGAGGCGCAGAATGACAGGGAGGTTCCTCATGCGTGGCAAGGCCAACACCAAGCTAATTACAAGGACTGACCTGAATAATCGGAGAAGGTCACAGAAACTACCGGTCTCTGCTGGAGAGGTGGCCGCCCTCTCCTGAGTCATTAGGAACAGAAGCAGTGAGGGAGGGAGAGACGGAGGGGAGCCGCGGGGCACACAGAATGGGAGGTGCCTGGCTGCCACGATCTGGGAGGTGCACAGGACTGGCGTCTCTGGGGGGACCTGGGACTTACTCTGGCTTTCAAATACGTCATGGCTCAGCTTTAATAATCTATGGCCGTGGCCCTTTAACTTTTAGTTTTTCTCATAAATCCATACAGTTTTACGAAGACAAAAACTGACAGTGTGGTATGAAGTTTACATTTAGACAAAATTTTCAAAGAACCCTAACACATGCCTAAAGAGAGGGTACGATGGAGTTCTGGACGCAGGTGTGGATGATGCCAAGAAACGATGGATCTCATGACTGAAGACAGACTTATGGGCATTAGTTAATTCTTAGGAGTTTTATGTTTTAAAGTCAACCATTGCTTCAGTATAAAAGTTTAATCTTCTCCTGAGTCCAGGGCTTTTGAAATAATCCAACTCAGGAAGTGATTTGACGAACTTGTGCCGAGAGTGGCCGAACCCTGCCACCAACGGTTTCAGAGCTCAGAGCTCAAACACCAGAGAGGCTCCAAGAGTTTCTCACCCTGAGAGCAGGGCCCCTTCTCTTCACCCTCGCACCTCCTGCGCCATCTTCTTCTCCTCCCCAATACCTCAGCCAGTGGCTTGGAGGACAAGCTAATATTTATAACTTCATAGTTGGAAAAGAAAAGGTCTCCTTGTCAAATCAAGAATCCGCACCTCTCAGACAGAGTGACCTGCCCGTGTATAAACTCCAATAAAAGACTTCTCCTCCGCACCTAGTTTCCATCCCCCAGATGGCAGCTTTGGGAACTTATCATTTGGCTTAGGTCTCTGTTGGAAACAGCATTAAGCTCAGGCAGGGGACACTTTGGGTCCTAAGGTTCAGACACTCACAGTTTTTAAATAGTCTCTCAGCCCTGGTGGGGTAGTTCAGTTGGTAAGAGCATTGTCCTGATACACCAAGGTTGCAGGTTCGATGCCCAGCTCAGGGCACAGATAAGAATCAACCAATGAATGCATAAGTGGGTGGAGTAGCAAATCCCTCTTTCTTTCTCTCAAATCAAAACAAACAAACCAACAAAAAACAGTCTCTTATTTACATTGCCAAGGACATTTTTTTGAAAAGACACAATATTCTGGGTACAGAACTGAATCATCATTAGTTGCTTGTTCTTTCCATTGTTTCACCATTTCTCTAATCAGGCCCCAAATTTTAAGAAAAACGATCCTAACCATTACCCTTCCTTCCCACCCCCCATCCCTCTCACCCCCAAATAATATACCAGTAATAGCCAAAAAACTACACACTTGCTATGCTGTGCAGACGCAGAGTTAACACTACTGGGAAGAAGGCTGTGGGCTGTGGAGATGCTCTTTGAAGATCGACAGTATCTTCTTGCTCTCCCACACGCCCATTCTGCAAGTTTTGTCCAACATAGAAAGCCCTTTCTCATCAAAATACGGAGCAGTTCACCTTGAAACACATATCCTCCTTCCCCTCCACTGGAGGAGGGGGTGTGTAAACTGTACAGCACGGAACGGCTTCAAAGCACCTGGGCTGCTGCAGGGCACAGAAACCAGACTGGCGCTTCCAGTCCACCTCTACGGTGTCAAGACAAGTAGGACTCTTTCCTCTCCCCACTTGAAACCCAGTCAGATATGACAGGGGCTGGAACTCAGGAGAGTTTGTTCTGGTCGTCTTTTCTGTCATTATCCCCCAGAGGTAGGAATGCCACATCAGCCTTTCCTCACAGAAGGATGTGTCAGCCTTGGGCACTTGACATTGGCTTCTCAGCAGAGGGCCTGGGTCAGCCTTGTCGGAGTTTTTCCCCTTCATCAGGAACATGGATTCTCCACTGGAGTCTGTAGCCCCAGTGCTCAGTTCCAGCTCCAGATCCCGGGCAAAGCCTCGTGGCTTTTCTGACCTTCTTTCTTCCTCTTCAGCTGGCTCCCCTCTCCCTTTATTCCACAATCAGAGTCAGCACTGTGGGGCCCCTCTGATTTCTCTGTCTCAAGTGTAGTTTCCTGTGACGGTAGAACCTGGGCAGTGAGGTCGGGCCACTCAGGTTCTCCTTTGGCTCTCACCTGAGAACCCCTTCCTCCCAAGGAGCTACTCCACGTTGCCCTGCACCCTGGACGGTGGAGAACTTTTCCATCACATACTCCTCTCCCTCCACTTTTAGCACCTCCTCGACTTTCTTCTTGTGTTCTTTTCCCCCACGGTGGCTGCCTGCTTTCTGGTATAAAGGGTGACGCTGCTCAGAGTAGCACCCAAGAGCCCCAGAGGACTGGGTGCTGCGGGACAGGGGCACTGCCTCGGGCAGGGGAGGAGTCGCACCTGGAAAAGCGACAGGACTGGTTGCAGGGTTGGTGGAGCCCCCCACTGAAGCAGCACATGGCAGGTCCTGGCCCACAGCCCCCCCCCCCCCCCCCCCCCCCGCTGCCGAATCAGAGAGTCTCACACTCTGGGTGGTGGGTCCTTTTGTACTCCACAGCCCTTCAAGTTCAGGATCAAAACTAGGAGCTTTAGAATCAAAGGTCATTACATACCCACTTTGCTTAAATAGTGGTTCTCAAACTGGAATGTGTATTAGCGTTGCCAATAGGCCTAGGAAGTGCCGTTTTACAACTCGCTCTTTCTGAAGCAGTTGGTTCTAGAATCTGTACTTTAAGAAATACCAGCTTACAGACACAGAAAGAAAAATACTACATGTTCTCACTTATATGTGGAATCTTTAAAAGTCAGCTACATAGGAGCAGAGAGTAGAACAGCGGTTAGTGGGCAGGGAGGCAGGGGAAACAGGAGGTGCTGGCCAAAGGCACCAGGTTGCCGTTCTGTAGTGTGAACAGTCTAGGGACCTAGTGTGCAGGCGTGAGTTAACACTGCTGTGTGGTGGACGGGACGCCTGCGGACAGTGGGTTCAGGTGCTCCCACTACACGCACAAGGATGGTGGTACGAACTTCCAGTTACAAGTCAGGCAGCCCTGGGGATGTGATGTACAGCATGGTGCCTGCAGTTAACGGTGCTGTGCTGTACATCTGAGAGCTGCAAAGAGAGATTTTTAATCCTTACCTGAGCATACGTTCACTGATTTTAGAGAGGGAGAGGGAGGGAGGGAGGGCGGGAGAGAAAGAGAGAGAGGGAGAGAGAGAGAAGCATTGATGTGAGAGAGAAACATCAATCTGTTGCCTCCCGTAGGCACCCCAACTGGGGACTGAACCTGCAACCCAGCTAAGTGCCCTTACTGGGAATTGAACTTGTGACCTTTCACTGCACGGGGGCGATGCTCAAAACCAACACAGCCACACTGGCCAAGCTGAGAGTAGATCTTAAATAAAACAAGCAAATAAAAATAAAACCACAAATTCAACCAACCAACCAAGCAAAACCAAACACAAAATACAATCCCTACCTTTAATAGTCTAGTGAAGGAAAGAAACAAGCTACCTTTGACCAAATAGAATTAAGTTCTTGGTCTCTACGACAACATAAAATATAGCTACTATGAGTATGTTAATTAGTTTGACTGCAGTAATCACTTCACTATGTATAGCAAATCATCATCCTGTCCACCTTAAATATATACCATTTTATTAAAAATATTTAAAAAGTAGTTCTAGGGGAGAAGAGTTTGTAATCACTCATGCAAAATAAAAACAGGAAATACGACATGTCCCAACTATATTTAGCGTGATAAAACTTTGATGAGTTGCATATGTATTATTTCCTATGTAACTTTTTTGAAACTGTACTTTGGAGAAATCTGTCACAGACATTCAAAATTAATGTATTAGGTTGTCATAAAGAAACACTAAAATCTAAGAAAAAAGAAAAGAAGGAAAGAAACACTGGCCGAGAGGAATGCTAAGGCAGTGAGGCGGGCAGTCCCACAATGATGTACGTGGTGTGCTGGTCTCAACGACCGAGGACCAGAACGGCCCATCCCGGGCAGTCTGGCCAACAGTGAGGAGCAGGGTGTCGGTGACAGCCCTGCCTTCGTGGTTCAGCGCTGGCTCTGCTCTGCAGCTGGTGTGGAGAGCGCCTGGGAGGGTTGGCAGCCCACTCCCGAGGCAGGGTCTGGCTGAGGTTTAGGAACTGTGAATACCACCGGCTTTACTGGGGTCAGATGCGTGTCACACTCAATGAACTCTGCCTTCCTGAAAGCTGACGTAGGTAAACTGGTTTATAATTAGACATGTCCTAAAACCCCATAAAACACGGTACCCATTATTTGACATTGTTTGCATACCTGGTTTTTTACATGTTAATGTGTTTAGCAATCTGCAAATGCAAATAATGATGTTTAAAATCTGTCACTGAAATTATATACCCTTTCTCCTATATTTTACCTAATCCCAAGAAGTCTAAATTATCCATTTTTGGAGTCTGATTTAAACTCTAGTTATTTTGGATAATGCCTGTCTTCCATTTGTGCGTCTAAATCCTATTTACATTAAATTTCTCAATGGCTATTAATAAAAATGCTCTCAAAGTATTTACTATTTAGTGTCCTCCACAGCTTTTCCCCAGATGGGCTGGTTACAGTACATCTGAGTTGATTTAGGAGGGGGAGGCACTGGGCAACATTGCTCGTCCTCTCATGGTTTCCCCTTCTGACCAGTGTTACTTAGCAGACACCTGGGCAGTTGCCCCCTCTGTCTGAGCTTGTCCTTCATCCCTACAGTAGTGATCAGAATCACTTTTCTCATTTGCCACAAGTTCACGTGAATAATTTACATGCAGTGTCTACCATGCTCCTTGGTCTTGGAAGGTACCTAATAAATGTCTTTTCCCACTTAAGCCGGAGGAGCTTGACTTTACCTTCCTCACTGTCTCCTCGTCTCTAACAATGTGAGAGCATTTGTGAGGCTCCAGTGAGGTGACTCCTATCCACTCTCTCATTTGTGTTCCATACATTTTAGTTCTTAGCAGTACTGTCACTGAAGATCGTCATCATAAAGAAACAGGTTCTTTATGGACTTCGGTGACACAAATGTGTTGGTAAATGTTTAACAATGGACTTCTGGGAAAAGTATGTATGTATATATGTTTATTATGAATTTTACTGACAAAGAATGTGTGGCACATAATTTACAAATAATAATGAAATATGCAATAGTCTTTACTATAACTTCTATATAACTAATTGGTTATCATAGAATAGAATACTGTTGTTGATTTTTGTAGAAATTTCGTGCCCACAGCAAACCTATCATTGTAATTGAATGTGTAGTTCTAACATGATGTCGGTTGATAGTTTCCTTTACATTAACAAGACAAAAATGAAATGGAGACATTTGTTAGAATGTCACTCATTTGTCAATAACATGAGCTACTTCTCTGAAAAGTGGGAAGCTGTCTGCAAACACTGGAAGAATATTCCCTCAATTTTTTTGTGCTATTGACAATGCAGTGTCTACAGATGCAACACACTTTTTATTCTTTAAAAAAAAATACATGAAACAATATATCTAGCCCCAAATTACAGCGTTTGACAACTGCTGTGGAATAAATATTTCTACTTCAGTCTACCGGGGTGATGTCACTGAAGGGGGGGCTGAAAAGAAGCGCCCCATTATGCAGCATTTTCACTACACACGTATGACACACATACACAGCCGCAAGGGCAGATATAGTAGATATGAAGTAAAATAACTAGGAAGAGAAGACTTTTGAGTGTTACCTTTTAAAATATACAACTCATTTAGTCATAAGTTTATGTAATTTAATTTTTAATAATGGCTGTGCTTAACGGCGGGTTCACGAAATGGACAGCTGACTCTCATGGGCCAGAAGGAGCATACCACTTCACACGGGCGAAAGAAGCACCTTACCAGCCATTTTTTCACAGTCTAATGACCTGCCCTTCCCATCAGAATCACCATGGCTGCCGGCACAATGTTACAAGTCAGTGAGCCACAGAGCTCCGTGGGGGTCCAGAGTAATCAGCAGGGGCACTCAAGTCCATATCTCCCTATGTAATTTCCTAATCGACAGACACTAACAGCATAATTACAAGAACATTTTGACTTTGAAGAGTTACAGCCCACTTCTTTCAGTTCTGAAACCTGAAAAGTAAAAAAGGGTGTACACTAGTGTGTATGGAAGATAATGCATATGTGTGTGTGTGTGTATATCATGTGTGTGTGTGTATACACAAAGGGAATAAAATCCACAATATCTGGATGCACTAAAAATTCACCTATTTTTATTTTAATGACCTACTTTGTCCTACCAACACTTTGGGAAAGATGCTCCACTCTATGCAATACTGCTTGTATAGGAAATTGCCTACTAATTGCCAGGAACAACCACACACCTGCGGTAGTCATCAAAGCTTGGGCCAGTCCTGTTACAAGTACATGATGAATAAGCATCTAAAAGACCTGGTGGCACACTGCCTGGCCTTGACAACCTAGAATTAATCCTAGCTCTAATTCTAGATGGCACAGAGTTTTAGTGAAAAACAGTTTAAGGGGAAAAAATGCTCCTTTAAACAATTTTAGACTTCATGAGTCAATGATTTTAGAAAGTCAGCATCATCCCTTGTAATATTTAAGAAAAGATCAATGGAAAGGTCATTGGATTCAGCAATGATGAAACTAGATTCTGGCCTTGACTCTGCTACTATCTACCTGACTGATGCTGGAGCAAGTAACGCCACTTCTATGCACCTTAGGTTCCTAATGTTCAAAGTAAAGGTGTTGGGCTAACTAGTGGCCAGTTTTTTTTTTTTTTAATAAGGAAACTAACTTCCATAAACTAAAGAATATCATGCCCCATAGTTAATCAAAAACTTAACAAATGTAACTTCAATGCTGCTCCCTTGAACCACCAAAGACCCTCTTACAGATTTTCCAAAGTCACACTCTCCTTTGTTCTTCTGAACAAACACTGTAGTTCCACTAGTTTCCAAATGTACGTTTGACCTTCTTTCAAATGTGTATTGTAAGCCTTCCCTTTTGAAGGTTGTTTACTTGTGAGAACAAGGCTCTCTTTTCCGTGGATCATAAGGCAACTCCTGGAAGGGGTCGGAGTGGGAGGCATAGGACGTATTCAGGTACCAGAGATGACTTTTAAGGTCATGTGCTAGGAAGATAGGGTGTGGCAGCCCCAGCCCCTGGGCCAGTGAGTGCTCTTCTTCTCCCTTCTGACAATGCAGTTCTTATAAATGGCTAAGTGTTGTTTTAAAATTTTGAGTCTGTGGTCTTTCTCTCAGCACTCTTCAATGTTTAAAAATCTATAGTTTAAAGCCTATTGTGCTTGAGATCAAACAACAATAATTACCACCCCTAAAATTAGTAATAGCTACTCCTAATTGAGGCACTGAGCCTGGCACTTTACATGTATTATCTTTTACAATTTTAGCAACCCATCAAGGTAGCTGTTATCAGCACAGTTTCACACATGAAGCAAATAAATAAGGTCCCGAGAAGCTGAGAACGGTGCTCTAAGACCCAGGTTCGGCAGGATGGTAAGTGTATGCGCCACTACAAAGAGCCCCCACCCAACACAACCCAGGCAAGACTGATGCCTGCCTTGGTCTGGAATGGGGAAGACAGCAGTGCAACAGCCTGCGGGGGTCAGTGCCTGGTGGCCTCACTATTACTATCTCTCTGAAGACAAGAGTTGGGAGCTGGGATGCCAATTCTCAGAGGCCAGTGTGATACTTTACCAAGTAAAAAAGGATCCAACCCAGTAGGGATTGTCCAATACATTGGCCAATGCACTAAGGATTTCCAGGCTAAGATAAACACTATACCAGCAGAACAGACTGAATTATCATTTGTGAGAAAAGCATGGAAAATATCTGTAGATGCTACGTAGATCTCAGAACTGTGTGCAAGTACAACTAACTCTATGCAATTATCGGAGCAAGCTCTCAACTACCAAAGCTACTAAATGTGGACCAGATTTAAGCATTGAAACAATTCTATGATCCCGCCAGACATTGGCAAGGATGTGCTGCAGCTAGAATTGTTATATCACTGGGGGCAGTGAAGTTAAAAACTATGTGAACACATGCACACCTTCTGACCCGACAATGCCAGTCCTAGGTATATACCTCACTGGAATGCATTCCTATGATACCAAAAGTCCTTAGGAGCTTTACATAGTAGCCCTAAATGAGAAGCAACCCAAATGTCTACTATCAATAGACTGTATAAACAAATATTGGTATATTCATACATTGGATACTATTCAGCAATGAGAACTAATAAATACAGCAACACTAAACCACATGGATGAAACCACGAACATAATATTGAGCAAAGAAGCTAGACACAAAGAGAGTATATGCTGTACGACTCTTTATATGCTGTTCAAAACCAGGTAACTAACAGAGCATTGGAAACCAGGAGGTGGTGACGTGGGAAGGAGGAAGGGGCCGTCATTGCAAAGGACCCAGAGAAGATTTCCAACAACGGCAGCAACCTCAGTTCTGTGAGTGGGGTTGTTCATCCCACGTCTATAGGTGAGGAAAGGAAGGGATCTTCTAAAAAGGTTATGGAAACACACCAAGGTTACTTATTTATATATACATGGCTTTAGCCAGAATTCTAAGCCAGATCCAACTTTTCCCATTCCTGTCTCTACACTATTAATATGAAATAGAGTGGACTTCTCTTTCTGCCCGCCCAGCCTTCCCCTCCTCTGTGGGTAAGGGCCGCCCAGTTAGCTTTTGGGGAACGAGGCTTCCCTAGTTCCATGTGGTCCAGTTGGGGATATAAATCACAGCACCTCACCTCAGAGGTGAGCCTTTGACCCAAGCTATTCTCTTTGGACAACCTTAGGGACCTGAATCTTGGGCAGTTTGATGAATGATGGATGAAAAGTGCAGGGACCCAGTAATAAGATCAGCAGCAGCCAAATGTGAGGCTGTCCATGAGTCTTTGATTGTCTGGAAGCAAGCTCAATGAAAGCAAGAGCGTGATAGATCCCCCACTCTCCTCTATCCTCACCCTGCAGCACAGCACCTGGGACACGGCAGAGGCTCAGTAAATACTGGTCAATGAATGAATGAATCCACCGAGGGGCTGCATTTCATAGTCTTCCCTTGGCTGGATAGCTTAGCCTTCTCTTTAGATTGTGTGAACTGCCTGCCGTTTTCCCAGTAATTTCCTTTGCAATGCTAATTTATCTTGCTTGCAAGCAAAGAACCCTATCTGATACCTATTATTTCCACAGAATTGTTATATGTGCCATAGTATTTGAGGACACAGCCTTATGGAGTTTCCTTTCTTGTAGCAATATACTTTACCCATTACTCTCACCCAGAAGGAAGCTGAGAGAAAACTCCTCAACTGGAACATCAAGAAGTTTTATAATCCCTTAGGAGAATTTATTAAGTGGCATAAGGTCCCCGTGAAAAAGAGTACCTACAACATGTAGGGGAAGTAGTTTATTTCTTCTCTGCTGTGCTTGGTGTATCCTAAATCCAGACCAATTTCCACATGTTTATCCAGGGAAAGTCATGCAATGAAAGCAATGCAAACTGCATATGAGCTCACAGGAAATGTTAACATTTTCTCAGGAAGGGATGGGCTCCATTGTTTCTGAGAAAAGATATTAAGATTTAAAAATCAATAGTGTGCCCAGAACCAATTTCAGAGAAATCGTATGCCTTCCTGCTTTGACTTTCACGTCCTTGAAGGTGGAAAGGCTGGAGCTGATGCAGAAAGAGCAGACTAATGACAGTGACCGTGTTGCCAAGTCAGTGACCTACGAATAGAGTTTCGTAAGTCGGCAGCATCTGGGACACGGTCTGACAATGCGTACCTTTCCCTCGGGAGACATGCAGCCTGGGCTTCTACGTTCGAGACAGAGAAATTACAGCTGTCTGTACACCCACTGTAGGCAGCCAACCAAAAGAGAGAAACTTTTACTTACCCTTGCCACATCTGCATGGAAAACTTTGATCCAACCCCAAATTCTGGAAACTGGGAGGTTTGAGCTATTCCTATCCAACCTCATATGGATTGAGATTCCACAGCAGGTTAAACTATAATCTGCATAATACGCTGATCACAGCTAAGGCTACCGACAAAAAGACCCATCCTGTCCGACAGAGAGTTGTCCTCATGTGTGCCACTGGCATACTACGTGTACCTCATTTCAAGTAAAGCCTTGGGAGGGAGTTTTCAAACACCATTCCCAGCATTCGCATTACAGCAAAATGCTGCTGTGACGCCTGCTTGTGGTGCGGGCTTTGGCGGTGTCATTTTGAGGGAAGAAGCACCAACTACTTTTTAAAAAAATATATTAAAAAACTAAACTCTATATCATATTTGGGTTTTGTAAGTTTTCCCTGATATTCTTGTTGTGTTCCCATCAGGATATCACATTGCATTTAATCATTATATCGTCTTGAGCTCCTATAGACTGTGATGGTTTCTAGGACTTTCTTTACTTTTGAAGACCTTAAGAGTTTTGAGGAGTACTTATTAGGTATTTTGTAGAACGTTCCACAATTTGGATTTGGCTGATCTTTTTCTCATGGCCGGACAGTATTTATAGATTTGGGAAGGAAGGTCATGGAGGTAAAGTACCACTCTCATCACAGCATGTCAAGGGCACATATTATACCATTGAAATGACTTATCACTGATGACGTTAACCTTGATTACCTGGCCAACGTGGTATTTATCAGCTTTCTCCACTGTAAAGTTACGCCCACCTCCCTTTCCCAACTAGACTGTTTGAAAGCAAGCCACTCAGTGCCGCCCGTCCTCAGGAGGAGTTACGCTCCACCTCCGTGAGGGCAAGTCGCTGCATAAATTACTTGGAATTCTTGTATGGGAGATGGTCTCTTCACCCCTATTTACTTATTTAGTCATTTATTCATTCATTCATTCAATCAGTCATATATTAATATCAGTATGGGCTATTATATATTTATTTCTTCTTTGGGGTATTATTCAATGCTACACTATCTTTTTTCTTTTAAAGATTTTATTTTTTTTATTTAGAGAGAGGGGAAGGAAAGGAGAAAGAGAGGGAGAGAAACATCAATGTGTGGTTGCCCCTCATGTGTCTCCAACTGGGGACCTGGCCTGTAACCCAGGCATATGCCCTGACTGGGAATCGAACTGGCAACCCTTTGGTTCTCAGGCCTGCGCTCAATCCACTGAGCTACACCAGCCAGGGCAATGCTACACTATTTTATTGCTCAAACTGTTTTAGTGTTAGTTTTTGAGAGCTCTTTCATTTAGCTCCTGTGCCTTCTGACACATTTCCAATTTTTTTTTTTTTTTTGCTTTTTGAAGACCAATTACATTTTTTTAATAGAGAAGGATAGATATCTGTGTTTTTGGATGGCTTTTATATGGAAACACTGAAGAACTAGGTTGAATTTTCTAATCCTAGGTAAATACAGAGCTCTGGTATCATTTTACAGTTAATCCAAAGGATTAAGATTGACCTCATTTACTTCGTCACTCATTATTGGATAAACTTTGCATGCCTCCTATGTGTTGTGTTTGAGGTCTGAAACTGAGTTAGTTTTCTTAAGCCACTCCTAGTCCATGACTGGTATTAATTTAGGCTGAAAGGCTGGATCTTTCACAATAAGGCTGTATATCAGAGGTGGCAATGGCGAAGTAAGCTCTGCTAGAATATTAGCCTTTCCAGGGATTCTCTCTGCTCTCCATGTTCACCTTGACCTTCCAAATAAATTGCAGCTTCACAATCACTGGTTAGAACCAGTACATTAGTTAGAAACTATTTCTAAGTTGGAGGTCCAGGGGTAAGGTAGAAAGAATGCAGAATTACTCATTCTTGGGGACCAGGAGAGTTCTAGGTGTCCTCTGATTCTGCATGTTGAGCGCAGTGCCCAGCAGGTGGTATGGCTATAAAACTGATGGAAGGGCTATCTTATTTTTAAAAATGGATATTTCGGTATATGTTATATTCTAGGCATTGTACTGGATAGTGATATATATTTTCTCATCTTACCCTCAAAATAAATAACCTTGTGAAGTAGATGTCATTATTGTCTTGCTATGGGGAGGTTAAGTCGTGGAGCTGCTGAATGACAGATGGCTGTGCGTTGGCCTGGCCAGGTGGCTCAGTTGGTTGGAGCATTGTCCCGATACACCAGCGCTACAGTTCACTTTCTGGTCAGTGCTCTTGCAAGAATCAACCAATGACTGCGTAAATAAGTGGACTAGCAAATTGGTGTTTCTCTCTCCCTCTCCCCCTCCCTGTCTCTGCATTCCTCTCTCTCTAAAAAAAGAAAATCAATCAATAAAATTTTTTTTGAAAGCCTGCATGCTAGGTTACCTGTATAAACTGGAACACATGGTTATATGATCTTACGGTTCCCTCAAAGGAAGCACATTGTGCAAGCACGGTAGTGTAAGCCCCGGGTTTGTTTAAGGCCACGCACTCGCTAGTTTGGTTTCACTCCATTTACAAGGAAGGAAAAAGAGGGGTATAGATGTCTAACAGAATTTTCCCCCTCCCATGAAGCTCTGGATTTGTTGTGATGAAGCACTCAAGAATGGCAGGGTCACAAGAAAACCTAAAGGCATTGTAGTTAAAAATGCCATGTGATGTTTCTCTCTCTTCCACAGCAGTCTTCCCAGATGGGCGTTCAGTTCCAGTGAGAGGCTTAGCATTTTCAGAGGTAGCCGATTTCTTCTATAACCTCCGTGTTAAGCTCTTCCTTCTAGAGAACAATCATCTCTTTGTAACTTCCATGTGTGAGTTTACACTTTCCCTCCAGGGAAAGAAAGCTCTCAGCCTGCTTCCACGTGCCAGCCCCAGCGGCTTCCGGCACTGCACGGGGAGTCGGGTTAGTACTGGGTCAGCTTCTGCTCATTTAGCTGACCCAGGAAGCCCCAGGAGAGCACCCTTCACAGCAAGGCAACCACAGAACTGAGATGCCGACTTATTCAGAATTCAATTTATTAATACATGCCTCTGTTCTGAGATAACTAAGATCGGATGTTTACTCGTGATGAATAAATATTCCCTCTTTTATTTCCCTCAGGCCCTTTACTTCTCTTAATGGCACCATAATCATCCTTTTGAAACTCTTAAGAGACATTTCAGTACACTGAGTTCATGTAAAGTGCCTCTGTGGGTGAGGGTGGGACCACGTAAATTTCTAAGTGTCCACCACATTCCAAGTTCAAAGCAAACAAGTCAAGGAAATCTTGGACACGGCTGACTCTAAAGTGGTCTTGAAGAATGAAGACTTACTGGCAAAAGAGAAGGAAGTTTAAAGTCTGCCACTGGGGAAGAAAACGCTATTGATTTCATTTCCTTCTGATATGACTAGCAGGTGCTCAGATGCACTGAGCTGAAAAACAAGTGAGATGGGGAGAAAATGAGTAGTTCTATCAACTGCCAGGAGCTGAGAAACCGGAGACATATCTTTATTCACGTTCTTTTTCCCTTGGGGATCAGATCTCAAGTTTTAAGTTAATTTGGTTAGAAGCCTTTGACCCAGTGAAAGCTACTGTCAGGGCAGGAAGAAAGCACATGAAAATCCCCATCACCAAAGCCTGCCACTGTGGGAAGCAGGCTGTCTGAGGAACTATTGTCTGGAGTGTAATAGCTCTACGGTTTAGCTCTAGGAAGTCCCTAGAGTTTTAGGCAGTGGCTGCATAATGAGTGGTTTCCAGTTGCTCTCACAGTAAAAAGTCCCCGTCCAGGGGAAGTTCTGGTCCCTGTAATAGCTGGACAAAGTCAGCTAATATCAGAAGAAACAGTGCCTGCCCTCCAGAACCGGCCGCATGTGCCTGTGACCCTCAGAGGGGCCTGTGCTCAGTTTCATGCTCTGCTGTTGCCATCTTGAAAATGTTGATAATTTTTAAATAAGGGGCCCCGTATTTTTATTTTGCATGGGGTCACATGGGTTAGGTAGCTAGTCTGAAAGGGTTGTGATGCTTTGGACAGGTGAAATGGTTTTTCATAATGTAAATCAAATATGTGCTTCTGTTATCAATGGAGTGAGATGAAGGTCCTTTTTAAAAGTGGAAGAAAGGTGACATTTCAGGTTGAGAAGCAGCATTGCAAGGTGTAGAGACTGGTAATCCTAGAGACCATGGTTACTAACAAGCAGAATTCAGCGCAAGGCTGTATTCCATTGGCGTGTTTGGTTGGAGGTAAAGACTATGTAGAATGATCTTGATGCTGTCGATGTACATGACACAATTGTGCCGTTGACTATGTGGACATAGGTGGCAGCTGGACAGACATTTAGAAAGTTTCTTCCCCTCACTGACTGAGTATTAGCTGAAAGGAGTGCTGTGGAACTGTAACCAAAGGAGACATTATGCTTCCAGAAAAATCTCAAGAAAAAGTATCACAAGCAACAGAAGCTCCAAAGGAAGAGGTGGATCCAACCAGTTAGCGTGAAAGTTGGAAATCAAGTTCTTCTAGAATATGGGGGCACCGAAGTAGTTTTAGACAACAAGGATTATTTCTTATTTAGAGATGGTGACATTCTTGGAAAGTATGTAGACAGAAATAAATCACTATTAAAATGGCAAGCCCTGGTGGGTGTGGCTCAGTGGATTGAGTGCCGGCCTGTGAACCACAGGGTTGCCAGTTAAATTCTCTGTCAGGGCACATGCCTGGTTGGCAGGCCAGGTCCCCAGTAGGGGACGCACAAGAGGCAACCACACACTGATGTTTCTCTCCCTCTCCTTCCCTTCCCTTCTCTAAAAATAAAAATCTTAAAAAAAAAAATCTCTATCAAGAAGAAAAATGGCATCACATGAAGCTGCCCATCCCACTGAAGTTCTGAAATTGTTCATCATGCAAATAATTGCCATATCTCTTTTATAATAAACTAATGATATCCAAAAACAGAGAAACTAGAAAATGTTAATGGGGTATAAGGTGTAATTCTAGGCACCAGAAATGCAAAGAGTAATTAAGTCACGGATACTTGGCCTCAAGGTCAAGTATCACAGAGGATGATAAGCTTGGCCACCGTCCTCCCCATCATTTTATACCCAGAGCCCCAGATTCAGTCTAGACAGGCTTCTGACTCCCTTCAAATCACAGAACCACATGAGAAGTGTATTTAAGACAAGTAGCAAACATTTAATTTTATCTGTGGAATATTTAACAATAAAATCTATGTAACCTTTATGGGGCAGTCAGAATTTGAGAGTCTGATCACTTGCTAAGGTAAAGAGATGCTTCGTGACTTGAACAGAAGCTATGTCCTCTATCTCAAATCAGCTTATCATTAGCCCCAGGATTTTGAATGCACTTAACTGGTTTTCTGAATTTCTAGAGGACTGAGTTTTCTATTTGCATATGAAAAAGAATATTCCTCTTCTAGGTAGCAGAGAAATATCCTCATATTTTTGGGTTTTGTATACAATGAGAGTATTTTATTCAGAAACAAATGTTTATTCTATGTTTTATTTTTTTCTAAATCTTAAATGAAAAAGTAATCTCGATAATATATATTGTTATGGTCCTGAATAGCTAGAGAAGGCGAAATGTGTATTTGGTTCAGGTAGCTTCTACCTTTGCTTTCTATCGCAAAACACAAAATTGCGGAAAAAGCCTAGAAAAAACGGATTTGCAGAACTCTCAAAAAGCTCAGGAATTAGAGGTACCAGTGTCTCTGAAAGTGGGTGTGTGTGGGGGGGTGCAGCTAATACAATTATGTTTGGTTGCGAGTCTGATTAAGTAGCAGGCAGATCATCTCCCCCACCCCCTAACGCGGGGCAACTGCCCTTTCTCAACCCTGGCATTAAAAAAAAAGGATTTATTCTCTACAGATGGTCTCTGGACTGGCTGAAAATGAGGAGATCAGATGGGTGTTAGCCTGATGGATTCAGAGACACCTTCTTCCCTCACTCAACTCCCAGAAAGCTGGCAGCCAAACACTTCTGGTGGATGACGCTGAAGATGGGTAGAGTCTTTCATAGGGAATCTAATCAAACCAAGAAGAAAGACAAGCATACTGGTATCAGCACTTCCCCCAACTAAACAGCTCAGCCAGATCACGCTACAGGGAAACCCACAGATGCTAAGCCCCAGCCACACACTCGGAGATATTAATCTTCTTGTAGTGTCCCACTGTGTGTGTGCAACAGTGTAATCAAAATATTATTCACACTCCACGCAATCGATCCATTTAAAGTGTACAAGGTAATGGTTTTTAGTATACTCAGAGTTGTACAACTGTCACGACAACCAATTATAGAATATGTTCATCTCTCCAAAAAGAAAACCAATCCTGCGCTGTCACTCTCCCTCTTCCCATGTCCCCCAGCACCGGGCGACTCCCGCCGTACTTTCCATCTGTACGGACTTGCAGTGGCACAATGTGAAGGGTGAGCAGACCACCAGAAGTTACCAGAAATCTGGGGGAAGTCACTGCTATAAAAGATAGAGACAGATACATAAGAAGGCTAACTGGAGGGAGACTCATTGTGCTGGGAGGGGAAAAGGCTGTCAACCCACATCCCCACTATCAATTATATCCTCAGATAAGTTACTGTGACTGTGCAGTAAACAATATGATACTTGAAAGATTAAAAAGAGGTCTTAGCAAGGAAAAATATAACAGTAGAAGTGACTCAATAACATGGTTCCGTGAGAATATGAGGAAACCTCACCCCAAAATGGAGCAAAGAGACAAAGAGATGGAAGCCAGAAAAAGAACAACAGAAATACGGAAGAGCAGTCTAGCGGTTTCAATTTTCAGGTGAGGGTATACAGAAAGAGAGGAACAGAGGCAAGGAAATCATCAAGAAAGTGTTTTAGACCTAAAACAAAAACACAAAAAGGAAAAATAAGCGAAAAAATAAAAACTTCCTAGACCTGAAGGACGAGAGTGTGCAGACTGAAAGGGCCCACAGAGTATGCTGTGCACGGGATGCAAACACGACCCACCCCAAGGCACTTTGTCAGGAAAACGAGATCTTCAAACTCTCAGCCGGGGGAGGGGGCAATGGTCGCATGCGAAGGGTTAGGATGCAGAATGGCTTTGGGCTTCTCAGCGGTACCTGGGGAGCCTGAAGACAATGGACTAAGGCCTTAAAAACCTACAGCAGTGGTTTTCAACCTTTTTCATCTCATGGTACACATAAGCTAATTACTAAAATTTGGGCCATACCAACAAATATATATATTTTTTGCCAGTCTGACAAAAAATAGGTATAGTTTTGATTAATAACAATAACAATAGTAATTAACTATCCTTTTTGCTCCAAAGTGATTTTTTTAAAAAGCAGGAGCCTATACTTGTAGATAAGGATAGCTGGTACCAAGAATTAACCAATCAGATGCAACCTTATTACACGATGTGACCAATAATGATGCAGCTCTACGATACCACCTATACATGTTTATGGTTCAGGACAGGACATGCACAGCAGATGGCTGTTGTTGTGTTGGCTGTTGTCATAGTTTTATTTGACAGTCTAAGGGAAAAGAGGTCAGTGTCCCTGACTGAATAGTCAGGTATCGCATGCTTTAAAAATTCCTGTGGCTCACCAGTTGAAAATTGCTGCTAAAAGGAAACTATTTCCAAAAATAAAATTCTACACCATGCCAAACTATTACTTACAAGCGAGCTTAGCTAAAAGACATTTCAGACATTCAAGACCTCAAAATTTATTTCCCACGAATCCTTTGCTAAAAAATAGGGGAGGGCGTGCTCCGCAAAAACAAGAGAACAAGAAGAGGAAGCTGTGAGAGCTACGAAGCAGGGGCGCCAACATCAGAAACCAAGAGAGTCCCCGGAACAGAGGTGCAGAAAGGTCCAGGGTGACAGCTGTGCAGCAGGCACAGACGCCAGACCGCAGCAGGTCGGCACAGGGGCGACACTGTTCAGGTGGATGACAGGACAGGGATGCACAGTGCCCGGTGCATCTGAACCCTTTAGACATCGGTGAAGAGCTTGAGATTCAATTAGTAAGAATTGTGTGGACAACTAGGTAAACAAAAAAGAACATCATGTGGGGAAAATATAAGAAATGTAAAGTGGCGAATAGTGTTTATGGCATAATAAGGTAAATACCATCTAACCAAAGTTACGGGCCCCTCTACCAGGACGGAGGGACTGAGCAGAGTTAGTGAGAGATGGGGGTGATTAACAGGAGCGGTATCATCCTCTTCCAGGTGAGAACAAAAACCCCGCAAAGTAGCATTTTGTTTAGAGATGATGGAGAACAGAGTTTGCCACCCCCCAAAATGCCTCTTTGGGATATTGATTATTTGAAGGTGATTATTTTTTAGGCCTGGAAGTCTCAGGAAGAACCTTTAACCTTCCCTCTAACTGCCTAAAAGAATTTCAGAGAGAGACTCGTTCCAGGAAGGAATATCGCCACCGAACACTACAGTTTGCTCTGAACCCAGGTGTGGTAGAGAGCTCATCTGACCAAAGTCCCCTCTGTGTCCCATTGTCTCCAGATGGTCCAGCAAACATTTGTTTACTAAACATTAGCTCTCTTCATGTACCCATGCATTCGTTGCCTTGCTTCCCTGTGAAGCCCCAAGTCCCTACCCCTTCCTTAGTCTAGAATGACTATACCTACCTCATGCTGCCTCACTGTCTTTGGAATTCACGCTTTTGTGACTTCCCTGGGTGCACATATTAAAACTTGATTTTCTCCTCTTAATCACCTTATGTCATTTTAGTTATTCAACCAGCAGTAAGAACCAAGAATGAACGGGGGGATTTCTCCTCCCCCATAGAGAGAAATAGCCAAAAGTTAGATAAAAAGGTAAGTAAAAATGATTACTTTTGGTGAAGAGTAAATGGGATAGGGAGTACTTTTATCAAAGTACACCTTTGATAAAAATAAGACCTAGGAGAACACGAAAAGAAATATGAGAGAACACTTAGTACCAGAGAAACATGTATGATGTAACATGAAGTGGCATGTACACTGTGAGTACAATCGTATAATGATCCTAACAGAGCCTGACCGGGGTTTCCAAAGGCATTAAGAATTCTACCAAGGTAATGGGGATTGAGAATAACTACTTTCTTTTCCAAATTCCCTATAGTATAAAGTTCCCACATAGCTTTGATAGTCAGAAAATGAATTCACAAAACTCAAAAAGTTTATTCCTTATCATAGACTGAAAATTGGTTCCGAATTATTTCTATTTTTCAAATCCAAGACTGTAAATAATCCAGGAAAAATCCTGGGTGGCTGCTATTTTCTTTCTTTCTTCTTTTTTTTCCATCCACGTCAGCCCTGGGAATATTATGAACCAACCTTCTAAAAGTTACCGGCTAATCAAAGGTAATGATTATGTGTAGTTTCCCCCCTCGGTGCCATGAATCTCTGATACAGTCTTTGTAACACAATGAAAATAACACTTTGCTCTGCCATGTCTGAGGAAAGGAGGAAAAATCTCTCCAAATATCCAGAGTTAATAATGCTTGAACAAAGAAGAGTTAACCTTTTACCATCTGTGGGTGAGGCGTTTGTATCACAGTGACCTTCACTTTCATGTTTAAGAAATGAGACAAAATGAGCTCTGCCGTCCAGTTCTTGAGACACTTCAAGCAACATTCCAAGAGTCCATCAGATTATAAACTAATTTAGAATATTAATGCCTTTTCATTGTAAATGTAATATATGGTGAAAAAAATTAGTACACTGTTGAACAGGAGGAAAACGAAAAAAAAATCACGCCTAGTTCTACAACTTAGAGCTATAAAATCATGCACGCTGCTGTCTGTCTCTGACTCAAAATGAATGAGAAAACTTAAAATTTTGACTAACACTTGTACAAACCTTTTTTAAAAAATCTGGGGTGCTCTGTTTCAAACCTACGTGCACAGAGCAGGCTTCTGGTTTCAGGGGTAAGTGATCCTGTGGGTGGTATTTTGGTGGAAGCAATCTAAACAATTACTTAAGAAGTAGAAAAATCTGTCTCGTTAAAAAAATATCTATCCTGGCTTCTCCCTTACAGGCTGTGTTTGCCATTACCACTAGTGCCTCTCCGTCTTTGCTAACAGAACCCACGATTTTGAGGTTAGGTAGTGGGTGGAAATCAGTAGGGTCAGTGCAGGTGGGTCTCTTCCCAGCCTCCTCTGCAGCGACAGGTGGTCATGGGACCTGCTAGAGGCAGGACTGGGAAAGCTCCCACTAGCTCCCCTCCCCACTGGATAAAAGGACAGATTGTTGCAATGAGAAACACCCTCCCTTGTGTACTGTGCTCTTGTTTCCTTCCTGCATAAATCCCTAGAGGGAGGACATGATGTCTGGGGTGGTGGCAGCCACCTTGTGACCATGGGGCAACAAAGAAGAGCAGCAAAACCAAAAAGTAGAAGGTGGCAAGGCAGAAGATGGAAAGAGCCTGAACCTGCAAGACTATCACTGGGCGATTGTACTCACCCTGGGGTACTTACTTCCAAACTTTTTGTCAAATACAGGACAAATATTCTTTATTATACACCGGGCCAGTACTGCTCAACCTTTTTTAGTGTCATGATGTTTATAGGACATGATCACAAGGGGACAGGGAGGACACTGCTGGCACCTGAGGTGAATAACCCTGGGGGCTCTGGCTGCCCAAGGTCCCCGCCCAGCCCCCTGAAGGCTGAGGGGACACACATCTCATCACCTCCTTGTGGCTCACCGGTGGGCCTCACGCATAGGCTGGAAGTGCCAGTTTAAGCCTTGCCTACTAATAGGTTCTCTGTTTCTTGTGCTGAAAGCATTGCTAGTGCTGGGCTCACATCTACTTCTTAACACACAGGACACTGTTCTTTCTCTAGCAACATATACATAGGGAAAGCTGATCTAGGACGGAATCATATCACATGATTCTACTGATTGGGTAATTTGCTATTTAACTTGTATTCTTTTTTTCAGTTACGGGGCCACTTCCTAAAGGGCTGTTGTTACACTTCATGAGATTCAAAACTAGGAATGCTTTCAAGTGAAGCATTTGAGACTATATTCCTAACGGTTGAAGAATGACCAGTATTATAGATTTTAGAGGAAAAAAATCGTCAGTGCCTAGAAGTTCATTTTATGGGTCAAGCAGTGTTTTCTATACAGTGTTAGTTTGGGTACACAATAGCCTTGGTAGTAATCGACTTTTATGTCACTGTTACGTATGTTTCTGCCTAAGTCCCTTTTACTCATTCCACCAGTGCTCACCTTACAGGGTTGGCAAACACATTAAATACTCATAAAATAGTATCTGTAGCATGTTCAGCAGGTTGCATGGTATAGAATAGGCATAGATTACATGTTCTTTGGATTATAATAAACAAAAAATGTAAAAGCTGCACATTAATTAATGGTAGCTATAACTCATCTATTTTCTAAAAATTATCTTCCATATTTAGTAAAAGGTTTCATAAATATTATATAAGTGCTATAAAAATGTGAAGCTCTCTCCATCCCCCAGAATTCCTGTCATTATTTCAATCTGAGGCCAGCTCCCGGCTGACCTGCCTTCCTGTCTTGGCAAAGAGGTGGCAGGCTCCGGTTACATAGGAGAGCTGTGTTCCTCAACACGAATATCCTATCCTGTCCCCTCCCTGTCTAGAAATCACACTGAGAGGGCTTTATACGGGAGCCCCTTGTTTATTAAGAACTGTTTTTTATCACTGAGGCAAGGAAATCAATTTTAAATCTGTCTCAGCCACAGAATAACAAAGGGGACTGAATGACAACCAGGAACCAATTGGGGAGCTCTGCCAAGTCACGGGCCTGGGGGGCCGCGCCCAGCACTCCCCAGTCCGCACTTGAAAAGTTGGCTGCGCAGTGACTGTCACACACACAACTAGAAGCAAGTGATCAGTACGCATCTTCCTGGAATTAAACTTTTTAATGAAACAGCATTTCCCTTTTTGGGATCTCTTCTGAGTTCAATCGAGCATCCTTGCAAGTACCTCAAATATTGCATTTGGATAGTGAAGAAACACCTTCTGAGCACTCAGTATTCCAAAAACAATGGGAAATACTATCAGGGATACGAAGTTTTTGCCCCTTAGCACTCTTCCTTTGCCACAGGCGTCCCAGGTGGCTCTGGGTGAGTGGTCTCTCTGAACCCTGTTCTCCCAATGCACTTTGCATAGCTCTTTCATTGAATTGAATACCCCACCTTCTACTGTATCTATTTATACAAATATTATAGTTTCTCAGGAGCAAAGATTTCCCACCTTTTCTCTCCTCTCTAGCGTCCTGTACAACGCCCTGTGACTGCAAGGCCTTCCTCACCTGTTTGGGGATACCGTGTGTACTCTCCATAGGAAAAGACGTGACAAGTATCCAGTATCCCAGTCTGAGACCCTGAGGTGAAGTAATGTCCATTGGTGAGAATTAGATCCACCCGGTGGGCAGGCCCAGTGCAAGCAAGTCTCTTTGCTGAGGACTAAGGAAGGTCAATGACAGTAAATGAACTGAAGTATGTCTTTGTTATCAGTGGGCATACCTAGTTCCGTGCAGCAGGCTGAGTCCAAGGACTCATCTTCGATTCCTAGGGTGAGAGACGCAGAAAGTCGCAGAGTGGGGAGAGGAGGCGAGGGGGAGTACAAGCAGAGCTATTTCACTAAAAGTCTATAAAACATCAAGCCCAACAGTATTGCTTTGGGACCCCTCTAAAAAGTAAGGGTATGCTTCCCCAGTGCGGAGGGCTAGAGGCCCCGCAGGGGGTGGACCGGACCTTCCAGGCCTGTTGGGAGACTGTGGTACCTGCTGAGCGATGAGGGAGAAGTGATGGCTCTCAGTGGGACTGCACTTGTTGGTGGGCACCCAGGAGACACCTCCTGGGACTTATGGGCATATTGGCAGGGTACTTTGATAGGGGACTCAGCACCTGCCACAGCAGATGGGGCAAGTAAGCCCAGTGGCATTTGGATATCTGACTGTGACCCCATTTGTTCCCACGTTGGTGGGACCTGGTACAACTCCAGTTTCATGGAAAGTGGAAAAGGCACAGAAGTTAAATGCTGTGTAACGCAGCATAGCCACCGCTGTCTTACCAACCTTTTTCACTAGCCCTTTCCTTCCACAGGGCTTGTCTGAGGAGGATGAAGTGTTGGGAAGACCTCAGATGCTTCCTGACTTACTGTCTCCTAAGGAGATACCAATCGAAGCACAAATACAAAGGGCTCTTTGCAAAATAGCCTTTTAATCTCATCACACCCTAACAGGGGCATGCTCATTGTGGATGAATCCATTATACTGTCTATTTTCGCAATACTGTCTACTTTGAAAGAGGATGTCCTGAGCAAGGAGTCAGGAAACGTAGGTCCTAGTTCCTGTTCTGCTATTAAGTTTTACTGCAACCTCAGAATCCTCACTCTGCAACTCTTGGGTCCTGCCTTAATTTGTGGACCAAGAAGTAGAGGCAGATGAAGCACATCCCACCTAAATGGACTGTCACCTCCAACCCCTCTAAAACTATAATAAAGGGTTCAAAAAGGCACAAACCTATACAAAGAACAGAAGTTGGGAGAGGCTAACAGATACAGTATTTTGGAGCCTGGAAAGCACGTGGACAGGTAGTAACAGACTTAGCAAACCCAAGAGAACTGAATCCTAAGCCGACACCGGGGGAAGTAAAGAGACACATAGCTGAGAAAACACTCTGCCCCATGCAATAATAGGTGAGAAAGCTTTTTTTCATCCTCTCTGATGCGGCCATAGAACAGAGGGTATCTGGACCCAGGGTCACCAGAGGCACTTGAGGGAAAAGAGGGTGATGGAGTGAACATCTGCATATTAGATGCTGAGACATCCAGCCCTCTCTCCTACCCCAGGTTCCAGAAGGCTGACCACCTGGCCTTTCCCCTCCAAGCTAGAAGACAGAAGCATCTCCTACAGGGAATCTGACCAGGTCAACAGCAGAGACTGGCAGATATGAACACTGGTTCCTCCGTTAGAGTCCAGCCAGGTCATCTCTTAGTGAAGCCTGGCCAACTCAAATGCTTAAGCTTCTGGCCAGCTCTCAAGTCTCCCATTCAAATACTTGGTTGAGTAACAAGCAAGCATTTCCAGAAATTTGAGGAAAATCTCCAATATGAGAGATGTCCAGGGGTGTCCTACCTGCGGCCTGCAGGCTGTATGTGGCCCAGGATGGCTATGAATGTGGCCCAACACAAAACTGTAAATTTTCTTAAAACATTATTTATGAGATTTTTTTTTCATTACATGTAGCAGTGACTTTAATGTGTGGCCCAGAGATGCCAAAAGATTGGACACCCCTCATTGTAGACCAAAACAAACAGAGAAAGGCAACTCGAATGTAAACTGAGACCAAAAGGCGAGAAGAGAAAGAAAGAATCCAATGCTGATACCCTCAGAGAAAAAAAGAGAAGAAATTACAACCACGAAATAAGGGAAGATTGCTGAAAAAAGGACACTGCAGTGACCAAAAAAAGAATTCTTATAAAACACAGCAACAGAAAGGAAAAAACTCAGTGGCAGGATTAGGAGATAAAGTGGAGGAACTCTCTTAGAAAGAATCCAATAGAATAGAAAGGCAAATAGAGGGAGATGGAGGGAGAAAAGTAAACTGGAGGACAAACACATAGGAAGCTAAGCAAACAAATAAATGAGATGATTATTTATTATAGAGAAAACAAAAAGATACAGAAAACGAAAACCAAACATGGTATTCGCATAGTGATAATAAAACATGCCCTAAAGATGTAAGTGGAGTCCTGGTGTGACTATGCAGGACAACAGGAAGGGAGGGGACCGTGTGTGCACGGGGCGGCGTGCAGCGGGGAAAGAGCTGAATCTTCACCTTCTTTAGTGGGAAGTTGCCACGTAACGCCTAAACCTGGAAGATCAAGAAACTGCATTATACACGTGCCATTAAGAGACAAGGAATTCACTGCCAAATGAATCAGCCGAAAGAGTTCAAGGTAACGACATCTGGGGACTGGAAAGTGTTTAAGGGGAGACAAACAAGGACTTGCTCTTTTCCTAAAAAATCTTTATACAGTTATTTGACTGTTAAACTTTACATGTGGAATTTGGATACAAAAATTAAAAAATAAAAATAAAAGGGCTGATGACAGGATGTCCAAAGGACCCTTCCATTTCTAAAGCGCTGAGCGCAAGCTGTGCCGCCGGGATCGGAAAAGCACCCGGAGGCTGGGCAGGAAAAAGGCAAAGACGTAAAAGTTTGATCCATTTCACAGGTTAGCTTTGCCCTGACTTTGAAATGCTGCCTTCTCTCCTGTCGCGACTCAGTGACGGCAAAGACAGTGGCCCATAATGACAGAATTATTAGGGCACCGACCCCGATGCCCTCACACAGGAAAGACAGGACACCCTTCCCAGACCACGTGCTTACACACTCAGAAGCACTCTGGCAGTGAGTGTGGTGAGAAACAAGGAAAGCCACGACAGAGAAGCCCGGACGTGTATTTTCTCCGAGTGGCCATCAGGATGACCTGCTCATTTTAGCCAAATCCTGTGTAGAGAAAACAAGTCTGGCTGTCTGAAAGTTCTTGTATGACCTGCCAAACACCAATTTTTAATATGGCTGGCCAGAAAATGGCTGAGCTCCTTCACATCATTATGTACTTCCTCTCTACCACTTTATCCTTGAAAGCTGGCTATTAAATAAACACATTTTGGATTAATATTATTGAGTTGAGATTTTTATCATTGCCTCTGCCTTCTCTCATTACACTTACCTAATTCTCCTGACGTGCAGACTGTAACGAGCTACAAGCAAAAGGCAGGCCGTGTAGATGTGTTTAGTCTGCCTGTCTGGGGCTGGGCCTGTTAGTCTCTCCAAAATGCGTGAGCCCTCGGCAGCAGGCTCACTGTGGACTTCCACCGTGAAATTCTCTCCCCCAAAGATCAAGAAGGCATCTAAATGACAAGGCAATAAAGCCAGCCACTGCGGAGATAATTTCACAGGTAACAGAGGGATTAAACAGGGGATGTTGGGGATCAACTTTCTTCTAGTCTTGGAAGAAATGATGTTTGCTATTCTTTGTGTTTGCAATATATCAGAGGATCCAAATGAAACTGGGGTTCTGGCAGGGCCCGGCCTTAGAGGGTGCCAGGGAAGGAGGAATGGCAGGAGCTGGTAAAGTGAGCCTGGAAGATGAGCCAGGACCCATCGGGGCGCTCAGGCCCTGGAAGCCCCCACTATCCTGTATGTGATATCAGAGCTAGGCGAGAGGCGATGGCTCAGAAGCCAGCGGGGAATGCGGCAGGTGGGCCAAAGGGGGCAGCTCAAAGAACGGCAGTAGCAGCTGAAGGTAGCTGAAGTGACGTAGACAAGCCCGAGGTGCTGCCCTGGGTGGGGCCCCTCGGGCAGAAGCAAGACACGAGCTTGTATAAGACCAGCATGAGCAAAGGGTAGAAGCAGCTAACTGAGTGTGGTGTGGACACATCAGAAGGACAGAGAGAAAAGGTCAGGAGAGAGAGGGAGACTTTCAGGGGTCCAGAAGGACCAAACAAACCTCTAAGCAGAAAAAGGGAGTCAGTAAAGCCCATGTAATTCTCAAAAGAATGACTTTGCTTGGCCACTAAGTCTATGACCTAAAATACCTTCAAGGCGAGGGAAGCTAAGTCTAGGTCAGTCTGAGGTACGAGAGAGGAGCTGAGGTCCCGTCTCCCCAGATAATCTGCAAACCCATCTGCTTTGCCATGGTTTGCATTCCAGGCATTACATGTTATGTCCTCTTAATTCCTTGAACGAGCACATCTGTGTTTTGGCTGAACTGCGAGGCAAAGAAATAGTTTCGGAATGTAGTAAATACGGAGAAGAAGAGTGCCTTCCAATAACTGTACTTCTGGACCTGTAGGGTGCATGAGGGAGGCCCTTTAGGGGCGCACTAAAACCTAGATGGAGGGACTGCTCATGCTTTGCGAAGCATTTCTGTAGAGTCAGTGAAGGGGCAGAGGGTTGGGGAGGGTCTACAGAGATAACATCCGCCCCAGCACACCCTTCTCCCACACATGCAACACTAGTGGCTCGAGTCAGAGAAAACACACATGTAGGTTTTTCTTTTTGTCTCAGAACCAAAAGGCAGAAGAGGGATAAAGGAGGTTATTTTTGTTAAGTTAGGATACCCAAAGGCTGGCCCGAAACTTGCCCCTTTTTTTCAATATGGCTTACCCATATATTGGATCCATTAAAAAGTCTTAATCACCAAAAGCACCTAGAAATATTACTATGTACGAATTCATCAAAAAACATTGTGTTCTTTGAATTAATGTTAAATCCTAAATTATTCTTCATAAAATGTCAGATACCTGAAAAATTCAATTCAATTTCCTGCCCATGCCAAAATATATGAGGGATCATTTGAAAAGCTAATCACTTCAGAAGTAATTCTATAATTTGTCAAAGAAACCCTCCAAATCCCCATCTAGTAAAAGTCAGGTGCAGACTGTGTGATATAACATTTTTTTCTGAGATTGAGGAGTGGATACTAAACTAACAGACGTATTTAAGAAACTTCTCTCAAGCTCTGATTCTCTCTGCAGGCGCCCTAGTCCCAGCGGAGAGACATGGACCTGTCAAGTTCGCCTGCAGCCCCTGCCTGAAACGGCCCTCATGCCTGAAACGGGGCATTCTTCTCTTGGGAGGCTGTGCAACAAAGCAGGTTTCTGCTTCAGAGCCATAAGGAGTGTTATTCTCCCTCAGAGATGTACCATCAATTGCTTGTTGACCTAGTTTCCTGACACGGGGGCAGACTGGCTAGATCCTTCACCGTGAGAAGAATGGAAGTGAAACCATCGCCACCCCTGTGTGTTTGTTTTAAACTGAGTTATTGTCAGTTGATGAGACGGGGTGGTGTGGTGTGGGATCCTGGCAATAAAGTAAAGCTGTTTTGCTAGGCATGAGTGACAGCTGTCCCATCACTCCTGTATCTCCTGCTCTATCAGAGGTGGTTTCACCTGGGTTCCCCAGGCTCCCAACAATTTGTGGAATTCTTGAGCTCAAGAACCTTTGATCAATGCCATGTGCCTGGGATCAGCTAAAATTTCTGTAAGTATTTATACATGACATCTACTCCAGCGCAGCACCAGGGAAAGCATTACTGGCTGTCCGACAGACTTGTTGGTAAACACTGGAGTCTCTAATTGCACAGATCATTTAAACAAATTACAGCTACTTTATACTACTCTTACACTGGCGTGGTAAAAACCATCGTCTCTAGGATTCCTTAGGTAAGAGTCTGAATAGATTCCTGTGCTTGCGCACACATTCTACCTTTATAAAGCTTCAACCTTTGCGATTCCTGTTTTGTAAAAGATTTTATATCTGTTTAGTTTTTGCTCTGTGTACTGTGGCTGTTATTAATATCCTGTTTCAACCCTGCTTTGCAACTGTGGGGCGGAGAGTCAGACACTATATTCCTCAGGCTCCTCCACCAGGGTCAGCCGGTGGAGGACCCCACAGGAGGTGAGGAGGTGGGAAGGAGGGAAGGCTTTGGGCCTCTTCTCACTCACTTTTTTCTCCTGTCTTTGGCTGGTGTCTGTGGAGGCAGCTGTGCCCCGGACTATCCCAGCTGTTTCAGTGGCACCCTCCTCCACTGTCCCTGCTCCCAAGACAGCAGCCGGTCCCCAGGTGGGGCCCTCCTGCATGAGTCTAGGTTCTGGCAGCCTCCTAAATTACTTACCAGGGTTTCTTCCACTTCCCCCTTCACTCTTCCAGCTTCCCCATGTTCCATACCCAATTCCCTTTACTAAATCCTCTTTGAAATTCCAAGTGTGTTTTCCGTTTCCTCGGCTGCAATGGTATTAGTCATAAAGTACTCTGCATGGCTTGTTGCCAAGAGCAATCCCATCTTGCCCTTCATAGTGGGGCTTACCAGAAAGTTGCAAGGTGTTAGGGTCTGGAATCACTTGGTTATTTTAACAAATACTTTGATGGACTTACTATGTGCCAGGAGGTATTATAAATGCTTTCCAATTATTATTTCATATCACCTTCATAACAAGCCTTTGGGGCAGTACTATAATAATCCATATTTTACAAATGAAGAAACAGGCACATAAAGGGAAAGTGACTTGCCCAGTGTTGGATAGCTAGAAGTGGCAGTTTGAGGGCTAATACCCTAATTAATGATTTATAACAATGAAAATGCAAGAGAAAGACCCAGCTGGGGGTGGCTATGGTGGTAAGAAGGTCTGTGTGGTTGGAGTAAGCAGATTAAGAAGCGTAAATGCACAAGGAGTCCGGAGAGGTCAGATTCAATTTCAGCCTCAGCAGGAGGGCTGCAGAGACGTGCGGAGACCCCAGCGCAGCCCCGGGTTGGCACGCAGGTAGAGCAGGATGCTGCCGTGTCTGAAACAGGTACTGCAGGCATGCGCTGTCTCTCCCTTGAGGTTACAGTTAGAGAACTGGAGGCAATAAGAAGTTCTTGCAACCAACATTCTTCTCCCTTCGTTTTCTAAGTACAGGGGCTGGCAGAAGTGATGCCTGCCTGAGTGTGGTTGGCAGGGTAATAATATGGGTGTAATAATTTACAGTTTTAATTTGAACATTTTACCTAAAATGTTATATGGCGTGCTTGACTGTGATATTGTTATGTTACAAAATCACATGCTTATGATTTTAAAATAAAAGATTTTGTCATAGAAAGGGGCGCTACATGTGCTGGACCCTGTCATGAATGTTCTTGCTAATGCAAGATACAGGATTTTCTACATCAGGCAAAAACATATCTAACGAAAGTCTTTTTCTCAACGGTCTGGTAATGAATTGGAGTCCACTTGCAGAATTTGAAACAAAAATAGGAAGTAGCTATTTTAGGTTTCTATGCTGTATTTTGGGTGTTTGAACACTCGGTCTCTCACATTCTGGAAAGTGAAAATCCTCACTCAGAATCACAGGGGAAAAAGAAAAGGCAAAACGAATGAGAACAAAGAGAACCTGTGTGAGTGCCACCGAACATCCACGGGAAGTATCACCTAAGAGTCGTCTCGTCTGAGATGCGACAACGTGGCTGGAGGCAGCCACTGAGGAGCTCAGCCTGAGCATCAGATTCTGTGTCAGCGCTGCAGGCACAAGTCCTGGACCTGGCTGTTAGCCATCTGACCTCAGGAAGCTCACCTAACCTTGTCAGGCGTCCTTCATCTCAACTGGAGAAAATCAATATAACGTCTTTACGGGGGTGCTGTGAGAAGTAAGTAACTTCCTGCATGGAAGGAACTTAACACAGACTCTTAATATGATCGGATGATTAGCTATTATTGTAGTTGTTATTATTGCTAAATAATTACTAAGGGTTTGAAGTATGACTAGTACTATGATAAGAAATTTCCCACAGCCATGATGTTTTTAAATGAGGAAACTTAGCCAATGACTTCTAGAACGAACACCATAGGTGACAATGACATAAGCCTGCCACTTGGCCTACAGGAAACACTTCAGTTACTAAACAGTGAAAAGTGGCTCAAACACAGGGCCAGAATTCATGTTAGGAAAGAAAAATAACCCACAAGCAATCAGCGTTCCGTGTCTAGCACACACAGGGATAGGGCTCGAGGCACTGGAGGCCGTGATGAAAGAGAGGTACACTGGAAAGCACATGAGCCTTGGGCCCCAGAGACCTGTGTTCCAGTTTAAATCTTATTAGCAGGTTATGTGACCTTGGATATGTCACATAATGCACATCTCTGCATTTCTCTTTCCTTACATTTTCCATAAATTTGTAAGATGATGGGTTTCTATCCTTCTTGGGGATGGCTCTACTTGTGTGTCCTTGCATTTGAGTGGTACGCAGTTTGCAGGGAGGGGCTTGTGGCTAGCGGCCACTGTTCACCCCTCTCCTAGGTTTATAATACTCTCTTGGCGGGAGGAAACGGGCACAGCACTGCTGTCCGGTCCATGGATCAGCCTCTGAGACCTGGAATGTTGCACTCATCATTTAGAGAGCCCTTGCCAGCTGTCCTCTATGTGCAAATGACCAGTGACTTTTCCTCTGACATATCTGCCCTTCTCACATTGTTGCAAATGACTCCAGGAAGAGCCAACCCTTAGAAATAGCCAGAAGCAAAACAAGAGACTGAACAGAACGGTGGCGCTGGTAAAGGCATCTGTGACGGTAAAGTATAAATATTTTGGAATGCAGCAGGGCTTTCAATTCTTATGCATAATCAGAGCTTCAGCTTTGCTACCAACTGTGCAGGAAATCATGAGAAGAATTAATATTCATGAGTGTAACCAATCTCCACAACATTAAATTGTTCTAACTTTGGGATAAAACACATTTGCCTCTGTATTTTTTTTTTAGAGCTCAATGTATGGACCTCCTTTAAAAAGAACAGAGTTTTTACTAAGAAAGAAAATTCAGGGACCACAAATTCAGAATTTAAATCCCACTATTTGACTGGGAAGCATGTACCCACAATACTCTCTCTTCATGTGTGTGAACTGCACACTCTCACACAGAAGTGTACAGTGAAACGTGAAAGTATGCACTCCCAATCATCGGGTTCAATAGTGTACACTTTAAAAATGATGCTGTTTTTTCTTGGCTTCCTAGTCAATTTTTGGAGTAGACGTTAAAAAGAAAAAAAAATAGAATGGGCTGCTGTCAGAGTTTCTGAGGTAACAAAGAATAATCCTTTGAAGAAAGGAATAATTCTAAGCGACAGCAGTTCCCCACTGCGGTGCGTAAGTTCGGTGGGGTGACATCCAGGCACTCACCAACATCTTTCAAAATTAAGGACTCTAAAAAGACCGACAGAATGCCAATCGTTAGTTGAAGTATTTCCTGCTTATTTAAGTGCAGATATATATAGCATGATGTTAAACAGGGAAAACAGACCACTTGGCCTTAACAGAAAGAAAATAAGATTCACAGAGAAAGAGAAAAACCCAAACGTGAATTACAACGTCAATACTCAACTCATTTTCTTTCCAGGCTATTGAAGTTAGATTTTAAAACTCAGTAGGCCAGATGAGGTTTGGAATACTGTGTATTTATTGCCTGAAGACACACCCAGGTTCAAGAGGGCTGTCAAGGAAAATATCATAGAAGCAAAATACAGTAATTTCTGTTTTTTTCTTCATTTAAGACAGGGGATACTTTATTCAAACCCATCAGAGAAATGGACTGGTCGGGTCTGTAACAGAGCGTCGTGTGTTAAAGCACAGGCCAGGAACTGTATATGAGAACACACTGCTACCTACAGATTAACTGATGGGACCACAACTTTTCAATGTTTACAACAGAGTAAGCTTCCCTGTAAAGCAGCACCGTTGTGACATTTTAACTTTAGAATTCCTCTCCTTCTTCCTCACCCTCTCCTTCCGCAGAATCCACACCAACCGTCCCATAATCCTCCCATAATCCTCCCCGAGGGTGCCCAGTCCTCACGCGCTTCAGACACTCTCGTCCCCGTGCCCTCAGGCGAGTGCCAGGGCACGATCCCATTTGCTGTAAGGCCTCCCTGTTGAGCAGTTAGGGCTGGGTGTGGTGGGTGGGAAAACAGGAAACCGATGCTCCGGAGTTGGCATGCGTCATTTCTCCTGGGGGTTCTTTGGCACCTTTGCGTCTGTTTTGCACCTTTTCCACATGATTTCCCCAAGGCAGCAGTTAAGATCTGAGGCCTGTCTTTCGCTTCTCTTCTGCATCAAGGCTTAAAAACTGAAATGCCCAAAGGCAGCAAGAGCAGAGATGAATGAAGCAGAGGGTGGGGACCTGGGGGGTAGAGGGGGGCAGTGGAGCATGCTTCTCCCCTCTAGCTGAGAACCCTAAGGATGCAGTGGAGCCGAGTGGTGCCAAAGCTGCTCGTTTTTCAAAAAGAATCTGGGTATTTTTGTGAAATTGCATAATTTTAAAATGTTAGTTTAGCCCTGGCTGGTGTGGCTCAATGATTGAGTCCTGGCCTGCGAACCACAGGGTTGCTGGTTCAATTCCCTGGTCTGGGGCACATGCCTGGGTTGTGGGCCAGGTCCCCAGTGTGGGGTGTGTCAGAGGCAACTACAGGCTGATGTTTCTTTCTCTCTCTTTCTCCCTCCCTTCCACTCTCTAAAAAAATTAAAATAAAATGTTAGCTTATATTGAAAACATTCTGGGTTCCCCAAAATAACTTTTCTTGGACTTGCGTTCTGTTAGCAGGGCACCCACTTTCTTGTGGTGGAGGCTGCAGGGCTGCGGGTGGGCCAGCTGGGTGGTGTACTCAGGAGTGATTTTGGAAGCCCAGCCCAAGTGCACTCCCCCAGCCTTTCCACAGCCTTTGTAAGCACCTAATTCCCTCTGTCAAATCCCTCTGTGATGAAGCTAGAATTGCTTCTCGTCCTTGCAACTGAACCCAACCTGGACTGATAGCTGCGAAGTTGCAACTTGAAGATACAATGCCAAAGGAGACGTATTTCAAACAATTCATTTCAATAAAAGAAAGAGAAAACTGTAGATAACATTGACGTTTTTCACTTCTAAGTAAATGATAACCAGTGTCAGCATAAATACAAGTACCAAGACTGGTACCATGGCCCGGGAGGGCATAGAGGTAGGGAGTACACAGGGGGCAGGGGTTGGGAGTTGGCAGGAGGCAGTGCCAGACCCTGGGGGAGCCTTCTGAATCCCTGAGAGGTGAATACCTCTGGCCGAGACTGGATCCCTAACGCAACCACTGCCACCAAAACAAACACAGACGGAACCCTTTAATTTTTGTGCTGAAAGCTTTAGTCAATAATTTAATAGCATATCCAATTATATGATCCTGATAATGAGAACAGAAGCAAAGCAACTGGTAAATCATCACCATGGCTTCATGTGAGAATTGTTTTTGACTTTGCAAAGAACTTCCTGTGACTTTTCAACCATCTTCCAAGTCTATTTACATTTGAAGGCAAAAAGAAGGTGAGGACAGCCATTCAGTGGGACTGTAGATTTAAAAAGACCCTTGTTTGACTAATTTACATATAAATTTGAACAGTCAAGGTACACATTAGTGTTAGGTATAAAGTCACCTTAAATTTTTCTAATGGAAGAATGGTAGCCAAATTACATTTACACTTCAGGTGAGCTGAATAACTTGTGGTGGAGCCTTCTTTGTTGCCTTGCAGCAGAGCTTTCCAAACTGAAGCCCAGCTGAGCTCTGTGGCTCGCCCGGCAAGCGGCGCCACTTCTGCAGACCTAGACCGGCTGCCTCACCGCTGTCACCTACCCTGCATCTAGCTGAGAGAGAAGGAAACTGCAACAGAAGAAAATTTCTACAGAAGCTCCAACCACTGAACCTGAACTTGCCAAAGGACCAAGCTAAAATCTACAAATATTCTTGTATTAAAAATGAATCTGCCATATTGAGTGAAGCCAGCCGCTAGTCTGAAGGTGGAAAATGACTTGCAGTGTAAGAAGCACTTTACCTGCACAAATTTGATCTGCTTCTTGAAAGCTAGATTTCGATAAGAACTAGTCCAGTGTTTAACAGATAATTATTGAGAATGTATTCATAGTAGCCCCTGTCCTAAAATTAAAACTAATTACCCAGTGGCATGTGTAAAAATAGAAGAAGCGAAACAGCGAATCCCACAGACAATGTTGTGAACTCTTTGTGAACATATGTTCTATTCCTAGAAACAGTGTGTGGAAACATTCTGTTTAAAAAGGAAAAAATGGTCTAATAAATTAATTTTCTATGTAAGAAAGTTCAGGAACCCTCTTCAATGCTCAAATTCACATGAAACGTTTGAAGGTCACTACACAGTTTCCTGTTGCTGCTGTAACAAATGGTCATAAATTCAAAGGCTTCAAACAATAAAAATGTATTATCTTACAGCTCTGGCAGTTCACAGGTCCTCATGTTCCTTTGTGGAGGCTCTAAGGCAGAATCAGTTTTCTTGCCTTTTTGGGCTTCTAGACTCTGCCTGCATTCCTTAGCTCCTGGCCCCTTCCTCCACCTTAAAAGCCAGCAGCTGTAGCATCTTTAAAACTTTCTCTGACCTGTGCTCTGGCACCGCATCTCCTTCTCTGACTCTACCCTTCCTGTCTTCCTCTTTAAGGCCCCTGTGATTACAATGGACCCATCTGGATAATTCAGGATACTCTTCCTGTCTCCGGGTCTTTAACTTAATCACACTGCCAAAGTCCCTTTTGCTATATAAGGTAATAGAGTCACAGGTTCTGGGGATTAGGATGTGGACAACTTTGTGGGCCCATTATTCTGTCTACCATAGACATGAATGCCACTCATATGAAAAGAAAACATTCAAATATCTTTGCAGCTATCTCTGCAATATTAACCAAGTGTGCTTCTTTTAAAAATCCATTCATAAGAAATTATTAAATGAAAACAAAGAAAAAGTAAACGAATGGGACTACATTAAACTAAAAAGTTTTTGCACAGTGAGAGAAACTATCAACAAAATGAAAAAACCTACGGGACGGGAGAAGATGTTTGCCATTGATACATCCCATAAGGGGTAAATATCAAAAATAGATTAAGCAACTCATACAACTTAGCAACAAAAAAAACAACTGAATTTACAAATGAGCAGAGGGCCTGGGTAGACATTTCCCCAAAGAGGACACAGAGCGGGCCAACGGACACATGAAAAGATTCTCAACAGCACTAATCATCAGGGAACTGCACACTGAAACCCAACGGAGGCACCACCTCACACCTGTCAGAATGGCTGTCAGCAAGAACCGAAGAACGGCGAGGTCTGGCGGGGATGTGGAGGAGTGAGGACCCTGGTGCACTCTCGGTGGGACTGTAAACTGATGTAGCTACTAGGGACAACGGTATGGAGGTCCCTCACAGAACTGCCATTGGACCCCAATTTCACTGCTGGGTATTTATCTGAAGAAATCCACAACCCTAATTTGAAAAGACATATGCATCCCCTATGTTTCTTGCAGCATTACTTACAACTGCCAAACATAGAAGCAGCGAGTGCGCGTTAGTAGATGACTGGATCAAGAAGATGTGATATATGTATCACATTCATGCCCATTCATATATATCTCATTGTTTGGCTGTGTAATATATATATAAGATAAAAATAATGAAAGATTTGTTTTCTTCCACAGAACCAAACATAATGAGTAACTATAGTGAAACATCAGAAGAGTTTTTCCTGAGATGCATTTCTTGCCACAGTAAAAATCAAGCTTGTTCTCTTTCTCTTACTCACAGAGAAGGCGACAGGCACATCCTGGGTGTTAGGGACAGCTTGTTCTCACTCAGAGATACCGGTCTAGTCGCGATGTGGATGTGGTAACAGCCGGACCGGCAATGTGATCGCGCTAAATATTACCTGTTTGAGTAAAGCGTAGTCCTGTCGTGTGGATAATGTTCGTTGACATATAAGGAGGAAGATGAAATTGTGGTTGTCAAGGAAGCAGCTTCAAACAGGGATGGCGTGCTGGGCACCAGGTCTGGCCTGTGTCGGGATCCCAGCGCTGGGTAACAAAAGCAACACACACACGCTTGTGAATCTCAGTACTAAATGCTGCTTTCATGTCTATAATAACTTAAACAAGTCAAAAGCACTTATTGTATATTCTGGCCTGCAAATTAAATTATGAATTAACTGAGCTCCTCTGAACTGCAGCAGAAACGTAAAATAGCTTCTTGCAACTGGTTAAACAGAAAGGAAAATGCATTAATTTACAAAATGGCTTATGAAAATGACGTTATGGACGTTCTTTTAAAAACCTAATAAAGTGATTTACTGTTTCAAAAGATGACATAACAAGCTCCTAGGAGCTTAAGGAGATAATTCGACAGAGATTAAAAGGATGATTGGCAAATGTAAACAGACGGTGAACCTGCTTTCCTCTCCCAGGATATGCACGTATCTGTGGTTCTCAATTCAGACCTAAGAGCTCAGCCTTCTCGAGAGCCAGGAAACACCGCTCCACAGACTGCCGGTGGCTGGCTCCGCCTCAGCCACGTCTGAGCCCACACGTATCTTTGGACACTCTTCTTGACATCCTATTTTAACAGCAAGGCTGCCTTTTTAAAAACGAGAAGACCTTTATTTCTCTTTTCTAATATGTAGGTGCCTATGAAAATACTTATCCAAAAGACCGCCCTCATCAGGAAAGTGGAATATTCAAGGTGAGCAGGGACCCTTGCCCACGCTCAAGATTCTGTGTGCATTCTTTCTTTCTTTTTTTTTTTTGAGAATTGAATCTGGATCATTTTAAATCACCTTATCTTAAATTTTAGACAAATTTGCATCCATTATTTGCTTGTCAGAGATAGTCCTTTAATTCAAGGCCCGGTCACACAGAACAGAGCTTCTCTAAAAAGAGAGTACATGTGAACAGAGTAGGTGGATGAATCCTGCCCTTCAAGTTCTGCGGTTGGGCTCACGCTTGTTTTTACCTGTGGTAGATACTTTATTTTTCACTTTTACTGAGACTGAACTGACATGCAACACTGTATGGTTTTTAGGTGTACAACATGATGATTTGATATAGGTGCACACTGCAAACTGATTAACACAATAAAAGCAGCTAACATCCATCACCTCTCACAGTTACGACATTTTTTCTTGTGATGGGAACTTTTAAGATCTACTTTCTCAGCAACTTTCATATACACAATACGGTATTAGTAACTAGTGTCACCAGGCTTGACTGTGGATTCTCTTTAATCATTCCCCCAAACTAAACTAAAACACAATAATAAATACAATATAACTGGAAGGTGTTTCTGGTATACTGTTACAGGCACAACAGACTCAAATTATGTATTTGCAGGAAGTTTGTGTGAGTGGAAATTGACCCCAATAGGCACTCTCGCGTGAGCGTAAGGTTTGGGATTTTGGATTTGAAGGGGTATAGATGGAGAGGTGGAGGGAGGCATGGAGGAGAGAGGAGGAAACCACAGCAGGGCCGTGCTCTGGACTAGGAGACTGGACGCACACTAAAATGTCTGAGATGGTGCCGCTCTGCCTCCAGCTTAGGTCAAACATAGAACTGTCCTTATGAATAACAGACGATAATCACATAAAAACACGGGTAACCCGTGTGCAGCATACAAAAATTAGAAAAGCTTCAATTTAATGAGACAGCTGGCTAGCAGTCTTCAACATACTGGATCCCACCTTTTCATTAACGACAGAGAAAAGTATAAAAACTCTCAGTAACATTGAAAATTGGGTCGGAAAAATAACCACACACCAGAGTCCAGTGAATTACCACCAAGTATAAGACAGATGAAGCTGAGCTGAGGGCTAACGCAGGCTCAGGTCTCCCAGCTGGCCCCCGTTCACCAGAGGCTCGCTGAGTGACAGAACACAGAACGACACTCTCTGTCCGGTGACCTGGGCCCAGGTCATACATCACCCAAACCCTGGGGAGCTCACCCCCAACCTCTCAGGAGCATCTTTGAAGCAGAGAACTATTTCTTCGGGCTCTTGTATCCTTCAGTTTTTTTAAGCCTAGTGTGGCAGACAGAATTCTAGGATGATCCCCCAACGCCTGCAGCCTTGTACAACCTCCCTTTGAGTGTGGGTGGAACCTGTGAACATGATGAGCTATTACTCCTGTGATTATGGTGTCTGACATGGCAAAAGGAACTCTGCAGATACAATTAAGGTTACTAATTAGTTAACTTTGAGTTAGTCCCAGGGGAGACTATCCAGGTGGGCCCAGCCTGATCACATGAGCCCTTTAATTCTATGTCTCCACATCACAGATGGAGACGTCAGAGGCCCAGCATGCGAGGGGGACTCACTTGGGAGAAATTCTAGGAAGAAGATGGAGGGGCAGCATGGCAAGGAATGTGGGTGGCCTCTAGGGCCCGAGTGTGGCTCTAGGTGTCACATAGCAAGAAATGGGGACTTCAGCCCTACAACCTCAAGAAAATGAATTCTGCCAACAACACGATGAGCCTGAAGGTGGAGTCTTCTCCAGCTCCTCCAGGTGAGAACTTGGCCCCGCGGAGACCCTGATCGGCTGTGCCCAGAGAACCGAGGTCAGCCTTAGTAGTCTTCGGACTTACGGAGCTGTGAGCTAATAAATGGAGGTGACATTAAGCCGCCGACTTTCTGATAATTGTTACGTGACAATAGGAAACTAACATAACTAAGATATACTGAGAATGACAGAAAACCCATGGTTAAAAACTAGAGGCACATTTGGTGATGATTTGGGACGCTATGAAAAAGGAAGTCTCCAAGTAGAGAGCACTATAAAAAGGCCGGGCTTGGTAACATACTTTGTGGATGCAGAGAATTGTCAGAATAAACTCGTTTTAAAATAGTATGTTAACATTTTCAAAGAGTACACTCAATAGGTTTTTCTTCGACTTTCAGAAACCTTTTCAGGTGAAGTACCTTCAAATTTAAACAATGGGTCCAAAAGTTTATCTGAAAAAAAGCACCCTATGCACTACTCGCCAGGTCTGCAGACTTTCTGGATGTTATGTAGTGTAGTTACTACCCAGCGTAGCACCTGGACTCGCTGCTTTCACTTTCGAAGTCACACTGAGCAATTAGTGGAAAGTGGAACTAAGATAGTTTAAAAACAAGCTTTTCCTATTTCCCAGACTGCAGACACCTTGCGTTTTATGCGTCCTAAAGAAAACCAGCATGTGGTAGGGAGATGGCAAGGCAGCGGTGCTTAGGGAGAGAGGCAGATGTCTGCCAGAGGCTGGAGCCATCAATGTAGCCAGAGGAGCAAGGGCAGTTCTGGGTAAGAGCAGGTTTACAGGAAGATGAGAAAGAAAGAAATTCCTCACTGCACACATGGGTAAGTGCTGCAGAAGAGAACAGGAACAACAACCCATTCTAAAGACTCCGAGGAAAAGAAAGCCCCGAGAAGAGTTATAATCTTCTACAGGAAGTAGAAGAAATTTGTAGGCAATGTTGGGATTCCCAAAAGAATATTCTGATTAAAAATCTAAAATGTCGCTTCCTTTTCTAGGATTACAAGAGAAAAAGCAAATGATCCACTCAGTGGGTCAACCCTCATTCCTGATAAAAACTTTTTAGCAAACTAGGAATAAAAAGGAACTTCCTCAATCTGATTATGGGTATCAAACAGAGCAAACGTCCTTCTCAACAGTGACACATTAGAAGCATTCCCTTTAAAATGAGGACAAGGCAAGTCTGCCCGGCCGCCGCTTCTATTCATCACTGTGCCAGAAGCCCTCGCCAGGAAGTAAGGGCGGGTGGGGAGGGGGGGCTATACAGTAGCAACAGCCCCAGAAGACCAAAGGCTTAAACAGATGCCATTGGAAAGACAAAATATATATCTATGTCTATACGTCTACATTCATCTGAGAAAGAAATCTAACAAAAGGTAGGCACACAGGACATGCAAGGAAAAAATGATAAAACTGATTAAATTCATTAGAGGGCCCAAATAAACGGACAATTCATTGTTACACTGTAATTGCATGTGTATATATGTATAAGTATGTATTTATATGTACATAATGTTTATGTGTGTTTGAAAAAATATATATACATGCACAAAACAAGGTCTAGCAGTAAAAACACCAAAATGTTCAGATTTGTTACCTTCAGGTAGTGGGATTATAGATCTTGATTCTGACTATTTCATGATCTTCTAATTTATTATACCATAAACCAAATACTGCATTATTTATGTGTTTTAAAAATTTTATATTAACTGTGTCATACTGTAAATATCCTTTAAAAATTATTTAATGGACTCTTTCTCAGAGTAGATATTTTGTAATTTTTCCACTGTGAATTTACAGTACTTGTATAAATACAATAAAACCACTAGAACTTTTTCTTTCTTTCTTTTAAGTTACATGTCTTTACCTTCTTCGTCAAGGCTGCTGAAACTTTGCCCTTCGGTCAGCAAATCCCGCTTCTCATCCTTCCATTCCTGGCTCACTGAGGACACGACCTCCTGGGAGGTCGCCTTCAGGGCGGCGATGGAATTGCACCGTTTTTTAGAAGGCGAGGCCTTCAAAGCTAGACAGAGAGACAAATGAAAATACTTATTGTAAAACCACATTAATATTTCATTTTTAAGATGTTACTTATTCTTTACTATTAACATGTTGGTCACTATTTGAGTAGAATGCAAGAAACTTTGCTTTATATATGTGAGGAAAGGGAGATGAAATTGTGTTTTGGCAATTTTATTTGTTCAAAATGACTTTAATCAGAATATCCTAGAATAAATTCCAGTGCAAAGGACTCTCCAGATTTTGAATTAAAGGTCTTACTTCAGGTGAAATTCAAGTGTTTTGTTGCTAAAGAATTATTTTCCCTCTTCTAAGCACTGTTTTTCTACCGCTGGGTGGAGGTTGGGTGGGTTGGTAAACACAGATGGTAAACTAAGGAGAATTCTCACGACCCTAGCTCTATTAACTTGGGACTGGGAATTTCTGCCCATGCCAATGTTTAATCTTATACTCATGCTGCCCAATTTAGCCAAGTTACTTCCGGTTGCTTTTTTTCTTGCAGTGACTTTCCACTGAAATTTCCTGCCCTTTGGATCTTTTTTAGGTCGTGGTTACGTCAGATGTATAATTCACTCCTGAACTTTGTCCAAACAGCATTCTACAATTTCAGAAGGGTGTTGGGAACCTGGACCAAGGCAAATATACCTCCCCATCAATCATGCTTGCCGAAGGCTGTGACTTGACTTCTGATGAGTCAGTGGGTACCGCTGTGGCTGCCCCTGGACCATCCCCGTCTACATTCACTCTTTGCTGCGATCATTCTTCTTGGCTTACCCTGTTATAGAATTTCCTTGGAGGGTAGGGGAGGGGAAAGTTGAAGCTTGTTTATGCTCTTCCCGGAAGCTGTTTTTGGCAGCGTCCCTCCTCCTTTGGAGGTTTGCGTATCGGGGTGACCTGGCAGCAGATGGGTTCAGTAATTGTGTTTGGTCTTAGGAATCTCAGTATATACATCACACTGCTCATCTGGGGCCTCCCCACAGGTAGCTTGCAAGAACGTTATTGGAAAAGGGCTTTGGGACACACGCATGTGGGAAGAACAGAGGGCAATCTCTTCACTTAGGAAGAAGGGACATGTGGGACAGAAGGGACAGTTATGTGTCCCCTGAGCAGTCTTGTCATCATCATAATATAATCACCATTAAAAGTCACTTTTGAGGAGGGCTTTAGAGTTTGGAAGCCAATGCTCACATTCTGTATCTGGAACAACCCCCATGGCTGCCTGAGGGAGAGAGGCCCTTTTCCAGGTTCAGGAACAGAGCAGAAACATGACCTGCTCAAGGTCACAGAGCTAGAAACCATGAACCCTAGGGGTCTTCCTTTTTTCTGAAGTTGCCTAATTGGGGCTTCATTTCCTTGCTCATTTAGCATTCTGTTTTCTGGTTAAAGTGAAAGGAAAAAAAAGATAAAACTAGAGTTTGTTTTTCTTTGAGGGGAGGAGATTTTGAATGTTTAAATACTAATCAAAACTGATTTTAATGTAAATAAGTGGCCCCAATAGATCACATTTCCCTTAGCTTCTCATCCTACCAACAGAGCAGTCACACTTGCTTTACAGGTCTGAAGTAATATCCCAGACCCTGGCTTTTGCTTTAATACTCTATCTGCTAATTTTTATAAACCCCCAACCTGTGTTAGTATTTTAACACTTCAAGTCAGAGGATTGCAACTGTGCTCCAGGGACCACTAGGAGTCCCTGAGGCCTCTTGGAAGGTCTGCAATGTTAAAACCGTTCTCACAATAATATTACGACATAATTTGCCTTTCTCACTTCCACTCTCTCCTGAGTTCTCTAGTGCTACATGACCGGTGATATGACCACAGGTTGAATTCAGCAGCTGGTGTGAGAATCTGGATGTCTTCTTTTGAGTGAGAATTAGGGATTTGAAAAATATATAAAATAATGCCACTCTTATCACTCTAAAGCATTTGTTTTGGAAAACAACTTAAAAATAAAAAAATATTTTTCGTAATTACTTTTTATTTAAAAATTTTTTACTTTGTTAAAATTGACTTATGTTAACATGTATTTTTATTGTTTCCTTTTAAGAGGTAATGAATTGTCCTGGCTGATATGGCTCAGTGGATTGAGCGCCGGCCTGCGAACAAAAGGGTAGCTGGTTTGATTCCCCATCAGGGCATGTGCTTGGGTTGCGGGCCAGGTCACATCCCCAGTCGGCAGGGTGTGAGAGATAACCACACGCTGATGTTTCTCTCCCCCTCTTCCTCCCTTCCCCTCTGTCTAAAATAAATAAATAAAATCTTTAAAAAAAAGAATTAATGAATAGTTCAACCTCCTCAGTTTCAAATTCTAGTTTGTTAAATGTAGATAGATACAACCCACATAAATAAGAGTGGAAAGTGCTGTTGAGAACAGAAGATCTGAGAATTGCATGGTTCTCAGGTCAATATTAATTCTCTAAACTGAGGAGCAGCTAGGGTTAAGACAATGTTGGCAGCACCAAAAAACAAAAAACATGAATGAGGGGAAGACACCCTGAGAAATGTAGGTACTTGTGGCTCCTGGTGGAGCAAAGGCCGTGAGCCTAGAAAAATAGCTCTTTGTTTGTTACCAGCATCGCACGCAATGAGCAGCAGAGAGGACCCAAAACAAGCCCCTGCCAGGACCACACGACACATTCAGAAAGCATTTACTTTCCTCTCCAATGGTAAATCTTAAAGGAGCTATCGGAGTCTCAGTCAGCAGATAAGGGCTCAACTCTTGGGGAAACTGAATGCCTCAGGGATTTCTATTGACGGGGGAAGATCTCAAAAGATGGTTTGGGTTATTGGCTACTTTCTTTTGTGCCGAGAAACTCCTGGACTTGGCTTTGGCTAGACAATGTCTGGGGATAGGTATCCCATGTCCATTTCCAGCGTTACACCCTGTCACTCAACTGCCTCTGCACCTTACTGCTTTCCAGCTCGCCTCTCTGCCGTTCTCTGGACCTACCCCAGGGCCTTTGTATATGTTGCTCCTTCTCCTCGAGATGCCCTTCTTGCCTCTTTCCCCAGTAAACACTGGCTTAAATTTTCAGGACTTAGTTTAAATATTCTTCCCTCTGTGAAACTCTTTTGGGAGAACTGGTCTTACTTCTCTCTGTGTGCCTATAACAGTATATGCAAAAACGCGATTCATAATTGCTTTATTACATTGTAAATCTGAAACATGTTCCAATCCCTGACCCTAAACTGACTTTCTATGTTATTAATGCTTAGCACAGCACTGGGTATGTAATAGGTGCTCAAATGTTGGTTGAATGAATGTATTGTTGTCCTAAAATCTTAGGACAGTTGATTTCTAACAAATTAATGTACTATTCTAGCACTTTCAGGGAACTAAGTTTTAGTACATTAGACCTATTATCTGAGTAGAGAATTTCAGTGAGGTTCCAACGTTACGGTGACTAATACTTCCAGAGGAATTCACAGGACTTTGTGGACAATATTACATCGGCAGCATGATTCAATTCTGGAGTGAGATGAATGGATTTAAGAAGGTTAAACAAATGGATTTGAAAAAAAAGAAACTTGAAGACCAGGTAACTGTTTTCTTGGGGATTGAGTTGGGCATTAAGAGCTTTAAATTAGTCACAGTTGATAAAGCATCTTGAAGTTGTATTTTAACTTGTCAATTTTACTAGTTAAATTGCTATGCTTTGAAATGCCAGAGGTAGATGAAAAGCCCACTCATTTGCTCAATCACTCATTAGATAATGATGAGTGTCTACAATGTGTTGGGAAATGGGCCAGGTGCTAGGAATGGCCACTGCCTTTAGAGAACTCAGTCTCTGCTGCGGGAAACAGAAACACAGCTTATCACGGCAGAGTACGGTTAAGTTCTATGGCAGAAGCACCATCTAAGCTGAGACCTGAAGGAAGACTGGGGAAGGATGGAAAGAGAGTTGCAGGCAGAGGGGCAAGAATGTGAAGAGATGTGGAGTCAGCCTGGAATGTCCGGGGTACGTGAAAGGGGTTCAGAGCTGCAGGATCCTAGAGGAGAGGCTACGGCATGGAATGAGGTGAGCGAGAAGTCACGAGGGAGGGAAAGCAAGGTCACGTCACAAAGGGACTCAGAAGCCAAATTAAGGATTTTGTGTACTATGGAATCCATGGAAGTAAAAAAAAAAAAATTCTTTAACCATGGAAAGCTTTTAACAGATAGTTAGCAAGAGAACATTTATATTTTAAACTGATCCCTCTTGCTGCAGTGTAAGGAGAGGAGACTAAATGGGAGGCAGGAGACCAATGTGGGGCCACAACTATATGCACAAACCCTCAAAAAGCACAACCACACACACACAGTAGTTGAAAGGAGGGGGTGCACACTCAATACTTCAGAGTGAGACTAGGTGTTGGTGAGTGACTGCATGTGGGTGGTAAGGAAAAGGAAGGACTCAAAGCGCGATGCCAGCATTCCTGATTTGTATGACCAAGCAGACAGTGGTGGCTTTCAGGGAGGTGTGGACTCAGGAAGTGAGGCGTGGACTTAGGAAGTGAGGCAGGTTCTGGGACAGGAAGCAGTCAAATTTAATTGTGAGCATGTGAGCTTGTGGAATTTGCTGGACACTAAGTGAAAAAGTTGGGTAGGCAAGGTGGTTTGTTGGAGGGGTAGGGAGTGAGTTATAAGTATTCAGGTAGTAATGACATCCTGGGAGATTGGGAAATCACCCAGAGAGAGTTATCCAAGGGGGAGGGGCAAAGTTGGAGCCTAGATGCTTGTGAACATGCACATGGTAGGGTGCGGCACAGATGAGGAATGCCAATGGGACCCCCCAGGGGGAGCAGAAGAGGCTGGAAGGGAACCAGGATGGTCCTCCCTTATGGAAGACAAGTGAAGAAAATCTTGCACAGAGAACGGACATCAGTGGTCTCAAATACTGCAGTTTTAAGAAAAGACTCTAAGTTACTCAATGGCTTGAGCGATGACTGTTGATGATCTCGAGGAGTATTTCAGTGGAGTGGTCAAAGCCAAATGGAGTGCGTAGAAAGTGACAAAAAATAAGGAAGTGAGACAGTAACTGAGTCCAATTCTCCAATTGTGTGACTGCAAAGGAGGAGAAAGATGCTCCAGGAGCTGGAAGGAGATACAGATTGAGGGGGTTTGTATTTAGAATGAAGAGTTTGAAAGCTCAAACATGGACCCAGAAGAGAGAATGAGTGGTTAAAAGTACCCGGAAGTGTAGGTAAGCTCTAGAAAGATCTGTTGTGGACAGTGAGGAGAAGATGGGATGCAGCACGTAAGTCATGACATCAGTCATTCATTCTTTCAACAAATACATACACTATGTGACTCATCCCCTCCCCCGAGGCTCCACTTCCCTGTAGTAGGTGCTGGGGATATATCAGTGAGTTTGCATCCAAGTGAAGGACCAGGCATTGAGTAAGATGAAGTGCAACCTATAGTGTGTTAGACAGAGATGTGTTAAGGAAGAAGTAAAGCAGGGGAAGTGGATGGAGATCACCTTTTCCGCTGTGGCAGGGCTATAAGCATCATCATTACTGTCCATGCAACAAGAAAAATGAGAAAGTGCTTGAGTGTGCTTAGAAGCAGAAAGACTTTATTTAATAAATGGTAGTGGGACAGTGGTTAACTCCTTGAGGAAAAACAAGGTTAGCTCTACGTTGTTTTTCATCAATATCATATTGATTAAAAAAAAACAAAAACTAATTTATAAATAGTAAAAGAAAAATATGAGTGAACATTTATCTTAATACACAATGGTGAAGTACTTTGTAAACATAAGAATGATTAAGAAAACAATTCATTTAAAACAACATTAAAAAATACTTAAGAATAAAATCAACAGAAGTGCAAGACTTGTACTCTGAAAATGACAAGACATTGTTGAAAGAAATTAATGAAGTCTCAAAGAAGAAGAAGACATCCACATTCGAGGAATGGAAGACTTAATATTTTTAGGATGGCAATACACCTCAATTAATCTACCAATTCAACACAAGCCTATCAAAATATTAGCTGCCTTTTTTTTTTTTGCAGAAATTGACAAGCTGATTCTCAAGTTCATAGAGAAATCCAAGGGACCCAGAATAGCCAAAACACTTTTGAAAAAGAACTCACATTTTTGAGGGACTCACACTTTTGATTTCAAAACTTACAATATAGCACGGAAGCAATTGAGACAGTATGGTACTGGTATAAGGATAGGTATGCAAATCAGTGGAAAAGAATTGAGAACCCAGAAATAAATCCTAACACTTGTGGACAACTGATTTTCAATGAGGGAACAAAGATAATTCAATGGGGGGAAGAACAGGCTTTTAAACAAATGGTGCTGGGACAACTGGATATCCACATGCAGAAGAATGGAGGTGAACCATATCTCATACCACCTACTAAAATTAAGTCAATATTTGTAAGCCATATATCTGAGAGCAGAAACTGTATCCAGATATATAAAGAACACTTAAAACTCATCAATAAAGAGGCAAATAGCCCAACTAAAACTGGGCAAAGGATTTGGACATTTCTCCAAGGAAAATATAAATGGTCGATAGGCACATAAAATGTTCAACGTCATTAGTCATTCAAGAAATGCAAGTCAAAACCACAATGAGATACCACTTTATATCCACCAGGATGTCTAAAATGAAAGGCAGACCATAACATACATTGGGAAGATATAGACAAACTGGATCCCTCATATGCTGCTGGTGGGACTGTAAAGTGATGTAGCTGCTTTGGAAAAGAGTTTGGCAGTTCCTCAAAATGTTCAGTGAAGCTACCATCTGATCTAGCAATTCTAGTCTGAGGTATATATCCAAGAGAAATGAAAACATATGCCCACACAAAACCTTGTACATGAATGCTGATGACTGCATTATTCATAATAGCCAAAACCAGAACCAATGCAAATATCCATCCGCCAATGAATGAATAAACAAAATGTGACATATCCATACAATGGAATATTATCCAGCAATAAAAAAGAATAAAGTACAAGATAGCTAAACCTTGACAACAGTATGTTAAGTAAAAACAGCCAAACACAAAAAGCCACATACTGTATTGACTCCATTTATATAAACTATGCAGAATAGGCAAATCCATAGAGACAGAAAATACATTAGTAGTTGCCGGGGGCTGGGAACAAGATGGAAAAGAGAGTGACTGCTAATGGATATGAAATTTCGCTTTGGGGTAGAGAAAACGTTCTACAATTAGACAGTGGTGATGGTTGCACAACTTTGTGAATATGCTAAGGATCGCATAATTATACACTTTAAAGGGTGAATTTCATGGTACATGAATTACATCTCCATAAAGGTGTTATAAAAATAGACTAAAAATCAAAATAGGAAAAAGCAACAGATATGGTGACTTGAGAAGTAAAATACTTGTTACATTAAAAACATGATAAACTATACAAACTGGGAAGATTTGCAACACATGCCATAGTTCATGGAACTGAACTAATGATGCCGTGAATTGCATCATTAATTCCTGTATGACTCAGGAAGCAAACTTCCCACAGTGGGGATTTTCACAGAGGTGTCTCACTGAAGCTGGAGCACCAAGACCACATCCTCCATAAATCAACCAGGGCACAGGAGAGTCATGTTTCCCGACCTTGGGGTAAATAGACCACAAGCTAGTATTCACACAGCTTGTGAGCGTGGGTGGGACAGGGGAAAGCGGCGGTGGGAAAAGGGAGACCACTGTACTTAAACAACAATAAACTACATATATATATATATACATATATATATATATCAATGTTGGTTTATTGATTGTAATAATTGTATCACATTAGTGCAAGATGGTAGTAATAGGAGAAACTGAGTATGCATATATGTGTGTGAGGGGTATCATATGGGAACTCTGTATTTTCTGCCCAATATTTCTGTAAACCTAGAACTGCTCTAAAAAAATAAGTCTATTAAAAACCTTCACTTAGAAAAACAAAACAACCCCCCCCACTATTTTATGGTCGATCTTAGGCAAAATAAATAAATAAATAACAAAAAACCCTTAGAGAATTTACTTTAATGGGTCTCAATTTGTGACCAATTTTAAGATAGCACTGAGATAGTTGAATGTAAAACAAAAGTTTTTCCTAGAACAAAAAAGATTAAAAAAAGGACAGATATCTTTAATATGAAGAATTCATATAAATCATTTGGAAAAATAATAAACACCTAATATAAATGAGCAAATACCACAAAGCTCAATTCTCAAAGGAATGAGAAATGTCTAATAAAAATGAATAATGGTTGAACTTCACCAGTACTTAAGGAAATACAAAAATAAAACAACCAGATAACATTTTTTACTTATCAGAGTAGCATAGTTTAAAAAGAATAATCCTGGCTAAGGGCTAGAAGGGTTCAGACTCTTTTGGAAGTCTGCAGTGGTATAATCTATCTCTGCAGTTATGTGCATTTTAATGCCCCAGCACTTCTTGAAATGTATCCTGAAATAATAATCATAAGTCTGGGCATAAAATTCATCTGAAATGATCTTCACAAAATATTAGTTAGAAAAAGAAAAAGTAGAAACAATTTAAATGCCCAATAATGAAAAATATTAAATAGATTATTGCACACCCATATAATTTTAATGTTGTATCACAATTTTATTGTAGATATTTTTGTATCGCAATTTTAAATGGTGTCTTTGTAGAATGTACAATCATATGGGAAACAATGTTGTAATATGTGAAAAATAAAGGACATACATAAAATTGTACACCATTCTACTACCATTTTTATGTAAATACACAAAGCACAGAAACAAACATTGATAAGAAGCATATCAAAATAGCAGTGGACATTTCTGGATGGTGGGATGTTAGATCATATTCATTAGTCGCTGAATCTTTTTGTAGTTTCCAATATTTTTACATTGAAGGGGTTTTACTCTCATAAAAATGAACTCAGAATGGATTGAAGACTTAAATGTAAGACCTGAAACCATAAATAGAACACAGAGGAAAAAAGCTCCTTGCTATTGGCCTTGGCAACAATTTTTTGGACATGGCACCAAAAGCAAAAGCAACAAAAGCAAAAATAAACAAATGGCACTACATCAAACTTACAAGCTCCTGAACAGCAAAGGAAACAATAAAAAAAATGAAGGGACAACCTCCAGAATTTGAGAAAATATTTGCAAACCATTTATCAGCTGAAAAGTTAATAACCAAAATATATAAAGAACTCACATAACTCAATAGCAAAAAACCAAATAATCTAATTAAAAATGAGCAAAGGATGTGAATAGACATTTTTGCAAAGAAGACACACAAATGGTCAACAGGTAGATGAAAAGATGTTCAACGTCACGAATCACCAGGGAAATGCAAATCAAAACCATGAGATACCATCTCACACCTGTGAGAACGTCCATTAACAAAAAGACACAAGATGACAAGTCTTGCCACAGACGTGAAGAAAAGGAAACCCTTTGAGCTGTTGGTGGGAATGCAACCGGTGCAACCACTATGGGAAACAGTGTGGAGGGTCTTCAAAAAATAAAAAATACAACTACCATATGATCCAGCAATTCCACTTCTGGGTATATATCCAAACACAATGAAATCATTATCTTGAAGAGAGATCTGCACACCCAAATTTATTGTGGCATTATTCACAATAGCCAACACAGGGAAACGACCGGAGTTGTTTTATCTGTCAGTAGACAGATAAATGAACAAAGAAAACATGACACACACACACACACCACATTAAAAATGAGGAAATCCTGCCATTTGCCACACACGGGTGGGCGTTGAGAACGTGCGCTAAGTGAACTAAGTCAGACAAAGACAAACACTGTATGATCTGACCTATGTGTGTATTCCACAATAGTTGAACTCACAGAAACAGTAGTGGAGTGGTTACTGGGGACAGGTGAAATGGGGTGATGCTGGTCACAGGGCACCGACTTCCAGTGATAAGATAAATACATTTTGGGAACCTAAAATACGGTGTGGTGGCTGTAGTTAACGATACTGCATTAAATACTAGAAAGTTGCTAAGAGAGTAGATCTTGAACGTTCTTAACCACACACGCAAAAAAGTTGTAATTATGTGAGGTGATGGATGTGTTAAGTAACTTAATTGTGATCATTTTGCAATATATATGTGTGCATCAAATGAGCACATCACACACATGCTTACACAATGTTAAATGTCAATTACATTTCAATAAAGCTGGAAAAAAAGGAAGAGACTTAAAAAGGAAAGAGTTTTACTTTCTTCTGGTCAAGGTGGAAGTGTAGGTAGATACACTTTGCCTCCTCACACAACCAAAAGAAGGACAACAAATTTAACAACAAGAAACAACCACAACTGCCAGAAAATCGAACTGTATGGAAATCTGACAGCCAAGGCATTACAGAAGAAACATTCATCCAGACCAGTAGTAAGGGCAGAGATGGGCATTCAGGGAGGAGAGGACTTGGGCAAGGTGGCAGCTGGAGGACCAGGGTGGGTGAGGCGGCGCTGGCAGTCCCATATTTACATGCAGATAAACCAGGAGGAACAACTAGGGAGCAGGACAGACCATGCAACCCAGGGTTCCAGTGCAGAAAAAGAAATCCTCAGAAACTCTGCTGAAAAAACCCGTGGGGGTTGAGGTGGCAGGAGAAGCTTCCAGCCTCACAGGAGAGTTTGTTGCAGAGACCCACAGGGTCCTAGAATGTACACAAGCCTGCTCACCCAGAATTGGCACCAGAAGGGCCCAATTTGCTTGTGGGAAATGGGGAAAGTGACTGAAAGCTGGCTGAGAGCCCAGCAAGCAGCATTATTCCCTCTCTGACCCTCCCCCACAAAGAGAGTCACAATGCAGAAAAGTGGGTTGCCTCACCCTGGTGAATACCTAAGGCTCTACCCCTTACAATGTAACAGGTGTGCTGAGGCAAAAAAAATATGGCCCAAATGAAAGAACAGATCAAAGATCCAAAAATAGAACTAAGCAAAGAAGAGATAGCCAACCCATCAGATGCAGAGTTTAAAGCACTGGTAATCATAGAAGTGGTTGAGTATGGTTGCAAAATAGAGGAAAAAGTGAAGGCTATGAAAAGTGAAATAAAGGAAAACACACAGGGAACCAACAGTGACGGGAAGGAAACTGGGACTCAAATCAACCATTTGGAGCAGAAGGAAGAAATAAGTATTCAACCAGAACAGAATGAAGAAATAAGAGTTCAAAAAAATGAGGAAAGGCTTACGAACCTCTGTGACAACTTTAAACATTCCAACATCCGAATCATAGGGGTGCCAGAAGGAGAAGACGAAGAGCAAGAAACAGAAAACTTATTTGAAAGAATAATGGAGAACTTCCCCAAGCTGGCAAAGGAAATAGACTTCCTGGAAGTCCAGGAAGCTCAGAGAGGCCCAAAGAAGTTGGACCCAAGGAAGCACACACCAACACACATCATAATTACCTTACCCAAGATTAAAGAGGAGAGAATCTTAAAAGCAGCCAGAGGAAAGGAGACAGTTACCTACAAAGGTATCAGCTGACTTCTCCAAAGAAACCTTGCAGGCAAGAAGGGACTGGAAAGAAGTATTCAAAGTCATGGAAGGCAAGGACCTACATCCAAGATTACATCACTGAGCCTTTATTAAATAAAATGTTAAAGGGACTTATCTCAGAAAAAGATGATCAATAATGTGAACAATAAAATGATAATAAACTCCCAGCTGTCACCAACTGAACCTAAGAAAAACAAAAATGAAAACAAACTAAGCAAACAACTAGAACAGGAAGAGAATCACAGAAATGGAGATCACATGGAGGGTTATCAGTGGAAGGTAAATGGAGAGAATGTAGGAAAAGGTACAGGGAATAAGAAGCATAAATGGTAGGTACAAAATAGACAGGGGAGGTTAAGAATAGTATAGGGAATAGAGAAGCCAAAGGACTTATATGTATGACCCAGGGACATGAACTAAGGTGGGAGGAATGCTGGTGGGAGGGGAGGGTCCATGTTGGAGGGCAATAGAGGGGAGGAAAAAAATGGGACAACTGTAATAGTATAATAAATAAAAATATATTTTAAAAAAGAAAGTGTTTTATTTTCATTAACAGAAATCCACAACAAATATTATAAGAAATATCTGTTATATAAGTATAAAATATAAACATTCTACTTTTTCATGTTTGTGTGGCTAAACTGTCATGTTTTGGGTTATATAATTAGACCACGGGGTACCTAAATGATAAAATAACATGTAATAATAGTTATTTTACTTTTGATATAGTTTAAAAACTTAATACATGAGTGATACATATCCATTGTGGAATATTTAGTAAATATTGATGTAAGAAGAAGAAGGCCTATATAAACCCACGATGCAGAGTAACTATTGTTAGCTTTGGGTTTAGTTTGCTTTTCTTGTTCCTCCCTAATGGTTTAAGTTAGGGTTTGGATCTGAGGTCTTTCTTCTTTTTTTAATGTAGGCATTGACAGCCTTCACAGCACCCCATGTTTTTAGTATGTATATTTTTGTTTCCATTCATCTGTTTTTTCTAACATCTCTATAGTTTCTTTTATGGCCATAGGTAGTATGTTATTAAATTTTCATATATTTGTAAATGTTCCAGTTTTTGCTTGATTCCATTGTGACTGGAGAAAAAAGAGAAGGGGATTAAAAAGCACAAACTTCAGTTATAAAAGAAGGGACAGGGATGTAATATCCACCATAGGGAATACAGTCAACAGTATCGTAATAACCATGTACGGTGACCGATGGTTACTGGACTCACTGTGGTGGTCACTTTGTAAGGTATGAAAATGGTGAATCCCACTATGTTGTACACCTGAAATTAATCTATTATTGTATGTCAACTATAATTAAAATAGATTTTTAAGATAAGGGTTTTTTGTACAATTTCAATCTTTTTATTTTTAAATTTTTCTCCTTTTTATTGGATTTATTGGGGTGACACTGGTTAACAAAAATTATACAGGTTTTGGGTGCACAACTCTACAACACATCATCTGTACACGGTACTGTGTGCTCACCACCCCAAGTCCAGTCTCCTTCCCTCACCATTTATCCCTCTCACATCCTCCTCCACCTCCCTCGCCCCTCTGCCTGCTGGCAATCACCACACTGTTGCTCAGTCTTTTATATTTATTGACAGTGTTCTGTGATCTGGCATGGTCTACCCTGAGGAGCGTCATGAGAATAGCTACTGTTAGCATTTTGTATGTCCCATTAGAATTCTGGCATGCATGTAGGTGTGCAGACCATTATGTATTTATAAGTGTGAATACATCTGTAAGGACTAAGTGTTCCTTCAAGACACCAGTTTTGTTGTATATTATTCCATTATTTGATTGTATCATAATATATTTAACCAACATATTACAGGGTTGAACATTTAGGCAGTTGCTAAATTTTTTCACTACAAAATAGGACTTTAATGATTGTGACATCAACAAATCCCTGACTGGGATACTTAACATAATTACTATTGATTACTGCTTTTGGGAAATAAATAATCTAATAAAATCTTGCAAAAATACACATAATGAAGTCAGCATGTAAGTGCTAAAAGTGAAAAAAAAATCATGAGAATCTTACCTTGAATTTTCTTGAAAACCCTGGAATTCATAAACTTTAGAAATCTGTCCGCATAAAAGCTCGGTCTATGGACCGAAACAGTGTCCTGAAAAGACAGATCAGGCACCACGGGTTACATCTCAGACAGCTCGAGCCATGCAATTGGTCTCTGTCAGCCCATGTCCTTAACCTGCAGGTGCGGGCAACGAGCGCCAGGTAAGAACAGGACCCAGGACTTGGGCTGGGGGAGGAGGCACAGGACTCAATCTGAGCAAAGATTCCAGATACTCAAGACGAAATAAAGCATTAAGAGGGCAGGTGAGAGACCCAGCAAAAAGACTCTGCTTTATAAACCCAAACGACTAATCCTTATTCCATTGTGTGCCATGAAGGGTTTTTAAACTCTTCTTTTACATAAAGGCAACCAGTGCTTCAAGTCATCTTGTATGAAGGGTAACACTTTCAGTCAGGAACAAAATTTGAGGATATAAGCAAACAAAAATTCCCAATGTAAGGGTGATATCAGGCAAAAAAAAAAAAAAGTGGCTGGTTTAATCTCCTGTAATAAGGAGTGTAGACACTGGGAAGATTCCCAGGAGACAAGGGTGACTGATGACCCCCATTACACTGAATTATCTACTGATGAAGTTGAATTGCCTTTAAATTGTTAACTCAATTTTTTTTCCTGCTTGGTAGGAGTCTTTAGAAGGGAAGGGCTGTTATTACAAATCCAGAAGAGGAAATGGATGAAGCAGTTAATTCTGTATGTGTATTCAGTAATCATTTATTTATTATCCAAGGTATATAATTCTAGAAATGGTATATTTGCTTATATAATGCTCCATTTTGATTCCAGAAAGAAAATTTCTAAAACTTTGTTTACACACTATCAAGCGTCTGCAGTGGGGTTGGAAGGAAAACAACACGTTGGGCCCAAGGCTGAGAGACCTGGTGTTGGTGTTCGTTCTAACTTTAAAAAACTGTGATCGTGGGAGCAGAGTGCCTGTGTTTTTTCATCTGTAAAACAGGGTGCTAATGTGAGGCACAAGGTAATTCTGTAATCAGCACGGTATGAGGGACACCGGACAGGGGAGCCCTCTTTGGCCAAGCTGTAACGGTCCTTGGGCTCTCAGTGGTGCCGTCCACGTGGTGGAAGACTTTGGTTTGACAGGCCCTCTCCCCAGGCTCTGGCAGCTCCTGTCTGTGGTGGACACAGATGCCTGACAAGTACGGTGATTTAGAAATATCTGAGGGAGCAGGGTGGTTGAGACTCAGCCCTGCTTTCTAAGAGAGGTTAGATTGTGGTTCTCTTTGGTATGAAGAAACAGTGTTTAAGTAAGAGGCACATTTGTTACCTGACAATAAGTCTTAGTTATTGCTTACAATTTCACGAGTATATAATCAGCACAGAGTGTCTTAAAAAAAACCCAATACCAAGAAAAGAAGATACGCTGCAACTAGACAAAGGTGGGGGCCTCTCGGAAGCACCTGACCACCAGAGGACTAGGCCGTTGAGACCAGCGATCTCATCTGGCAACGGAATTAAAGTTGTCTCTGAAAAAGGAGGGGGGTGCACGAGGGAGTGGTCCCCTTCCTTTCCATGCTCAAGGCAGTGTGAAGTCTCTACTTTTCTCAGCTGAAAGGGAAACAAATTAGTTTTGGCCTTTTAAAAGAAGGAATCTTTGTTCTGAATAATCAGCCTAAGTTTAATTCCTAGAAACAAACGTGTAAACCTGTTGTTTACAAGCACATTGTGACGGAGGTCATTCCTTAGTGTGTGGACAAAATGCAGATTTCACGCTGAAGGGTTATTACCAGTCTTCCTCAGAACTGAGAAAGTGGGTGTTCCTCTAGAAGCATCTATAATTTATCCTTTTTCCAAGGAAAGTATCTGCTAACATCTTGTACAAATGTGTGAGCAATCTTTGACCAATATGTTCTTTGGGATTGAAGAACTTTAATTATTAGCTGAGGAAGGCTGTGGATGTTCTGTCAGCAACAGGAAGTTCAAATGTCACAGACAGGGAAACCTTTTTGGAGACAGGGAGGCAGTGATGGGAGGGGGGCAGAGAGAGGAAGAGGGGGAGAGAGGGAGAGAGAGACACTGCTTCTTGATGACTGTGTTCTTCTGTTTTGTCAATTCTGGGTCCAAAAGACATTCTCTTATTAGTCAGCTTTGTGACTAATATCTGTAGGACATGTCATGTACAAATTCCATAACAACTTAAAAGTCTTCATGTCCTATGTCCTTATTACATGTTAGGTATCATGTTGAACACCAAAGTGTGTCATTTTATTTAATTTTCACATTAGTCCTATGAGGCAGGTACAAGGTACTACGACTGCCCCCTGGTACAGGTGGGAAAACAGGCTAAGAGAGGCCAAATAACAAGCAGTATTTCTGGGCCACATGCCTAGTGATGTGGTGAATGCAGGGTTCAAATCCAGGCTATCTACTATCAAAGTCAGGTTCAAACCCCTCTGTAGTTTGGTCTTGTGAGAACTTTCAACTGTCCCACTGATCTTCCAAGTGCTTCGGAAAAGTCTCCGTTTTCTCATGATCATTTCCTAACAGGGCCCTTCCTATTTCACACAGAAACAAGCCTGGACCTAGCCACGAGGCTGCGGTGTGCCAATAGCTATCCGAATTTGTTATCTTTGTTCTTAGCTTTGAACAACCTGCATGCACGATTCTGAATGTATAAAGACCCTGTTTCCTCTTCAAGTCTACTGACACAGCTTCCCAGACACACAGAGACTTCAGACAGTCTCTGAGAAATTGAAAAATGCAGTTTAACAAGGAACAGGAGCCACTCACCCCATCATAGACCAGCGCTTTCCAGGAATGTTCTAACTTCTTCATTAACCTAAATGTCAACAAACAGAAAAATAAAAGGAGAATGTAAAATCACTCCCACTTGGTGAATTTGCAGAATCTTCTGTTGATTTATTTTGAAATAATGAAAGACTCCTTCCCCAAATTTCTTACCTGTATGATTGCAGAATGTCAATAATGCCCATAAATAAAAGCAGTTTTTCTCCCTTATGGCTTTTAGCTGGAATTCCTCCCATTCTGTTGATAGAGCAAAAGAGAAAATATTTTGTAATATAAGAACAGAAAGTTAAAAATCATTTCTGATACATAAGCTATAAATAAAAAGGGACAATCTCTCAGAATTCTGGACTATCCCTCCCTTCATCATTTTTTTTTTCCTGGTCTCAGTTAACGTTTTCTTGGGAATCCAGAATCATGTATTTCCCACAAAGTATTTTAAAGTATTGCTTTTAAAAAATGAAGCACTTTTATGTATTCACTATGAGGTTTTAAAGTAAAATACAGCAAAGCACAAAGAAAGAATATATAAGAAATCCATTCCTGGGATGCAAAGATAACCACTAATAAAATTTCTAGTATGTTTGTGTATATGTATATGTTTATTAATCCACAAACAATGATTATTTTATGTTTCATAATCTGAATTTTTCACTTGCTAAAGGATGAACATTTCCTCATATTCAGCACTAATGTGTTTTTTAATGACTCTAGTATTTCACTATATTGAGAGAGAATAATTTGGTTAATTGATTATTGGACATTTAGATGGATTTACAAGCAAGGATTTTTTTACTGTTTAATACATATGAACTTCCTTTGTCAAAGTGAAATATGCCTGTAGTTAGTCATTGTTGAAGAACTGCAGAAAGCACTCACTTATAACCAGGGAAAACTTCTCTCTTTCAGTCTCCTTGCTCAGCTGGTATATGCATGTGATACAGTTAACCATTTCAGTCATTTTCTTTGTTTGTAATTGTTTCTGTTAGTCAATATGTACTTCATACAATACACAAGCTAATCCTGAAGCTACTGTCACATCTGGCTGAGGGGACAGACCATACCTGCCAGGAGACAGGTTTAGAACGGAACAGAATCTTCTTATGCAGATAAGAGGCTCAGAATTGGAAACATAATTCCTATCATGTATTTCCTTAATACATGTTTATTCAAATTCAAAGTACATGTTTATTCAAAGTACGAGGTCTGTTCGGGGAAAGTCCAACTATTGGTAATATAATGAGAATGGGTTGTGCGACACCGATGTAACCTGGTGGCCGAGGAGAGTGGACTGGAGTGCACATGCATGAATAATGACGACTTCACTGTACTAGTCAGTGGGGGCAGTAGACGCCAATGAGTGAGCATGTGTACTGTGTGGCCACTGCATTAAAAATGACTGAGCGAGAAGAGCAGCTAATCTGCATCAAATTTTGCATGAAGCTTGAACATTCCTCTACAGAAACTATCTGAACAATTCAGAAGGCCGCAGCTATGGGCGAGTGGTGATTGGCAGCTTCATCACGACAACGCACACTCTCCTGCATCACGTCTCATGCAGAGTTTTTTGGTAAAACATCAAATCACCAGGTGACTCAGCCCCCCTACAGCCCAGATTTAGCACCCTGTGACTTCTGGCTTTTCCCAAAACTAAAATCACCTTTGAAAAGGAAGAGATTTCAGAACTTCGATGAGATTCAGGAAAACACAGTGGGGCAGTTGATGGTGTTTGGAAGAACTGTGTGAGGCCCCAAGATGCCTACTTGAAGGGGACTGAGGTGTCATTGTCTTATGTACAATGTTTCTCATGTCTTCTTTAATAAATGTCTCTATGAGGCATAGCACACGGCTGGATACTTCCTGGACAGACCTGGTATGATGGGTGTTGTGAATATGTAGTAAATGAGGGTAAAAACATTTTCAGCCATCGTTTAAAAATGGGGCCAGTGGGGGAGGGGAAACCCATGTGCGTGAAGGAATGACAATAACTCAGAAAACTACTACTCATCTAGTTATCCACAGAACAGAAATGAAGCCTGGCTCGGGTAGGTGCTGGAAGTATCGAGGGGAACACTTCGTAAGGTATGTGATTGTCTAACAACTGTGCTGTACACCTAAAACTAATACAAAATCATACTGAATGTAAACTTTAATTAAAAGTGAAATTAAAAAAAAAAAGAAAGAAAAGAAGAGCAGAGGGCCAGAGGAGAGAGACCTGGGTATTTAGTCTCTGCTCGCTCCCTCTTCCAGCCCAGGGCACCAGCAATGGCTGCGTCCCACAACCACACTTCGCTCTGGCACCTGTTCTCCAGAGACTGAGGGGCTCCCCCGTTGTCTCTTTGTCTAGGAGGGGCTCTAGTCTTTGAGCACCTGATTGCTGATATTCCCTTCACCCTTCCCTTCACATGAGCCCCTGCATTAAAGTCTCTTCATTGGGGGAAAAAAGAAAGAAAGAAAGAAATGATGCCTGGCTTAGTTCATTTTAGCTTAAGTAGGAATCTATTCCCAAAGAGCCACCATGAAGGGAATTGCATTTAATTACTCATGATGTGGGCTGCGCCAACCCAGTGGGTTGGTGGGCAGGGGGCAGCACTTACGTGTCCGGGTTCTCTGTGATGATCCCATCTCCAGATTTCCCTGGGCCCTGGATGGATTCCATTGCTGTTGAGTAGAGAACCTTCTGCATCCCAGGCCGCTTCGCATCCGGCACATTTTGTGAGGTCTCCTCTTCTTTCTCTTTGGGGGAATGGTCTAAGATGTGGATTCCCAGCAAAAGGCTATAGTCCATGATCTTGAAGCTTTCCAGCACCTGAAGAAGAAAAAGTACCAGAAGGCCGGTCAACTCCAATGCTTATAAGTCTCATCAACGCAGAATCAGAGAGCCGTAAACACACAGACACACAGCTCCTGCATCCTCCTAGGGGGGTGGCTGATAGAGGGAAAATCAAAATAAAGACATTTGAAATATTACTAGGTCATGTGCAGTAAGATTATCACAATGGCTCCAAGATAGTATTTTTATGCAGCTCTAAAGCAAGCACATCTTTTCAAGATCATCCGTGAATGTTTCACTAATAGCATTTACTGAACACTTTCCATGTGCCAGGTACTAAGTGGTTTACTTGGCTTCAATCCTCACAACTCTTTGAGCTATGTACTACTATTGTCTGTATGTCACAGGTGAAAAAATTGAGACACAGAGATAAAGTAGTTTGGTCAATGCCACACAGCTTGCAAGTGGCATTGCCGGGATTTGAAACCAGGAAGTCAACTGCAGCATCCAGGTACTTAAGCACTAGGGCAGAGAAACCAACTACCAATAGTCTCTACAAATTTGTACCCTCCTCAGCATGAGACTCAGCTGGAATGTGTTTCTGTTTACATTCTGTTCTTAAAATCTTAATCTTGCTGGAGTTCAGTGGCTTTTTCAAAGCTTACCTTTCAAAGTTGTCATTCGGTTCTATAGCAAGTCTTTTTAAAAATTATGATCTCAACAAAGAACATGACTTATTGCTTAATTATCCACTTAGCAAACAGTGGGAAGAGGAAGAATTAAAAGTAGTTGGATGCGCCAGAGAGATAGTGATGTTCTGACAGGACAGGGACAGAAACGAGGTCAAGGTAAGAGTCAGTCAGCATGGCTTTTGAGTGTAGGTGAGCCTTTGACACTCGGGACCCTTCTTCAATGGGGTATTTTTCTCAATGATGAAGTTTTGTCTAGTAGTTTGCATATATTCTCCTCTACAACAGAATTCGTAATGCCTGGCATTTCTCACACAAAGCTGCTCAGGAAATCAGCAGCCCAGAAAGTAAGACCATACTGAGCAGCAGAACAGTATTCTGAACAAACGTGATAATTTGTCACTGTACCCTTGCAAGGAAATGCCTTTGAGAATCGGAGTCTAGAGGTATTGGTTAATCTGGGTTTTGAACACCCAGAATTTCTTACACTTCTCATTTTCCCTCAGCCCAACTGCCTTTGGATCAGACATTTATGGTGCTATAAAGAGGGGCCAGGCCTGAGGATTCACACACCTGTGGCTGCCACGTCATGGGTACCATCTGACAGCAGGCTGAGTGAACAAAGCCATGTGTGGCCTTGGAAACATATGGTTATCCTTGGGTCTTGTACATCTTTGCTGTCAGTGAGGAAAACTGAAAGTGGGCTGGAAATGAGTATCAATTATTCCACAGTGTTTAGCCTTCATCTCTCAGACACTAAGCTGAATAGTTTGGAAAGGAGGCAGGCAAGAGCTGAGAGGAGAATCTTACTACTTCTGATGGTTAGGCCATAAAACTTTCTAACTCAAGTCACAAGAGAGTGGCCTCATAGCAATGTGAAACCAGCTTCCCTAACCTAAGGGGGAGAGACTCCAAGATGGCAGAGGAAGAAAAGGTGATAGGAAGAGCCCTTCCCCACTGAGCCAACACATCGGCATTAAACCCATGGATTGGTTATGAGTGCCTCACCCCTCCCCAAAGTTGCATGTGGCCACGGAGGCAAAAAGGACAGCTCTGAATCGGGGCTGCCGGGAACCCAGCCTCTTAAAAGAAAACACTAACAGACACTGGATGCTTACTTCAGACAGAAACAAGTGCAAAAGGGTCTTAGGCCTTTATTTTTCTCAACCATACTGAAAGAATGGTTTGGGGACTGTGTCCACTCAGGAGCTCCATAAACCTGCCCAGGGATCGCCACCTCCAGGTGTCAGTTTGCCCACTCACACTTACCAGTGCTAGTGAATCCCGTCTCAGATGCTGGGTAAAGAACCAGCATGGACTCTGTGACCTCAGGTAGGTTATATCACCTCCCTGTGTCTTAGTTCCTTCCCTGGTAAATGGTGACAATATTATCTACTACATGGGTGCTTGTGAAAATTGAATATGGCGATGCAGGTAAAGTGCCTAAAAAATAGAAAAATTTCTGGCACAAAGAAGAGCTCCATTAACTGCTAGTTCTGATCATGATAAACTACAGGTCACGGTGACTCATTGCTCATGCCAGCACGAGAGATGGTAGTATCGGCGTGAAATAAACACCCCTGGAGTTACACTTCTGAGCTAAAAAACTGATGAAAATCCAACAAAACACAACTGCATTTGGGCTCTTACCAGTACCCTTTTGGTGAATCCTGTTCTCTTTGAAAGAGTTGGTGGGTACCCAATAGTATTGTTTGGATGTTCAACAGGAAAAGGTCAGCAGACAACTCAGTAATCCTGGTCAAGGGGCTAGGAAATGATGGCCTCGTGATCTACGGGAATAGTCTTCTTTTTCACTGGCAAAAAACTCAGCCTTGTGCCCTAACAGCTCAAGCTATCCATTGGTAGTTGTTCCCTCAATGTGGTGAAATGGTTTCAAAAGCAAATGCCAGTCAGACCTAGTGACAGTGTGGTGAATGTCCCTAACAGGCATCCGGAGGGGTACAGTGAAGAGGGTTAAAGACTGAAGGGCACTCCTGATACCATCATATTTATTTCATTTTGTTCTGCAAGGCATCTACAAATTCATTCTGCTTGTCAAAAAGCTTTCTTTAGAAAATGATTTTTCTTATATTTCTAATGCAATGTTCAATCTGAACTGCTTGGTGTGTACTTGAAGTCTCTTTTCCTGCCCAAGGACAGGCCAAAGAACACATGTGCATTCTATAAGTGATAGAAAGTTAGGCTGTGGTCCAATTTTAGCTGTTGATGCCATCCCAAATGTTTTAAGTGGTCAAATGTTTGTCCTGGTTTATTTTTTAAAAATAAACTTCGAGAGAAATTAAGAAAAAGCTACAAATAATTTTTAAAAAGACATTCATTTTCCCTCTACTCTTAAATTGGATTGTCAGCATCCCTGAACAGTGCTGAATTATTATCCTTAGGATGGCGAGCCCCTACTTTCAGAGTGAAAACCTTAAAAACGATCAATTCCAATCCCATTGTGTGGAAAAGACATGATAGCTTTTGGCCTAGGCAAAGTCACCCCCCCCCCAAAAAAGATAACTATATAGGCATGTATCTTAAATCAAATTAAAAAACTTCTGTAATGAAAAATTCTGGGAACAGATTTTAGTCACAAACATTGCAGATCTGCATCAATTAGGGATGAAGTAGTTCTGTTATTCATATCCTTCCAGTTCTTTAATTAAAAGAATCTATAAATCTGCCAAAATCTTAACATTGTGAGCTGTGAAAGTGTGCAACATTCTGCAATACGACTACCAGCGATCAGTCTCGTCTGTCACCCAGGCACGCATTTTTCCTCCAGAATGTCCGCCTGTCCGCCTGACCTAGCTATTGCTGATGGATTCTGCTTCTGTGCATTTGTTATGCAAAACACAGGTTACAAAGCAAATACAGGTGCTCTTCCATCTAGTTTGGGTAAGACTCGACTTCCTCAGTTGAAAAGAAAATGAAAGCAAAAAAATGGTTCGTAGACATATGTAAAACTGCAAGCAAGTTGGATTACCATAATGCTTTTTATTGTCAAAGCCAGATTTTTGTCTCTTTTCAAGGACTATTTTAAGTGAATAATAACATTGGAATGTAGTAAAAAAAAGTCACTGTCAAGGCAGCTGGTATAATATCCTGAAGACGTGATCAAAACAATCTGTTCCTAAAATAAAAGCATCTTCTCCGGGCTCCACTGGCCAGTGGTGCAGCAGGAATACGCCAGTCACGTGTAGTTCATGTAGGTTCGGGGACGTATGGAGCAGATGCTCTGACACACAACGATAGACACTTTCATCCTCTCTTCATGGCCAAAGGTCATAAAAGAGCAGCTGGACCTCCTTTTCCTTTTCCATCTTCTCTGCCACGCTCCCTAACCCTGCGCGCTGTTACCGTCCTGCTGCTAGAAGGAGCGGGAGTGGCTGCATGGTGGTCACGACTCCCTGCTCTGGGGCCAGCTGGCTTGGCTTGACTCATGGCTCCCCCACTTGCTTGTCCTTGGGCAAAGTATGTAACCCCCTTGGGACTTGTTACTCATTCTGTGCAGGAGAGACAATAGGGACAACTGCTTCACAGTTAGTGGGAAGAGTGAATTCATCCCCATCAAGTCTTAGGACAGTAACTGCTGTACAGGAAGCACCCAATAAACGTTAGCTATTCTTGCTGTCCCGTTCCTCCTCCACCTGTAGCACAGATCACAGCGGACAGTCCGCTTGGAATCTCCGCTCGACCTCAGCTGTCTTGTCTTCTCTTGGTTCTTTGCCTATTTGTTTTCCTGCTCTTTCTTTCTGTAGCCTATAAGGTGTTCATCAGAGTTCTCTAGTCGACTCTTTCTCTACTTTTCAGTACTGATATTTACTTACTTTTTGTGGGAACGTATTTTGAGTGTGTAGTCTGTGCTGGGCACCACGGAGGTGGTTGGATCTTCAGGGGTAAGTAAGACAGGTAGCTACCACCCTCGAAATTACACAAGCCTGAATTACATATTGGAATAGGCCTGGGAGGAAAAATCAGGGTACCGTGGAGACACCCCATGCAAAGGGTTCCTACTTATGGCTGGGAAATATTTCAGTAGTGCAGGTGAGAGGAGATGATACTTGGAAGATGTGGTGGCAGGGGAGTTCAAGAGGGAAGTCGACAGATTTGAGAATATTCAGAGGTAGATTCCATAGACAATTCCTAAAATGTTATCCTTAGTCTGAACTCACTCCTAAGCTCCAGCCCTATGTATTCCCAATGGCCTTCTGGACATTTCCAAATTTCTGTACACTGTCTTGCTGCCACCCTAAGCTTTTATTTTTTCCCAAACAGTTCTTTCTCCTCGCTTCTCTGTTTTATTTGGAGTAATTCTAATGTGGATTTCAAACTCCATGACTCCTTTTCCTTTTCCTTAAATTGTCCAATCCTGCAGCTTCTAGCATTAAAATGTTCCTCCTCCTCAATGCGCTGATTTCAGCTTCCTTTTTCTCTCCTTTCTAATTCATTCCTGACACCCTCATTGACCAGGTCCCATCGCCCCCCCTACAAAGTGTTCAGCCTCTCACAACTGCTCCACGCCAGCGCCTCAGCGTGACATCAAAGGCCCGTTTCTGCGGCTCCAGCCGGCTTCCCTCTGTTATTTGATACTTGCCTAGAGGCATTTTTTCGGGCCAGTCAGACTGGAATCCCTCATTTACCCCCCTGCATGTGCCCGAAGATAAAAGCCCTGCTGTTTCTTCTGGAAGGGTGTTACTATCTTTTAAAATCTTCCTGGTTTTTCAAAGCCTAACTTAACTCTTACCTCCATGAAAACTATACTCCTGATCTCAACAAAATGTCAGGTAGTGTCTTTCCTCTGAAAACCCAAGCACGTTATCAGCGTCCCTCTACGGAAGAAAATTGACTTCAGGTGGCGACTACATTTTTCCAACCATATACACAAGAGTGCTCAACTCACCAAAGGCTTGTTGCACTCCGTGCTCCCTGCTGTGTACTCTGAACACAGTGGAAATGTGTATTTGTTATACTGCTTTTCATGCGACCAGACAACTAAATACCAAAGTAATCAGCCACAAGAATGTCCAGCATTCCATCTATGTCTTAAATATGAGACATGATAAGGATAATGGTGAAAAACCTGCAGCCCTGAAGGCATTTACTGTGATTATATGCTCTATGCTGTCAGAAAAGCAAGATAATAGTCAAGGGTGTGTTCAAACCCACCCACACCAGACGTATTTATGCACACTGTGTCAAGGGCAAAAAATCAAGCTGTGATGTACAGAGACTCTTTTGATTTATTGTTTTGTATGCACACTACGTGGCAGATGAAAGGCAAAGTTGTTTTGCTATAAACTAGGCTGAGCTTGGAGTGTGATAAAAATATCGCTTTCTTTCCAGGAAGCCTTTGCAAGGAGAGTGCGTCACTGGTTGGGTCACCTGCAAAGACCGTGAACCATCCAAGAGGTTCAAGGGTGCTTGGTGCTGGCCCTAAGGAGGCTCTGCTCTGAAACACATCCCAGGGCCTCCTCCGCCTTCCTGCCCTTTGTCCCTTTGCTTTTCCAATATGTAAGGAATGCAAAATTAAGTTGGCCTAAAACTGAGAGAGATTATCAAATAAGTGTAAAAGAACTTGCAAAAACAGCCACATTTAAAAATTGGTACCCAACACCAAAAGATATTCAGAGTGACAAAGACAATGCAACTTCAGTAATCTAAGTGATGCTTTATGCAAAATGGACAGTAACCAGAGGGGAGGTGGGAGGGTATAGTGGGGGTAGGGAACAGGCGGTGACAAGCCACACAATTTTAGCTGGTAAAGCAGACGGAAATAACTACCCAGCCCTCAGCCTAGTTATGTCAGTGATGTGATTTGCACTGTGTCCAATGCAGTGATTCAGAATTCGGAGCGGTGCTGGATTGATCTGCACCAACACTTTTTTTTTGCTCATTTAAAAAGCTTTAAGCAATAGACATATACCTTATAGGTATTAGGAATGGCCATCAATCATTTCACAAGATTACACTGAATATACGAGCAGGTATACATATTTATCAGCTTCTGTACAGGATGAGTTTTGGATATTTTTTATAGACACTTTGTTCCTACGAATGAAGTTGTCTTAATGAATTACTTTGTAAACACATTTAAAAGTAGTATTTTATACTAATACTGCCAAGTTTTTTCCCATTATGTGATGTATCTTCTAGTTGGCTTGATCATGAGTGATTTGCAGCTTAATTAACAGCTAAAAGCCTAGAGGCTGGCCAGCTGCCCAGTGACACGCAGAGGCCAAGCTGTGTCCAAGCTTCCACATCTACTTCAACATATGAGATGAAATTCCAGAATCCTCATCACCACCCACTGCTGTCCACCCCCTCTGAAGAGCTTCGTCTCTGGGTAAATACCTCTCTTCCCCTCTCCACTTTGCTTTAACGGGCAAAGAAAGGGAAGAAGAGTGGGAGGATCTGTCCATGATAAATAAGACTTTGATGGTTTGAACTTAAACTTTAAACTCTAAGCTTACTAGAGGCAAAGACCATATCCTATTCATTCTGGGTACCTGCCATGGACTTAGCTCAGAGCCTGATGCACAACAAGAATTCAAAACTATTTGTTGAAGGACAGGATTAGTTCAGTAGGTGGGTAAGGCGTGCTTGTCAAATGAGATTCCGGCAGTGGTTTGAAGCCAGAGAAATCAAGCAATCGATGCTCAGAGATCACCAAAGGTTGCACAGGGCAGGAAAAATCTGAGATCTAGGAATGTCACCTTTGGTACTGAACAACTTACAATTTAAGAAGAACAGCAAGTATGTGCTTGTAGGGCAAGTTTTAAGAAGCGACAGAAAACCTGGGTTGTGCAAGGTATCACTAGAAACAAATTCTTTGGGATTGTGAGGCATTATAATTTACTTTTAAAATAGTAACGTACGTATATGGTCAAAATTAAAGAAAGTGTAAGAGGGTAGCTCAAGGTCACATCCCACTCGCAGGAGGGGATGGTTTTAGGTGGGAATGGAATGTCGTAAGTGGAGGGGCCCAAGGCAATGTTCTCCTCTCTGACGTTTCCCATGGCATTTGCCTAAAAGTAAGGGTAATGCAAGAGGGACAATTTTCACCAGCCCCGAGAGAGAGAGTTCAACTTTGAATAAAAAGACTACTTAAATTAAGAGGTAACTATTTACACCAGAAAAGACTGAAATATTATTGGTAACATTAAGTTTGGGGAAGCAGATTTTAGAGAGCAAGATTAGTGGTAAAAAATTATAAAACTCTATTTCCCTTGCACATCTGAGTGCAGAGGAAGTAAACGCGCAACCTGGAATCACCAATTTTTCTGTTCTTGGAAAATTGGGTTGCTGACATTTTCTTAACTTGCTAATAATGTAGAAAAAGTTGGATAGCTCTTTGAGAAAGGGGAGTATCACAGGATGGCAAATCTCCATCTCCACAGGCTGCCCCTCGTCATCTGAAGACAGACTGGCAAGCGCTGGGGAAAATGAAGCACATGCTGAATTGTAATCTAGAAGAGTTTGTCTTTGGAACAGCTGGAGCTGGCTGTGCAGGGGCGAAATTTACAAATGAGTTTGCTAGAAATAAATGAAAGGAAGTTAATGAGATGCGGATTCCAGGCAGGCTCACATTCAAGCCGGATGAGGATATTTTAAGTCAACATCAGGTTTTAACATCCTTGCATCCCTAATAGCCATGGACAATTGATATGTCCAGTAAACTCTGCATCTTTTAAAAATACTTTTCTGAGCCCTCACTGGGTAGCTCAGTTGGTTAGAGCATCACCCTGATATGCCAAGGTTTTGGGTTCAATCCCCAGTCAGGGCACATAAAAGAATCAACCAATGAATGCATAAGTAAGTGGAACAACAAGTTTCTCTTTCTCCCTCCTTCTCTCTCTCTGTCAAATCAATAAGTGAAAACATTTAAAAATACTTTTTTGAAGAACACATGTAGAAAAGTACAGATACATCTTTTCTAAGAAAAGTCAAAATTAAACATATAAATTCATTAATCACAGATTGTTTTTGTCTATTTCACTCTTATGGGGAGGCAGAAATTCTCTCGTGTAGATTTTCCACCTCACCATATAGAAGGGCAACATCTGTAGGGACAAAGGCGAGAAGAGTTATACGTGACAGATCAAAATACTTAGAAATCTCTTTTAAGGAGGAACGTTGATGCCATCGAAGGCACATTCACTTGCAAGGCAAGGGGGCATATAAAAAGTGTTCGCTGATATTGACAGGGATGAATAATCATGTACACGAGCCAGTGCCTTTCAAAAGCCAGTATGTGCTGATCTTTTTGGAAAGAACTAGAACCAGTGTGTGGCCAAAGAAGCCCCTTGCCTTGCACAAGGAAGTTGAACAGGTGCCATTCCTACGACTCCATGGATACTCAGTAAATGTGCACTGGATGTTGAATGAATAAAATGAAGTCCTATAAAAACGAAACGCACTTTCCCCTTTAAAAGTGTTCCCAGTTGTCTAATTTGAAGATAAGATTGTTTAAAAGGTGCACAACAAGCTGAGTAACATGCCATAAGACACATTTCTCAATCATTTTTTAAGCTTTGTAACATTTTCCCAGACCCCAGAAACTCAAGTATTCCTTAAGTCTCTACAACTTCATCCCTCACCAGATCCCAGAAGCTTCTCCTAAGCTGTGGCGCCACCACGCTGTTGTATAAGTTGCTAGGGTTTGCAGCCCCTCTGTCTCCTGGGGCTGGGCCATTTACGGCCCTGCTCTGTTTCACAGGGTCATCTGTGTGAATGACCTACACTGGCAACCGGATCCACGCTGGCCACACTCAAAAGCTTTCCAGACACTTCTTCAAAGCCAGCTTGTTGCCATCATGCCCCCTGCAGCCACTTCCCCTTCCTACTATGGCTCTCCTCTCTGTGTTCCCAGGATTCCCAGCAGGGAGGAGGATGTGACCCATGGGGACATTTCCTTCCCTTTGTCCCCTCCCCTTAGATATGTTGTGAGTTCTCCCACTTGACCTACATTGACCTCACCTCTAGACTTAGGGTCATCTCCAAAATCAAAGACAGATACGTTCTTTTCACACTAAGGCAGGAAACCCTTCTATACTAGGGACAGCATCATTTCTACTCCATCAGCCCAAAGGCTGTAGCTAACATTAAGTTGAATCATTATATATTTATATTTCCAAATGATACATTAAATAAAATGAACATTAACTAGACACATCACCACCACCACTTCAAGAAATATGTTGGATTCTCTGATCTTTAGGTGCTATTTCTTTTAGGCAGAAAAGAAAAAAGGTTTGCCTCTGAGGGTTGAGGAAGATATTTCAGCCCCCCATTTCCATTCTTTCTGTAGAAATTGTTGAAATATTCCACTTGATTTGAAGTGAGGGTTAAAAAAACAATTGCTGGCGCGATAACACTCTGTTTTCTGTCGTGAACGAGAGCCCTCAGAGGCTGCTCACACGGTACTCAATGGCACACGTCTAGGCCCTGATCGCCCCCGTGCCACAAGGTAAGAACATCAAGATTTGGAAACAGTCAACTCCACGGTAACCGTCACATTTCTCAAAGAAGTTTTGCTTTCAAGTTAATAGGATTTCACGTACACAGACATTGGTAACAGTTGGCAAGTGTCCATGTGCTTGATTATGCTTTTCATTAAACTTTTAAAATTAAATGTTTGGATCACTAACATTACTTTGTGTTTCTCAGCCACTTGGCACTATTTTCCTCTTTCCCGCCTTCCCTGAAGTAGGCTGCAAGATTTCACTAACCCATTGCCCTGGCGAAACCAAGTTTTCTACTTCGACAGAGTCCTTTCCTCATTCCCATTGCACCTTCTCCAGCAGCTCCTGGTCCGAGCTAGGAAACCGGTCACCAGGCACTTACGGCCCTTCGTGTCGGCATCCGTCTGTTCACGTCATTACTTTTTTTTATTTCCACTGACTTCCCCCCCATGATATCTACAAGCTCCTTGAGGACGGGGTGCTGATGAAAACCCTGGGCTTTGGAGTCAGACCCCTGGGTGTAAATCCTGGATCCAGCACCGCAAGCCCTGTGGACCTAGGGAAACTTAACCTCTCCAGTCTGCACTTCATCCGTCAAAAGGGAAGCAGACCACTCTGCAGCACTGCCGTGAGGGTTAACGGAAAATCTATCTGCAATGTCAAGCACTGCCTGGCTCAAAGCAAGTCCACAGTAAATGTTAACTGAGCTGACCTATGATGAACTGAGCCTTGGAAATGTGTTCTTACGTGAAATCATGCACCAGTATGAAGTTTTACATTTTGTATATGTATTTTATGTGTATATTTTATTACCATGTGCTTTAAATATTAAGCTACTTTGGTATCTATAGGTTATATCTAAGAAGGAACCCTCCTTCCACCAAAAGTGAGAACAGCTGGTTTTGAAATATTGAGAATTACTTGTTGGGCTCAAACTGAGGTATCTCTTACTGAGTAGAAAGTCAGACATGAACAACAGCATAGAGGAGTATTTCGATTTTTGTAGCTACTCTGAAACTCACTTGTATGGATCATCTTGTCCCTTCTGTTGATGCCAGAAGCCCCTTTCCGACACCCACCTGCGTCAGAGCTGAACTGTAGCACCTGGAAAAACCTGGAGCGCATCAGCCCCTCCCAGGCCAGGGGGACACCTGTGTTGTACAGAGTCTTAAATGGGGACACTAGTAGCCACCTAAATAAGTAACTGAGTAGATTAAGACATCAACACAGTTGCAAATGATTAATTTACTGGTCATTAACAGACACTGGCCAAATGAGCAATGTGATTTAGTTCAAATGATTATCCATAAATTCACAGCATTGATAGGATGACTTGCCCTGGTTCTATTTCACACCAAACCATGGGTGGGCAATGACCAGAGCCTGCTCTTATTATATAGTCTCTCATCCTTGGTTAGGTAAGGTTCATATTTGAAAATGTTTGCTGCTGTTATCTCTTAGGCTTCGGCAAAGGACTGACACCGAGACAACTGCTGTCCTGTTAAGTGAACTGAAGGGCAGGAGAATGAAGCCCCACAGCTCCTGGTCTCCCCGAGAGCAGATTTTAGCAGGCAAACATTAAACATATAACCAAGCAATTACAATATAATGTAGAAATACCAGTGGCTGTAGAATAGAGTTAGAGGAAATGCTAGGAGCCTTTTGGGTCTCACAGAAATGCTTATTATTAGAAAAACACATGGTAAAGTCCTGTACCTGAGGCCTGTCCTCCTTAGGGATCCCTGGCAATTGCATTACATCCCAGAGACATATGACCAGCCATTGGACTTAACTGTAGGTTTTTCTGTTTCATTTTTACCAGTCTTCCTGTATCCCCAAACTGCTGTTATTGTTGTTTTTTTTTTTTTAATTGGATTTATCTTTGGCTTTGCTAGAGAATAGATCAAGTAATTTTTAAACAAGAGACTTAAATACAGCCCTATCAGAAAGGCTAAAATAAAAACTGCAGTCCCAACAGCAAATGCTGGTCAGGATGACAAGAACCGGGATCACTCACACGTAGTTGGTGGGGATGCAAGATGGTCCAGCCACTCTGGGAAAGAGTGTGACAGTCTGTCACGAAACCAAACATGTGCTACCCATATGACGCAGCAACTGAATTCAGCATTTATACCAGAGAAATGAAAACATACACTTATGAAAAAACCTGTACGCAAATGTTCACAGCAGCTTCATCTGTAACAGCCAAAAACTAGAGAAATCCCACGTGTTCTTCAGGGGTTAATGGTTAAACTGTGGTATACCCATACCATGAAATACCACTCAGCAACCAAAAAGGGCAATCTACTGACTCACACCAGAACTTGGCGGACTGCAAAGGTAGTACGCTGAGTGAGAGCAGCCAACCTCAGAGTTACATACTGTACTGTTCCATTTGTGTGGCATGCTTGAAATGACAAAATTATGGAGATGGAAAACAGACTGGTGGCTATAAAAAGAACTGGGGAGAGACTGGGAGGGAGGGAGGTGGCTGCGGCTGTACGTAAAAGGGTAATGTGAGGGGTTTGGGTGAAGGAACTGGTCTTAGTTGACTGTGGTGGTTGCACAAATCCACATAGGCATACAACCAGATAAAACTATATACATACACACCCACGCACACAAATGAGTGCACGCAAAGCTGGGGAAATCTGAAAAAGTTCAGTGGTTGCACGAAGTCAACTTCCCAGTTGCAATGTTGAGCTAAAGTCACACAAGATGTGACCACTGAGGAAACTAGGTGAAGGGCGTGTGGGAGCTCTCTGTATTTTCCCTCCGACTGCATGTGAATCTACAATGATTTCAAAATCAATTTTTTTTTAATAAAAAAGGATGTACAGCTAGAAAACTTTTAAAGTCCTCGCATACACGACAATGTCTTTATTTCTATGCTCACAAGGAAATCTGGCTCGGTCAGGCAGAGACATCAACGCGTGAAATCATTTTCTCCCAGACCAGAGCACGAAGGCATTGTTCTGCTGCCTCCCTGGAACCTGGAGATTCTCTCCCGCTCAGTCTTTGATTCTATGAGTTCATTTTAGTTATTTGGTCACCAACTTTAAATTTGCCGTATGTTTCTATTGCAATGGTATCAAAAAAACAAATATTGTAGATAGTAAAATTCATAATTTAAAACAATGGAGCAAATAAAACAGATCATGGGATTATACTGTTTGTAGAGCATAATTTGAAAGAGTGAATTTATCTATAGCTTTTTTATTTTTATTTATAGTTTTAAAGATTTTATTTATTTTCAGAGAGAGGCAAAGGGAGGGAGAAAGAAAGAGAGAGAAACATCCACCAGTTGCCTCTCACATGCCCCCAACTGAAGACCTGGCCTGCAACCCAGGCGTGTGCCCTGACTGGGAATTGAACAGCTGACCTTTCAGTTCACAGGCCGGTGCTTAGTCCACCCAAGCCACATTAGCCAAGGCTATCTATACCTTTTTTAAAAAAGTAATCTTTGGTGGTATGGTACAGAGATGTAAAGTCAATGATACACCTGTCCGCTTTCTCATGTTTTAGCTGAAGTCTAAAAACAACACCCCATTCTTTACTGAAAAAGGAAATAGCTTAAATGTACTCACTGTCATTAGTAAGGGGAAAAATGAGAGAAGAGGTTGTCTAAACCCAGGTGTCCTGCCTGCAGCCCAGGACGGTTATGAATGTGGCCCAATACAAAACCATAAATTTACTTAAAATATTACATGTTTTTTTTTTGTGATGACATGTCACATTGTATTTAATGTGTGGCCCAAGACAACTCTTCCTCTTCCAGTGTGGCCCTGAGACGCCTAAAGGCTGGATACCCCTGGTCTAAACTAAATGCAAAAAAATTAATGCTAAGCAAAATTATAGCTGAGGGAGTAAGTCCTAGCCATAAGGCTAAATTAAGTTTTATAGAAAGTAACCCATATTGCAACGCATGCAAACATGTCCATAGCTGAGAAGAATCTGAACCACAAGTGTGCAGTTAGAGAGATCTCAGTTTTCACATCAAAGAGTCTTGGTATTTTTAAGATGGGTTTCATTCCATTCTGAGAACCTATTAATATTTATGGTGACAGACATTTGTGTGAAAAAAAGAAAATTGGTTCCACACTATTTAAAAATTAATAACTCTGCTGCTCAATGAAAAATGATAATAAATGTAAAATAAGTCATTTAGGTCAATTAATTATCAAGACTGTGTCTAAGGAATTCCCACTTGAAGAAATAAGAAATATTTGGATTATAAATGCAAGTCCTCACTAATATTGTTTGTCAATGTTATTTCCCCAGAGTTATCAATAAATATTGCAGGATATAACAACTTATTAAATCAACTAAATGACATGAGATTCTTTAGATTTTTCCAGATAAGAGTCAGAGAAGAAATAGCAGTAAATTAAAATGAATACAAAAATAGTTTCTAATTGTTTTTCCCAAATGAATACATGAATTTCCAATGAAAAGAGTTCTTTAAATCAACATCTTGTAATACGTATTGAGTGTCTATAATAACCAGGTACTACAGCAGAGGGAGGTAAAGGAGAGAGTTCTGGTGAATGGTGCTGCAGATGAGGCGTGCATGGAAAGACCAAAACTCCTACAGAAAGTGTCCAGTAGATCAGAATGGCTGGAGAATGGGGGCACTCCCAGAGAATGGGGAGAGAAGGCTGAAGAGGGAGCACCTGGAGTAGGTGGCAGGGACCAGATCAGGAAGAATCTTAATGTTCTCAGTTAATAAGTATGGCCGTTGGCCCAAATACAGTGGGGAGTATGAGCTAGGGCATCTTTAGGGCCTGGGGAACGTTTGATCAGAGGTCCCCTTTGGCGGCAGCAGCATTGGCGATGTGTTGGAAGGCAATGGCACTGAAAACTAGTTCAGGAGCTAGTGCAAACCTGCAGGAGATGAATTATCAGGGTCTCAATAAAGGCTGTACGTATGGAGAGGAGGGAAAGATTCAAGGGTTATTTAGGAGGCAGACTGGACGGGACATGGTGATTCACTGAGTGTGGAGAAAAGAGAAAGACAAGACAAAAAGGAAGGAAAGGGCACCTTCAAGGGGCTGATCTGGGCAACTGGCTGCGCGATGATCACATGCCCTGGGCCAGGGAAGCTAGGAGGAGGAGCAGGCTTGGAGGAAGACGACAGGGTGCATAAGAGCAGTTTTCTTATAAATAAGATGTGTCTCTCTGCCTGTTTGTTACATGGAGACTGTAGGGAATGGTTTGAATAAATCCTGCTTCTTGTTTTTGATAGCAAGTGACCTGTGATGTCCTGGCAGCACTCTGCTGTCACAACTCTTACCCTGGCCAAGTTCACTTACAGGTATAGACAGCTGTCACGGCAGGTGGGGGGTAAGGCCAAGGGAAAGGAAATGCTCCAAGAAATAGAACTGAATTATTTACCTGTCCACCTTCCCCAGACACAGTCAATAGGGAACGGCAACCTGGGGTTGGGGAGAACTCTACGAGCTTGATCCCTGCTATTGGAAAGAGCCCTTCGTCTGAATCCTGTGGGCTCAGCAGGGTTGAAGCATAAAGTGAGTTTGGTTTTCTAGAAGACTTCTGAGTGGCCACTGTACTACGTGAAGGAGTTGGTCAGAGATGGGCCATCACAGGGGTCAGGCTTATAGACAAGGGCCGGAGGCTGGACCGAGGAATCCAGGGAAAGGGACCAGGGGTGGGTGGGGAAAGATGGCATTTGTCAAAAGGTGGTTCAAGCCACTTAGAAGGCAGAGTACAGAAGCAGCTGCTCTGATTGGGAATCAGGGACCTAGTCTGTGAGGAGTGGCGAGCAATGCGGGTAGGTCAAGCTGGGCCCGTGAGTCATGCAAGGGAAATGGAATCCTGGGTGTGAGATGTGAAGCCAAAATACGAATAAAGAGATGGGGGGCAGGAAGTAAGAGGAGGTCAGCAAGAGGTTAGGAGATTTACCATATCTACCTGGGAACAACATAAAAACTGGGGTCCAAAAGCCTGGGATTCTTGGATTTGTCACTTCTAAGCTCTTAGAGGACCCTGGCACCACCAGACAGAAAGGGTCTTTTGACATTATTTGGCTCCTGACTGTATTCTTCTCCCATCTCACATGTTCTCCCTCACTGTTAACTGTTGCAACTCCAAACAACTGCAGTTCTTGGAACACATCGTGCTATTTTATGCCTCACTTATACTGTTGTATCTTCCTAGAAATAGACTTCTACTGCTTTGCCTGCCTGGAACACTCTTCTTGTCCTTCAAAACCAAGCTATGATCTCGCCTACTCTGATCCCCACAATGCCTTGGAATGTTTTCACTGTACTTAATGTGCTGTATGGTAATTTATTAAAACGGAGGTCGTTCATCTCATAGTGGCACACAGTAGGCCGGCAGCACACAGTAGGCCAGCAGTGCACATCTGGTGAGTGAGTGAAAGGACGTGTCCTAATATGGGTCTAGTTTGCCTTTCTCTGACTGGGCTGCCGACACCACAATAGAGTCCCAGGACTGATTTGTTTCTGGAGCCTCAGCAGGAGCACCTCACTTAGACAAAGGAATGTTAACAGAGTAGATTCCCAATCGTTTGGTGCTGGCCTCGGCCCTGGGGTGACCTCGCAGCCTCCCAGATCTCCAGAGCCACTCAGCCAGCACTACAGCTCAGTTCTGCAGAACGCAAGAGATGTGAGGGCAAGAGATGCTCTTGGCATTGCCAACCACAGATCCTACACTGGGAGTGGGGCCTTCAGAGGATGAGCTGAAGAGAGAGAGAGAGAGATGACTGCTACACGGCTCTAGGATGGGCGTGCGTGTGTGTGTGTGTGTGTGTGTGTGTGTGTGTGTGTGTAGACACGGAGCTCCAAGGGGTGTCTGAGCTGTTGCCTGGATGGGCATTTTTCCTGGGGGGGCAGCTCTCAGCTTTCACCAGTTTTGCAAAGAGGTCATAACTATTAAATACTAAGACCTACCATTCCACAAACGTGCCTTTCTTGAGGCAGCTCTGCTCAGAGAACCAGCTGCTGACTTGAGGTCACAGGGGCCTTGGTCCTAGTCAAGGCAGATCATAGAAGGGACTCAGGCTCCCCCACAGTGCGGCACTTACACGATCCCCCACCACCCCTGAAAAGCTGTTCTGAAGACAAACACTGTGTGCAATTTAAAGAAGCTCCGTGGTCTGTGTCTTCTACCAGATCGAGTGCAATGAGTGAGAAGAGTTAGCCTTGGGAGACCTCTACACTGGCTTTTATGTTCCTTAGAACAACAAATATCAAAAAAGAAAAGGGGGAGGGAGCCGAGGGGGGGGGGGGAGGGCAAATCTCCAGGGTCTCACTCCTGATGAAAAGTCATGTTTGACCTTGTTCTATCAGTCTTGGGCTCAGGAAACAGTAAATAAACAGACAAATCCTGTGCCGTGGCTCTTTTACATTTGACCTTTCCTTTTTCTAGCATAGAAACCTGTGGTTTTAAAAGACAGCAGAAAAAGATTTCCATATTAAAGAGGCACGAAGCATGTACACACACACACAAATAGAAAGCAAATCTAAAACTGGAGAGCCTTGTGCTAAACTCTGGGGAATTGAGAGTTACTTTTTACCCACATCCTGTAGGGGTAGAAAAAGCACAGGAAAAGGTTTCTATTAAAATGTATGTATTTTTTTTTAAAAAAACATAAATCACTCATATTTACCCAGATATCTGAATAGCTCAGCTGGAATTTTTTTTTCTTGGTTCCCACTGTTTTTCCCTCCCTTCTGAAAAGATGATTTTAAAAAATCCGTATAGTGAATTTTTACATTTCGATTAAGAGCACATGCTTTGTACCCAAACAGGCACGGGCTCTGCCACTGACTTGCTCAGTAATGCTGCATAGTTTCTTAACCTCTCTGAGAACCTGGCTGTTCATCAATTAGAATGGGAGTACGCATTGCACTGAAATGAAATGATGCATTAAAAAATTGTAGGCTAGCCTGGCACATTCTAAGCAGTCACTAAATGGTAGCTAAAGAATAAGAGCTGAGAAGCAACATCTCCATCAACGAAACAAAGAATTCCAAGGACACATTTTTGTGCGTTATCATACATCTTAAAACACATAGAAGGAAAAAAACCACAAAAAATCCCAGAAATAGCAGGGCTGAGTTTCTCAGCCAGCATTGCTCACCTTACAGGCTGCAGGGAGTGGTTAGACTGCATTCTTCACCTTCAGGTGAGCTGAGTCTGGCAGAGAAGGGCCCTCCCTCCCCTGCGGCAATGTGGGTAATCTGTCCCGGGCCACAGAAGGCCCAGAAAGCTACAGCATGGGACGCAGCCTTTTTCCCCCAGTGACCAGGCCCTGCAAGTCCTATCTGTTCTTCCAGAAAGCCCTGGTCAGACGTAACCCTGCACCAACATGCCTTCTGCCCGTATCCACTAGCCTCAACTATGTTAAGAACCTAGATGGTTCTCTTAAGTTCATCTGGGCCAGGAAATGTTACTCCTGAGAATTTGTTAATGAGGTGATCCTCATCCCTCAGAACCCATCAGAACTGCATTTGCATCTTTTTCTTCAAAAGTACCTTTACTTACTTTCTGTAAATTCACCATGTCAGCAAAATCTTCTGAGTTTGGGCCTTACTTTTTTTTTTTTTTTTTTTAAGTATTGAAGGCTGGGGACTTTGGACTATGAATTCCTCCTTAATTCTGACAATCACTCTGGCTCAGTTGGTATAAAACGGTGTTTGCTCTGCTAAGCCTCATTCCTGACTGTCTCTCCTTCAGACTGCATAAAATGCTTTCAGCAAATGGGTTCTCCACATGGTCTGCATCCACCCCGGATTTCCAGCGACCCCCTTATCCATCCCACCAAGGACGTTCTCTCTAAACACCTTTTCCCCATGGAATCATGTCTTCCAAGATTTCTATATGGCCTAGTCACTGCTTTAAGCCTAAGTTTCTTTTTCCTCTAGTTTATCTACCATCTCCACAGAAGATGGAAAGAAAACAAATCTTTTTTCGTTTCATCAAAGAAGGCTGACTTGGCTTATTAGTAATATCAACAGATACTCTAGAAAATTCCCTCATCATCCACCAGTTCCTTTGACATCAGAGAAGCGTGGGTCAGCCCTGGGATTGGGACCAAAGGGATCCCACATGTCCACTCTGGACATTTCTTACACAGGTGCATTACCACAGGTGACCTTTCAGAGAAGATCAGAGCAACAACATTCCCTTACCCGGCAGTCTCTCTGAAGCGTTTTCATGAGAGCATTGTACGTCTCTGTGTCAAAATACAAGCCTTCGTGCATGTCTTGCAGGAAATCTAAGTCCTTAAACGTGGGGTTGGATTTTTCTCTCTCTTTCCGGGATGCTCTTCGCTTATAGGTCGAACCTTTCAAATCATATGTGAAATGCATCCTCATGGAGCGGGGTAACACATTGTTCATCACCACGATTCGGATGTTAATGCCCCCTGACTGCATGCAATAAAGTCCATAAAATTTTGGCAAAAGAGTCCTTGGATTCTGGTTTAAATTCTAAGGGAAAAAAGAAGAAGGAAAAAAAAAAAAGGTTAAAATCTCCTATTTTTACAAAGTAAGCTCCACTAAAGATATGTTTTCATCTAATATGATAATTTTAAAAAATGGAACGTGATTATCTTTATTAAGCCATTGCTAAAAGTTTGCCGTTCTTAATCTAGTTCTTAGATTGGCTTATTGCAATAGCAACTTTATCATTCTAAATTTAGGGCATTAACAGTGGATGAATTAAAAATGAAGAGAAAGTCCCAAATTAGCTCCAAGTAAAATGGGCAAAGAATTGATTAGTGCCATGTGTGACTATTCTCTAAGGCAGCTAAAGAGAAAATTAATTGCTGGGGTGTGTGAGATGAACATTTTAAATTTTAATAGCTCCTGAAAAACTGTCCTTCAAAATGGCCAGACTGATTTACAAGCACGCTTTGTAAGATCACACATTTTTCATCACTCTCGCCAAGTGCTGTGTTCTCAAACTTTAAAATCTTTGTAAGCATGACTGGTGAAAATGGCAACTTGTTTTTAATACTCGGAACACCTCTGATCATTAGGGAAATTTAATATTTTTGATGTGTTTTTTTAGCTCCAGCAAAATAATTTTGTTTTAAAATCATATTGCTCATTTTTTTTCCTATAGGTTTCTGTCCCTGTTGGAATTCTTGATATGGTCCAGATGTGTATCAGTTTCCTTTCTATGTGGGATAAATATTTTGTCCCAGGTTTTATTATTATAAAAACAAAGAATGCATGCCTATTTTTGTTCTACTTTAAAAGTAGGTGAGAAATGAAAGGGCAACTATATAATGAAAAGTCACTCTACTATGCTCAACCCTTCTCCCGATTCCCAACATTTGAGGAAACTAGTATTCCCACTTTCGTTGTACCATTCCAAAAATATCCTATGTGCTTATCTTAATTTTGTGCCAACATTTTTTCATTATACAGACGTTTTGTCTTTGAATGTAGTACACTCATGAACTTGCTTGATGGGCTTTTTTGGATTCTGGTTTAACAAAGCTTTTTATATCCCAAGGTTAAAAATGTCTTCTGTTCTCTCCCAGATCTTTGATAGCTTTGGTAATTACATTTGGTTTTCACCCCATATGGCAGTGATTTTCAACAAGTTTGCCAGGGCACACAGGTGAGCCGCAAGAACTTTGAAAACATGCAGGACCTGACTGTTTAGTCAGGGGCGCTGACCTCTTTTCCCTTAGACTGTCAGATAAAGAAACTGTAGCAGCCAATGCAACAATAGTCATCTGGTGTGAATGAATCAAATGATACTTATTTTTTGGTCAGATAGGCAAAAATTACAATTTTTGGTGTGCTGCAGAATCTGAGTACTCACAGTTCATGTGTGCCATAGGTGACAAGGGCTGCACTGCCACACACTATTATTGTGTGTGTGTAAGATCTGAAATAGGGAATTTATTTTTTTCTTTAATGAATGGCATTGATTGAACAATCTGTCCTTTCACAATTGAGCTTAAGTCCCTCCTATATCATACAATAAGTTGTCAAAGCACATGGGTCTATTTCTGGACCTTTATTTGAATCCACTTATCTACTTATCTACATCTTTAATATTATTACAGCTTAATAGATTTTTGGTATACGTGAGAATAGGTCCACTATTTTTCTTCAAAATGTTTTGTCCATTCTTAAAACTTTGCCCTTCAACTGTTTAATTTTTTAAATCTTCTTAAAATAATACCTGTTTTCACTTTTAAATGAATCAGATTTTTCAAGTTCTTGGAAAATTATATTGGAATTAGACTAGACTTATACCTTTACTTGGGGGTAAATTGAAATCTTTATCACACAGAGTTCGGGGGTGATGCCTATCTCTTTCTTATTTCAGATCTTTATGTTCTTCAATAAGGTTTCTTACTTTTTAGCATGTTAGTCTGGTATATTTGTTTTTATAAACTCAAGTAATCTACAGTTCTTATTGCAAATATTTTGGGGAGATTATTATTCATGTTATATTTACTATAACTTGCTTTCCCAATCAGAACATAATATGACTTCATTTATTTACCTCTATGTTTCTACTAATGTTCCTTATAAATTATTTTCATCATGAATGGAATCTTTTTTCCTCCCTTACGTTCTCCAACTCTATATGAGCTAAATAATAGAACACAATGCATTGTGTAGATTTGCCTTATCTCTGCTGGATCCTTATCACTTAGAAACTACTGGTTTATTGTCCTGACGTTTTGCTCATTCTCAATTCTATCATTTGTGGAGAACAGGTTTACACTTTTCTTCTATTTCTGTACCAAAAATTTATTGCTAGGAATTCTAGCAAATATATCAGAAAGGACCACTGATGAAGGACGTCCTTGTCTTTTTCTATTATTTCCAGTGAAAGAGCTCTTGTTCCTCTCAAAGAGATATATGAACTCTTGGAGATTGATAAAGGTATAACATATGATATTCATTTATTTACTTGTTACATTAAAGGATTTCCCTGCCAATTTTTAGAATTTTAATTAAGATGTTGAATTTTGTGTGTCTTAGTTTCTCTTCAATAACGATTTGGATAACTACGTGACGTTCCCATCTTTTTCTTGTTAATGGGATGAATTACATGGTTACACTAGCTTACATGACTGAGATAAAACCACTTGTTCAACTAAATTTTAAAGTTTTATTAAATTTTAATTAATTTCAGTTTAATAATCATATAAGAAACTGGTCTACCTAAAACTATAAAAGTTAAGATTTACTCGGAGGTTAGCAAAGAGTGAGATGCTTGTTTGATTCCAATTTTAGATTATTTTAAAATGTGTGTATGAATAGAATTAATCTGAAAGGATATATACCAAATTATACCAAATATTAGCAATATGTATCTCTGGGAAAGGAATTATAGATGGTCACATTCAGTTTCCTTTTCTGTATTTTCTATTTTCTCTAACAGAAAATAGACAATTTGCTCTAAAATAAAAACTATTTTTATCAGGATCAAAACCTTTTGAAATCTGTTCACTATGTCATTTAAGATTTTTATTTAGATGTTTGATTCCTATATTTATATGTGGGGCTAATTTATAGCATTTAATGTTGTCTCTAGCTGATTTTGAAATTAAATAATCTTTTACATGTAAATGAGCTGTTGGCATCTCCTCAATTTTGTTTTGAAACAAAGATGATAGTTTTCACCTCTCACACAGCCAAGTGACTAGCAAGCGGAACCAGTGCATTCGAAATCTCAACTTCCTGTAGCCATTCCAGTCACAGATAATTAACAACTGTTGTGAAGGTACAAAGGAGTGAAAGGTATGAAAATGACAAGGTTACTGAAGAAAAGTGTTTATTTTTGAGAAATTTGGGCTAAATGTCTAATAAATACAGCTAGACTAGGTTATTGTTTCTTTGTCTCTAAAACATCACACGAAAGGTGATTTTCATGTCATAATATTTAACCTATGAAATCCTAAATTCTGAAGTCTAGTGGTTATTTTTGAGTGCGTGTTGGTATGTGGTGCAGGGGTTAAAGAAAAGGCCTTTTGGAACCCTACCACTCGTCTTCAAGCCCCAGCTCTGCAGCTCACTAGCTGAACAACCCTGGCAGGTTACTCCATTCATCTTTGCTGTGAGGATTAAGTGGCTTTAATGCCTGCAAAGCCCTTACAGCTGTGCCTAACAGAGTTTAACATTCAGTGAGTATTAACCACTCATATTTTTACCAAGTACTGGTAATAGTGCAAAGAGCTTATGCATTGCTTCCTTTATCTTAGATCCTGTATCACAACCACCACATGAAAGTAGGTATTTCCCAGCTTTTAAACACTGAGGGGATGAAGACTGAGAGGTCACCTTGCTTACTCGTTGTCCGTTAGCTGACGGCTGAGCTGAGATTTCGACCAAGGCTGACTGAGTCAACAGCTGTGCTCCACTACTCAGTTCTATTTTGCTTTTAAAAATTTAGTTAACAATGTCATAGTGTAGTCTAAATGCAAAAGAAAGTTCACCAAAGAGAAATGTGCCAAAAACCCACTGAAAATCAAAACACAGAAACTTCTGAAGAAAATAAACCTCAAGTAGAAGCTTTAATTATGTGCAGTTATTTACCATGTAATAGCCTGGCAGCAGCTTCTGAAGGAACTCTGCCTCTTTATGCTGAACTGTTTTGATGATAAATTCATCATCACTGGTCACAAAAAACAGGGATCCACTGGCTCCAGGGTTGGACAGCTCTATTAGAGGTTCATTGCAGAGGGAATACTACAAGAGTAAATAAAAATGCACATTTAAAATGTATTTAATGTACAAGGCACTTCCAAGGAGGAAAAATCACAGCATACATACCTTGGCCATTTTGAAACAGAAAGTACTCTCCATGAGCTTTAAAAAGAGGTTCCAGTTATACTAAGAAGGCTCTTTATAAGATTTCAAAAACTTCAATTGATCCATTTATCTTCATACTACTTTGATGGGACACTGACATGCCCTTCCCATCCCCAGTGTTATATGACAGAATTGTAAGTCATCCTATGTATTCAATGAGATGACTCAAACACTAGTGTTGACTAAGGTGCTTTGTTTCCAGCAGGTGCCCATAAATAACAACTAAAGGTATGATCCACACTGTGTGTTTGTCACTTGTGCACTAACACTTGTTCTCTTCTCAAGATTTATTCTCCCAAAGGATTTATCCACTCATAGTTTCAACAAGGAGATGACTCTAACATCTGTATCTCTAGCCCAGATTGATATCTTTCTCTCTCTCCTTCTCTCCTTCAGACTCCAGACCTGCATACCTAACTTTATAATAGATGTTTCTACTTGGTGTTATCACAAACACTTCACATGCAACAAGTTCAAAGTCAAATTCATCTCAGGGCTGTGGTTAGTCCACATGGTGTCTTTGTGGCAATTAGAAAGGGATGTAGTGCCGGGCCAGATACAAGGGTGGGGAATAGAAGGGCAGTATTCCAGGCTCCGCTCCTTCACCTGCACCAGGTGTTCTTGGACAGTGCACACCTTGCACACCATGCCTGGTGAGGCTACATTATCTGCCCCTGTCCCATCCTCTATCTCTCCTTTTCCCCCTATCACAGAGAACAGAAGCATTATTCACTTTGTCCCCCAAACCAGAAACTTGGGCAATATCCTTAATGACTCACTTTATCACCCTTCATGTCCAGACCATTGATTATACCGAACCCCCTTCAAGACATCTCTTTTGACAATACCCTAAGTTCAATGGTTTCATCGCTTCCTGCCTGGATTCCTATGGTAAGCTCCACCTCATCTCAACTGCCCCCTCTCCAGCCGTCCAGTACATTCTCCATCAGAAAACCAAGGCTCGTTCTAAAATACAAATCTGGGCACATCCTTTGCTGCTGTCACAGCTTTTGGTGGTTTCCACTGTCTACATAGAAGATAGTACCCGACTTTTAAACAAATTGCTTTTAAACAGGTATTTCAAGGCCATGAATGGCCCAGCCTAGCCCTCCACTCTTTTCCCTCATCACTTCTCTCTTAAAATTCCAGCTCTAGTCATACAGAGCTACTTCCCATTTAATCAGATGTGCCACACACTCTAGACTACTGGGCTTTTGCATTTTCCTTTACCAGAAACAACGTCCATTCTACCTTCACCTGGTTGACCACCACTCTCATTCATGAACTCATTCACCATTTAAAATATTTATTGAGCACCTGTGCCAGGCACTCACGGAGCTTATATCCTAGTGCAGGGGTGTCAAACTCATTTTCACCAGGGCCCACATCAGCCTCATGGTTGCCTTCAAAGGGCCGGATGTAATTTTAGGGCTGTATAAAATTTTAGGGCTGTATAAATGTAACTACTACTTAACAGTTAAGCAAGAGCTCGGTGCTACCGCTGGGTAGAAACAAGGTGCCGGGCCGGATAATACAAGGTGGAGGGCCGGATGCGGCCCACAGGCCTTGTGTTTGCCACCTGTGTCCTAGTGGGAGTAATCGGACAGTGAATTAACAAGTAAATATATTATATATCAGAGTGTGGTAAGTACTACGGAAAGGGGGCAGAAAGCACCAGCAATGAGTGAGGACTGGGTTGCAATAAATTTCAAGTAGGGTGGCCACTCACAGCCTCATCGGGAAGGTGGCATTTGAGCAGAGGCCTGTGGATCTGTGGGGCAAGGACAGACCAGGCAGAGGGAAGGACAATGCAAAAGTGTTGAGGCCTGGAGACTTCAAGGCACAGCATGGAGGCCAGTGGCTGGAGCAGGTAAGCAAAGAGAGCTGACAGGGATGAAGCCAGAAGGGTAGAGCTGGCCAGAGAACACAGGGTGCCACAGGCCACTGTAAGGACACCGGCCTTTCCTCTAGGGGAGCTGAAAGTTACTGGGGGGTCTGGGGCAGAGCACCACTCTGTCCGCTGTGTTGAGGACCCACGGTAGGCAGGCAAAGGAAGATGCAGGGAGCGCAGTGAGGAGGCTGTTATAGTAACTCTGATGTTCAGCGTTTGCTAGCACTCATTCCAGAAAACTCCTCCTGGTTCCATGAATCTAGATCCACTGCTTCCTGGCACTGGACGTTCTCATCACAGAAATTACCACAAAATAATTCAATGGCCTATTTACTTACGTCCATCTCCCATTACAGTGTAGAACTCTGAGTGCAGAGGGTATCTTATCCTGCGATGCAGTTCAGGGCCTGAGCCTCGCACAGAGTAGACATTCAATAAATTTGTGTCCAATAAGCGACTGTACTCCACCAACAACTGAAGGGCTGTAAATCTCACCAAAAGTGCCAACAACTAGCAGAGAAATCAATTTTTTGGTTATCGAGCTCAGTGTTTGACTAATAATCCACGTTACTGACTAGAGAAATACTGGGTGCTGAGCCCAAAGCAAGGCGGTGAGTAAGTGTGGTCAGACTAGCCCTGGGGAGTGGCAAAAGCAGGGATTTGAGATCCATATTCTCTGAGAGAGGCCCCAGAAAGTGTGGGGCTGAACATCCTCAAAGCTTTTTATCCGGGCTTGTGAATATCTAAGTCCGAATCACAGAAAACTCTGAGAGGACGGCCAGAAGAGGAGGAGGGAGGAGGGAGGAGAAACCGGGAGAAAAATGATTAAAAGGCAGGTTTCTAGATGTCACCTTTTAAATCTTCTTGCTTTGGCAGCACCATGAATAAAGGAAACACAATTCTCTAAGAAAATAAGGAAGTGTTTACTGTCTTCCAAAACATCACTGACAACTTCCATCTTTTACCTTGTCCTCTTTCCTCCAGTGATGCTTCTTGATGCTCTCTTGCTGAGAAGCAACAGAGCCTCAGCTATTATGGACAAGTCAAAAATAAGGTAGAAAAACAAAAACAGCCATAAGATTGCACACAAGATGCCATAAGAGCCAAGAGGACACAGAAGCCACTTTCCTGCTGTGAGTACAGTATCCATGTGGCAGGGTGACCAGCGGCAGGGGCACAGGACTTGGAATCAACTGATGTTTGTAAAATCATGGCTCTGCTAGTGGCTACTTATATAACCTTGATTAGGTAATGTAGCATCTTGGAGTCTAAGGAATCTCATCTCTAAAACAAAGATAGGCCCTGACCAGGTAGCTCAACTGGTTACAGCATTGTCTGGATATGCCAAGGCTGCAGGTTCAATCCCTAGTCACAGCACATACAAGAAGCAGCCAATGAGCAAGGGCACCAGTTGCATATGGGGAGTAAGTGAAGTGACTGGAAACAGGGCAAACCTCCAGAAGCCAGGCAGTGGCACTGTCCCCTCTCTAAGCCCTCCCCACAACAGAGCCACAAAGTGGTGAAGCAGTTTGCCTTGCCCTGGCTATTACCTAAGGCTCCACACCACACAATTTATAGGTGCCTTTTCTACAATAGGCCATGCTACTAAGACAGGGAGTCAAAGCAGCTCAATCTAATACACAGAAACAAACACACGGAGGCTGCCAAATTGAGGAGACAAAGAAATATGGCTCAAATGAAAGAACGGAACCCCCCCGAAAAAGAACTAAATAAAACAGAGAAAACCAACCTAACAGATGCAGAGTTCAAAACACTGGTTATCAGGATATTCAAAGAACTCACTAAGTACAATAACAGCATAAAAAAGATCCAGGAAGAAATAAAGGTTACGTTATGTGAAATAAAGAAAAATCTATAGGGAACCAAAAACGGATGGGATGATGCCAAGATTCAAATCGACGGTTTGGAACATAAGGAAGAAATGAGCATTCAACCAGAAAAGCAGGAAGGAAAATGACAGCAACAACAACAACAACCGAAGACAGTATAAGGACCCTCTGGGACATCTCCAAATGTACCAACACTCGAATCAGAGGGGTGCCAGAAGGAGAAGAGCAAGAGCAAGAAATTGAAGACTTAAAAAATAATGAAAGAAATCTCCCCTAATTTCATGAAGGAAAATCCAGGAAGGAAAATCCTGGACATACAAGTCCAGGAAGCACAGAGAGTCCCAAACTAATGGGACCCAAAGAGGCCCATACCAAGATACATCATAACTAAAATGCCAAAGGTTAAAGATACCGAAAAATCTCAAAATCAGCAAGAGAAAAGCAGATAGCTACTTACAAAGGAGTCCCCATAAGATTTCTCAAAAGAAACTTTGTAGGCTAGAAGGAACAGCAAGGAGTATTCCAAGTGATGATAAGCAAGGTCCTACAACCTAGATTACTCTATGCAGCGAAGTTATTATTTAGAATGGAAGGGCAGATAAAGTACTTCCCAGACAAGGTTCATCATCACTAAAACATTATTACATGAAATGTTAAAGGGACTTATTTAAGAAAAAGACGAAGATCAAAACTATGAACAATAAAATGGCAACAAATTCACAACTATCAACAACTAAATCTAAGACAGGAAATCAAAGCAGCTCTACCTGATACAGCTATTATAGACTATTATCATCAAAAATAAAAAGCAAACTAAGCAAACAACTAGAATCACAGAAATGGAGATCATTTGGAGGGTTATCAGCTGGGAGGGGGAAGGGGGAAAATTGAGGAAAAAGGCCAGGGACTAAGAAGCATAAATGGTAGATACAAAATAGACAGGGGGGATGTTAAGAATAGTATAGGAAATGGAGAAGCCAAAGAACTTATATACACAACCCACGGACATGAACTAAGGGGGGATTGCTGGAAAGAATGGGGGTACTGGGCAGAGGGGGGCAAAGGAGAAAAAACTGGGACAACTGTAATAACATAATCAATAAAAAATATTTTTTTTAAAAAAGACATAGCCAATGAATGCAAACAACAAATCGGTGTTTCTCTTTTCTCCCTTTTCCTCACTCGGAAAAAAAAAAAATATTTAAAAAGGAAAATGAAGGTAATAATACCTACATGAAAGCAGCTGAAAGTTTTTAGAGTGGATGCTTTTGAAACCCCTGGCAGACTGACCACTTAGCTGTGGCTGGTGCTGTTTTTTATAACATGACCATCCGCAGGGGGAGAGGTACACAACCTGCGATGCACAGGCAGGTGAGGAAGAGCTGGCGGTGCCTTAGGATGTACTGAGGGCCTTCAGCCTGACTCCTGTGACAAGAGGGCCACCCACAGATACACTGAGACATTCTCAGAGAAACAAGAAAAAAGGTGGGTCTTTCATATAACCATGAATTTGAGACCCTGGAAAACAGGTCTCATAAAGAGTGAAGGCAGAGCCCAGACTCTCTCTAGAAATTCTGATAGTTTGTTCCATTGGGTTTGAATTCTTGGCTCAAAACCTTTCCTCATGGATAGGAGTAAATGTTGTGAAAGTAACAAAAACAATGTGGAAATTAGAGGTTGCAAATAGGGAAATTAGAGGGTGGTTCAGGAAGAGCTGTCTAGAGAAAACTGGAGTTAGATTTAAACATCTGCTCCCAATTAGTCTCGAATTCTTCCATAAGCAGTGACATAATATGGAGATTATTTCATTGGTTACTTAATTGTCAAATATTCCTTTATGTAATTTATAAATTAATATGAAGGGAAAAATAAATTGTTTTGATGTATTTTAATAACCTTGTTGCGGGGGGGGGGCGGGGGGGTCTGTTAGCACAGCCGGCATCACAACACTGAACAGGAATGTTATGTTTTCTCAACCTACAACTTGGTTACCACGTTCTCCTCCGAGCAGTCTTCACTGAAATGTTGCATCTTAAGAGCAAATAAGGAGGAAAGATGGGAACATTTTAATGAGACACGATGAGCAAGCCACCCCCCCCCCACCCCCACCCCTGTGTGCACTCCTGGGTTTTGTGTGCCTTCCAGGCACTTCCATTTGTGCCAGCTGTTCTGATGTATTCATTCTCTGGCTTCTAGTTCCTGCAGGGCCTCCCTCCGATACCCACTGGAAAGAATGCAGAGCACACCCCAGCTGGGCCCTGCCAAGGCAAATTAACAATGTAAACTTGGGCAGTGTGCTGGAGATCATTATCCCTGCCATTTCTACCCCTTGACTGTGTTAAACATTCACCCTGCTCTCTTTCTTAGTGGTGTCAGTGAACCTGAAAAGACATCACGTAAATCACCCTGGATTTTGGTGGAGAAGGAAATGAACCAAAGGCCTGTTGCCAAAGCAGAGATGGGAAAAAAGGCTCGGGGGGCCCTGGGCTTCCCTTGGGAGGTGTTTATTCAGGAACAAATAAGGAAGAGAAAGCTTTCGCACTGCTATGCGGGGCACGCAGAAGCACCTTCACCGTGCTGTCTCACAATGCAAATTATGCCTGTTTCAACGTGATACTTGCAGTCAGCATGCACACGGTGAATTTTAATGCAGCTACGGACGTACACAGAACAACTCAGGCTGAACCCTGGGTGCAACAGCTCAAAACTGAGGAGAAATACACACCCATCACGGGGATCCAGTATCAAACCTATCCACAAAGTTATCAATCGCTACACAATGTCACCCCCTCCTTCTCCCCCATTTAGATCAGTACATCTTCACAAATTTGGGTTTGAACATACCCAGTTTGACAGACGGCAGGGTGTTCTTGGTGATTTGCAAACACCCTTCTTTGCTTCACAGAGTTTTCAAAGGGATGCATTTCATTTCTCTGTGCTTTATTTGGGCTTACCTCTTCCAAAATGTGCTTGCTAGGGGTGTTTGAGCTCTGCGGCCGTGTTCTTCATAATGGATAATCACAGTTCGCAGTTTGATGGGCTAGGACTATCTGCCTTGAGACCACACTTCAGGAGAGGCCAGTGACTTAGTGGGTTGGGAAGCATGGGGCCAGATGATGAAACAAAGAACACCAGGGGAGGGGTGGGAGATGAGACTGCTGTTCTGGTATGGACACTGTGCCCACCAATGCGGGTAACCTTGGGGTCTCCCTTCACTGACTCCAGCTTCAGATTCCTAATCTAAAATGAAGGGTTGGGGTAAAACATCTCTGAGTGGTATACCTGACTTTCTCAAGCATGCTGTGTCTTGCCCAGGGCCTTTCCTCAATTACCGCATTCCAGATCACTGGGGCTGGGATGATGGGATGATGCCAGACTGGGTGGTTTGGAGGTGAGTGTCTAGAAGCTCCAAGATCCATAGAGGGAGCTGCCTCAGTCCTGAGCTGTGGCTGTCCCCAGCACAGGGCAAGGGCTGGCTGCAGCCACTGGGGACCAGGCCATGTTTAGCTAGAGTCTCTGCCCTTGTGTTTCTTGCAGGTCCCAGAGGTGGATCTGGTTATTGAACTGTGTACAGTTACAATGGAGGTGAAAAATGAAGTCAAAGGAAAGGAAACTAACCTTCCTGGTCCTATCTTTTCTCCCTGTTACCTTTCATTGTGAAAATTTCAAACACATAAAAAGTAAAGAGAACTGTACAATCAACATCCATGCGTCTTTCCGCTTCAACAAGTATCAGCTGAAGGCCAATCTTGTTTTCTCTGCACCCCCAACCACTCTCCTCTGCCTGCCTCCTCCGGTTCTTTGGAAGCAAATCCCAGACATCAAATCACTTCATCCATAGACAGTTCAGTATAGGTCTCTAAAAGACAAGGACTCTTCCTTTAAAACAGAACCACAACACCATCATCCCACAAAAAACTAGTTCCTCAACATTGTCAAATATAACCAGTCAATCTTTACACTTCACTAATTCCCTAGAATTAAAAAAAATGACAACAGCCAACAACAACAACAAAAAAACCCAACAAAAACAAAAAAAACAACAAGAACAAAAAAACACAACTATTTGAATGATCTGGCCCTATCTTTCTAATATTCCTGATCAAAACCTCCCCCTCCTGGCACACTGGCCTGCTCAAAGTCCTTCTCAATATTTAATGCATGTGCACATTGGGTTTCACAGTCACCTCCTCCTGGCCCCTTTCAAAAGCTCTGCCTTCTTTTCCACCTACTCAAACTGCTGTGATTTTAAAGTCACAGTCACACCACACCATGCCCAGGGCCCACAGGAAGCCCTCCTAATCATCAACCCGCCAGAGAGAGACCTCTTGATCCTCTGAAATCCTAGAGCTTTGAATGTGTTGCTTCCATCTTATTTACTTTTCATTTACTGCCTGGTAGAATGGGGGGGTTCCCACATAAACCAACCATCCCTCCAACTAGATTCTAAGTGCTCTGCGTGTCATGAATTATAATGTTTTGTATCCCCCCATAATTACGAGCAAAGTATTTTAGTTACAATAGGTGTTCAAAATACCCACTGACGACTTTACCTTTTGCCAGGTACACAAGGGAGGACTTTTGCTCCCAGAAGCCATCAGCTTAGTCTTCTCTGCTCCTTTGTAAGTACTCTAACCTCATTATGAAAGTCACTTTTCTGGCGTAAAGGCTCATTAAGTGAAAGCAACATGAGAACTTGTTCGGAAATGGGTCTTCCCTAAAGCAAGCAACTTTGTGAGACAGAACGGGGGTGGGGGGGGGTGGGCAGCATCAGCCTCACAGCCTGGAGGTCAAGGCCTCAGGGGGGCTGGACAGAGGCCCCCCTGGGTGAAGGGGAGACAATCTGCCATCTCATCGTACTGACTGGACCTGTGATATGCAACGTGAGTCTACGGCATCTCCTCCGCCAGCAGAAGCTCAAGGAAACTCAGAAGGACAATCCATTAGTTTCTAACATGTGGCAGAAGATGAGGGATTTATCTCGTTTTTAATAACTGGGCTCCCCAAACACATTCCTTGAATGACACTAACACTGAGTAATAACAGAGTGGCTAGCAAACAGAATCTTACATAACACACACACGTATGTGTGCGCACGCCAATGTGCATGTGTGTACTTGAGTGGTGGGGGTGGCACGGCTGGTCATGCTGGGCAGGGGCACTGACTCCCAATCAAAGGGTGGGGGTGAGGCGAGAGCGACATGGACGCACGTTTCAGGACAGCAGGACGCCCAGGGACTTCCTGTTCAGTTCTCCCTGCTCTGCAAAGACTTATTAATGCGTCTTGAGGAACCAGTATTATTTCCATCTGGCAGAAGTCATGTGATTCTCTTAGGGCCGAACTAAAGAAGAGGGGTCATTCACAGGTTCCCGTTGGCACAAGAGAATCGGCTTGGAATTTAATCATTTACCTTGTACTCAAATTCAAAGATGCATTTTAAATACTGTCTGTTACAAGTGACAAATGTTGCTATACTTCCTTGGCAAAGCATTATTCTAGGATCTAGCTCAAGTCTTACTAACATCATTCCGAATGAGATGAACAATAAATGTTTGATGGCATCCTTCCTACAGCTTTTTGAAAACCGATTTTGAAGAGCTCCAGGGTGTTAACAGTGATTAAATTACACAATAAACCATTTTCCTCTTGAAACAGAAAGGAAGTTCCTGACTGAACAAGAATAAGGTAAACCTCCGAGGTCACAGCGCACTACCTTACAAAAGGCTGTTGTGTCTGTACGTGCTGCATGCCAGGAGGAGGGCAGGAAGAAATGACAAATCTAATGAAAAAACATGCCCTTGTACCAAATAAAAACACATTTCAAAAAGAGCCCGCATAAAGAGATTTTGAGACCCACGCTGTCCGGTTTCTTTAAAATGGTATTACGTCAAGGTGAGAATGGCTGGGGGCCACGGCAGGTTTAAGGTGAGTGGTGTGAACAAGGCTGTTAGAACAGACTTTCAAACAGAATCCCGTCAGCAAAACTCACGGGAGTACTTAGAGCCAATCGTAACATATCTGTTGGGATAATGATCTGAAGGAGCACCCACTAACACAGTTATTTACCTCTCAATTACCATGGCAGATTCTGTAGCTGTCAGTTAAAAACTGCAGTCAA